>NC_139155.1:16496200-17096200 GCF_964270905.1 Leucopleurus acutus | reverse complement strand
GTGCTAGGGCCTGTGCTGGGTGGCGTGGGGGGAAGGTGCTCCAAGCTGAGGGCTCAGCATGTGCCCACCTGATGCTGTGATACTTAACCCGGCTTGAGAAACAAGCCATTTTCCTTAGTTTGTGGATAAATTAGTAGAATGTGGGAAATAAGCACTTTCATCCTATCCCTTCTCCCTCCTTGGCCGAGGGACCGGACTGGGCACCGTGTGGCTGACAGCAGGATGCCAGAGTCCCCGGAGCACCTCGCTGGCTCGTTTCACGGGGGCCGAGAGTCACCGCGGCCCAGTGTCCGCTGGTTCTCTGGCCGTTCTTCTTGAGCCTGGGTGCTCTGCCTTCCGACAGCCTAATGGAGCCCTTAAAGCTGACATGCTCCGTACTTACTACATTCACTTAGTACACTTGGCCGGTTTACAATGCAAATTCGGCTCCCGTTATCCTGTTTGAAGGACGGGAGGTTGTGTTTTGTAGTGTTGTGTAGTCCTTGTGTGATTGCTGCAGATTTCCTAGGGCTGAGCTGGGAGGAGAGGGTGATAAGATTCCTCATTGTCTCCCCCGCTCTGAACAGCAGACCCTCAACTACATTCCTCTCAGTACCCTTGCCTGTTTATCTTGGGGGTAGAATCCTTCATGAACTGAAACTTCGGATGACATGGGGAGAATGGGGCTGATATATTCAGAGGATAATCCATTCTATCCATTTTATAATCAGGAAAGTATATTTAAACCAATGCATGTTTGTTTTTAAAACATCAAATACACACACACAAAAAAGCCCAACAAAGTAGAAAGTGAAAAATCCGCTCTATCTGGTGGTTGTTAGGAACAGATGAAGGGTCGAGGGTGTCTTTCGTCTGTGTTGCTTGATAATAAATAAAGTCACTCTGCTTCCCGGTCGAGCAGTATAGATCTGGCTGATTGGAGATGTGTCGGGAGAGCTCAGCTTCGGAACAGCTGTGTTCATACATCTGCTTCCTTGCTAACCTCCAGAAGGGGGGAGCCTATGACACGACTGTAGAGCTCCCCCAGCCCCCAAGAGTGGGGTGTGGCCGAGGCGGAGTGTCAGGTGGGAGGCATGGAGAGGGCTGAGGCCGGCCAGGTAAAGGTCAGGGGTCAGGGCCCCTGGAGTGGGAGAGTTTTCTGGAGGGTGTTGACGTCAGATTTATATTTTGGTTCCATCGCCCTGGTTCAGCCTTTAATGTACCGGAAGAGGGCAAGGGCAGACAGAGGCTGGGACATGAGATAAGAGCTGTCCAGGTCATCCAGGTGAGAGATGTTGGTGGCTTGGATAGGGTTGGAGCACCCAGAAGGTGGATGGGGCGATGAGGTACCCACACCGGGTCTCAGGCGGCTTCCCTCTGGTTAAGAACATAGCGCCCAGCCTGCAGTCCTACTGCAGATTATGGACAGGAAGTGTGAGGGGTGAAAATTCAGCTGCAAAGATCAAGGAACCTCTCAGGTTGGGATTGATGAATTTTTTTTGCTTGATTAGAATCAAAATTCCCAAAGCTTATAAAACCCCACTGTTTGGGACTTCCCTGGTGGCGCAGTGGTTAAGAATCCACCTGCCTGTGCGGGGGACACTGGTTTGATCCCTGGTCCAGGAAGATCCCACATGCCGCGGAGCAGCTAAGTCCGTGCGCCACAACTGCTGAGCCTGCGCTCTAGAGCCCGCGAGCCACAACTACTGAGCCCGTGTGCCACAACTACTGAAGCCCGCGCACCTAGAGCCCGTGCTCCGCCACAAGAGAAGCCACCGCAACGAGAAGCCCGCGCCCCGCGACAAAGAGTAGCCCGCGCTCGCCGCAACTAGAGAAAGCCCGCGCGCAGCAACGAAATAAATATATAAATAAATAAGTTTATTTTTTTTAGAAGCCCACTGTTTGCCCCACAAAGGACCATGAGCACGAGGAAACACATTTTGTTCCCTCGTCATATGACAAAAATGCAGATTGGTGCCGTGTGCTGTAAAATGTCCAATCAGATTGGTTCCTTTGTAATCAGTGGATTCTTTTGTCCATTTCTGAGCACAGGATTCCTTTCCCCTTCAGTGGTGTATCTGAAGTGGTTTTTTTCTCAGAGGAGGAATGCCTGCCTCGTGTAATCCATCCATTCCCCCCTTTGCAGCAAAGTTCCGATGAATGAATCCTTTGTGCAGCCCTCAGTCACCCGCAGGTCTCCACTGGAGATAACACAGGTGCCACTGCCTTCGCTCGGAGTCGTCAGTTATTTTGCTGAGGTTATTGGAGGCCTGAGAGGAAGTGTTCAGGATTTCACTCTGCTACAGGCGACTGTCACTTGGCGGCCCGTGACTCTCGTAAGAGTGCCATGGGGAAGAGAGACCTGGGTTGGATTAAGGCCTGGCTCCTCCACCATGAGCTTGTGGTCAGCCCCCTCCGGGCCTCGGCTTCATCCTCTGTAAGAGGAAGACAGGAACACTGTCCTCGTGGGCTGCTTGGGAAGCTGGTCTTGGCCAGGTGTGTCACATCTCTGGCCTCCAACAAAGGGCCGATGGGCTGGTTGGTGTAGATCAGCATGAGTGGTCACCCGCAGGTTAGGGATTCATGGGGCCGTTACCTTACGGGGGACTTTGCAGTGTGTTCTAAAAGCACCTCTTATTGTCTCTCCACCGTGAGGCTAGGAGAGAAAGCAATACGAATTATACAGATTAGAGAAAATACGAACTCTTGCACAGTATTGTCACAGAGAGACAAGTATGGTTTCGGGGAGAGGATGAAATGAGTAATCCTGAATTAGAGAAGAAAATAAAATTCCTCTACAGCATCAGGGGCGAGGTGGAAATGAGGCAATAGATTGACCTTTTCTTGGAAAGAGTCTGGCTAAAGTCTTTTTTATTTTTGAAACCTTTAAGTGCTAGATCATTTGGCGATGGTTTACTCAGGTTTCCTGATTGTATGTACAAATTATTGAAATTCATATAATGAAATTCTGTTTTTCCCTCTAGACTGGTGTTATGAGTGTGTCATGTGACTAGTGTTATGAATACATCCATGTGTTTGTATATGTATATATATATCACTTAGATTGAGTGTAGCTAATATGAATATTGGAAAAATTTCCATCGCTTGTCCCCAATTTCCAAATTAAAAGCGTGAAATAATCCTAGAACCCATGCCTGTGGTTAGAAAACCTGGCTGGCTGCTGTCTGATGAAGCTTGCAGGGGCTGTGAAAACCAGTGCAGCCCTGTTTTGTGAAAGCAAGTGTGAGGCTGTGGTCATGGCAGATTTCAGCTGAATGTCATGCTGGCAGGCAGGCACCTGGTTTATCTTTTCCCCCTACCAAAATTTCTAATTGAATTTGAATCAACCGCTTTAAAATTCTGATTCTAATGTAATGTCTGTGATTCTATTCGGTTTTCAGAAGGAATAATCTGTGTCCTCCGATTGGCGTGTTTAGGGAGCTGGTATTGACCGTTTCCTGTGACTTGTTATAACCTAACAGATGGGCTCCAATGTAGTAACCCGTAGAGGATGTCTGAATGGCAGAGTTTG
Organism: Leucopleurus acutus; assembly: GCF_964270905.1. Classification (NCBI taxonomy): domain Eukaryota; kingdom Metazoa; phylum Chordata; class Mammalia; order Artiodactyla; family Delphinidae; genus Leucopleurus; species Leucopleurus acutus. Next base: position 17,092,689 of record NC_139155.1, on the reverse strand, counting down.
AAACTCAAGCTATAAAACAGGGAGTTCTGGGAATCTTAACCTTGTACTCTGTTTTGTAGTGACAACTGTACTGAATGTATTTCTCATTACTGGCTCAACCAAGTCTATGTGTTGAGGAAAAGATCTTCCCACTTACCATGTTAATGCCAGATGTTTAAGGGACGTTGAGGCCCAGATAATGAGGTCTCTTGAAATGAGAATTTAATTTCACATCTCCTTGAAAAGGAGCTTGAAAGGGAAGCTTGAAGGTGACAAGCCTCACCTTTCCTTATTTTTCTAATTGTTTCTAACAATTTAAGAAGGACCCTCTAGCTCAGGTGTTGATTGACTATCAAGCCACCAGTACGTGGATACCGGCAGAGTCTTTAGAAATGGAGGTTGGGAAAGAGGAGACCAGACTACCTGACGGGGTCAGAGATGTAAAGTGGGGAAGTACCTGGTTAGCGCTCAGGAGACCTGGCTCCTGGTTCTGAGTTGGAAATGACATATATTGCTGTCCTCCTGTGTGCTAGGCACTGTCCTAGCTACTTTGTGTCATATCATCCCTCCTAGCAACACTTCCAGATAAAGGAGTCTATCTCTGTCCACTGATAGGGAAATTGAGGCTTAATAGTGCCCGAGGTTAAGGAGCTGAAAAGTACCCCTCCTCTCTTGACCTTACAACACTTGACTCAACCTCACGAGAGAGATCACAGCTGCCTCTTCTCTCCAAAGCGTTGGGCTGTATCATCAGTAGTATCTCTTGAGCTAGAAATTTCCATAGTTTTCATAATTATTCTTGAAAAAGGGCAGTTTACGTCCATATTTCTTCCTTATCAGCAGTGACGACAGCTGGCTCTGGAACAGGCTCTAAGGGTCTCTGGGTTACGGTATTTTACAGACCCAATGCCAGAAATGATGCCGTGCTGTTTGAAGGTCATACAGTAAAGCTAACCAGAGAGGAGGGGCAGAAGTTCAGTGGGATATTTATGCTCTAGAGCAGAGGTCCCCAACCTTTTTGGCACTAGGGACCGGTTTCGTGGAAGATGATTTTTCCATGGGGCTGGGTTGGGGGGGGGGGCGGTGTGGTGCAGGTGGTAATGAGAGCGATGGGCAGCGGCAGATGAAGCTTTGCTCGCCCACCGCTCACCTCCTGCTCTGCGGCCCGGTTCCTAACAGGCCTTGGACGGCTACCGGTTCGTGGCCCAGGGGTTGGGAACCCCTGCTCTAGGGACTCCGACAGGCTAGGCCGGCCTGTGTTCTGCATTCACGTCCTCAGAGGCTGTGACGGACGAAGGCATCATCGAGGAGGAGAATCAATCCTTCCTGCCAATGGCCCTTACAAAGAAGTCACAGCAGTGGGCTGTGGGACAGGCAAGCCAAAGGACTCCTGCAGCTGTCCAGGGACGGGAGGAGAGAGCCCGAAGGGCCAGCTCTGGGGTTTTACAGATACCGGTCCTGGTAGCGTGAGGCTTTGTGCTGTCTCCACTTACGTAAGAGGGGAATTAGTTACCATTATCGAGAATTGGCCTTCTCCCTGTAGTCGGATAGTAGGCACCTAAAATAGCACTTGACGTGTTAGTAAGTGATAGCTTTCTGTTTAGAAATATACCAGGTGCTTCAGTAGGTTATTTTTTGCTGTCGGAATTGTATCTGGGATGGATCTCTTCTGATTTTATTTTTTGGGGGGGCCAGAGCAGAGAATATTCTGCCCCAAACATCATTTCATGACTGTATATTAAGAGCAGCGTCTTTTTTATTTTCCAGGTTATTCTTCAGCTCCTCTTACTGATCTCTTTGAAGCATTATGGAGTTCAGAGAGGCCGCTAGTTTGTCTACTTTATTTTAAAATTATGTATTGGCTTTTCTGATTATAAAAGTATATATTCACTGAAAAAAAATGTTAAAAACCATAGGAAAGGATAAAAAAGAAATAAAAATGACCCACCATCTCACTAGACTGAGGTAAGAGCAATCACTGTTGTAGCATCTGGACCTTGTCCTCTGCAGATCAGCATCTTGGTTGGGAGACAGGTGCTCTGAGGGCAGAGCTGAGCCCGGCGTGGTGGTGCTGTGTCCTCGGCACCTGGAGGAGGCCCTGGTGCACGGCAGGAGCTCAGTAATTACGTGTTGAGTCGTATGTGCAGTGCTGTCAGTCAGGGTCCGACAGAGGGGACCTCACCCTGGGAATTGCCCACACAGGTGGAGGCTGAAAGAACAACAGGGCTCACCCAGCGATAACCCAGAGATAATATCTGCAGGAAACGGGGCTCACCCCTGGGGGCTGGGGGAACCCAGGGGAGGACTGGGGTGGCCTGAACCAGGGGCGTGGGAGACCCAGCAGGGATGGTTCTCAGCCCCTGTGGAGGGGATGTTGTCCAGCTGCGGTGGGACCTCCATGGGGTGGGGTCTGGTGGGGACGCTGAAGGACTGGGGCTGGGAGAAGCTGGGGTCGACTGGTAATACCAGGGCGACACTGACCAAGACAGGAAGGAAGTCTGTCCCTCTCCTCCCAGCAGGAAGTTGGCCAGAAAGGGAGCCAGGAAATGTAGTTCATAGGGTGCTGGTCCCAGCAGCCCAGGGCAGAGAAGGGAAAGGTTGGGTTTGGAGTTGAGAAGACAATAAACAAGCACTGTCTGTCATTTTAAAGAACTAGATCTGGAATTAGATCTGGAATCCAATTGTGCTCTGTTCTAATGTAATTTACATTTTTTACTGCGAATAATACGTCATGGGCATCTTTCTGTATCAATAGATACAGCTCTACATCCTCTTTCTCTGTGGCACAGATTCCGGAGTCAGGTTCCAGCTGAACTACTCATTAAGTGTATGACTGGCCAGCTTGTTTAATGATTTAGGCAACATTTCCCTCATTTGTAAAATCTACCAAGTTGTGAGGATTTAATGAGATTATGTCAAAATACTAGCACGTTACCCTGGCTGACGATGACGATGACGATAACAGTAATGAGAGTTATTCAGTTCAGTCAGTCCCAGATGATGTTTAATGAATTATTTGTGTTGTTTTTGCCTTCATGAATATTCGTGGAAATACATCTGTGCCCAGTTGTCTGGGTCTTTCTGCAAAAAGTGGACTGTTCTCATTGAAGTCTATGCTGTTCGAGGTTGGGCTGTTCATATACTTTAGCAAATGGTTCTCTAGAACTCTTACATCAGTTTTTAATCCTCCTTCTATCAGTACCTGTGTCCCCAGCACTCTCACCAGTCTGGGTGTGGTTATTCTTTTTGCACTTTGTCCATCTGCTGGGTTGAAACCATATACTCTTGTTTTTTTTTTTTTGCTGTACGCGGGCCTCTCACTGTTGTGGCCTCTCTCGTTGCGGAGCACAGGCTCCGGACGCGCAGACTCAGCGGCCATGGCTCACGGGCCCAGCCGCTCCGCGGCATGTGGGATCCTCCCGGACCGGGGCACGAACCCGTGTCCCCTGCATCGGCAGGCGGACTCTCAACCACTGCGCCACCAGGGAAGCCCTACTCTTGTTTTTTATTTGCATTCTTTCGGTTATCGATGAGCGTGAAGGTTTTTCCCAGACTCAGGTGGCAGCAGTTCTGCTCTGTGATCAGTCAAGCACCTGAGGCCTGGACTGCTCGCTGGCTGGTCCAGCAAGATCGATTTCCTCACACTCTCAGCATTGTTTTCCTTTCTGGAAAACAGGATTGTCGCAGTAGTACCCATCTCACGGGGTTATGGTAAGGACTAAGAGAACGTAAGAGTGTTGAGTCAGTGCCAGACTTTTGGTAGTTCACCTTCTAGTTTCCTGTTGAGTTAACCTCAGCTCCCACCCCACTGTTGGTCTGTTGATCTCAGAAAGGTGAGCTGGAGAGACCTGAGGGTTGAGGAGGGGACCCTGGGGTTAGGGTTTTCAGAGACAGAGCATTCCTGAGTAGGGGTGAAGTCCGGCATGGCGATGGGTGGCTGAGGTAGAATGTGGGTGGGGGTGCTTGGGGTTCACGAGGCCATTTGGGAACGGAGGGCGTCCGTGGGCCCGGGCCCTGACGTCATGCAGGATCATGGAGGATTTGAGCCAGGGGGGAAGGTGGTGACCCAAGTTCCAGGGTCACCTTTGAAGAGGGGAGGGGGGTTACAGGGACACGTTGGGTGACTGGCCAGGTGGGCTGTGGACAGCATGGCAAGGAGGGCTCTTCATGACAAGTGGAAGAACCAGGGGTATGGAGGCTTTGGTGGAAAGTTCCAGCATAGGACTGAGTCCTGGCCTCCCCGGGCCTGTCCTCTGTGCTGAGCCACGCTTCAGGTGTGACAAGGACGTGATGGGAGCACTTTGGAAAAGGATGCAGGCGAAGGGGGTCCCAGTGGGCTTGCTGCCGAGGCGGGGGAAGGGTGAGGAGTTGGTGCAGGGTCGCTGTAGCCACACGGGGCCCCGCCCTTCTGACTGGGTGATGCCCTGCGCTTGGTGTAATGCGCTAGAAATTTCGCCGTCTTGAAAGTTTCAGACAAAGGGGCCACATTTCCATTTTCCAGTGGACCCCACAGATTGTGTAAGCGTCCAGAAAGATGTGTGGGGGTGGGGGGAGAGTTGACCAAGTGGGCGTGGTCGGAGGCTGGGATTCACTGTCTCAGGATCCAGGTGGAGCCCTTGTGAGCTTAGTCTGGTGCCAGAAGCCCGAGGACTGGGAAGTTTCTCTTGATTGAAAACGGAATGTTTTGCATTGTGATCGACAGCTTTGACTTCGCGCCTCTCTGTCTCTCTCTAATGCCTTGGTGTGTGTTGGTAACATTCATTCATTCATTCATTCATTTATGGCTGAGTTGGGTCTTCGTTGCTGCACGTGGGCTTTCTCTAGTTGCGGCGAGCAGGGGCTACGCTTCGTTGCGGTGCGCGGGCTTCTCATTGTGGTGGCTTCTCTTGTTGCGGAGCATGGGCTCTAGGCGGGTGGGCTTCAGTAGTTGTGGCAAGCGGGCTTAGGAGTTGTGGCTCACGGGCTTAGTTGCTCCGCGGCATGTGGGATCTCCCCAGACCAGGGCTCGAACCCATGTCCCCTGCATTGGCAGGCGGATTCTTAACCGCTGCGCCACCAGGGAAGTCCAGTTGGTAACTTTAAAAAAAAAAAAGATCTCAAACTTAGGGAAAGGTTGCAAGACTGTAGTTGCACTGGCTTGGGTTCTAGATCACAGCTTCCTCAGGGTGACACTGTCAACTGTTGGGCTGGGCAATTCTTTGTGTTCGGGGGCTGACCTGTGCGTTGTGGGATGTTTGCAGCATCCCTGGCCTCTATCCAGTAGAGAGTAGTAGCACCTCCACGCGTGGTGACAATCAAAAATGTCTACACGTTGCCAAATTTCCCTTTTAGGGCAGTCACCCCAGTTGAGAAGCACTGTTCTAGGAAGACCTGAGTTTCTGCCTGACCTCTGCCTCTCACAGCCCCATGACCTTGGTCAGGTCACTGCTCTCTCCCCCTGACCCCCAAGCTTCAGCGCTCCTGTCTGCGAATTATCATGCTCTGAACGTGCTGTGTCTGCATAAACAGCGTTGAGTGTTAAAATTTTGAATTTCTCCTAATTTAAGAGATTAAATCACATATTTTAACTTGAATATGGTGATGAGGAAGATGGGCCAGTATTTCACATGTGAATTTGCTGATTATATGTTGCCGGGTTGATTCCTCTTGCCCTTTGTTCAATTTTTGTTGTTGTTGTTTTCTCAGTTGGGGATTTGAATGCACGTGGCCTCTCCTTGCTACCCCTTCTTCTCTGCCAGCCAATCTCACCCATCCTGCTGGGCCCACCTCACCTGCCAGATCCTGTCTACAGGGCGGGGGGGGGGGGGTGCTGCCCTCTGGCCGCGCTGCCGGAGGGGCCAGGCTGAGAATGTGGTTTGTGGGTCATGCCATGTGCCCCCGGGGAAGGACCCAGGACCCACGGGGTTCATCCTTTTTTCTCCCCTAGAATCGCCCATCTGAATATCGTTTTCCCTACTGTTATGTCTTGTACTGGTGTCTTGCTTAATTAATTGGTCATTTAACTCCAATTTTCTCTTTCCAACTCTGTGAGTTTGCTTGGGCTGCTGTATTGAAATAGGGCAGACAGCATGGTTTCAACAACAGAAATTTATTCCTCGTAGTTCTGGAGGCTAGAAGCATGTGGTCTTCCCTCTGTGTGTGGGTGCCTGGAGTCTCTTCACGTCCAGATTTCCTCTTAAAAGGACACCATAGACATATATACACTACCAAACGTAAGGTAGATAGCTAGTGGGAAGCAGCTGCATAGCACAGGGAGATCAGCTCGGTGCTTTGTGACCGCCTGGAGGGGTGGGAGGGAGGGAGAAGCAAGAGGGAGGAGATATGGGGATATATGTATATGTATAACTGATTCACTTTGTTATAAAGCAGAAACTAACACACCATTGTAAAGCAATTATACTCCAATAAAGATGTTAAAAAAAAAAAAAAGGATGCCAGTGAGACTGGAGAAGGGCCCACCCCTCAAGGCCTCATTTTGACTTAATCACCTCTTTAAAGGCCTTATCTCCAAATAGAGTCACATCCTGAGGGGCAGAGAGTTAGGGCTTCAACCTGTGGATTTGGGGGCGGGGGTAGAGGAGGAGGAACACGCTCAATTCAGCCCGTAACACCGACTTAATTTTATGCTTTCTGTGACAGTAGGCCAATGTGCAGCAGCTTGTTAGATCTTTCTTAGAAGAAAGGTGAATCCGTATTTTGGGTTTTCGAAGATCTCATCATCTGATTGATTGCTTTAAGAGGTTGCTAAGAGTTTAAATGTCCCTTGACCGGATGACAACACTGCTGATGGTCTCACACATACAAGGAGACTGACATTTATCCTGAGTGAAACCATGCAGATGCTTCCTGAGAAACCTCCGTCCAGCTGTATCATTACATAAATGGGAAGGGGCAGAAGAGGAGCATTTGCACAGGGAAGAGATGACACTAAAAGGGTTACTTGAAGACAGGGTGTATCCCTAAGCATTAACCCAAGGTGGAGGGGCACGGACCATCGAGTTTTCTGCGTCTAAGTCATTACGTTTCCTAAAGAGGTCACGTGTGGGGCTCTGAAAATCTGAATGGTGGTGTCGAAGGGGCAGGTTCCTTAGGTGATGTGACATGAGGTGGGACTAGAGCAGGGCTCCTCAGAGAGGCCCACACCTGGGCTGCACTTTGCTGGGAGGGAAGTTAAAGCCACTGTCCTTTTCCCTGTCACCGGCAGTGGAAAGTTACCCTTGGTGGCAGCCAGCACTTCCGCATACTCTTCAGAACTGCCCATTCCCTTGAGTTTTCCAGCTAATGTCACCTTTAATGTTTAGTTATTCGCCTAAACAAGACGTCTTGCGTTTAAGGAATTAATGCCACTCGGTGAGACTTTTGTTTGGAGGGGTAAGGCGTTTCACCTTCCTGGGGCATTTTTAAATTCTGCGGATTCATCCAGAGTCATAGTAGTTTGACATTACCTTGAGATTCTTCAGCCGGTAATTCAACTCTAACATAGTTGACCTAGTTGACTTCTCTCTGGAAGGATTTTGTTCAAACTCAGGGTTGTGAACTTTTGTTTAGAAGCAAGTCTTAATGGGCCTGATAGGTTTTCTTAAAGGAGAAGTTACTTGGGGGAAAAAAATCAAGAAAATGAATGGCTTTAAAGTGTATGAACATTATGAAAGTTATGACTTTTGTTTTCTCGAAGGAAAAAGAAATGGGCATCTGTGAAATGTTTCTCTTAAATTGTATAGTGAGACATGAAGCTTTACTGGGGATGGTCATTTATTTCTATGCAGTTTACCTGGGTAAGGCTCTTTCTGATGCTGAATATTGAGTACAAATGTTAAATCATTTTGGGGAAGAAAGATGAGTTTTCTTTTAGGTTTTGTAATGCTTCATTATTTGCCTGTTAAAAGGATTTGATGAAGATTTAAATATAAGTAGCTGAATTACATAGCATTCTGGGTGAAGGGTTGGTGCCTTTTAATTGTGCTATCAGTGCATCCTTTTACCTGTTATTTGCCCTGCTGGCCTGTGCCACCTTCCTTTATGTTTCTGATAAATTTTAACAAATTTGAAATCTTTGTTCCTAGTGCTTAGAAGGAGAACACTGAGAGCACCAGTTACTCGGGCTGACAAAATGCATTTTAGACTTCAGATGGTTAGATTGCTTTGAGTATTTACTTACGGAGGGGTGGGAGTGAGGGTGCACGGACAGCTCCTTTTCTGAGGCGGACACAAGGCATTCATTCCTTCAGGTGTAACCGGCGACTTACGAGCTGGCCGTCATTGCCTGGTGCCCGGAGCTGGCAGGCACCAAGGCCAAGAGCCCTGTTTTCCATACGGGGGGACCTTGGTTCAGTGGGGGTGGGAGTCGGAGGGACTCCCTGTCTACTGTGACCTTGCCCCGTCCCTTCCCCTCTCCTCTCCTTCCCTCAAGTAAGTTACTGTAAATCCCCGCCTCCTCCAGCAGCAGAAGGACTTTGAACTTGAACTCTGTTAGGGAGCGCAGGCCCCGCCTCAAACAGGCAGAGAGTTTGGAATCTCATCTCCTTTTTAAAAGCCTCTCCAGGGGATTTCATAACTTTCCTGAGGGTCATTTTCTGGTGACTAACGACGTTGGTTCTGGGGAGCCCTTCCTTTGCCAAAGGTGCATCCCTCATGTGCTCTCCTAAAATGATTCTGAAAATGATGCCTGTCTGTACACACCATTGGGACCTGGGCTTTGGGAAAGGAACGGCTCCTTCTGCCCCAGAGAAAACACGGGAGGGGAGAAACCCTTTTGAGAACTGCTCTGCAGGTTTCCGTCCTCCTGGCCCACCTGTTCTCTTCCTGTTTCTTTCTCCGCAGAGTTTGTCCAGGCTCCATTGTTTTTGCCCATGTATTTTAATGCTTTTTTTGCGTTATGGTTTGTTGCAGGAGGTCAGGGGTGAGTTGTGGTAATTCAAAATGTAATTTCTGGCGCGTAGTAGGTGCCCAATGACGGTCACTAAATACGAAGGTTTCTGTGTGTGAAAATACAGAAATCACCATAGCACGGTCATTTATGGGATGGTTGTGAAAGGGAAGGCTGTAGACTGGTGACGGGACTCAGTTGTGTGTGTGTGTGTGTGTGTGTGTGTGTGTGTAGGTGGGGGGGGGCCGCCTGCACTAGGCTGATGAGTATTTTGAGTCGTATTGGACACATAGGGTCAAGTGTTAATAGTAATGGAGTTGACTCTGGGATTAGAGAGCAGAGAGGGTGGAATGGGGGTCCATGGTCACAAGAGAGTCCTAGACTGATGGTGACCAGGGCTGCCTTCGTGTTGACGCGTCAGCACAGGAAGAGAATGAGATCCTTCAGTAGGCGGGGGGGGGGGGGGGGGGGAGGGAGGTCGATTCAAACATATATGGTGAAGTTGAGTATCAGATCATCTATACCATAGGATAGAAAGAATCGGCAAGATTGGGTCAACGTGGGATGACATAAAAAGAAACCGTTGTGGCATAAAGCGCTTCTACCTCCTCGTGAAAACAGTTTAATTTCTCATTTTGAAAGTAAAATAAATACTCTCTGGAGAAATAAAGAAAAGATAAACAGAGCAACTCAGGCGTGATGGAGAATTACACTCCAAGTGAAACAGTCACTTTTCCTGCCATGCCAGAGGAACCGTTGGAAATGTTTTGGTGTCTGTTCTCTCCCACAGAGTGATTCTTGGTAAGAGTCATTGGGAAGCTTCGCGGTGTCGGGACAGAGGGAGGAGGTGAGCGCTGAGGATCTGTTCACTTTTGGGTTAGATCCCAGCTCCTCTTCTCAGCATTGCTGGCTCAGAGAGAGACACAGGGCTGGGATGCGGGAGGAGGGCTTAGGGTTGCAGGTGCAGGTCTGGGGTCCCTGCATTGAGAAATTTTGTTGGTGCTTCTCACACGTTTCTGTCCAAGTTTTCCCTGGGAGAGGGGAGTAAGCTTGTCCCCGCAAATGGGAGATCGTAAAAACGGGTGCAAATTGCCCATTTTGCTGCATGATGCTTTGTTTAATATAATATTCTTCCGCAAACTTTATTGCACTTTAGGATCACCTGGGAGCTTGTAAACACAGATCACTGGAGCCCAGCCCCAGAGATTCTGGTTCTGGGGTGTTGGGTAGGGCCTGAGAACCAGCATTTCCACCAAGGTGCCAGGTGATGCTGTTGCTGATAGTTGGGGGTCCACACTCTGAGAACCGCTGTCCTATTCATCAAGACGTCCAGAAAAATTGGTACTCCAAGAAGATGCTCCCTGCCGGCCCTGTGGGTTCCTGGCACCGCTTCCTGCATAGACTCTTGCAGGGAAGTAGCACCGGTCCAGTGTGGGAAATGCACAAATTCCACGGTTGTGCACGGCCACTTGAAGGGTGGGTGGCTGATGCTCTCTGCATCCTCAGGGTTTTGGGGAGAGGAGAGGTGGAATGAGCCGGTCCAGGCTGTGGAAGGGATCTGGCTCAAAGGCTCCTTTGAGTGGACCGGTTATATATCATGAGCTTTATCATTCTCTGGATGGATGGTTGGTTCCTGTCTTTCTACAGTCTCTCACTTGATAATAATGTTAAAAACTTTAAAATCACCCTTATAAACATAGCAGGCTCTTTATAGATGGTTCTGAAGGACAGCAGAGGCCTTGTGAAGGGTATAAAACGTGTCGCTGCAGGGGAGGAGATCGCACTTGGAAGTGGGAAGAGGTTGACGTGGCATCCCCTAGGCTGGCATGTTGGTAGATTCAAAGGAGAAGCAAGTTGGTAAAACTTTGTGAAATATTGACCGTCAAAACCAAGTGCAGGGCTTCCCTGGTGGCGCAGTGGTTGAAAGTCCGCCTGCTGATGCAGGGGACACGGGTTCGTGCCCCGGTCCGGGAAGATCCCACATGCTGCGGAGCGGCTGGGCCCGTGAGCCATGGCCGCTGAGCGTGCGCGTCCGGAGCCTGTGCTCCGCAACGGGAGAGGCCACAATAGTGAGAGGCCTGCGTACCGCAAAAAAAAAAAAAAAACCAAAAAAAAACAAATGCAGAGAGCTTGGCGTTAAAAGTAAACATGAATTTTGGGCTTCCCTGGTGGCACAGTGGTTAAGAATCCACCTGCCAGTGTAGGGCACATGGATTCGAGTCCTGGTCCGGGAAGATCCCACATGCCGCAGTGCAACTAAGCCCGTGCTCCACAACTACTGAGCCTGCACTCTAGAGCCCGTGAGCTGCAACTACTGAGCCTGCGAACCACAACTACTGAAGCCTGCGCACCTGGAGCCCGTGGTCCGCAACAAGAGAAGCCACCGCAGTGAGAAGCACGCACACTGCAAGTAAGAGTAGCCCCTGCTCGCTGCAACTAGAGAAAGCCTGCGCTCAGCAATGAAGACCCAATGCAGCCGAAAAAAAAAAATTAAACATGAATTTCAAAATATAGAAAGAAATAGCATCGGATAGAAATTGATCAATAAAATGAATGCAGTATTCAATAAAAAACTCTTAGGAAGTAAGAAATGGACATGAGACGTGGGCCTTAAAAAAGGCCCTAAGTCCAAGAAAAAAGTTCCCTAAAATGAAAACACTGTACACAGGTGGCCCTCACCTTGCCCGATTCTGTGGTAGCTAAACTCAGTTCTGTGCAGAGCGAAGCCTGCCTGTGAACTCTGTTTCAGAGAGCAAGGACTGGGGGGCGCAGAGGAGGATAGAGGATTGTGTGCTGTAACCACAAGGGGCCTAACTAGGTGATGATCACAGCTCTAACTCTGAATACCCGCTGAGTCCCAGCCCCCATCTGGAACCGGGAAGCTGCAAACAGTTTGCCAAATGTTCAGAAGCTGCTGCCAGTGCAACACCCAAATATTATTCATGATACCCAGTTATCCATCACATATTGATGAGGGCCTCCTGTGTTTCAGATGCTGTTCAGATACAGGGAGATGTGTGTGTGTACATTTGTAGGTAGAAAAAACAATGAAAGCAGTTTTGAAGGGATTACTTCCTTTTGGAATTTCTTCCCTCCTATATTATGTGAAATCCATATTAGGACCGTTCGAAAGTAATCAAATGTCATAAAATATTACTGTGAAAGGAATAAATATTTTAAAATGTATTTCACATGGTCTTTCAGAGAACTCGCTCCGTAACACCATCTAGCCTCCTGCAGCTGTCTGAAAAAAATTTCCTGAACCTTCTTGTTTTCTTTTTCCTCCGAAATCGTTCTTTTGGAAGTAACACATGTGTAATTTTAGTTCTGGTGTTACTTCACTATACCTCTCTTTGGAAGCAGCACACACCCACGTAGTAGATGAGATTATTTTGTAGTTTGAAAAAGGGCTAGAAAACTTGATTTTGATAGTTTAAAAAAAAAAAAGTCAAAGCACTGATTTTAAAATTATCTTATGTAGTTTTAGGAAGAAACTGGAAAAAAAATAATTTAGCACAATTCTGATGAATTAGGAAATAGAATTTTTGAGTCACCATCTCATTAATGAGTTGCTGATATGAGTTATGTCTTTGTAATAAAGTGGCATTGCTGGGTAATGAGGCTCAGCTGAAATATGAAATCTGATAGCACACATTTGCACATTTTAAGGAAGTACAGCTATTAGAAACAGTGGTTCTGCCTGACATGAGATTATTACAGCCAGTAAGCTTGTCTCCTTTTCAACGTGAAGCCAGTGACCCTGAAGGTTTTGCCTCAGGTGTCCAGATACCTGGTAGATAAGTTACAGGTGAGCATCACTCATGGTGTACTGCTGGCTTTCGGCCACAGACGATGGTAGAAGGGGAGTCAGGAGGGAGGGATGCGTTCGAAGTAAGGGTTGCTATCTGGGCCTCTGGTCCCAGTATCCTTGTCCCCCCCCCCCCCCCCCCGGATCCGCTGTCCTGTTGTTGACGCCTGCAGCTCTCTAGGTTTGTGGCACCGGGTGCCGTGGCTTCTTGACGTTCTGATGGGCCAGCTCCGTTCTGTTGGCAGCTTCTCCCTGGGTGGGATTGATCTTGACTCTCCCCTTGCAGCTGAGGCTTGTGCTCCTCCGTGGTGTTTGAGTTTAGCTCTTCCTGCAGCATTCAAGCTAACTTCAGCCACTCCTTGAATCAGTGACCTCCTGCCCTCTTACCTAGTCCTTCCCTTGTGTTAACTCTTGAAATGATTCTAAGACCAGCCCATTGTAGAAGTGTTGCCATTCTTCATAAAGGGATTTTAAACATCACATATAGAGCCAGTCAGCCACCGTAAATCCTTTATCGAATAAGAACAACAACAAACAAACCAAAAAGAATACTGTTTACAGATGCTCTTAGTTCATTTCTAAATTATTTCATTCGTGTTGTTTTGAAACTGGCTGAGAGTCAGGAAGCATCCTGATTTATGAATAGTCTTGTGTTTCAGTGTGTGGTGGATGGGGGTTGTGATTCTTACTCCTTTGTTTTGTCTTAGAGAAGTTACACATATCCATTCTGCTGGCGGGGTGTGATCTCGCATAAATTTCAGACGAGTTTTTCATCCCCGCCCCCGATGTGCCTGTCTTCTAAAATCGCGGCATCTCAGAGCTGGGAAGGGGCGCCAGGGACCATTTGCTTCATTTTCTTCTTCCCTGGTGATACTTCTGGTATCAGGTGCTGATCTTTTCTCTCTCTCTGGGGCTAACCGGCCATCTCTCTGCCTCGGGAGGCCACCTGCTCCGTGTTCGACCAGGGTTAACAGCTGGAAGTTCCTTCCCTCAGTGAGGCGCATCTGCCTTCCTGCAGCTTTCACTCCTGGGGTTGGGGTTTGTCCTCCGCGGCCTCATAAGAGAAGATGACTTGGTTTCTGCCAACCCACCCACTTCCTGCAGAAAGAATCTGCTCTTAGAAATGTGTTTAACCCGTTTTTCTTTTTTTTTTTTTAGTCTTCCAGTGATGTTTGTTTATTAACTATCCTGGCTACTTAAAAACAATATTTTTGAGTTGTTAATACATGTAAATCGTTTTAATTAAAAGCATAAAAAAGGCCATACAGTGACATATGTGTGTGCTCGTCTTCCTCTCTCATACCTGTCCCTAACCAACTAGTTTCTGTCCTCAGCATCAGCCAGTGGTACCAGTTTCTGATGTCCTTGCAAAGTTTACTTTATGACACGCAAACACCTAATCCGTGTGTATCCACATACACACGTGTCCGTCCATCTCCTTTTTATGTAAAGGATGGCGTTAACCCCACATCTCCACCTAGCTGTTTCATGTGACAGTACATCTTGGATTTTCAAATCTGTCCGTAGAGAACATCCTCATTCTTATGGTTGCTTAGTGTTCTATTATATAGATTTTGTCCTATTTACTTAAAAAATCAAAGCAAAACGACCACCTCCCTCCCAAGTCATGCCTCTTGGGTTTGCACATAATGCAGGTCCAGGGCACCAGTGTGATGACGTTCCCTGCTCTGGACTGGGGATAATTATACTGTCACACAGTTGAGTCATATTGCACCAAAGATGAAATAAACCCCCAAGAATTCCACCCCCCCGCCCCGCTTTTGATGCTCTCCCATTCTGTTTCTTCCATCCCTCGGCATTGACTCAGGCAGCTAAGCACACACAGCGCTCACCACTATAAAACTCCATCCTATGAGCTTTGGCCCGTCACCCATTCTGATGAAATCTTGTTGGATTCTGATCCAGTTATCTGACATTTTATCTGGTTGTGTGTATCAACTACAAATTGGTTTAGCCTGCCATCAATAACCCCCTCCAGATTTTCCTGGCTCACAACGTGGCCCAGGATGGAGGTAATCATGGAGCTCCACGACATGAGCCCCGTGACAGAACCCCCGGAGGACCCCTGGAGTTTTCTAATGATTAGGCTTTGGATAAGAGTGAGCAGCTGGGTGCAGCTAAGCCCCACCTCACTTTAGCATCACTTCACCTTCACATCATCATCTTGTCTAGAAGAATACAGTGTGTTTTGGTTGTAAGCTGGCCAGGGTCCACGTCCACTAGTATGCAACATGCCCTTGAACTTTTCACCTTCTCAGAAAAGGGAATAAGTGTGCATGTCTTTTATTCTTAGCAAACCTTTGCTGGAGATTTTTCTTTTCTAAATGTTCATAACACATTTAGTGATTCACTCTAGAACATTGCTTTGGATGAATATCATTTATTCATTCCCCCTGAAACATGGGGTGCCCACCTCTTTGCTAGAGTCTAGGAGAACAGTCCTGAGCAAGGGGAGTGGTTGCCTTGTGTCTCTCTGGCGTTGGGTGGCTGCCCGTGGACCATTCTTCTTGTCAGTTCCCGAGATCTGTCTAGCCTCTGCCCTCCGAGAGCTTCGTCTTTGGCCATGATAGCTAATTAAAAAGGCCAGTGACCAAAAAGGGTGAGAGGAGACATACAGGGTCCTATGGGAGCTTATTGCAGGAGAACTTAACGAATCTAGGAGCCCTGGAAAGACATTTTCAGAGAACGTGATACTTAACCTGACACCTAAAGACAAGTAAGGAAGAGATCTGAGCAAAAACAGCCAATTGGTGGTGCTGGTGGAGGGATGAACTGCCATAAGCCCCGTCCGTATAATTTGCAATGTGATTCATAACTTCTTTTGACGCTGGGACCTTTGCCCATCTCTTGATATTTGTCTGTAATTTCTCTGAGATGACTGGCAGTTTCTCTCAGCCATGGGGAATTCACCTGGGGAATGTCTTCTTGGGGACCCTTGGGAGTCCCTGCCTCCTGAAACTCAGACCTCTTCCAGTTCCTTCTGGCCAAACTACACACTCCCCCCAGAAACCTAGATTTCACTTTATTGCGAGAGGTCAGAGTTATGACTGCCATGAAAAATACAGAATTTTAGGGACTTCCTTGGTGGTCCAGTGGTTAGGACTCTGCACTCTCACTGCCGAGGGCCCGGGTTCGATCCCTGGTTGGGGAACTAAAATCCTGCAAGTGACATGGCCAAAAAAAATAAAATAAAAATCTATGTAATTTTAGATCTGGAGCTATGATTTTTGGCTTTCAACAAAGTGCAGCTGTTTATTATCATTTTTAGAACTAGAAACACAAGATCATTCTTGTCTTAGCCATCTCAGAGGAATTTAAAAATGTCTCCTGTCTTATGATCAGGTTTGGAACAAAGAGACCATTGACAGATGGATTCTTTGAGGACCTTTTACATGGAGTTTTACCAACCCCTACGGTACGAAGAGAATCTTGAATTAGTGGAGGAGAGTGACGATGTCCTGGAAACTGGGACTCTTGCCAGCGCAGCCGTCTCGTGGACATCGTTCACTGGTACCCTCCCTGCCCCTCCCCATCGTCACTGAATTGCTGTGGATTCTTGGCCTTTAAGGATCTAACGTTTCTAATTGAGAGCCAGTCTAAAAACCTGTCCATACGTGGAAGACTCTGCATGCTTGCCGAGGCGTATGTTTGAGTCATGTTAGGTGTGAGGCCTGTGGAAATGCAGGTGCCACTTAGCCTGTGACTGACCTTGGCCTTCACCCATTGCTAACTCCTCAGCCTCCCGCTGACCCCTGAGCCCACCTGCTCCTCCATCGCTTCTTCAGGGATGTATTTCCAGGTGAAGGGATATAGAATAGTGATAACTGCAAAGGACTCGTGGTGACCGCTGGGAATGCCATGGTTCTGTTGTATTTGAGAGTCAGAAACAGAGACATCCAGTGCTGTCACCAAAAGAAAGAAATGTAATGCCAGCACTTTTCAGGCCAAACAGTCAACACAGTATTTGGTCGGAGGGGTGGAAAGGAGAGTATGAGACAGACCTGCGTGGTTCGGGGCAAGCCATGCAGAACTGGCATGAGAAGTGACAGAAATTGTATCGGTGCTCGAATGTGATTCTCGTGGAATCTGTCTTCTGTGACAACCGTGCTTTTCTGGAGCGGGTGGACGTGGTCGCAGCCAGTCTGCCCAGATAGAACTGTTCCATCCCATGTGCTTGCGGTCTCCTCCTGCGGGTCATCCTGTGGGCCTGGTCTGGCTTCCCTCTGGGTAGTTTTCTAGGTCATCGGCCACCCCCACTCCTTCAGCTGTGTTCAGTTCCACCAGCCCTTTGCCTCTATTGTCCAGGAGGTCCATAGTTCTCTTAAAGGGACCAAGAATCCCTGTTGGAATTTTACCTCTTTTCTTTCCTCCTGAATGCTTTTTCTGTGAATATTTTGCAGGACTTAGCAACCTTGTTAGGATACTGGCCTCATCAGCGAAAACTCCCAGATCTTTATCACACTTGCTATGAAGTCACTATCTCTGCAATTCTCCTATGTATAGAACGATTTTGTAAATGTCTAGACGCAGGGAGACCATGCTGTACTACATAGTATTTGCTTTATTAGTCTTCTCAGCTCTTAATCTGTAGGTACATAATTTGCATACTGGTCTTTAATCTTTGAGAAGAAATCTTGATCCTAGAACATGTGATTACCATAACGCCTGTCTCATTTCCAGATAGCTGTGTTCCATAGTTTAACTCTTCTGCAGTGTTCTAAGTTATGATTGGGGTCCTTTCCTCCCTCCTGCCCTTCTTTCCAATCTTCCCTCTCGCGAGACATAATTCAAATCCTGCTACCTTCCTGCATTGAGTTGGTGCCCTTAGAGCAGCACCGTCCAGTAGAACTTTCTGTGATTATGGAAATGTTCTCTGTGTTGTCCAGTGTAGTAACCATTAGGCATATGAGGCTGTCGAACACTTAAAAGTGTGACTGATGTTACCAAGGAACTGAATTTTAATTGATTTTAATTAAATTTAAATAGCTTCTTGTAGGTAGTGGCTACCATATTGGACCTTGCAACCATGGGGTTTAGTTGAGAAAATAAGACTTACCTAACAAGAAAAAAAAAAGGACGACAGTGATTTATGACTTAAGTACCAGAATAAACGGTCAGTCTGAAGGCAGGCTCAGAGGCAGGGCCTCCCACACTGGGGGTCCACTTCTGACCTCTGGACTGAGCTCTGGTTTCTGACCGCTGACAGCCTCTTGGAGATCTCTGCCTGCACGCTGGGAAGATAACCCCAGATTGAGAAACCCAAGTCCTTTTATTTGCCTGAGCCTCAGACCCCGCTCTTCTTCCTTTGTTTCCTGTCATCTGACTGCATCTTCCCCCACTAGCACTGAAACTGGAAACCTGACTTGATGCCGTCTCCTTGTCTTGCAAAGCCAGTCTGTCACCAATCCGTGCTGCTCCCCCAGCAATAGCTTTGGAACCAGTCCCCTATCCTCCATCCAGGGCCACTGTGCTGCTCACCTGTCAGACAGTGTAGCAGCCCATGTCATTGCTTTCCCTGTCCTTCTCTCTGGACCCACCTCCCTTCATTCTGTCCTCTGCTTGTCACCTGGCGAACCTGTCCCTCACCTGCTAACCGTGTTTGCCTTGCACAGCACAGAGGATGAAACCAGGCCGGGACAACTCTTCCCTTCCCCCATAGCCCTGTTCACTAACCTTCTTTCCATCTGGAGGGGCCCTCATGCTTCTCTCTTTGTCTGAAAGGATGCTTTTCCGTCTCCTCATTCTTACTCATCTGGGGCTTTACTCAGCCTTCTAGTCTACTTCCCTCTCCCCACCCGTCACACGAACACTAATTTCTTCCTCCTCTGAGTTCCCGCAGAATACCATCCATTGCTTTTATTAAACTTACCATGTCATCTTGTAATTACATGTGTATGTTGTTCTCCTGATACATAGGCAGTGAATTTCTGTGGGTGTGAACTGTCTTATTGATTCCTTATTCCTTGTACTTTTTTCACGACAGAGTAAGCACTTTTGGTTGAATAACCACATGGACCTGAGCAGACCATGGGGCGTGAATAGGTGCTGTCTGGGCAGGTGCAGAGGGGAGGGCAGTTAGGTCCCCATGAAGAGCACAGGTAGGTTGGGGATAGAGCAGGTTGTGGTGACCCTTCAGGGAGGAGTTTTAATTGGGTCCATTTGTCCATGGGGCGGTCCCACTGGAGCAAGGAGAACAGACATTTTAGAAAGATTGGGCTAGTGAGGCGGCAGGTGAATTAGGACGAGAGAAGCTGCCACACACATCAACGGCAAGGACATAGAGCAGGGCACATAACAGGCACCCAGTTACTATTAGAAGAAGGAACAGTTGAGGCTATGTTAGTTGGTTGACGGACCATCCCGCTGTTAGTGATAACTCAGATTGAGGCTGCCGAATGAAGAAAACGGGATGAGTTTAAATGAGTGTTGTTTTTTTGTTTTTTTGTGGTACGCGGGCCTCTCACTGTTGTGGCCCCTCCCGTTGCGGAGCACAGGCTCCGGACGCGCAGGCTCAGCGGCCATGGCTCATGCGCCCAGCCGCTCCGCGGCATGCGGGATCCTCCCGGACCGGGGCACGAACCCGTGTCCCCTGCATCGGCAGGCGGACTCTCAACCACTGCGCCACCAGGGAAGCCCTATCACCATTCTTTCTGGAATTTTTGTTTTTAATGTCATACTTATGATCGTATATCTGAAATTTTCTGGAGTTGTCCCAGTTTCAGATTTTGACTGTACTAACAGGGCATGGGTGTTCCATACTACTTAAAATAATATAGCTGATGCGCTTATATTGAGCAAGTCAACCAAATTCTGTTAATCCTGCCTTAAAAATGCCACTGCTTGTTACGTGATAGAAAATACAGGCAATGGTCTTTCTTCTCACTGGTGTTTTTTTCCCTTGTATTGAAACATTGTCCTAATGCACAGGAAAATCTCAATTTAGCAGAGAGAGAAATCAGGCTCCCATTAATTATTGCATGGGATTCTCCACGTGCGTTAGTTCTTTATTGCCGTGTAACAGATTATCCCTAAACTCAGCAGCTTAAAACAACAAGCGTGTGTTACCTCAGTTTCTGTGCGTCAAGAGATCAAAGATGGCTTAGCTGGGTGGCTCTGATTCATGCCTTGGTGGCACATAGCATGCAAAGATCTGTCATGAGGTTGAAGTATGATGTCAGCCAGGAATGCTGTCATCAGAAGGCTTAATTGAGGCTGGAGGACCCACTTCCAAGACGGTTCACTCACATGGCTGTTGGCAGGAGGCCTCAGTTCCTCGCTACATGGACCTTCTCATCGGGCTGCCTGAGCGTCCTCACAACATGGCAGCATCTGGTTCCCGCCAGAGTGAGTGATCTGAGAGGGGGAGTGAGACACAATGCTTTGCTTTTTATGACCCAGTCTTCAAAGTTACACACCGTCACTTCCTCCACAGTCTGTTAGAAGTCACCAAATCCACCCCCAGCAAGGGAGAGAGATTAAGCCCTGCCTCTTGAAGAACGGAATTTCAAGAATTCATGGACCTATTTTAAAGCCACACAACATCATTTCTGAAAGTCCGTCACCTTGTGCATTAAAATTGACTCTGCTCTGGAGGGCCATCCTTTCACTTCTTCCCGTTTTTTAACTTTTCCATTTGACATTAAGAATGGTTGTAATCTAGTAGAGGTTAAGAAATTTAGGTTGCACAGAATCCTGTATTTCTGTAGCTTTTTCCGGAACTGATATCCTTGGGACTTCCACTAGTTTCAGATGTTGTGTGTTGGGCTGACAGTGGTGAACAGCTACTGTGGATGGTCCCGTAGGTGCGGGCTGTTTGCTGTCATTGGTGTTATCTGAGGTTGAGCTGGATGTGTAGTCTTGGTATTGGGCTGCTCTCATTTTCCATCCTCTATCTTTGTTCTCCCCACACGTATCTCACACCTCTGTTTCACCCCTGTATTACAGGCATATTTCAGGTATGTGTGTACTAACCTCTGCAGCTGACTGTAAGGCCCCGAGGGGCAGAGAAGAATGCATCTTGTTCAGTTTTGAGCTCCTCCTTTCTGCTAGCAAAAATTCCTTGAACATAAATCACTCAACACATGTTTTTGGTTGAATGTGTCATAAGGTCAAAGTGGAGAACACAGAGAGAGAGAGAGAGAGAGACAGAGAGAGAGAGAGACAGAGAGAGAGAGAGGGAAAAGTTACCAGCAGTGTAAGGTTGGGAAACCCCTCAAGAGAGTGAAGAGGGGAAAAGGTTTAGGGGGCAGGAATTGGGGTAGAAAAGGCAGAAAGAAGATAAAGAGGACAGGATATAACAAGAGTTGGAGATGACACAAATGTGGGGTGATTTGGGGAAGATGGGTCGATGTAGGAAACTTTAAAAAATGTATGGCCCAGGATCTTGTCTCCTAGTTAGGGCGAGAGTCAGGTAGGAATGGGGAGATTAACAGTATCTCTTGGGTAGCAGGCACTATGTGGACACTTCCCATATGTTGTTTTATTTTTTAAAGCAACTAAAATTAGTTGACTTACATAGAACTTATATATTTCAGTGGTACAAAAAATATCAATTATCTCTCTTAATCTAGAGAGTGGTTACTGCAAGTGTCATGGGTAATAACTAGAACTATAAATACACTGTAGAATTGGGAAGGTAAAGACATAAATTAATTTAGGGGAGAATAATCAAGATGTAAGTCCCTGGCTTAGGACTTCCTCGTCCACAGGGACAGCTGGTGTGTGTGTGACACATGGGGTCACAGTGGATCCCTATGGCGTAACAACACTAGTACCCAGCCCAGATATCAACTTTCTTTTTTTGGGGTGGGGGGAATCTGCCGTTGTTAAGAATAGGGAATCAAATATCAATATAAAAGTTATCTTCTCAAGGCAGATTCGCAGGAGACAGGGTAAATTCTAGTGCCTGTGTTGAGTTGCACTTGAGATTTATTTTACCACAGGAACGATTTTGACAGATTATGTATTTAATAGGTTTTGTGGGTGGGCATGGGAATCTGGTAACCACTTACACACAGTTTATATGAGCAGGCTGCCGAGTTGCAAACAGCTGACTTACAAAATGAGCCTTCGGAATACCACCCGGCGTACGGACTTCCTCTGTGCCACTCACTTATGGTTTGAGCACTTTATCTTGTTTAATGTCTTGATGAAGAATTAGAAAATTAAGTGGGAAAGAAAAACACCTGTCAAGTGCAGAGAATCCTCCCTGTGACACAATAACAATGCAGGGCAGTTGATGAATAGAATGGGAGGAGCCCCTCTAAGTCATGGGAAAGCCTGTGGTTATCTGGCCTCGCCTCTTCTCTGCCTTGCTTTCTCTGCCTCATACAGTCCATTGCCAAATAATATTTTCACTGTCATAAGCCACCTTAGTTAAATATTTAATTCTACAGAGTCATAGCCAGGGACCAAAATGTCATGCGTAGATTTTATGAAAGTAATAAAATGCTTCAGAGAGTACAGTTGCTCGGTGTGGGGCCCGTTGCATCTGATAAATGAGTCACATGCCTGGTCATGTGTTTCCTCACAGAGTGACGATGGCTGCTTATCTGTGTGCAGCCTTGTTATTTGGAGGAAACAAAGATAAGAAGTTTTTGCTGTATGTCTGAAACCCACGTGTAAAAAACTATTTTTATAGAGTAGCCTTTTCTTTCCTGCTCTCCTGCCCCTAAATATTGGAGCAAAGTGAAATTTCCTGCAACAGCTGATTGTAAATAGTAAGCGCTCATTAAAGGCCCTCTCTACCTTTTATCTCCCAGCAGTTGCCTCCGAATTACATAAGAGGACCCTTTTCACATCCTCCAAATAGACAGCTCTATACCTTTGTGAGTTGGCTAAAATACAACATGTAGCTGTGTTTTCTTATGACAAAAGGTTTATTCATTTTAGAAATACGGAAGCCTTTTTGCCTAAGCCTGTGATTTAAAATTTTTCCTTTTCTTCTTATGTATTTCCTGAAGTTTCTACAAAAATGTAGTTTCCAAACAAAAATATTTAATGTTTCAAAAGGAAAATAATGCAAATATGCAGAAAGATGTTATCCATTATCCAGAGGTAATCACTATTACCATCATCCTTTCTAGGGCTTTTCCTATATATATATGTAATTGATATTTATTTATTTTTTATTTTTTTTAACATCTTTATTAGAGTATAATTGCTTTACAATGGTGTGTTAGTTTCTGCTCTATAACAAAGTGAATCAGTTATACATATACATATGTTCCCATATCTTCCCTCTTGCGTCTCCCTCCCTCCCACCCTCCCTATCCCACCCCTCCAGGTGGTCACAAAGCACCGAGCTGATCTATTTTAAAATGAGACTGTATCGTATGCGAGGGCAGGCTAACTGCTAAAGCAACCTTCAGTTTTCAGTGGGAATAAACTGTACCAGTCTATTTCCGCTTCACTGTCTGGGAAGGGGCAGTAGGTGGTGGTGGACAGGGCAGAGTGAGGCAGGGGATGCTCTATTCCACTCCCCTCCTTTCATGGAGTTCCCCCTTCTTGGCCTTCAGGATTTTCTCCAATGAGCAGGGGGAACAGGGAAGAGAATGGAGGTGGGTGAGTGGGGGGACCTTGTCTGGAAAATGTGTCCATCATTTTTGTGGGGGGACTTTGTCTGGAAAATGTGTCCATCATTTTTGTCCACATCTCATTGGCCAGAAGTTGGTCACGTGACTGCAATTTATGCTGGGAAACGTAGTCTAGTTGCAGGTCCGAGTCAAAAAGGGAAAAACAGTCTGTTGAACCACGAGCTGCTCTCTAACTCAGTTGTGTAAACCGTTTTGAAACTTTCAAAAGAAACCAAATCGTTTATTTCGAACATGCTTTTGTGTGCAAAATCTGGTTCCCTCTCCATCTCTACCCTATGTGAAGCCCCACCGTCTCTTGCCAGATCTTCTTATAATTGGTCTTCCTGCTTCTGTTCTTGTTCCCCTGTAGTCACTGACCCCCAACAACTGAAGGGGTCTTTTAAAAACTGAAGTCAAATTTTATCACTCTCCTGCTTGAAACTTTCCAAAGATGGTTGCATTAATGCCCACCCTCTAATGAGGCTGGCGTCTCGGCTCTCTGACCCCACCGGCCATGCTGCCCTCCCTCCCTCTGCTGGCCCTCTGGCCTCTCCTCTTGGACTTGCCCTCTGCAGGCGGTGGGACTTGCCAGCATCCCTGAGTGAAACTCCCCCCACCCCATCACCCGTCAGCTTCAGTGTCACCGCTCCAACCACCAGTCCTAGATAGCCTCCCCTCTCGCTCTACTTAGTTACTTCTATTTAACTGTCATGTTGTTGTCAAGGCGCTCAACCACCATCAGAAATCGTCTGGCTTGTTTGTATATGCTTGTAATCCATCTTTCTGTTTTCTAGATTGTGGGTTCCTTGAGGCGGGAGGAACTCCATCTTGCTCCCATCTGTGCCCCCAGATAATGAGTCCTGCACGCGGTGGCTACTTAGTACATACTTGTGGGATGAATGAAGGTCTTGACAGATTCTCACTTTTTTTTTTTTTCCCCAAGGACCTCTGCTTCATTTTTTTTTAATTTTTAAATTTTATTATTTTTTTATACAAGTTCTTATTAGTCACCAGTTTTATACACATCAGTGTATACATGTCAGTCCCAATCGCCCAATTCAGCACACCCCCCCCCACCCCCACGCGGTTTTCCCCCCTTGGTGTCCTTACGTTTGTTTTCTACATCTGTGTCTCAACTTCTGCCCTGCAAACAGGTTCATCTGTACCATTTCTCTAGGTTCCACATACATGCGTTAATATACGATATTTGTTTTTCTCTTTCTGACTTACTTCACTCTGTATGGCAGTCTCTAGATCCATCCACGTCTCAACAAATGACTCAATTTCGTTCCTTTTTATGGCTGAGTAATATTCCGCTGTATATATGTATCACATCTTCTTTATCCATTCATCTGTCAATGGACACTTAGGTTGCTTCCATGTGCTGGCTATTGTAAATAGAGCTGCAATGAATATTGGGGTGCATGTGTCTTTTTGAATTATGGTTTTCTGTGGATTTATGCCCAGGAGTGGGATTGCTGGATCATATGGTAATTCTATTTTTAGTTTTGTGAGGAACCTCCATACTGTTCTCCATAGTGGCTGTATCAATTTACATTCCCACCAACAGTGCAGGAGGGTTCCCTTTTCTCCACACCCTCTCCAGCATTTGTTGTTTGTAGATTTTCTGATGATGCCCATGCTAACTGGTGTGAGGTGATACCTCATTGTAGTTTTGATTTGCATTTCTCTAATAATTAGTGATGTTGAGTATCTTTTCATGTGCTTCTTGGCCATCTGTATGTCTTCTTTGGAGAAATGTCTGTTTAGGTCTTCTGCCCATTTTTGGATTGCGTTGTTTGTTTCTTTAATATTGAGCTGCATGAGCTGTTTATATATTTTGGAGATTAATCCTTTGTCCATTGACTCATTTGCAAATATTTTCTCCCATTCTGAGGGTTGTCTTTTCGTCTTCTTTATGGTTACTCACATATTTTTAATGACAGTGTTATAGCCCATTGCATGGAATTGCTTTGAATATTTAACTGTCTACTTTTGTGGCTTTTTATTTATTTTTTTAATTAATTAATTAATTAATTTGGCTGCATTGGGTCTTCGTTGCTGAGCACAGGCTTTCTCTAGTTGCGGCGAGCGGGGGCTACTCTTCCTTGCGGTGCGGTGGCTTCTCTTGCGGAGCATGGGCTCTAGGCACGTGGGTTTCAGTAGCTGTGGCTCACGGGCTCTAGAGCACAGGTTCAGTAGTTGTGGTGCATGGGCTCAGTTGCTCCGTGGCATGTGGGATCTTCCTGGCCCAGGGCTTGAACCCATGTCCCCTGCATTGGCAGGCAGATTCTTAACCACTGCACCACCAGGGAAGCCCCTACATTTTTAAATTAAAAAAATGTTTTGATGACTCCGTTTAGCTAGTTTTGGGGGAATTTTATGGATTTTTTATTTTATTTTTATTTTCTTAGGATTGATTCCTAGGTGAGAATTTGTTTACTGAATGGGTGTATGTACAAAATATTAAGGTGTTTAGACCCTCCTGGTTTGTTTCCCCATGAAGTTGAGGGATCTGGTATAGCACACTCTCAATAATACTGGAAGGTGGGCTGGGAGGGATAGGGGGTGGGAGTTTTGTCTGTCTTCATTCCTGTATCCCTAGATCTTAGAACAGATGTTCATGTTTACTAAATGAATAAATCAATTTCCATAAAAAATTCTAGGTATCCCTTCATTTAAATTTATTTTTATTCATTTATTTGTATAAATGTTCCCTGATTTTTAAAATGTATGCTTTTGCAAAGTAGGTCTGTCCAATGTAAGAACATTCGCCCAACGTTAAACCTAAGGGGCCTGGGTGTTAGCTGGGCTCACCCTATTCCTTAGAATCCAGACAAGGTTCCTCCGAGCCCCCTCTGGAGTTGGTGGTAAGTCCAGGATTCTGCCCAGGATTTCCCAGAAACCCAAGGGCTGTGAGACAAAGAGACCATTTCTAACCAGAATTCTTGTCTTCTTCTGCGTGACTTGTGATTGACTGTAGTTTGGTTTTCATCACACCGTCCCTTCTTTATTGCTCCCACATCAGTCACAAGTGCAAGACTAGGTGTGTTGCTCTGAGTTGGTCATTGGAAGAGTTACTGCTTTGTAGACCCTCCATCCTCCTCCGCAAAGGTCCTTTCACCCTTCTGTCGCCAGATCACACATCTGCTTCAGCCAGCGTCAAGGACGGGCCTGGAGACGTAGCGCTTTCCTTTAACAGTATCCACCCTCTGGGGGTTGCAGCCGTTGTCCGCCTTCTGCACAGTGGTGTCTGGGAGAATTGATGATTTGCAATATTTGTCATTGGTGAGAGGGGCAGAGAGTTGGGATGGGGGAGGCAGGGAGACAGAAAAAAATAAGTTCCTCTCCAGCTGTTCCTTTTCCTCATTTCTTCTTCTGAATGATTCCTTATTCCCCCAAGTAAAGTCTTAACCTCTTCGCCTTGCTGATGAGGATTTCATTTTAACCCATGGTTCTCCATTGGTATGCTACGGGCACTAGTGGGTCATAAGCTCTTCCCAGGTGTACTAGGAACTGCCACAGGCGTGTTGCCGAATTTTGATCCACGTGTAAAAATACTTCAACTGTGGCGTTCCTTGAGCTGGGTAGGCCTTAGGAGCTGTCAAATGATGGCTGTGGGGTACAGCCTGCTATGAGAAACAGAAAAGAGCCTTAGCCTAGATAACGTGCCAAGAAAGAATCCCTGGTGATGGGTGGTGAGCTGAGTGTGTAAGAGAAAGGGGAGGGCACTCAGCACCTGCTTCAAGGACCAAGGGAAGAGCATGTAACCCTGGGAGCTTTGGTACACCATGTGGTAGGGTCCTGCTTTAGGTCCTGTTTAGTAGGGTCTCTGGCTTCGCTGAATCCTTTCGTGAAGGTTGCCAAACATACTAAATCCTGCCAGACTTGAATGCAGGCCTCCTTTGAAAGGGAATTATAAACACACACGTGTTGGTGTCCCTTGCTGTGTTTGCACGTGGGCAGCCTTGTGTCAGGGGTGGATGGTTGGAAGGGTGAAGGATCCTGGAAAGTAGAGGTTCTCAAACATGGGTTCCGATTGCCTGTATGTGCGCGTGATCTGGGCGGCTCATCGATAAGGTTCAGCACCCTTTTCACTCCATGTTTTATTTCACCCTGCCTTTATCTCCTTTGACAGGACATAACGTACAGATCATTTAGGGTTTCTTTCCCTCACCTGTGTCTTGACTAAACATATTGGGTAGATGAATTTCCTATTACTTCTCTCTTGCCCCTCAGCACTTGGGTCCCTGAGGGCTCCATCCCTAGCCATTTTTTCTTCTCACTCGTCTTGGGTAACTTCTCACAGATCTTGAACTCTACCTACCACCTGTCAGCTCTACACTGATAACTCCCAAGTCTCTAGCCCAGACTAGATCTCTCTCCCATTTATCTGTTTAGTCATCTCTTTTTTTTCCCACCTGGTTGTTTCACAGGGCACCTTGAATTCAACCGAATCCTCTGTTTCAATTTATGTTAAGACGTAGTGGCCCAAACTGGAAATCTGAGAGTTATCCTGGACTTCTGCCTGCCCTTCCCCCTAAGCCATCTCATCTCTCCTGAATGTCTTAGCCCTTAGACTAGACTTCTTCTGGCATGGTACCATCACAGGGTCCTGTGCTATCGTCTGCCTATCACTCTCAGTAGACTGTCAGCATATCCATGTCTATATTTCACGTCCAAGCTCAATGCCCATAGGAGCTGCTTAGAAAATATTGGAATGAATAAATAAGCAGGTGGATGGGATGAATGAATGAATGTTTCTGAGGTGTTTTGGGGTGACTTCCGTTTAGGATGATGCTTTTTATTTCTTTTTACTGGAATGAGACATTATTTTTGTTTACCAGCACCAACATTTTGAAACCGTAATTTTGAGGAAATATTTTACCATGTGAAATTCCTCTCTCAGGCCACACACACAAATATATTAACTTCAAAGGAGGAATTATTTATGAAATTTATGGTATGTTATTGCACTTGGTCATTTATCTAGGTGGTTTCGTGTGTGCGGTTGTGTTCTTGGTACAGCTGGGAAATATTTACTGTCTGTGGCAGGAATCATTGATCTGCATGACCTAGTTTGAATTAAACTTGAGCTTAATTAACTTGGATGCTCTCAATGTCTAGGGTTGTAGGATTTCAGAGCTGGAATGTTGCTTTTTGAACTTCAGCGTAAGGAAGGATCGCCTATGCGTAAAGAGTAATCATTGACTTTGCATGTCGGCTGAGAGAACGATCGATTGAAAGTCCATTTTGTAAACTACTTTTTTTCCCTCTCCAACAGGGAGAGTCCCGTATCCTCAGAGTGAAGGTTGTTTCTGGAATTGATCTCGCCAAAAAGGACATCTTCGGAGCCAGGTATGTTTGCTTTGTTATCTGGTAGGCTTCTGAAGAGAGTTTAAGCAAGCGCTTTTCAAGTTCAGGTGCATCGGAATGACCCGGCGGGGGCGGGGGCGGGGGCGGGGGCGGGGGCGGGGCGGTGCTTCTTAAAGCAGAGATTGCTGGGCCCTGCCTCCCGAGTTTCTGATGGAGTAGGTGATGCTCACGCTGCAGCTGGTTCAGGGACCACGTTCTTGCAGGGGTGTAGACCTTGTGCAACAGAGGCAGTTAGCGGGCTTGGCCTTCCTACAGGTTGATTTCATGAGGAAATTCGATTCAGATGTTTCTGTTTTTCTGCAGTAGAAAAATAAGTTTAAGAGCATGTCTGTGTTCATTTTAATATATTCCTGTTTTTTGTTTTTTTTTTTAAAAAAACAACCCTAGCTGAGGGAAACAAAGTATTGTTTTGTTCCTGGGAGAACTGGATATTTTTTGGCATGTGTAATTTTGGAATTAAGAGACTTGGTGATTTCTGTGGCATTTACGGAAGCACTCACAGCCTCATCATTCTGACTGTTTTAGTTAGCATTTTTATTTTGCGTGTAGCACCCGGTATCCCTGTATCTTTCAGTCAGCCCTACTGGCTCTTGACAGTGTGTTGCCTTAAGTTGCTGGACTGGTAGCAGAGTGAGGATTAGAGCTACTTGGAACTAGGATTTGAACCAGATTTCGGAGAAGAAAGCCCTTTTGAACTTTTGACCTAAAGGATATATTAGAGATGATGTAGTCCAACTTCCCTGTCGAATGGAAACAGGAAAGGTTACTATTTAAATCCAGTCACTTATGAGGCCCCCGGTCCCTGCTCAGCGCTCTCTTCCAGTTGGGTACCTGATGGGGTTGAACCAGAGGGCCGTGCTGGCCGCTAGAGTCACCACATTGGAACACGGGGTCATCCCGTGAGTCTCCGGGACCATTGCCCGTAGTGACGCTCGGGTTCAGGGCCTCAGCCTGACACTGGAGACCCTGAGTGATGAGGCCTCGTTCTGTCCAGCTAACCTCATCCTCCCAACACCGCGCAGAAGCCCTCGTCTGCCGTGGGTCGGCACACCTCTTTTAAATTCTGTCCTGTTACCATGCCCATTTTGAGTTTTGTCTAGCAAAGAAATCAGTAAGCTACTAACGTGATTTGCGTTAACGAGCAAAAATAAATCCAGGCATATCTCACTTTGTTGCGCTTCCCAGCACTGGTTCTTAACAAATGGAGGGTTTGTGGCAATCCTGTGTTGTCAAACGACGGTTGACATTTTTTAGCAAGAAAGTATTTCTAAGTTAAGGTATTTACACTTTTAAAAAAAGACATAATGCTATTGCATGTCTAATAGACTACAGTATAGTGTAAACATAACTTATGCACTGGGAACCCAAAATTCGTGTGACTCGTTTATGGTGATATTCGATTTATTGCGGGGCTCTGGAACTGAGCCTGTGGTATCTCTGAGGTCTGTCTGTAAATAAGTAAAATTGATGGACGTTCCGATATCAGGGAAATACTTTTTTTAATTTCTGATGCTTACGTGTGCCCCAGATGACTAACTGAGGGTTAGCTTTCTGAGTTGTGTCACTGGGAAACCGCATGCTTTGGGGCACTGCCATCAGCCTGACTGCCATCAGCTGCAGGTGATGGGGTGGGGAGGGGCAGGGGAGGCACATCCCACCTGCAGGCTCTTTCTCATTTGACTGTGAAGCCACCCTGAGCGGTTTACCACGCGCCTGCGCTAATGCTCTAGCATTTCACTTGCCTCTTACTAAATTAGACGTTTATTGGAGACAGAGACATCTTACTTTTTAGCATCTTTCTTCTACTGCTTAACACAGCACCACGAACAGGACTGGGTCAGTTGGTTTTTAAATTTCAATGTTTGCATGCTGGCCAGTAGACTGTGCTCTTATGTCAGAAATGCCTGTTGCTCTCACTGGCTCTTTGCATCAAATGTTAAGAGTTTGGAAGGAAGAAGCTGGATTTGGAATATTACAGTCACTTTTCCTTCGATTCATTTTTGTTTTGTTTTGTCCAAAACTCTTCATAAAAAAAAAATGAAATTGATTCAGATTGTGTTTTTTAGCCTGTTCAGAAGCTCTGAGGTTAAGATTGGTAGCGGAATTGGGCTCCAAGTCGTAAAAGAGCCGAGCAGATCTGAACTGTTACCATTTATGTGAAAAGAGGAAGAGTCATTTCTTTGGGGCAGGGCTGAGAGGAATTATAGATAATGCCTCAGGAATTATAGATAATTAATAATTATAGATAATGCCTCAGTGTTGTGGCTTCACGAACCGAGTGCCAGAAAATGAGCAGAAGCTCTGAATCTGCGTTCTGCCCTTCACTGCCTTAGCTTAATAAATTCAACACACACACCCCTGCCTGCCTGCCTCCCTCCTTCCCTCTCCCCCTGTCTCAGGGGCCAGAGTGCTCAAAGCACCCGTTTGCCAGTGAGTGGGTGCCAGTTGGAGGGTCAGGTGACCATGCAGCGTCCCGCCGCACTGGCATCTCCCTGGAGAGTGGCGACAGTTCTTGCCTCGTTATTTTGCCTAGTGACCTGTGGTCTCTTCCACGTTGTCTCATGCACATCCTTGCAACCCACCTCTGTCACAGTACGTTAGCAGAAAGCAAGGAGAGCAGTTTTCTCGTCACCGGCGGGCGGGGTCGGGGAGAACCCCAAGATGACTCTGGTTGGCTGGCAGCGCTCACGTGTCCTGGGGGAGTAGCCGTGAGTGCGGCAGGTGTTCTAATGTCTTCTGCGCTGTTCCCTGGAGTGAGACCCTTTTCTCCGTGTCCTTCCGAACCACAGGCCGGCAGGCCCCCCTTCTCCCCCAGCCTGTCACTGAATCTTCCCTCCACCTCTGTGTCTTCCAGGACCCTGATTCTCCCTTCACAGAAGGAGGGCTGGGTAGGCACTGGGAGCCCTGATGGATGGAGAAGGAAGGACAGTCTTCCTCAGCAGCAGCGTCAGGCACTTGGAAGTGGTAGAAATCAGATAGAGGCTTGGACGTGTTGGAAGACGGATTTACAGTCTCTGAAGTCAAAGGAGGCTGCCTGGGTCACGTGGCCTGAGGGTGGGGGAGGGCCTGGCGTGTTGGTCGGAGTAGGCGATGCTGGAGGGTAGAGCAGTGCCCTCCTGGGCGCCTGAGGAGAGGCTGCCTGAGGCTCCAGCGCTGAGGACTGGCATCGGTGGGGGGGCCCTGGCCTCTAGGCCTACCTCTCAGCTTGGTCTCATGAAGACCACCCTTTTCCAAAACAGAAGCGGGTGCCTTCTGTATGCAGTGTTTGTAACATGGTATTACTTCCCTTTTGACGTGTTATTGGCATTTTGCACATGGCCTACCTTTCTAAAGAGTCTGATTTTCTTTGGCCCAAGCTTTTAAAAAAGAAAGAAACTTTCCACTCACCGCGCACCTGAAATGCCCTTCTCCTTACCTGCTCTCTCTGTCCCAATCCAGTGCTGAGGACACAGGATCACTTTCCAGCTTCCATCCAGCAAAGTCTCACTTTATTAAAAGAGTCTTTATTGTTGGGAATGTCCTGGCGGGGTCCCATGGTTAGCACTTGGCGCTTTCACTGCTGGGGCCTGGGTTCGATCCCTGGTCGGGGAACTAGGACCCCACAAGCCTCACAGTGCAGCTATTTAAAAAAAAAAAAAAAAAAAAAAAAAGAGCCTTTATTGGAAGAAGATTTGATAATTGAGCTGTTGCTCCCCTGGAACTTCTCAGCAGTTGGTCTGTGTGGAGAATTGCGGCAGTAGAGAAAGATGTTATCTTTTGGACCCTACCTTCAGGTGGAGAAGGGCAATCCTATAATCTGTCATCTAAACAAGGGACACTTTTGTTTGCAACACGTGCTGAATCAAATGGGAAGTCAGGACATGGGATGTAGGTGGAGACGGTGGTCACCTTGGGTCAGAGGCACCCAACCGTTAAGATCCATACTGTGAAAAAAAACGCTGTGCAAGGCTTTTGAGCGTTTGTTGTTGCTGTCTTAAGATTGGCCAAAAGAAAATCAGACTCTTTCAAAAAGTAGGCCACGTGTAAAATGCCAATAACACATCAAAAGGGGAGTAAAATCATGCTGGAAACACCGCATACAAGAGGGGTACCCACTTCTATGTTGGAAACAGGTTGTCTTCGTGAGACAAAGTGCAGCGTTAGGGGATCAAGGTGACACCGCCACCTGGGAGGTCCCTTGGATGCTGTGCTGGTGGATGGTTTGTCGCTACTCGCTTTCTGATGACCCACCGACGTGTCCACACCTCCCACCCTCCAGCCTGCTGCAGAACGTTTGAGCTGAGGCGCAGACCTAGCCAGATGAATCCCCTCATCCCCTCCTTGCCTGGTTTGATCTGCGTTTGCCTGTGGGCCGAAATCCCAGTTTCCTGTTAAGGTGGAGGTTTCACATCCCTTTGTAACGCAGTGTGCCACGCCCTCTCTGGTTGGTTTGCCTCCTGCTCTGGTCCCACCCTGGCCGCTGCCTGCTTCACAACCCGCCCCCCCCATCCCTACACACAGCACATTCTGCCTTTGCTCCCTCCGCCCCTCTGCACCCCTGGCCTCACCCTCACCTGCCAGGCAGCTCTGCCGGTCATCTCCTCTGCTGGTCCCTCCCAGTTCCCCAGCAGATCACTTCCTGTCTTTCATATGCCCTACAACCCGGAAGTATTATGTGTCCCTCTGTTGTTGTTTTATGATTATAACTATTTCTTTCTCCCAGACTACATTTTTAGCTTCTGACAGCTAGGGTTTATTTAATTTATTTTTTATTCTCCCTGCCTTACACGATACCGGCACATAGTGGATTCTCAAGAAATATTTACGGAAAGAGTGAACGATGACCTCATCTCTTCCCCCCTTCCCTCCTTTTCCTGCCCCTTCACTGAAAACTCACCTTCCTCTAAGTGCGCCGTGGAACGTGCTGCTTCTTGCCTTTGCGGGTGTTTCCCCCTCTGCCTGGAGTCTGCTTACATCCTTTCTGGCACTGCTCGCCCAGCTCTCCAGGTCCAGTTCATGTGGCAGCACCTCTGCTGGGCTTCCCAGCTCAAGAGGAGAAAGCAACTCTTGTGCCTAGGCTGTCCTGGTTCCACAAGTTTCCCCCTCCCTCCAGCCCCGGTCTCAGCTCGGAGGCTGTAGCTCTTGTTCCTGTTTGTAAGCCCAGAGAGATCCTGGCACAGGGCAGTTGCTTGAGTTGACTTCAATAGTAGAATCTAGTGATAGAACCTAAGCTATGGTGCAGGGTCGCCAGCCTGGAGGAAGGGTCACTTTTTTCTAATTCTCAGAGGTGCCCTTAGCTCATCAGGCATCTCCCTCACCCCCACCCTGCCATCCAGGGCAGGTGCTTTTTGTAATTCTCACAAAGGGTCTGTGTAGACCAGTGGAGGAGGCCCGCCTAGGACTCTGATAAAAGGTGAGCGTGGAGGAGGGATTGAGGGAAGCGAGCACGAAGACTGGTGTCAGAAAAGCATCTCGGGGAGCCAGCGGGATGGCAGGCAGGAAGGGTCTCCGTTTGATGCTGATGTCTTTGCAGAATCACTGCTTCAAAGCCCACAGAAGGGAACACACTTGCTTGTGGTGGTGGATATAGAAACTTCTACTTGGGGGGCATGAGGCTGAGCTGGGGCTGCCATGGAAGGTCAAGACCCTGCACCAACCACTTAGTCTTAGGGTCAGAATGGAGCCATTGGCACGAGTCATGGGTTGGGGAGCACGTGGCTGTCATTCCAGACAGGAGAGGTAGAGGCAGTGGGCCGGGCTCTTCACGGGCAGTTACAGGTGGGGTCGGTGGGACCACTCTCACTTCCCAGGGAGGCTTTTAGGTACTTTCTCATGTGGCAGGGATGAGTCCTGCTGTTTGGCCACAACAGTGTGTGCAGTTTGGGGTCCGTGAGTCATGCTTTCTTAAAATGGGGTATAAGGAAGGAGGGGAGCAAGTCACGATAGCTCCTGTTTATTGAGTGCGTCCTACGTGCCAGGCATGGCCTGACCTATCTACACAGGAGCTCGTTTGATTCTCCCCAAAGCCCTTATGGCGCAGGCCCTATTCTTCTGTCCATTTTGCAGACAAGGAAAACACGGCAAGAAAGAGAAGTTGCAAAGTCTATATTCCACTAGTAAGGTTTAGAGCTGTGAGCTGACTGAGAGCCTAGGCTGCAAAGTCTATATACAACTAGTAAGGTTTAGAGTTGTGAGCTAAGCTGACTGAGAGCCTAGGCTCTCAAGTTCTTTACAGGCTACTTTGAGTGCTTCCAGGTTGGCTGGCCCAGTGCACGGAACGTGCTATGAAGTCATCAGAGTCTGCCTTTATGAAGAGGGAATAATTATCTCCATTTTTAGGTGAGGAAGTTGAGGTTCAGAGAGATTGTCACCAGCCCAGGATGAAACCGCTCTGTAGTGAGTGGTGGGACCAGCGGAGTCCAGATTTATCTGACTTCAGAGCTCTTTCCCATGGTGCATTAATACGCATCTTGAACGGCCAAGGGTCAGCCATTGGATGGGCCGTTGGCCTAGGTGACTGTTAGATTGGATGACTAGGCATTTTTTAAAAAGCAGATTTAAAGAACTAGCCAGTGTGTGTGGTGGCAGCTAATCAAGTGCCTAGAATTGTGAGTGAATATCATCAAGTATTAGATTTCGAATAGATAAGTAAGATCTGTTTTTTTTTTTTAAACTTAAAATACCTTTTCGCGTTTCAAACTGTATTCTTTTTCAGGTAAGCTTGTATCTTAAGACATCCAACCTTTTGTCATAGGCTGAAGTGGTAACTGAATAGGATCATTTTAGTGCAAGTTTTAGATCTACCCTCCCCCCTTTTCCTCCTTAATTACGATCAGAGTCTTTATTCGAGGTTACCGCGGGTGGAATGCTTTGGAGACTATATAAAGCTGCTCCTTAAAATTGAGCAGTGCTGGCGAAGACAGACCAAGTCCAGAATTTGATGCGTGCGTGCAGAAAGTTTCGGGACCCAAATCTCACAGTTGCTTCTTTATCGTGTGGGTTGAGCCTCAAGTTAGACCTGTTTGGGTTGCTCTCATTTTTTCTTCTGGCAGCTGGTGATTTAAAATTTAAAACACATACGACTCGGGCATTGGAG
Organism: Leucopleurus acutus; assembly: GCF_964270905.1. Lineage (NCBI taxonomy): Eukaryota > Metazoa > Chordata > Mammalia > Artiodactyla > Delphinidae > Leucopleurus > Leucopleurus acutus. The sequence continues at coordinate 17,056,990 of NC_139155.1, read as the reverse complement.
GGATGTGGTAAAAAAAAAATCCTTCTGTCTTCCAGTAATTGAGACTGATGGGGACTTAATGCCACCTAATGACAGCTCTGTGGCACCAGCTTACTCCAGTCCCCACCGTCTACATTTAAGTCGTTAACATTTTGCCACATTGGCTGCATCTATCTTTTTTTCCCTGAAGTATTCAAAAGGGATCATTCAGACCTCATGACACTTAGCCCCTAAATACTTCAGCCTGTGTCTCTAGGAGAAAAAAAACAAAAACCCTATGCCTTCCTAACCATCATGCAGTTTTCACAAAATTAACGATAATTGCCTGCTGGACTCTATTACCTGGTCCATTATCTGAATTCCCCCAACCGGCCCTGAAATGCCTTTTACAAGTGGGCTGCTTAAACCAGAATTCAGTTGAGAATCACGTATTGCAGTTAGCTGTGAGGTCTCTTAAGACCCTGTTAATCAAGAACAGTCTTCGCTCCCCTTTTTCAATGACCTTGAGGGGTCAGTAGGTCGTCTCTCTGACCACATTTGATTGTTTCCTGTGGTATCATATAATGTGTTCTTCTTTCTCCTGGGTTTCCTGTACCTTAGGAGTTGGATCTAAAAGGTTGATCAAATTCAGTTGAAACTTGTAAGACAGGAATGGGGGATGCTATTTGATCAGGAGGGACCCAACATCTGGTTGTCCCGTAACTGATGATGCTAAAATTCATCCCTGGGTCAAAGTCTGTTCCCTCCACTGTTAAATTACATTTTCCCCCAGGGGACCAGCAAGAAATGGGTGAGGTGATAGTTTGGCACTAGATACATGTAAATTTTAAAACACTAATTTGCTTTTTCTCCCAAAGGATTAGAAATTGTTTTTTCTTTTGCCCCTTTTGGAAAACAGCGCACAAAAGAACTCTCCTCCTTTTACAGATTGAGAAACGTTGAGGCCATAAGTACCTTGAGGGTCCCCTTGCTAACTGTCAGCACTTCTAGGACACGAGGCCAGGGTTTGTATAGTGTCAGGGTTTGTATAGTGTGGGTTCTAGACTGAACCCACAGGTGTGTCTCTGTGGCCCGTGGAACACTAAAACAAAGAAATAAAAAATTTGAGCCAACGTTTGGGAGACTTCGTATTAAAAAACCAGATTTCTAGGTTTCTGGAGAATCTCGATGACCTAGACATCCTGGCCCGTGTTTCTGTGAGGCCGCGTGGCTGGAGCTGTGTGCTGGTGGCGCCCTTTGGGTAGGGCCGTGCCCTTGGGGCCACCATGGACCCCACACCTCCTGCTGTGTTGTGTGTGGCTGGTATCCCTCACTGACCTGGCCCTGAGGTCCCTGGAGGGACCGCCTGCGTTGGGTGCTGACCCTGCCCTGGGTGGTCTTCGTTGTGTTGAGCTGACCTCCCTGAGGCACACCTGGCCCCTTACGCTCTGCTGACACTGTGTTTGTGACCTGCCAGCTCTGTGCAAAGCTCCCTCTCCCTCTGGAGGCCTGTTGGAGCAGCCTTAGCTATCTAGGGTATTGCTGAGAATCACAACAGCAACACTAATGGCCTCTGGCATATTTGTCTTAAAATCCTTGTACCTAAGAGCTCTTACAGTTAGTCATGCCAGAGCACAGAGCACCCAGCTCTCAGACTGTTTATTCTCATTGTTCTCCCCTGACCCCCAAACCCTGAAATGACGTTAAAAGGTATTAACCCTTTCCTCCCAAATAAAGACCTCTTGTAATTCTGCAGCAGGCACACGGCTTTTTGTATATTTGTGCTTATCTCCTGGTCTTTGAATGGATGAACAGATGCAACCTCCTTTTTATAAAAAAAATAATTTTTAATTTTTTTTGGCCATGCCACGTGGCATTTGGGATCTTAGTTCCCTGACCAGAGATTGAATCCATGCCCCCTGCAGTGGAAGCGTGGAGTCCTAACCACTGGACCGCCAGGGGAAGTCCCTGCAACATCCTCTTAAAATATGTCAATCACCGTTTGCACACTGTTCAGGCCACCAGGTTTCCCAGACAGAAACGTGAGGAGTGGCAGATGGGTCAGTGCGCAGGGCAAGCACGTCTCCATCCTGCCTTAAGCCCCAGGCTTGCTGTCCTAGAGCCAGTGCTGTAAGAATGGATGTTTAGAATGACCTGGACTCCCTGAAGAGGCTATGCTGGAGTATGCACTGATTCAGAATTCAGGGACTATCTGATCAGTTTTAAACTATACCCTTATAGACTGGCCTTTGTGTCTTTCCAGTTTTGGTAAATAAGGGCGTGAAGTAGATGAGCCACATTTATGTACCATTCCCTGCTGTTATGTTAATGAGAATCCCTTGTTCAGAATCCCCCCCTTTGCCTCAACTCCTGACACATGAATGTGTTGGCATCTGTCACCTAAAGGGCCTGGGCTCTGCCACCTGCTTTAATACAGAGAGGAGGGAAAATTGCAGGATGTCTCGCCCTTACCTTCATCAGTGATGGACGATGCTCTGGTCCCTGAGTCTCTAGGGCAGGGAATTTGATGCGTTTTAGGAAGATGAGAGCGCCCCGCACGTAGCAGATGCTTGATAAATTTTGTTCATCTGGTCACAGTGGAGCCTGAGAAAATGGAAAAATTAAAAAGCAGCTGAAGAGCCGTGGGCAGTATTTTAATCCACTAACATAATGAATTACAGAGGGCACCAGTGGGGGTTGGAAGTCTGAGGATGCCTCTGGGGAGTGGTGAGGTTGGACCCTCTGCCTGACATCACTGTGTCCTGGGGCTCCAGCATCCTTCCTCTGCCTCGCCCCGTCTACCCACCCAACCCCGGCCAGGCTGCCTCCCTCCCCTCCTTCCTTCCTTCCTCTCTTTCATTCCTCAGCTGCCTGTGTCCCCCCAGCTCACCCCGGTAGCACTACTCTTGCTTGATCCTAAAGTTTATTCTATATTTGTCTCCCAGAAGTTCCCCTTTTGGTGATGGGAAAGGATGTAAGGAGCCTAAAGTATTACAAGGAAGGGAATGTTGCCAACTTGAGATGAGTCAGAAGTGAAAGCGTTTGGGGATGTGTAAGACAATGAAGATAATATTTATTTCACAGAAATGGAGCCTTCAGGAGCACGGCCAGTAGGTATTGCATGGAGAGAGGTCTGACGTTCGGATGGCGGAGGGCGTATGCTATAGTTTCACCACTGAAGGAATGAGGGAGACGTTCCTCTCTCTGTTAATGGTTCCCCAGTGTTTTAGGTGAGGGCTGGCTCTCCAGCTCCCTCTCAGTGGTAAAGCCTGGAGGAGGCCTTGAGGAGGGTGGGCTCACTGTGCACCTGCACTGGCAAAAGTGGCACGACTGAAGGTGAAAAAATTGTTATGCCTAAAAAGAAATTTGCGTTTCAAATTTTCAACATTGCATTTCCATTTGCTTTTCAAAATGCACACTCCACAATCCATTTTGGTTTGCAAGGCGGAAACAGAGACACAGATGTAGAGAACAAATGTGTGGACACCAAGGGGGGAAAGCGGGGGTGGGATGAACTGGGAGATTGGGATTGACATATATACACTAATATGTATAAAATAGATAACTAATAAGAACCTGCTGTATAGCACAGGGAACTCCACTTGGCTGTACAGTAGAAACTAACACAACATTGTAAAACAACAACTATACCCCAATTTTAAAAAAAAAAATCCATTTTAGATGTATCTCTCTGGAACCCCAAAATATTATTTTTCAGATCCAAATCTCGTATGTTGGATTATTGCATCTTCTAAGAAACATTCATAAAATTATTTCTGTTTAATGTTTATATTTAGGGCAGGAACCTGGAAAGTGAAGTTTTTCAGACTGCCTTAGAAGTTTAACCAAACTGGCAGGTTCTCCAGTGGTAAAGACAACTTTTCCTAAGTGCTGCTGCAGGCAGTCTGAATCGGGGCCAGCAGACCTTTTCTGTAAAGGACCAGAGAGTAAATAGTTGAGGCTTTGCAGGACTTACAGTCTCTCAAGATAGGACTAAAGCAGCCAGGACAGTATCTAAATGAATGGGCTTGACTGTGTACCAGTGGCCTGTGGGCTACAGAGTTTGCCCGCCCCTGAGAGTATAAGCTATTGATTCTCTATAACATATGTATTTAGAACTGGGGGTGCCAGTGTTATTCGGTCATGATTTCCAGATTAACTATTTCATTGAGCTGTTGGTTGGTCAGTGGCAGACAGGAATTTAGCCAGTATTGACTTTTTGGGCATGAGGGGGTAGGGTTCCTAGATGCAGCGGTAGCTTTTAATTTTTTTTCCTTTGCTCTCCAAGGGCTGCATGCTTACGATACAGCTTATGAAATGTTTTACATAGGCACTGGATTTTAAAGTCTGCAAATGAATACAACTGAAAAATGTTTTTGTCTTAGAGAAAATGATTTCTCAGTGCTTTGTATATAACTACACGAGTAAGAAATAAAGTTGAATTTAATGCATCCCAGCAGATGCAGACACATCGTTTAACTTAGGGTGTGGCCATTAAAATGTTGCCTCTTTTCTCTACCGAATATTTCTTAAACTTATGACCTTACTGCCAGTAATGTTTAATAAGGAATCTGCAATGTGTAACTCTTCAGTAAATTATTAAAAGAACTGGCATTCCTACTGTATAATATCAACACAAGTGATGCAAAGTGTGCCTTGCCCCAGTGGGTATGTGCTAACATTCCTTCTGGCTTGCGCAGAGGGATGGGGAATAAATAAACTGCAAGGTTTGTTTCCAGGTCTGTCTTTGGTTGTTACAGGTACATTGTTGTGCTTCCCCTTTTGAAGAACTGATTATTGTTTCAAAGTCTCTGCTATTTTTAGATGCTCGAAATTAGGCATTCAAGATGGGAAGGTAGAGAAGCAGTTGAAAGAAATACTGTGTTTCAAGTTTGAGGGCAACTGGTTGTGAAATCAAAATGGATGAATCATAACTTTATCACAGTTTCTTTTTCTTTTTGCTAGTGAGAAAATGATAGTGTTGGTTATATAGCCGCTCTCTCTCACTCTCACTTGTAAACCCTTGGGAGTTCATTGCACACAGGGGCTTTAATTTTGTTGAAGTGATTTTCAATGTTATCTGCAGTTTGGACAGCAGAAGAAAACATGCAAATTCCTTTCTTCCAAAATGGATTACCGGCTCCCTGCAGTGTGATTTCATTTCCTCTCTGTTATTAAGTATGTAGTCGAACCATCATGTGCTAGAAATGAGATTTGAGTGACTATATACCTCAGTCAGGCTCTTTTGTGTGCAAAAACAACAACAAAACCAGTCTCTTGGCCTGAAATGTCAAAATATTTGGTCTTTCTCTGGACTAATCTTTCCCAGCCGGTGACTCCACCGTCTGTCTGGGCATCCAGGTTAGGGACCCGGGAGTTGTCCTCGGCTGTCTCATCCCTCCAGCTCTGCCTGGTCTCCGTGTTTGTGCCGAGGGCTTCCTGAGCGGGGGTCACACCTTCACGTCTGTCTTCTGCATACAGAGAATGCTCCCTCTCAAACAGGCTGTATTCCGCTCCTGGCCGACCCTCCAGCGGCCACTCGTTGCGGTGGATCAAGGTCCTGGCTCCTTAGCCCCAACTCCACCGCCCTCCTGGGCAGCCGTTGGCCTCCGCCTCCCCCAGCAGCCGTGCTCCGTCCGTGCCTCCCAGTGAGATCTCCCGCAGGCAGCTTTCCCTGTCTCTGCGCCCGCCTCGCCCAGGTGTGCAGCCTCAGCTTCGTTTGCACATCACTGTGCTCAGTGGTCACACTGCACGGTGTTGGGACTTTGCTAGACCGTCATCTCCGCACCCCGCTGTGGTCCCACGCTGGGCACCATATCCCTGACAGCCGTCGCCACTCCCACCCCTTTTAACGCACCTGGCAAACTATGGTGCGTGCGCATGCCTCACGGCCTAGTTGGTTCTCAGAGCCCTCCCTGCCACTAGGCTGAATTTCTTTTTCCTGCTTTTGTACCCTCCCAGTGATTTGTACATGCCCCTATTTTCCTTACCCTCTCATCTCATAATTTTTAATTTTATTTTTCTGTATGTATTGTTAAGCCCCTCATTCTTTGCAATACTCAGGTTATACATTTTAATAATATGAAAAGTCTCTACCAGAACATACCACATTACTTTTAGCTCCTTCCTACTTTGAAGTTACCACAATTGCCTTTAACTTTAAGGAGAGCCTCACCCTTAACCCCTCTGTCCATGTAAAGTTCGCTGGAGGAGAGGAACTGTGAAGCATCCCTAACCATCAAGGCTTCTGAAGGGCTCTTTCTTGTGTTAAGGGTTCACTCGGGTGTATGGGGGATTATAGCTCCCTCTGGTGGCCAGATCATCAGGTGCATTTTTTCTGGATTTTTTTTTTTTTTCTTTTTTTTTTTTTAACGCGGGCCTCTCACTGTTGTGGCCTCTCCCGTTGCGGAGCACAGGCTCCGGAAGCGCAGGCTCAGCAGCCATGGCTCACGGGCCCAGCCGCTCCGCAGCATGTGGGATCTTCCCGTACCGGGGCACGAACCCGTGTCGCCTGCATAGGCAGGCGGACTCTCAACCACTGCGCCACCAGGGAAGCCCTGGATTTTTAAAATGGTATTCAAATCTAATAATTCTTTGGAGTTCTTTTTTAATTTTAAAAATAATTGAAATCTTGTTTGTTTTGGCAGGTATTTAAATCATTCTCAAGTAGTGACACTTATACAGAGGAATGAATAATTTTACTTTAAGCATCCCATACTTTTTACACAGTTGGGTTTTAAAGTAGACCGTGCATAGCGTTTAAACTTTATTTCCCCCCTTTTTCCTTCCCTTCCGCTGCCAAATAATTTCCTAAACTTGTAGAATCATCAAAATAAAATGCCACGAACTGCAAAGGAATAATTTACTAATACGGGGAAGAAATGAAATTCTTCCATTGAGGGTCCAGAATGGGCCCAAAGACAAAATGAATTTAATGCACTTTTAGTTTCACGTCTTAATGGATCAGAGCTTCAAAACACATTTCGTTTTCTTTATGAAAGGAACTTCCAGGCTGACATTCTTAATATAGAAAAATATTATAAAGAGTTAGCTATATCCACGCTAATATGGGAAACAGGTATGGATGGTCTCAAAAATAATTGTATTTGGCTTTGGAAATTTAAAAATATCCTTTAATATGGTTCTGTCTGAGGTTGTGGGAGTTTTTAGCATTACAGAGAAGTTAATGAAAGCAATCCATGACGTGAAAAACAGACCCAGGGAAGACTAGAGAGGTTTTACCATTTTTCTCTTGTCATCTCTTCTGTGTAGCTAAATTTTTAAAGATGCATGTAGACAGCAGTGCTTCTCAGATTGATGACAGTGACCCTCAAAGAACAATAGCGGCAGCAATTTAAATTGTTTTAAATGCAGGATTGGCTAATTTTCTCTCAGGTATGCTTGGGGTTTTTTGGATAAAATCCTGTTGGGAGCAGGGGAAGGGGTCATGAGTCTTCATGGGCAGCCTGCCTGAGTGAGTAGGTTACAGTCAAGGGCTTATTTAAACAGCAGGGAGTGGCTCAGACACCCCCAGAGGAAAACAGCACGGGTCATTTCTCTACTCATTTTGCAATAATGTTCTTTTCTCCCTTTGCCATTTCTCCATGTCTGCAAATACCGACAAAACACCATGAGGGCTTTCAGTGGGACAGAAGAATTGGGGAGGTACTAGGGAGAAAAAAGTGTGTGTCAGTTTGCGACGGTGTTAAAATAGTTTAATTTCTTTTCACTTGAAGACATTCGGATTTATTAGGGCTGTCAGGAGGGTTCTCATGAGATAATGTTCTCCTGTGACAGCTCGTGAGTGCTGAGACATGAGACAACTACAAGGTCTATTGTGTGACACCTCCCCCCGCAAAAAGCCAGCCTCCAAAGCAAAGAGGTGAATCAACAACAACAACGAAAAATCCTAGAATCATCTCAGCTGAGGAGAAGATGCTGCTTACGTGGAAGGGTCCTTCTTTTCGGTCCAGAAGCGTGAGAGATGTGATGCGAGCTCCACGGGCTGCAGAGAGAGATTCAGCCGTCCGGAGGGTGTTAACTGTTATCACAGGAGACGTTTTTTGGTCACCATGGGTCCCAGCCTCACTCAGCTTTCCCTGCCTTTTGCCTGCCTCTGGCTTCATTTTATCCTCCTGGGCATTTGTGGTGGATCGGAGGCTTTCTCTGTGGCGTGGACTAAGTAGAGTGTCCCTCCTAACAGTGAGGACGGGAAAATAAACATCGCTGGCCTGAGAGGCTGGTACGTCCTGTAAGCAGGGCCTAAAGTTGGGTTGAAATGATAAGAATGTACAGATTAAAGAAAAGTGTGGCAGGCCATTGGAGAGAGATGGATCAATTCCGTTCCATCTTTTTTTTTTCCAAAAAAGAAATCCCGCAGTGCTAATGGGCAGCCCATGATAAATAGTTTTCCAGTTTGATAATGAGAAAGGCAGATGGGGGGGTATTTACATATTGAAGTGGTATAGAAAACGGTGTGTATTTATTGTGGAAATCTCAGTAGACACGTAAGAGAGGAAATTAAAAGCCCCTCTCCGCCTTCTGCCCCAGGCTTGCTTACCCTTTGACCCTTTGAGCATAGCCTCCCCGTTCCCCCATCTTGGTGTGTGTGATGGGGGAGGGAGGGCATGAGAGTCCCACTGTACGATCCTATTAACTTGTTTTTAGTCCCCAGTGCCCTGTGGGAATGTTTCTGGGTCACCATAAGTATCTCTGTCTTAGCCAAGTAGAGTCTGAGAACGCTGCAGAGCCCGTCAGTTGAAGGGCAGGTCACCATCTCTTCAGGTCCAGGGCAGCCAGGACTTGGCTTGGCAGTGGCCTCCTAGTTCATTTGGCCAGAAGCGACAGCAGCGGCCCTTACTGTTGTTGTAGCCGGACTCTTGTAGTTCGTACCTTGATTTTCCAGGTATTTTTTTGAGCACCTCCAACGTTCCACGTACTGGGAAAGGCACTGGGTAGGAGGAGAACTTAGGGTGCCTGCCCGCTCAGAGCTTAAATTCCACACTCCCTTCATCATCGAAGTCTTTGGCCAACTGCAGAGGAAGCCACCGTGAAAGATGCCCCCACCTCCCCACCTTCACCCCTGGACCCCTTGCCACTGGGAGTCCTGGCTGGAGGACTCTTATTCCTGGTGACCTGGTTGCTACTGGTGCTACATGATGCTCCAGATGGAGGTCGCCTGTCAGGCATCCTTCCCCCTTGGTGTGAACACTTGCCCAGACAGGTGTGCTTGTGTTAGGACTTAGTGAATCCTTAGCTGGGAGTCCCCGGCAGTGCCATCCTCCAGCAAGCTCTCTAGGTGGGCCGAACGCCATCACCTGCGCCCTGAGCCACAGCTTCTCAGCCCGCTGGGGCCCCTCCTTGCTGAGAGCTCTTTCTGGAGCATCCTTTTTGGCTGATTGAGTTGAGTATTCCTTCAAGCTCTTTACTGCGCTCATGGGCCTGTTAGCTGCCGCTGACTGGTTTTGCCCTTGTGGGTATTATTTAAGCTTGCTTCTTCGAATGTGAATGACCTAAGTTTTACTTTGGCTCACTCAAAAACCTTTTTTAACCGAAAAACTTCCTTTAAAAAAAAAGAAGTTTGCTTCTACCCTCTTCCCTTTTCACCGTCTGTTTTAGTCATTTCAACTTCGGATGTCGGAGGAGTTCCGGGTTCATTTACCGAAAGAAACAATGAGTTATACGAGAGTTATAAAAGGGGAAACCACAGCCGAAGGGAAGGAGGCTTGTGCTCTGCGGCCCTCAGGATTGAGTATGTTGGTAGTAGACTGTTGGACTTTTAGCGGAGGGGGTAGGTGTGCCTGGCCTTGGTGTCACCATCTCTGAGGACCTGCCGTGTTGCAGAGTTGCCTCTTGTGGGAGAAGGTTCTGGGGTCGGGTGGTTTTGAATGTGGAGCTGAGGCTTCACTGCCCGGACCATCTCGGAGGCCTTGTGGGGCATGTGGGACGGTGGCTCACAGTTTTCTAGAGGAGCAGGGTCAATCTTTAAAGTTTCTCTCAAGGATTAGCACGTGTCTTCCAGAAGTGCTTTTCAGAGTCTGGTTTTTTGGGTCCAAGAAGGTGTCCTTTTTTTAAGCCCTGCTCACGCATCTCCCGCAACAGGGAATCAGCCCTGAGTAGTGGTCGCTAATCAGTGATGCTAATTAATGATGGTCCTTGGTCTCAAGGCACCTGTGTTAGAGGGCAGTACGTGTGTGCAGCTGAGCAGGGATCACAGGTTCATGCTGGCGCCACGGGAGGGATGGGGAGGCCTGCTGTGAGAGGACCCTGGGGTGAGGTTACTCGAGTCTGTGGTCCAAATGTGACTTACTTCCCTGGAAGTTTCTGCTCTGGGCCTTGGAGTTAGGAAGAGTTGCTGGGACCAGATTTCAAAAGGAATGATCCGTTTCCCTTTATACACGCTTTAAAGCTAACAGTATCCACAAATCTTAAGATTTTTTTTTTTTTTCAAAAGAGGCTCAAAGTGGTTTCATGTCAGTGACAACAAAAAATTAGAGAAGCTATGAACGACCAGACTGAATTATGTCTAGAGTATGCGTGGCCAAAAATACGCCAGAAAGATTAAAGAAAGATTAACTGGGGATAATACTGCCAGTTTCTAAGAACAGAGAAAGAGCCAATTTGCTTAATATAAAATGACAACCTGCAAACCAGTATAAAGACCTATAACCTAATTGAAAAATGATCATCAGAGAGTACAAATAGAGAAGAGGGGATACCAGTGACAAACGTATCGAGGTAGTTAACTTCACGTACAATAAAAGAAATGGCAATTCGAGCTCTAATGAAAACCATTTTTCAGCTATCATGTTGTCAAAAAGTAAAATTTTTAATTGCAATATGTTGATATGAGTGTGAGGAAATGGTTCCCCTTTGGCCTGTTACTGGAGGGTGTTGAAGTGGGTACAACCTCTAGCAATTTGGAAATGCTGATCGAAGTGACAAGTGCCGTAGAGCCAGCACTCCCAGTTCTGCCAGTTTATCCAAAAGATACACTTGCACATGTGTGAAGTGATCGGGATACAAGAATGCATTCCCTTGTTGATACAATCAGAAAAGATTAGGAATAACTGAAGTGTCTGTTAAAAAACAGCTGATTCCTGTGTTCCAGCCTCAGCCTCAGCTGTGCTTTCCCACCCTCCCTCTTCTTCTTTTTTTTTCTTTTTGCTGGTTTTATTCTCAGCAAGGTTTCCTCTCTTTGATGGAAGCTCTGAGCTCACATTCGCAGCAGAGAGAGGGTGGCCCCGGCAAAGTTTAGGACTTGCCTTTTACTGGGTCACCCCCGACCTGTGAGCTGTTGAGTGGAATGTTCTTTAAAGTGACCTGTTGTGGAGTAAATCACTCCTTTATATTAAAGAAAAAATCCAGCCCAGTGAGTCACACGCCCTCCTGTCTTCATTTCCTCTTCGTGTTCCTAGGTCTCTCTGTCCCTTGTTGTTATCATTTACAGATGAAGCAACAGAGTCCGAGACGTACTGTATTTTGAGACATTGTGGTTTTATGCATTATAATTAAATTGTCATCATCACGTCAACCTTAGGAGGTGGAAACTATTCTTTGCGGTTTCCAGATGAGAAAAATCGAGGATCAGAAAGGTTAAGCAACTTGCCTAAAGCAAGGAAGTGGCAGAGCTGGGCTCCACCCCAGTTTGCACAGACTCTGTTCTCATCCTCACTGCCTGTATAGCACCTGGGGCACCAGACAGTCTGATGCAGCTGGTCTGAGGGGAGGCCTGGGCATCGGTGTGTACAGCTGCCAGGGGATTGGAAAGAGCTGGGAGCCACTGGTCTATGCCACGAGCAAAGGATGAAGGTCCCTGATGGTCTTCACGTGGCAAAGGACTCAGACCCCTTGTTCTCTGCTTCCAGGCAGAAAACTCTTGTTCGCGCTGTCAGGCCTGTCTTTATGCAAGAAAGTAGAATCTGAGGCAGGAAGGACTGGGCATAGTGCCCAGTGCTGTGAGAGTTCTAGAAAAAGCTGTCTTCCCTGTGTGTGTGGCTGGCGGCCTTCGCTGGTCAGCCGTTGTCAGTTTCACGTAAGGTGGCTCCAGGTGGCCTGGGGAACCTGGAGGAACTTTTTTTTTTTTTTTTTTTTTTGCGGTACGCAGGCCTCTCACTGTTGTGGCCTCTCCCGTTGCGGAGCACAGGCTTTAGGCATGTGGGCTTCAGTAGTTGTGGCACACAGGCTCGGTAGTTGTGGCTGGTGGGTTCTAGAGTGCAGGCTCAGTAGTTGTGGCGCACGGGCTCAGTTGCTCTGTGGCATGTGGGATCCTCCCGGACCAGGGCTCGAACCCATGTCTCCCGTGTCGGCAGGCGGATTCTTTTTTATTTTTTTATTTTTGCCATATGCGGGCTTCTCACTGTCGTGGCCTCCCCTGTTGCGGAGCACAGGCTCTCGGATGCGCAGGCCCAGTGGCCATGGCTCACAGGCCCAGCCGCTCCGCGGCATGTGGGATCCTCCCGGACCGCGGTACGAGCCCGCGTCCCCTGCATCGGCAGGCGGACTCTCAACCGCTGCGCCATCAGGGAAGCCCAACCCGGAGGAACTTTGTGACGTCCTCACGTTTGTCCTCTTCTGGGCATTACGTTTCTGCACTCATTCCTGGAAAAGTTACTCAACCACATTGGTGGGTGGCGGACAGGAAACTGGGAGAGAAGTGCAGCTTCTGGATGGAAAATCAGACACACGGGGTGAGGACTGGGGGAAGGGTTAGGAAAAAGTCTTTTCTTGGGGTTCTTGTTGTCAATTGAAAAAAAACGCACAACATGAGAGCTGTGAGTTTCAGTTTTTTGGGGGGCTAAGGCCCATAGCCCTGGAGATAGCCTCTCAGATAGGTCTGAGCAGCTGTTCTGAAGAGGCGAGGGGCGGGGTCAGCATGTATGTGATTTTGGTGAAGGGGGCATGTGCAGTCAGGCCCACGTCTGGGTAGAAGGTTGTCACAGTGAGCAGGTGTCTCCATTAATGATTTTAGTGCTTTTCTGGGCAGGAGAAGGTGCAAGAAATTGGGGTCATAAAATCTTCTCCTGAAAATATCTATCTAAAGGCCTGTTTGGCCAGATTTCCCAGAGCACAGAGTGTCCTGTCCTGAGCTCCTTTCAGGGAGTGTGAAGGTCAGGGATGGCAGAGGCTACTGACTTCATTCCTGGAGGACCAGATGGCGAGCGACATTTTTTTAGTTGTCACTGTAAACCAGAAGAGGAATAAAGCGGACATTTAGAAAACTACATAATTAGGATTTAAGTTGAATGAGCTTCATGACGTACAAACGTTGTACTTAATACTTTCCGTAGGTGGGTGCTCACAGAGGCTGTGTGGTCCAGTCAAGGCCAGGACCTACATCCGATGAGTATCATTTTCTCCTCTTTTCAGACAGGGCTTCACTAACCTACTGGGGAAAAAGAGATGTAAGTCAAAATACACGTATAGAAGTTTAGAGCTGAAAGAGACCTTAGAACCAGGGGTTCTTCAGCCTGGCTCTACCTTAAAGGAGCTCCAAAAATATATTGGTGTCAGGACTCACTGGAGACATTCATTCAGTTGGCCTGGAATTGCAGGTAGAGGCAGGATGAGGGCTTGGGCCTCCTGACCGTGCCCGGTCTGTATTCCAGTGACCACAGCAGGCATAGCGTCCAGCCCCAGGGCCCTCTCCAGGTCTGTGTCGCTCAAGTCCCACAGTCTCTGCTCTTGACCTTCCAAACGGCATCACACTCCTGGGCAGGTGTGTGCACAAGCCTACCATCCTCTCACACCTACTCTTGAATGGTGGAAATTGAGTAAAGGCACACTTAGACCTGTACTGAGGAGAAGACGGTCTCTCTTCACAAGTAATCAGGATGTGTTAGTCTTGCAGGCGGGTTAATTCATTCATTGTCTTTCTAATGAAAATGGTTGCACAGCCTAATATTCTTCCAGTCGGTCTGTGTGGCAAGATAGAAGCAGGGTGTTAGTTCTTTCTCTGAACTGCTCTCCAGTATCAGAGACCGAACCCTGACCTTCCCTCCCAGGCTCCTTTGTTACGCAGCAGGGCTGGGATAAAAGACTTTTCTTTCAGCTGTCCAGGGTGCCAGACGGAGGAAACTGGACCAGGGCTTTGTACACCCCCAGTGACTCAGAGCGCCTTTATCCTCGTCTGATGTTTACTCAACACCCGATACCTCCTGGGAATCTTTAACATTGTCGCGGAAAGAAACCATTCTGCCTCGGGTGCCTATTTTTACACTGTATATAAAGCCCACGTTGGAGTTCTGCTCCCTTTCTCTCTCTCTCCGCTAAGCCTGCTGTTTGCAAGGCAACGGGATCTTTTGTCTTTAAAAGTTCGGCACCTCTGGCTAGTTCCCCATCTGAACCCCAAAGCCCTGGAATGCTCTGGGGTATCTCTCTTCTTCATTCTGACCAAAACCGAAACCACAGGTGATGACCTTTACACCAGAGCAGTTGAAATAATACAACTGACGGGAAGGAAGCTACTTCAAAACAATGAACCTTGAGTTAAAGTGAGTATGAGTTGGTCTGTCTTGATCAGCCCCGGCTGTATTGAACCTGTTCAGTGAGACTGGTTTGAGCTTTGGGCTCTTCGGTGGGCTGTCCAAGTTCAGGACAGGTCCGTCCGATGGTTATGAGCTGAAGGAGTGTTGCCCGCCATATCAGTAAACAATGTGACCATCGAGCCCTGGGCCACTGCAGCCGCCCTGACTGTGCACCCTGAGGGGATTCAGGATGGAGAAAAGCAGGATACCCGCCCTAGATAGTTAAGGTGCATGTCGAGGAATGATTTCAGTGAGTCCAGACTCTTGTGTCTTCCCATACGTAAACATCTCAAGTTAAATTCACTAACTTTTTTCTTTAATTAACAGTAATCTTTTGATGTCCTCTGTGGTTTTTGTTGCAAAAACTCTTATATATGTCCCAGCTCCCCCCTTACCTCTTCGGAGCAGTCCCTCAAGAGTTAGTTATGTGAGAGGCTGCCTCTCGGGCTTTTGTCCTCAGCAAAGTCCACCGAATAAAACATAATTCTCAACTTTTAGGTTGTGCATTATTTTTTAGTGGAGTTCAGTGATGAACTGTATATAAAACAGGATTAAGGTGTTGAGGGGGGGGATCTTGACCTCATTCTCATCAGCCTGGGGTGATTTCCTCCTTGGCTAGGGGTTTTGGCTTTTTTCTTTACGTGAAGCTCACTGTGTGACTTTCAAGGCAGTGATGATTCAGAGTGAAGCCCGCAACCCAAGGGCAGTCGTGGGGGCAGTTTTACATCCTCTCTCCTCTTTTTGCCTTTTCTTCCGTTTTTTCCACCTTTTCCCCGTCCTTGCTTCCTTCTTCCCCATCTCCATAGGAGGCCATACAGGAGAACTCAATATCTTTTGTATTTCCTATTGAATACAAATTTTATGATTCATGTTACTAAATATAAAGTAGACAAATTGAATATTTTATATGGAATTCTCTCTAAAAAAATCAAAACTTCAGTAAAACCAAACTGAGTGTTCCTTTAGGCAAAAAAAATTTTTTTAATTGCTTTTAAAAAAGGATATACATATAGACATAGAAAAGACTGGAAAGGGTGCATAACAAAATCCCAACACCATATCAAGGTGGTTAAGATTATCTGTTATTTTTGCTTTTTTCATTTCCTAAATTTTCTTCTATAAATATATTAATGTTATCAAATACAGAGAAAGAAAATATAGAAGATCTAAAATATAAAAGATCTATTCATAGTGTTCAGAGAATGGGATTCCTGTGTGTTTATTTTATTCCTTTGCGTGTAATTTTTCTGTAAAGAATCAATATAACGGTCATAAAAATTGGGAACGTTTATTTCAGTTTTAGAAAATCGCCTCTTTACCTGAGTGAGAACCTGTGGTTTAAACTCATAGTCAGCCTTTTACCCCCATTGTTAAATCCATCTTCTTCTACCTTCAAGAGAATTAAAGCAGTGAGCTTAAATTGGCAGATGGATTATTGATAATTATAATGGCTGAGATTTTTAATTGCCATTTGTATCAATGAATAGTTTTTTTTCTTTTCTGTTGCGTTGGGGATTTTACAGGAGAGACAACAGTGCTGTCTATCATACTTTACCGCAGATTAGAAGCTTCATCGTAATGGGAAGCTAAATAATGAAGCTTGTTCAGAATGGTGTTACAATAAGTAAAGCTCTGAGCCCACGGGCCTGGCCGTGGTGCCTGTGATTTCAGAATTCAGAAGCTAGTTCTGTGTTCATTGAGGCTTTGCAGTTAAGTTGCCTGGGCCAAGGCTGTCTCCAAGAAGGCTGGCTCCAAAGTAATTGGTAAATTACTGAAGAAGACATTGGCCGCGCTCCATAGCAGTTTAAAATTTGACTGGTGCCGCGAGCTCATTACAGAACAGTTACAGTAAGCTTGAGCTTCGTGCGTAAGCAGCGGAAAAGCTGTGCACAGGTGACGTTTATTTCAGAAAAATAAGACCTGGATGGGCGGTGAGAGGCCGTCTCCGAGAAGCCCTTCTACCCTGGAAACCCCAGAGCCAGCACGGTACTCGGCACGCGGTAGGAGCTTGAAAAATTCTTGCCGAGTGAACTGCTGACTTGGCTTTTCAAACCTGGGCTCCTATGTACATAAGCCCGGATCATGTAACTGCAGGATGAGAAGGTGTTCCTTACATACAAGCATTTTGAGACTAAGATTAAATGAATGGTCCAGGATCACAGATGACTCCCGATTCTCAACACTGCTGACTGCGCGTCAGGTGCACCATTGATTCAGTACCAAGAGGAGAGAGTGGCAGGCACGTTCCTTGATGACTTTCCGGTCAGAGGCTTGCTGACTTGGGAAAGGTTAAGATGTTGAGTTGCCTTAAATAGAGCAGAGAAGGTCGTCGGTAGCATCACTAGGGCTGATTCTCAGGTCTCCTGACTCCCCCAGTTCAGTTTAATGATTCTGGTTAGTCCTCTGACAGTTGACCACCCGCTGTGCTGTCTTTTTTTTTTTTTTTTCCTAGGCTGCCTTGATGGGCTTTGAAGTGTCCACCTGGGTCCTTTGTCCCCTGCCTGGCCCAATGCAAACCTCAGTGCTTTCTGCTCAATTGGTTTGTGGGGATACAGCCCACAGGTGCTTGTATCTGTCTTTCACTGGAGTTCTGCCACCGTCTTTTCATGCTGAAAGGTGCTGTGCTGGCAGCAGGAGAGCATAGCAGCTTGGACCTCCAGAAACTTACCATCAGTTACTAATTTGAGCTGAGCCTGGCCCTTGAACGTGGGCCATAGATTTCTAGATTGGGGGTCAGGGCAAGGGAGATCCTTTAGTGTATAGAGTTGTCTTTCTGCCTGCTTGCCTAATTTCTGATTGTTTCAAGGAATTGGCGTCCTAGTCAGATATTGTCATGTTCCACTACGACATACCAGCCTGTGTGGCCTTGGCGGTGTGCTTGAGTTGTTTGCACAGGTTTTTAAAGTAAAGGACCTAAGAAGAGAGCAAGGCCAGTGTGTGGGGTAGAGGGGGTGGGGCGCTCCCGTGTGGCCTGTGTTTTTTGATACAAGCTATTTCAGGTATGAGCCATTTCACATACGAAAGTGTACATCTGATGGAAAGACAGAATGTACTAAACTTTACGGCTTTAAAAAATAAAATGTACCTCTTGAATGAGTCTAGTGTAAAACTGAACTAAATAGCAATCAGATACTTAATTTTATAGTTGTTGCAAATATCACCTTGGGGTAATATGGGTGAAAAGGGCAGGACGTTTTATGTAGGATAAAGTCCTGAAATTTCGTATGTTCTTTTGTTACTGAAAGAGGCATCTTCTTCTCTTATATGCCAAGCAGATGCTGCCACTACGTGGAGAAAGATTTGCCAGCTGTGGGACAGCTGGTCACTCAGGCCTTTTCACAGCTGCCTGTAAAACCCACATGTGTTGTCTTCCCCCTCAGTACTTGCTTAGAAATCGCTAGCAGCGTTGTAGAGCGTATCCCAGTGACGCCGCTTACCTATGAACTTTCCCGTTTCTTCTGTCTCCGTGACCTTCACTTCCTCTGGCAAATTCTTCCCAAGGTTGTTTGCTGCTCTCGGGGCCCCCTGGACTTAGATGTATTTGCCCAAGATGGATGAAGGTTTTGGAGGCGTGAAGTGGTTAAGAGCATTTCATGGCAGTGTCACCTGCTTGGTAGCTCTTTGTGTGTGACCTGATTTCCAGCATGTTCTGTCCTCCAGCTGCAGAGATCCTCTTCCCGGAACCCACCCCCGTCTCGCTCACCGGTCAGGGCCGTCTCTTCTTTGATCCGTCCTGGATCTTCAACTGGTCTGTTCACTTTGGTCGTAGAGGTGCCTTCCTCCTAATTTGTCATGAGAATTGGCTCTTGGCTGTTATATTTTGGGGACACACTGGTGTTTTGCTTCTCTTTTTTCCACCTGAATCACTGGGTGTTGGATGCGGGAATGAGGTGGTAGTGAATGAGGAAGGTTGGGAAGATGATTTGGGTTGGCAAGAACAAAGGTTGTCCTAGAGCGGCCAAAGCAGCTGGGATTCAGATGGGCTGCCTCTTGGAGAATGGACTGGGGACGTGTGCGTCTCACAACTGCAGTGTGTGTGAGCCACCACCAGAGGGTGGTGGCGGCTTTTTGGCCCAGCGGGGCTCTGCGCTCCCCCTCCCCCAAGGTCTCTGAAAGCATAGCCTTGAACAGGTGGTTCTGCCATTGTCTGTCGCTCAGATTTAACAGTGGTCTTATGAGGAACCTGGGGGTTCCATTTTGAGAAATAATTGCCTTTTTAAAGGGAACGTTAAAGAAGAAAAAGACCTTTGGGCTCAGTTAAGAGCCTATTCTTTTCCTAAATACTCTTTGCTCTCAAACGTGGGCATGCTCTTGGCCTTGAAGTGGGGAGTTAGAGGGAACTGGGGACAGAAACCTGCTCTAATGTGGGCTGCAACTTGGTGTCCCCGGCAGGATTGGGGCTGGGGGCCTATATGACCTATCTTTGACTGTTGCATGCAAAAGTGATTTTAAAATTGGCCCCCCTAACTTATTGGAGACATCGGTTTAAAATAGTAGGAGAAACATCATTTGCTGTTGGCCGTGCATTGGATCAGTGTTTCAACGCAGGGAAGGTGATGGGGTGTCTGGTTGATTTAGGACAGCCTTTTAGAACCTCTGCTGCTGAGGGCTGATCAGATACCTCACAGATCCAGGAAGGACGTTTCAAGGCTCCCTTTCTATAGATGAGGAAGCCAGAGGTGCGTTAGGCCAGGAACTTGCCCGGTGTCCCCCAGCTAGTAAGGTGGTAGAGGTGGAATCCAAAGTTAGTTTTGTCTGATGAAAATATATGCTCATTCCATATATATAATGACAGTGGAGCCATTATTTAAACAGTAGTAACCAGAGGGGTTTCTTCTCTCCTGGAATGCCCTTCCTTTCAACATTGGCATGAACATTTGGGGCGGGGAGGAAATGCCATTAATTTTCAGGAAGGGACATTCTGTGTGCCTTGGGGTTCCAGAGGTTCCAGGGTCACCTGTGTTGGCTCTTAAAGTTCCTGTTTTGCTGCAGGGGCAGCGTTGTAGGGTGCGGCTTGCATTGTTTCTGGCATTGCTTGAACCCACAAAGTTCCCCCTCTAGTCTCTAGTTCTGCTGCCTCGGATGAGCCGCTTCTATCTCCCCCGCATCTGAATCTGCTGCCCATTTGAGCGAGGCGGCGGTGGCGGCAGCTCCCAGACCAGACCGGCTGCAGCACGGCACTGGCACCGACCGGTACAGCTCTGGGGCGTCTGGGGTGGGCGGCTCTCAGCAGGGCCCTACCTGGGCGCTAGTTGCCGCAGAGCCGTCCCCTCGCCCCTCCCTCAGACGCGGCACCTCCTGTTCCAGGCTGTTGATCACCTGTCGACAGGGGGACCGGGCTGAGTCCAGGATTTCTCCTCGCTGCTGCTGTTGTCAGGGGAAACCAACAGCCATCTGCATCTAGACCAGCCTCGCTCTATCCCTCTCCCCTTTAAAGTGAGGTCATCCTGCCTGGCATCTGGTAAGTGCCACAAAGGATTCTGTTTTCCTTGGTTAACATCAAGAAAATGTTCTCTTATAATAGATCCATTAGCTTTAATCTAAGTGTACCAGGATTTGGGGAATTGTTTGATCCTTCTTTCCTTCTCCCTCTCTCCCTCTCTCCCTCTCCCTCCCTCTCTCTCTCTCTCTCTCTCTCTCTCTCTCTCTCTCTCTCTCTCTCTCTTTCTCTTTCTCTCCCTCCCTCCCTTCCTTCCTTCTCTTTTTCTTTTTTCTCTCTCTTTCTGTTTCTTTTTCTCTCACTCTTTTTTCTCTTTCCCACTCTCTCTTTCTCTGTTTCTGTTTCTTTCACTCTTTTTCTCTTTCTCTCTCTGTCTCTCATATCCGTTAAACATTTTTCTGCATGATTCAGAAATCAAAATATAGACAGTGAAAAATTATTTATGTTTAACCTGTGTCATCTTGTTTGAAACCTATTTTCTTTTCAGTGCGCTGAAAAATTATTATACAGCTACTGCTCTGGTGCCTCCCTCCCCCGTCACCCCTTTATGAATAAATTACTGCATTTGTCATCACTGTGTTCCTGAAATGTCAAAAATAGACACAGTGGAAGGGATCTGTCATGCAGAGTTTGGAAATTTGGTACAAAACCCCAGGTGAAATGAGGACAGATCTTTTATTTAAAAACATTTTTTTAGACTTCATTGTGTATCAAGTTCAATTTAAAGCATAGCGAATACAGTCAGCGAGGTCGAGGTAGGACAGGTGTCCGCCTCTTTATTGGTTTAGATTTACCTCCTGGGATACAATCACCTTCCTTGTTTGTTTTATAACCTTCACAGGAAGTGCTTGAGGATGTCACATGACTCCTAACTTTAGTTTTCACTTGTGTTCAGAGATTACATGCTTTTGCTCTTATATGGATACTCAGTTACGAACTTTAAAAAATTGTAGATGAGGTGCTTGACGATTAGATCATTGTTCATTGTCTTTTCCCCACGTTCCTCAACCTCCAGGCATAGAAACTTGTATTCCCTTTAAGAGAAAAGAAAAGCAGCCCTTACATTTTCTAGGCTCTGAGTTAAAGAGTACTCGGGTTTAACGTCATTAAAAGAAATGAATCTCCAGGAACCTATTGTCTTTGCATTTGAGGTTAAGCTCACTAACAGGAATTAGTGTGGTTATACATTTTTACACTTGAGTCACAAATAAGGCTCTGCGGCGAATATGTAATCGCATTATGTAATACCGGAATGGAAAACCAGAGCAGTGGTTGCTCTTTTAGGGTGAGTCCATCCATAAACGACGAGAAGCTCGGGCTGCCTCAGACAAAGGATGAGCGAGGAGCTGGGGCTGATTGTTATGAGTCATGAAAGGAAGAAGGAGCACGTACAGAAGCTTGAGGCATGTCAGAAAGAACACTTGGCAGAAATCTGCACTTGAACTTCTGACCCTGTTTGTTTGATGGTAACTTCTTGTTGTACCTGAGAGTTGAGTGGCATTGGGTCCCTGGATGTGGGAGAGGCAGCACAGCCACTCTAATGGAGAGGGACCTGCCATCCTTTTGATGTGGGACCTGCAACTCTAGAGTCAAAACCATCACCTTAAAAGGAGATGTTTCCCTGGAGAAATGGGAAATCACAGACACAGACCCCGCAGACTTCACCTGTTTATACTTCCTCACCCGTACTCTCCCTTGAATGTGAGGGGACAGTTGCACCTCATGAGGGGTAAGAAAGAACAGAAAGTAAACCCTAGAGAATGAGCTGCGGCTCTGGATGGAGAACAGTGGCGGAAGAAAGGCAAGCAATGCCCCCCTCCCTCCTGAGACGCCCCCGTTTGTCTCTGCCCCTCCCGTGCTATTGCGGTGCCCTTCTGAAATGACCCAAACCGGGTGTTTGGCAACAAGAGACTGTAACTTTATCTAAATGAATTTTTGCAACTTGTGTGAACTCTCATCCCTGCCAAGGGGCCCGGGCGCCTGGTTAATGATCTTTAATGTGAATGGTTCTGTGCCATGATTAGCATTTAGCTTGGTTAGTGCCCCACGGGCTGAACTCTGTGGTCGTCCTGTGTGACTGAGTCTCTGCCCGCCGTCTCCCCACCTGGGGGAGCTGGGCACAGCCGGTTCTCCCTTGATGTGTCCTCTTTCCATGGGGGTGGGGACTTGGTGGGAGCCAGAAGAGGTGGGACCGAAGATCTTCAGCAGAAGGATCAGCTGCAGAGTGCGTGGCGGAGGACTCCCTGCTGGCTCTCAGGCTCTGGGATCCAGAGCTGACCTTGTGCGCCTTTCCAAGGAGCCTGCTTTAGGGACTTGTGTCCAGGTGGTGGTGATGTTGGGTGATCAGCATCTCCCAGCCACAGGTGTTGACTGCCTGGGTCTCTTTAAAGTCACCTTGGCAACCATCTGTGCTTCCCAGCTTCTTTCTGTTAAGACACCCGTTGGCATCCTTCCATGAAGGAAGGAGGCATTTGGATGCAGTTTACAGGGTGGATAGAGTTAGCCCTTTTCTTCTGACCTAAATAGGTTGTGGAGGTGACTTCTACATGGTCACACTGACACCTACAGAAAGAGAAGAAATCAGCTTTCATAATCACAAAAATGAGAAATGACCTTTTTTATTATAAGAAACAACTTTTAAAACCAGTTATTATAAATCCAGTGACAGCAACCCGCAATCTCTCAGGCTTCCCTTAAGAGATTACTCATCCAGTTCCACTGTTGCTTATAATATATTCTTCTCCAGCCCACCCCTAAATTAAGCAGAGTGACATAAAAAAAAACCTCGACACTTTTGCTGAAAGCATTTATAAGGAAAGCACCTACTTCCATTAGATCTTTCTTCTCTCCCTGGCCTTCATTTTCTTCTAGGGAATGGGGTGTGTTCTAATTGCTGGTGGCAAAATGACCCTTGGGCAGCGTGTCCCCGTGGTCCTCGGAGGCGGAATGTGGGTGGGTTGGGTGGCGCCCAGCGGTCATGAGTTGTCCGTTTTGGCCTCCTTCCGAGACCAGCTTCTGCCTTGTGCTTGGCTGGTCTGGCTGCTGGTTGTAGAATCTGATGTTTACTTTAGAATCCTGGGATGGAGAGGGTGACGAATGATCTCTAACCCTTGTTTCTAGGGAATTATCAAATCCTTCCTTTTTTTTTTTTTTTTTTTTGGTTTTAAAAATACTGACTCGTAACAGTTGAGGGGAAAAAACATAATTTTGCTTCTTTGGTCATCCACAGTGATAATATTTTCTGAGACAAGTACTGGTTTATATGGTCTAATAAAAGAGTTTTTAGAAGCCATTTAATCCACATTGAAATCTTACATTGCTATTGAAATAATATTACATTTATTTATATGTATCATGAATTGCTTCAAGGCACTGCTTCTCAACCAGGGTTGACTTGGCCTCCTCCCACCCAGGGGACATTTGGCCGTGTTTTGGAGACTTTTTTTTTTTTTTTTTTTTTTTTTGCGGTACGCGGGCCGCTCACTGTTGTGGCCTCTCCCGTTGCGGACGGAGCACAGGCTCTGGACGCGCAGGCTCAGCGGCCATGGCTCACGGGCCCAGCCGCTCCGCGGCATGTGGGATCTTCCCGGACCGGGGCACGAACCCGTGTCCCCTGCCTCGGCAGGCGGACTCTCAACCACTGCGCCACCAGGGAAGCCCTGGAGACATTTTTGACTGTCCTTGAATGAGGACAGGCCAGGGATGCTGCCCAACCTTCTGCAGTGCACAGGACAGCCCTCTACTACAAACAGGTATCCAGCCAGCCTCGGTAGTGGCAAGGTTGTCCAACCTTGCTTTAAGGAATGTGCAGAATTAGAAATGCCACGGAGAATCTGGGAGCTCTGAGTAGCCTTATCCATAAAGAGTAAAGGTTTGATTTTTGCGAAAGTGCTCACTTGGGCCAGGTTGAATTAACAAAGTAGTGGAGCATGTGGACTATATAACGTAGCAGTAATGTAGTACATTTCTTTCAAGTTCAGATTATTGGCCCAGTGTCTTATTTTAACATAATTTATTTAGTAGTTGCTTGGTAGTTTGCTAATATGAACGACCTGAATGGAGGGTTAGTTTTCATTGTCAGGCAGGAAAAGCGCTCTCCATTTGTGGTGGAAATCACTCCATGGCAGCTGGTGGGAGGACCCTGTTGTGGTCATGTTGTCTGAGTCCCTCTGTGGCCAGTGATGGTAGAGGGACATCCCTGGCATTAACCTCGCTGTAGAGACTGAAATAAGAAAGGATTGTGGAATTTTAGATACAGAAGGGGATCTTAAGAGTCAATTTAGTCTAACACCTTGTATTTCGAGATAAACTCTAGCCCAGAAAGATTAACTTCCCTCTTCGAATCACTCTGATGCAGTTTCTCCCTCCATTCAGTTCTTGGGGAAATTTTTGCCTGTTTATTGAATTCACTTTCCATTAGTCATGTGTTCATTTTCGACACCTTTTGTTGTCATCCTGCCTTTGCTCTTTGAAAACTTCAAGGTTAACTTTTTATGTGTTTACTTCTAGATGCCTTAATTAGATTAAACTAACCTTAGGAGTGGGACAATGGCTTACTCACCAGAGACGTGTTTTGTAAGTTTCAGTCCCCAAGAAGCTATTTGTTGTCCTGAGTTATATGACACCCAGCTTAGCGCGACTGAACCAGTTAACAACTCACTTTTCATACATGGAAGCTCATTATGTAGTTGATAAATGTAGGTGGTTACTGTAGCTATAGATCAGGATCGGTCTGTCGAAGAACTGAGTCTTGACGGTGATTTCATCCAATCTTTGCATTTTTCTTGGGCTTAGCATGCCTTGAGAAGCATCATTTTAGTCTTTTATGCTTGTATTTATTATATTTGCTTAACTAGCCTTCCTATGGTTGAATTTTAAATTGAAAGAAAACCAAAATTGCATCCTGGAACAGGAAAAGGACATTAGGGAAAAACAGGACATTATGGAATAAAGTATGGACTTTAATGATGATATATTAACCTTGATTCATTAATTATGACAAATGTACCAGGCTAACGTAACCTGTTAATCATGGGAGAAACCAGATATGGCATATGTGGGAACTCTGTGTACTATCTTCGCAATAATTCTGTAAGTCTAAAACATTCTAAGGTTAAAAGTTTATCTTTAAAAAATTGCTGTCATTTTGTTAAAGGATAGAGTAGTAAGTTTTATGGCTTCATTTTTCTTTGGGATAGACTGCTGCTACAAAGCTGAATTCCCTGTTTGCCTCTTAGCTTTTTGCTTAGGATAGCCATGAAGTGCCCCTTTCCAAAATGTGCCCAAATCAGTCTGAGCAACTTTTCAAACCATATCATGTGATTTTAATTTGCCGGCCATTGCACTGACTCATTTCTAGGTGGTATATTTAAAAGACTAGACAGAATTTTCAGGTTAAAAAATTGCATCAACAGAAAGTGTATTTGTAGGTGCCAATGGAATTAGTATTGGCTGGGAATGCTACCAGCAATGTGCTTAGTTGGACAGTGGGACGTGTCCTCTTTTTTTGCTGGGCCTCCAAAGGCATCTGGGTGACAGATGTCCCTGTCTCATTGCAGCCTCGTGTAACTCAATGCCTCTAAAACTGGAATAAGGAATCATGGGTTCATCAAGCCATAAAATATATATGTGGGTCTATTGTATTTGATAAGTCACTAAAAATGTTATTTTCGTGTTAAAACCAACATGGGTGTATTGTGGAGTAAATAAAAATTAGAATGAATTTTTAAAGTTCTGCCTGAAATTGGTGGCAGCGTCCTCAGGCCCTCAGGTGGTAACCACCACCCCACTGCTCTGTTGTGTGGGTGCTGGGGACAGTACAGAAAGCACTGGATGTGGAGATAGACGGACTTGACTTTGAATCAGTTTGAGGCAATTCCTCAGCTATAAGTGGGCAGAATTGTCATCCTGCAATTTTGTTGTGAAAACGGAATGAGATAAGATACATTTGCGTAAAGTAAGATCTGTACAGATGCTGAATATGTTACTTTATACAATAGTAAGAGGCAGCCTCCCTCTGCACTTGTAGGTAGAGGTCATATTAAGAACGTTGACATTCACTTTGGTGGACAAAGGTTGGCTTTGGTGCCAACCCGTGCTCTCTCTCGTTCTTGCTTGGTGTGCATGTGTTAATAATGTTGGATAAAGAAGGTTACTTAGAAGGTTGATTTTTTAAAAATTATTCAAACATATACAATAATGGAGAAGATTACATCATGGCAAACAGCATAATGAAATCCCATCACCCAACTTCAACAGTTATTAACACTTTGCCATTTTTATTGCTATGGAATGCAGTTTAATATTTCTTTGCAATTCTTTTAACCTTAGCATTATATCCCATTAGGGATGTAGGATTAAAAACATGTTTCAAAGGCAAGTAAAGTAATATTTCTCTGTACGATTGCACCACCAACTTGATACATTGTTGGTTTTATTTGTTCCACTTTGTTTTTTTCTAAGTTTAATTTTCTTTTCTAATTGACTGAGTCATAACTATAATATTAGTTGTATTAAGTCAGCCTTCCATCCCTATCCCCCTAGAGGTAACCATTTTTTGTTAGATTTGGGGTTGTCCCTCCATTGTCCTTTTTGCAAATGTAAGCAAATATATGAGTATATTTTGTATTCCTTATTACTCAGAAAGTAGCAGAATATATATACTGTTTTGAACCCGAATTTATTTATTTTTTTAACTTAGAACTGTATCCTAGAGCTCACTCCGTATATAGAGAACTTCCTGTGTTTTTCCCAGCTGTGTTAGTACGCCCTCATACGGATGTACCAGAGCTTATTCAGTCAGTGCCCTACTGATGGACATTCGGGTTGTTCCTAGACTTGTCCACTGTTTTGCAATAAATAGCCTTGTGTGCACGTCATTTTGTATTTTTGTCGAAACATTCCAGTAGGGACAAGGGGATAAGACGAAAGAGGCAAGTACATCAATTCCTTCTCTTGTCTTGTAGAAGGATAGCTCCTCAACAGCCCTTCATTCCCTCCAGCTCTGGCCTCCCCTTTGATACCAGATTTAACAGGTGAAGCTCTTCAGGCTATAAACCTCCCTTCCTGCTCCAAGATTTTAAAGCTAGAAAGAGACCTTGGGGATGGGCCCATCTTCCTTGTGTTAACAGATGAAGAACCAGAGACCCAGAAAGCAAGGGGAGAGCTTTGAGCCCAGCTCTCCTGTGCCCACCTCTCCTCCTCTCTGCCCTCCATTGGCCAGGCTGTCCTTGAAGGCAGTGTTACTCAAAGCTTGGTCCACGGACCGGCAGCATCACTGGGGAGCTTGCTAGAGATGCAGAATCTCGGGCCTTGCCCCAGATGTACTGAATCAGAGTCTACTTTTAATGGGATTCCCAGATGACTAACAGTCAAGTTTGAGAATGCTGATGTGGTAGCTGCCTTCAGACACAGCTGTGGTTTATCAACAGGGATGGTACAGGTCATTTCCAACAAGTGGACTCACCCCCTCCTCCTGATGCACCCCTCCCGTCTGCCTGTCCCTACCCTACACTGACCCCCCCTCCCCCGCCCGCCCCCTATAAGGGGTTCAGCATTGATCTCTTCAGGGGCGGAGTCTTTTCTGGTTCTTCAGCTTCCATTTCCCCTTCACATGCAACCTTAATTCTGGATTTACCTCTGTTCTCTCAGCTCTTCATGTCAGGAAACTGCTCTTACTTTTGTTTCAGGACTCTGTTCATGCTAATTTGTGTATTTATTGAGTTGAGTGTGCATCTGCTCACCACTGATGTTAAGGGCTTTAAAATGCTTGCTGTTGTGTAAGAGTTCCATTATTTGTATTGTTATTGTTACCATTATTAGTTCCATTTCTTCACTTTACTACTGCTGTGGGGTGTGTGTATCTATATCCATACCTATAACTATAACTGATACTTGGCCTCAATGCATACTTGATACACTTAATTGGAAATTACTCCTTAAATTATCCACAAACTGAGTTGGCAGCTACAGTGACTACAAGTGGTGAAATCATTGTCTGAATAAAAATAAGATCCTTCTACTGTGGGATTCACTATTTCCAGTCTCTCTTACATTTGAGTTTTGGAAGGTCAGTTTTTGGAAAGTGGAAGTAATAATTTATCTAGACTCAGCGCTGAGGTTTAGTGCACCGGAGGAAAGATTTTAGTATAATAACACGCAGTGTTGGTAAATGTACAAGAATAAGTAATTTTTTTTTAAAGGCAGCTTTTTATACTAAGAAACAGATGATCTTTTTTTCTAAACTATGTCAGCTGCACTCAAATTAGTAAATGTTAAAATAACTATGACTGGTGAAAACATTTTTCAAATTCTTTTTACTTTTTATATAATTAAATGAAATTCTCCATTTAGTAGTTGATCTCTCAGATAAATTAAGTCTTGCCAGACTGTCTGAGGAGATAGTGAATCAGACCCTAAAATCTGGTAGCATTTGAAAAATAACAACTATGTACTGCAGTTTATAAGGGGATAATTCAAGAAAAATTTTCAGTATTTTACAATTTGTACTAGTAAATTGGATCCTGGTTTAGGTGAATCCAGTTCAAGTCTGCTGCTGTGAAAAAAAAAGTCGTTGCTTCTAGTCGCAGACAATAACCAGTGTCAAAGAATGACTTAATTTTTTAAAAAATTCCACCTTTTTTGAATTCGAAGGCCTAGGTGACCTTATTAACATCCGCACTCCACTTTTTAGGTACTAATACATTTATGAAATAGTTCAGGATGATTCATTTTTTTCACAAGCGTTTTTTTGCTTTTGGTGTGACAGGTGATTATCTGGAATACAAAGAGGATTAAGTCCTTTGACTTCTAGATACTTAGACTAATAGAAACCTTAAAATCTTCACTGGGCAAGGTATCTTGGGATCACTCCAGCCAAGTAAATGAATAGGCATCTAAATAGATGAAAGTTACTCTTGTTACAATATGTGGCATTATGTTGACTGACAGGTTGTGATGTATGAGAATTGCATGTTTCTGAGCTTTAGCTAGTGTTTTGAAAATTAGGTTAAGAATTTCCATAATGTTGATAGCATTAAACATTCATCACATAAAAGGTTTCGTGAGTATTGTACACCTTTGTGAGAGTCAGTTATGTAAAATTTGAAGAAGGTACTAAAACACTGGAAAGGAGATCAAATTCAAATAGTTTGTGAGATGAAATGAAACTCTGCAACTGTAAAATCTGACAGAGTACAATGAAGAAAGAAAAGAAAAAATAGATTAAAAGATAAAAAGTAGGAAAGAGAGGAGCTCAACATTATATCAAGTAGAATGTGTATCAGATGCAAATATCCAGTAGCCTGTGAGCTCTTCGATATATTTGGGTTGAGAGTTAAACTATTTGAATACGTATTAGCTTATGAGTAATCTCAAGATATTCTAAGATGATCTAAGATCCAGTATAGTAAGTAATGTAGACTCAATGGTAGGTATCCTCATTCACTATGACCCATTTGTGCTTTCTGCTAGTTAGATCATTAGTCCTCTTTAATTGCTGGTGAACTAAGGTGGTTTTATGGCCACCAGCATCTAGCTAGTACTTAAAACACTGAGCTAACTAACCCTTCTGGTAATCTGTTATGTTCACAAATGGCCAGAGAAATAACAGAGATTAAAGAAAGATAAATACAGTCATCTGGCAAAGATATTTGGCCTTTCTCAAAATGATGGAAGTTGTATGTAGGAGAAGTGTTTTGGGGAAAAATATTTGAAAGTTTGTTTTATCGTCATAAGTAGCTTTGGGTTATTTTGCCTAGAAGGAGGGGTGTGTGTAAGAGAGGAACGGGGAGAGAAGGAAAGGAGCAGCTGTTACAGGCACTGTGGCATTTGTCAGCTGGAAGAAGGAAACGAGATGATTAAGTTAATTGGTGTCGAATAAGAATAGAAAACAACGTGGGAAGTAAAATCTTGAAATTTCAGGGCTTTGCATTAGTCATTAGTTGAAGACTTAGAAGAAAATAATGGAAACCACCAGTAATTAAGAAAAGAAAGAAAATTATTGCAAAAAAACATCCCATAGCCTTTTCCTGGTGTTCAGGTAGAATGTAGTTCTGGTCCAGCCCAATTCCCCTCTCACCTCTTTTCCACTCACTCTGTCCTTGGCAGGTTGAACAGCCTGTGTTCCCTGTGTACGTCCTGAGTTTCTTTTCCTCTGTGCCATTCTTCAGGCTACGCCCCAGGTCCTCCCCCTCCCGTGTGTCTGAGCCCAGCTCACCTGGTGAGCCCCAGTTCCCAGACCAACTTCTTCTGTATGAAGAATTATGAGGAATTCTTTTCATTACTCATGAAATAGGCCGATTCTCAGAGGAATCAATGATGCTCCCCTATGCACTGAGTATGGGATTCCTTGAAACTTGGAGCATAAGCGTGGTTAGTTGAGTTTGGTGAAATCAGTTTAAAGGTTACACCAAGTTTTCCACTTGGACAGACCCTCCTGTCTTCAGACCTCAGTCCTTAGAGGAGGGGATGAATCCATCTCTGCCTGACGGAGTAATTCGAGAGCTGGTGCTACGGTTTAAGATTTGTGGGAGAAATAATACCAAAAAGTGGAGAGAGGACAGTGAGAGCAGAGGCAAGGGGACAGGCTATACCACTGAGGTGACAGCAGAACTGCTGGCTAGTCTGGAGGCATTACGGGTGTATATATTTGTGGGGAGGCCTGGGGGTGGGGGGTCCGTCTCTCCTTGGCCTCATTAGGCACGCACAGCAGCACTAACAAGCCTGCAGGAAGCAATCACGTTCCCACCTGGGCACCTCGCACATCATCACCGCGGTCCCCATTGATGGGATGGGAGGATGGGGCGACCCTCAAATACAGTCCTCCCACCCCTCCCTGCCCAAGAAAAAGCCCCTCCAAGTGCCTTGCTTCCCTCTTGCCCTCTGCCCTATGAAAATACACTCTAGTTCTGCTGTCTCCTCTCTTCTTTTTAAGCCTTAGCATGTAATTGTTTGCTAAGAATAGAAACAGAAGTATTTCCGCCAGAAAGTGAATTTTAAATACTTCAAAAGATAATATGAGAATATCTGGAAATTCCAACACGCTTAGTCAGATTATTCCTTGACCATGACAAGTAGCTGGTTGCCATTGAACTTGGCAAACACAGATTACTCCATTTCCTTTTGACCCATGAAAACCAGAATGCCGTGCAGAAAAGAGCCGGCCAACCAAAGACCTCATTTTAAAGATTTTTTTCTGGAGAACTGAAGACAATTGCTTGTTTATAGCCAGTACTGGGCCTTAAATATGAACCTATGACTGATAGTTCTGGAGTAGTATCCCCTCCTGAAGGATGGGTTAAGGCAGGCAGGGTTATGTGCATACAGGACAGGTATGTAGACTTGATAGCTTAGGGCCCCCAAGACATCCTGCACTTTTTATTTATTTGTTTGTTTGTTTATGGCTGTGTCGGGTCTTCATTGCTGTGCATGGGCTTTCTCTAGTTGTGGCGAGTGAGCTTCTCATTGCGGTGGCTTCTCTTGTTGTGGAGCACAGGCTCTAGGCGCATGGGCTTCAGTAGTTGTGGCACGTGGGCTCAGTAGGTGCGGCTCACGGGCTCTAGAGCACAGGCTCAGTAGTTGTGGTGCACGGGCTTAGTTGCTCCGCGACATGTGGGATCTTCCCAGACCAGGGATCGAACCCGTGTGCCCTGCATTGGCAGGCGGATTCTTAACCACTGCGCCACCAGGGAAGTCCCTACTGCACCTTTTTAACACATCTGAGACTTAGTAGCAGTGGTTCCCATGCCAACCCCCCTGTAATATTCTCAGGGACCCAGGCACACCCTTGCCTTTGCCTCTGTACTCATACAGGCACTGGTGTCTCGACATCTGGCTGTTGATCAGGATATGCAGATCGCTTAGACAGGTTGTTATATGAGGTGAAATTGTGGTCCGTTCCCCAAAAGCAGTGCATAGGGAAGGGATGTATTATTTCCTCACTGGTTTCAGAGACCTTCGGGAACATTAAATGGTTCCTATTACCAAAGAGTTCCTGTTATAATGGGGTTTTAATAGTAACGTTTTATTTACTGGGATTCACTAGGGAAAACATCTAGGAACAAAGAAAAAAATTAAACAGAGAACATGTTAAAAATTTCTTTTGGGTTTTGGTCCTTACCAGGACTTAGGGGTAGCAACCCAAATAGAAGTATTTGCTTTAACCAACAGATAAATTATTAGCACATTGGTCGTTGACACGAGTCAGAGCTTCTAAAATTTGTTCCCATAAGTAGGTTGAGCCTCCTTCTCTGCCTGTTGTCCTAGGGTCTAAAAATGGAAACATGAGTCCAAACTCTTTCCAGATCATAAAAATAATTTTGAATTAGTAGAGCATAAATGAATGTGGTTTTATTTGAGTGTCATCTTCAAGTTCCCCCGCCATGTTGGGACCTTGTAAGTCTTCTAATGTTCCCTGTAGTGACGATTAAGGAAATGGTAGCTGCTTTGCTTCTGGCCTCAGACAGTTTTCTAATTAGGTCAGAGCCGCTCACCCTGGGATAAGCAGACACTTTCTCTGTCCCTTCGGCATTGATTTTTAAGAGTTGCTGTCTGAAGCAGTCACGCAGTTTGCCTCTTACATTGCTGAACCTGGACACAGAGTGGGTTCTGAATAATTAGTTCTGATCACCTGAGAGTTTTGTATCAACCTGTCCTGAAGATGCAGCTCAAATGCGTTAGGCCACATTCTTGCATTACTTAAGTTCGCTATCATGACAAATCTTTGTTGATTCAGGATCTTATGGTGCCCTAGATCTGGAACATTGTTCTGACTACAGATAGAAGTTTTAGTATTAGGCTAAATGTATACTGACTGAAACGTTTATTCTGGTCGTAATTTTTTTTAAAAAAACCTGTATATGAATCAAATCACTTTCCCCAAAATGTGAAATGCAGGGTGAAAACCTGCCAGTAAGGGAGATGATAGAATTTTGTTTAAACTTGGCCTCTGTTAAGGAAATGGTGATGACGCTTCCTCCTCCTTCACTGGTTTGTTAACCCTCTGCTCGTCAGATGTCAGCTAGTGGATTAGTTCCATCGCCTGCTTGTGTTGTGGTACTTAAAATTTTCATCTTAGCTATTTTTATTTCTTGTTCTTCATGAATGTTCTAAATATTGTAGGAACATATCACCTAGAAAGGGAAAGCTGCCTTCATTATTAAAGAAGATGAAAAATAAAAGAATATGCATCATAGGAAATTTGGGGGAAAAAATCCCAACTAAAAAAACAAAAATGAAGAACTAGGAAGGAAGAATTAAGAGGTGACAAAGATAAAAGTTAGAATTAATAAAAGAGAAGATTTTAAAGGATAAGTAAATCCAGTAGCTGCTTATTTGAAAGGACCAATACACTAAACTCCCATCATCCTAACTGAGGTAAAGGGAAGGCAAAAATAGCTAACAGGCATGAGAAGGGAGACACAGGAGGGATTAATTAACTGTATAGGAAAACGCTACATGTAGCCCTCTCTGGAAACACATTTGAAAACGTCGAGTTGACTTCGCAGTAAAATACAAATTACCAGAATTGATTCAAGAAGCATGGAAAATGCTTCTTGGAAAATGTGAGAAGACCAATTAATATAGAAGAGGTAGGCAACGTGGTTAAAATTACTAGTGAAAAAGGCACTAGGATTCCATGGGTTTCGAGCTGAGTTTTATTTGACCTTTAAAAAACAGAAAATGTTACAGACCAATATTTATGAAAGCAAATGCAAAAATTCAAAGTAACTTATTAACAAATAGACTCAATAGTTTATTCCAATAATGCTAGTGTGATTAAGTGTTAAGAACGCTTATCACCGTCATCCACTTTTGTGCCCCAGCATTTTAAAGGAGAGAGTTTATGACCAGGCCAGTAGAGGCTGAAGAGCCATTTGATAATTTAAGCAGCCATTCCTAATATATTATAATCTAAAAAACCAATAGGAAGGGCTTCCCTGGTGGCACAGTGGTTAAGAATCCGCCTGCCAATGCAGGGGACATGGGTTCGAGCCCTGGTCCGGGAAAATCCAAAATGCTGCGGAGCAACTAAGCCTATGCACCACAACTACTGAGCCTGCGCTCTACAGCCTGTGAGCCACAACTAGTGAGCCCGCGAACCACAACTGCTGAGCTCACGTGCCACAACTACTGAAGCCTGTGCACACCTAGAACCCGTTCTGCGCAACAAGAGAAGCCACTGCAATGAGAAGCCTGCGCACCACAACGAAGAGTAGCCCCCACTCGCTGCAACTAGAGAAAGCCCGTGCATAGCAACGCAGACCCAACGCAGCCAAAAATAAACAAACAAATAAATAAATAAAACCAATAGGAATAAAAATAAATTACTTAAAGGCTATTTATTACCCCCCCAAAACCAACCAACAATAAATATTTTCTAAAAGGCAAAATGCACTGTTTCAATTAAAATTAGGAATTATAAAAGGATGTCTGCTTTTACAATTATTTGACATTGTCTTAGGGGTTCTAGTAAATGTTGTAAGACAGTGAAATGTTTGCATGTCTAGAAAATGCAAGAGCCTATGGTGGGAAAAAAATCCAAAGTCAATTGGAAAAATTGTCATGGTAGCTGGATAAAAACAAGTCTCTAAAATTGATCGTTTCTCTGTTTTGAAAACAAGCACCTGGAAATGGAAGTTAAACCTCTCTTTTCTCAATAGCAGCAAATAACCTAGGAAGAAGTTGACCAAGAATGGTGCCTATATCCTTTTCAGTGAAGGATTTGAAATAAAAATATATACCATATATACATCAGTTATCCCCAAATTAATACATTTATTGCTATTCCCTTTAGAGTTTCCAAAGCAGTAAGTTTTTCCTCTTTGTTTTCTTTTTTTTTTAACTAAATGAAATAATCCTAAAGTGTATGTAGAAAAATAAATGCATGATACCTGTGAAGAGCACATTCAAATACGGAAAATAAAACCAGTGAAGGGGGGGCAAACTTGGTTGACAAGTGACCACAATATGCTAATAAGAGAGTCTGTGATCAAATCATTGTGTTATTGATACAGGATTACATAAATGGTCCAGTGGGACAGAGCAGAGGATCCAGGACTGTGTATCGGTAAGCAAGAGAAGTTAATCCATAATAAGACAGACGGTTCAATACTGTTGAGGAAAGAATGCACGAGTTATTCAATGGTGTTGGCACAGTCATCTCTTTATGGAGTGGGGGGAGATGGGCCTCTATCTCATAGTATAATCAGACATAAGTTACGGAATCTTCAAAACCTTAAATGTAAACAAGCAATTCAAATTTACAAGGAAATATAAGAGACGACTTGTATGATCTTGGAATGAGGAAGAACTTCTTAAGCAAGACAGTACCTGCAAGCTAGACAGTTGGGGAGGGGAATGTATAACATGTATGACAGGCAAGGGGTTACTGTCTATAACTCTTGTGAACTGGCAAGACAAACACGACTCGGGGAAAATGGACAAACAATATAAACATGCGATTCCCAGAGAGCAAATGCAGACAGCCAGGAAGCCCGTGAAAAGCATCCATATTTGCTAGGGATTTGCAGATTAAAACAACAGTGAGAAGTTACTTTAAACTCATCAGACTGGTTAAAAAAAAAAGAGAGAAGAAACACTTCTTGCTAGCAAGGATGTAGTAGAAGTGGTATTCTCATAATAGTGACAGAAATGTGAACGATCATGCTTTATTTGGAAAGTAAAGTGGTAAAATGCATATTAAAATCAAACATTAAGGAGAAATAAAACATTTCTCCTTAGCAGCCTTTCTGCTGGATACCTATCTGTCTTCTAAAAATAGAAGTGTCTAGGGACTTCCGTGGTGGCGCAGTGGTTAAGACTCCGAGCTTCCAATGCAGGGGGCTCGGGTTCTATCCCTGGTCAGGGAACTAGATCCCACATGCATGCTGCAACTAAGAGTTTACATGCTTCAACTAAGGAGCCCGCCAGCCGCAACTAACACCCAGCACAACCAGATAAATAAAATATTAAAAAAAAAAGTGTCTGTACACAAAGGCATATGTAAAAGGCTGTTTATTGTACCATCATAGTGGCAAGATTTGAAAACACAAGTGCCCGTTGCTTGAAAAATGGCTAGCTTTATGGAATATTTGTACGATGTCATATTATGCGGCCATTGAATGGGAAGCCGTTGAAAGCACTCCTTCTCCAAGTCAAGAGGGGCTGAGTGGAGGCTGGTGTGGATGACGGTGGGTTGGGAGGAAGCGGGGAAAAAATCCCACCTGCGGTTAAGTGTTAACCACATTTCATATTTTTCCTTGTGGAGCAAGCTGAACCGTACTGCGGTCTGAAGTTAAAAATCCTGGTTCCTTCTCTTAGACCTCTAATTCTTTTTCTTTCTCATACCAGCCTGTGTTGGTTTTGATGCCCCGGTGCCCTGTCGGATTTTGTGAGGATATTAATTATGCATCTTTAAAATTCTTCTTTTTCCGACTCTGTTTGCGTGCTCCCCATGCAAGCTCGTGCCCCTGGTGTTTCATGGCCTGGTTTTCTTCCCGTGTTTGACGATTCTGGGTTGTCTGTTGGTCTTGGGATTTGTGAGTCCTGTTGGCCCCGTTTGCATCTGAGGAGCCTGGCGCTGGTGTGTGTCAGGTTGAGGCCCTGGGTAGGACTTGGTGGGATGGGCAGCAGGTGGCCTCTTACGTATGGCTGCTGCATGGCCTTCCTGGCCCTCTTTAGCTACCTGCACTTTCCAGACTTAGGACCACTGTCCTGCTTTCACCTGCATTAAGAAGGCAGTGACCGTAGAAGCTAGAGGAAGCGAAGTTTCCTGATTAATCACTCTGATTGTTGCCCAGGGTCTCTCCAGTCCCTTGTGTCAATTGACTCCTGAATTTCTGGCACCCAGAAATATTTCCACCAGTTTGGCTCTCTCCTGCGCACTCGGTGGCTCTGGTTTTGTTTTTCTGTCCATTCAACCCATCCCATTTATGTTCAACTGATGATAGTCTTTCTGGGGGAATTCCCCGGTGGTCCAGTGATCAGGACTCTGCGCTTCCACTGCAGGGGGCCCGGGTTCCGTCCCTGGTCGGGGAACTAAGATAGCCTGCAAGCCACGTGGTGCGGAAAAAAAAAAAAAATAGTGATGGCAGTCTTTCCTCCTTCCCCAGAACGTTTGTGGATGTGGTATTTAGTCTGGATGGAAGAGGGGGAGGTAGGAATGTGTGGTCAGAGGGCCATCTGGATACTAACTTCTGTTTAATCTCTCTAAGCCTTAGTTTTCTCCTCTGTAGAGCAGGGATAATACCAGTACCTATCTCCCAAGGTTATTGTTAAGATTAAAATAAGTGATGCTCTTAAAGGGCTTAAAGCAGTGCCTGTCCTGTAGGAACAATTCCATCAAAGTCAGCTGCTGCTATTTTCAAAAAATGGGATCATGATAGAGGTACCAGATTTCAGTATGTTTTTTTCTTCCCAGTTAATATATCCATGATGCCATCCAACACCATGTTTTAAAAGCTCTGTGGTGTCTGTTGATGTATCTATGTGTGCGTGTTTCTGTAAATAAATCCCTGCAGTTGAATTTCTGGACGAAAGGACATGAACATATACAGTATGATGTTCAACAATATTGAGGAATTGCCCTCCGAAGTATTATGCTAGTTTCCCTGGCTCCATTAGTTGCTGAGAGTACCAGTTTTTCCCATCCTCAGTGTTACTCCATTTTATCAATCATTTAATCTTTGCCAATATGGAAGGTAGAAATAGTTTATGTCTTTAATCAGTGAGGTCGAGTATCTCTTCATATGTTTGTATTTCCTCTTTTATTCAGTGCTAATTTGCAGTCCTAGTTCATTTTTCCTTAAGGTTGTTAATTTTTCATTGATTTGTAAGAAGTCTTTGAAGAATAGGGGGTTTAACTCCGTATCTGTGATATGTTACACATGTTTTTGAAATATTGTATACCTTATATAGAAGCTTTCCATTTTAACATTGTGCTTTTAAATATGCCTTTTCTGTGGTTTCTTGGAAAGCTAACAACTGTTTATATAGCGCTATTTCTTTGTTAAAAATAAGGGGTATTCTCCCTATAATTGTGAAAGTTACGCATACACATTTTTCTCAGTCTGAAAAAAGAAATCAGAAAGAAAAAGTTACCAGCAACAGAAAGAACATCACTCTTAATATTTTGGCATTTTCCTTTTAGTTGTCTTTTGGTAGGGAATGTGTATTTTTACACAATTGGCATCATAATGTAGGTAGACATTATAGCCTTTTTTGGGGTCGCTTAACATCCCCATATGTGGTATACAGCATTCCAGTTTCTCTGTGTGCAATATCTTAATCATTTCTGTCCTGTTTAAATTTCTCATTTCTCATATAAGAGAAGAAAGGTGCAGTGAATATCCGTGCAAAGATTTTTAAGTTGGATTATGTTCTGTACCTCCCTGGAAATGGAATTACTGAATCAAAGAATGTTGGGATTTAAGTACTTTGATGTGTATTACCAGTTTGCTTTCCCAAAGCGTGGTACCAGTTGATGCTTCTTTCAGCATAAAGACTGTCACTTCACTTTAATCAGAAGA
The DNA here is from genome assembly GCF_964270905.1 of Leucopleurus acutus. Lineage (NCBI taxonomy): Eukaryota > Metazoa > Chordata > Mammalia > Artiodactyla > Delphinidae > Leucopleurus > Leucopleurus acutus. The sequence goes on along the minus strand of NC_139155.1, from coordinate 17,018,540 downwards.
TGAGAACCAGCCTGAACACGTAGGGGAAGAGCCTTCAGGAAGAGGCACAGCCAACGTGATGCAAGGCCTCACGTGAAAGTGAGTTTTTTCAGAGATTGAGGAAGAGCATTATGGCCGGTGGGGCTTTGGAGAGGAACGGAGCAGGCGGGAGCCGTGGCTCTTGAGGGCTTTGTGGGCCACCGCGAGGAATTTGCATTTTATGCCTAAGGCTGTGGAAAGCCAGCAAAGAGAGCTGCCAGACAGACAGGGGAGTGGCTTGGTGTGACTGTCTGTTGCAGGTAAGAGTGGCCCTTGAGGCCAGTTTGGAGGCGGTTGCAGTAGCCTGTGTGAGAGAGGATGGCTTGAACACCTGGGTGGTAACTAACACCCAGGATGGAGAGAAGGGGATGTTTGGGGATTTTTTTTGGCCATTGCGTCCTTAGGGCCTGCCAATGGACTGGTGTGTGAGGGACACACAGAGGAACAGAATCAAGGAAACTTTGGCTTGATCAGCTGGCCGGATGGTGGCCACCGAGATGTGAAGGGTTAGCTGGGAACAGATGTGGAGGCTGAATCACAAGCTCATTAGGTCTCTTCGCCCTCCGAGTGGACATGTGAAGGAGATGATGGTAAATGAGAATGGAGCTCAAGAGAGAGATCAGGGTTGCATAGGTTTTTGGGGGGAGTCATTTGCATTTAGATGGTCTTTACAGCAAAGGACCTGGACCGTATGACAAAGGATGAGGTATTTCTTCCATGTGAAAACGTGTTCAGGTTCCTGAGTAACTGCCCTAAAATAATGAACATTAGGAACCACAAGCGCTTCATGAATTGGGCATGTGTGTCCGTAAGCTGTCAGGTTATAAATGCTTGGAGGATACAAATAACTGGGTCCTGGCTAACGCCTTGAGCAGAGTAGATGCAGGATACGATGTTTACTGAGTGATGTTTAAAGATTCAAGAGACCTTTCCCCCTTCTTGATGAGACAATCTTCTTTTCAGATGTTTTGATAAAGTCACTAGCAACTTGATTGCTTGTGTTAATGGTTAATTAATTGTGTTAATGCTTGCTTCACAGCATTAACCTGTGAAGCATGTAAACCCACATCATCCTCTTTTTGTAAGGCGTTGGAAGAAAAGGCTAATCCAAGTTAGGAGGATTTAAGACCTTGTGAGGAAATTCAAGACTGTGTTTTAATCACCAAACCTTGCCTGTGTTATGTAAAGATTTTTGCCTGTGTCATGTCATCCTTGTTTGGTTCAATTTATTCCTCCCCCTCCAAGTGTCCTAGTTTCTTTTCTAACTGTAGCTGGATTTGAACAAAACAGAAACTTGGTGTTTTTTTTTCTCCCCCAGCATTTGGAGTCTTCATTTGATTACTCATTCTTTATAAATGAGTGATAGTATATTCTTAGCAATTTTTAAATAATTCTTTTTTTCCCTGATTATAAAAGAATTAGACATTGGAAAAGATGAAGTATAAAGCAATATCCACCTGTAATCTGAATAGCCCGAGAGAGATCGTTGGTTACCATCTTGTTTTATTTCCTTCTAGTCCTTTGGCTGTATTTATATGTGCATATGGAAATAGTTTATGTATTTGGAATAATGCTATAGTATTGTTTACAATGAAGCTTTTTAACAAATATTTTACAGTGAACATTTTATAAAAACTTGTATTATTTTTAGAAGCATGTTTTTATTTTTTTTGACATCTTTATTGGAGTATAATTACTTTACATTGTGGTGTTAGTTTCTGCTGTATAACAAAGTGAATCAACTATACGTATACATATATCCCCGTATCCCTTCCCTTTTGCGTCTCCCTCCCACCCTCCCTACCCCACCCCTCTAGGTGGTCACAGAGCGCCAAGCTGATCTCTCTGTGCTCCCTGTGATCTCCCTGAGAAGCGGCTGCTTCTCACTAGCTATCTGTTTTACATTTGGTAGTGTGTATATGTCAGTGCCACTCTCTCACTTTGTCCCAGCTTCCCCTTCCCCCTCCCCGTGTCAAGTCCATTCTCTACGTCTGCGTCTTTATTCCTGTCCTGCCCCTAGGTTCTTCAGAACCTTTTTTTTTTTTTTTTTTTTTAGATTCCATATATATGTGTTAGCATACGGTATTTGTTTTTCTCTTTCTGACTTACTTCACTCTGTATGACAGACTCTAGGTCTATCCACCTCAGTACAAATAACTCAGTTTCGTTTCTTTTTATGGCTGAGTAATATTCAAAGGCTGCAGAGTATGGGTAAATTTATACTGGCTTTTATGGGGAAAAAAAAAATCTCTAGATGATCTCAGTAATTGACAAATCCTCCTAAGATTAAAACCAAAAGCAAACAAAGTAGAAACTCTGAAGTTTTTGGAATGCTACTCTGAAATTCAGGTTTTCTATTCTTAATAAGATCTTGTTTTGAAGGAAGTCAGTCTTTGTACTTTTTAAAAATTCTTTTTGCTTATGTGAACTTAAAATTTAATTACCTTTTATGTATTTCCTCTCCTTTCCATTGGAACATACTGATCCAAGGTGACCCTTTGCGGTGGTTCATAAAATCCCATCTTATAAACCATCCCAGTCTTCTAAGTGTAGTAAGCGATAGTGAGCAAAATTTGAGGGTAACGTATCAGAAGTGCTAGGAGCCATATGAAGGTTATGTATTTAATTGTGTAAGTAATATAGAATTAAAGAATTGCCATGCAGTTTTAACATTATTTCAAATTTTAAATTTAAAAAAATAAACGCCAAGGGATAGAAGCAGCCTTTCCTCTTGGCAGACTTCTGGTAGACCCACACCTCGTCATTCACAGGTGTGCCTTCCGTGGCCTCTCCTTGTCAGTAAGGACTGTGGGGAATTCTGAGAAAGACTGCTGTCCCTTCCACTCCCTTTGCTAACTGCATCCTGCCAACACTGTGAAACTCATGTATCTGTCTTAAGATACCAGCACCTTCCTGTTCATCAAATCCAGACAGGCCTGATTTGCTCAGCACACTCCCCTTTAACCGTATGTAGCCCTTGACCCTTGTCTTTCTTGGCTGCTGGTTCCCCTCCTTTCCTCTCTGACCACTCTGTCTGTTGCACCACCTTCTCCAAGACCGCAATCCCATTTTCTTGTGATTTTTTGTTAACCTTGGAAATCTCATAATGACTTCTGTTGCTTTGGTGGAGACTGACTCAGGTGCTTTAAAAATGTGTACATGTAAATATGAACAGTTTCTAAATTGGGCTACGTCATATATAGTTTAATAGCTCACATTTTTAAACATTATACTGTGAATGTTTTCCCACGTCTTAAAATATTCCTTGAGGACGTGAGCATATAGATATCTGTAATTTATTTTCTCTGTGGTTGGACATTAAGGTTGCTTAGTGTTTTTATTTTTGTAGTGAACTTCTTTTTTTTTTTTTTTTCCGGTACACAGGCCTCTCACTGTTGTGGCCTCTCCCGTTGCGGAGCACAGGCTCCAGACGCGCAGGCTCAGCGGCCATGGCTCACGGGCCCAGCCGCTCCGTGGCATGTGGGATCTTCCCGGACCAGGGCACAAACCCCCGTGTACCCTGCATCGGCAGGCAGACTCTCAACCACTGCGCCACCAGGGAAGCCGTGTAGTGAACTTCTTGACGCTCAACTCACACCCCTGATTATTTCCTTGGCAAAGATTCCGTGGATTGGAATTAAGTCAAAGGGGATGAGTTTATTTAGCCCTCTAGATTGTCAGTAGGCTCTTTATTTCTTTTTCAGTGATACTCCATCTTTAGGCTTTCTATTGCAACAGATTCTAGCTGGTTTCCCTGTTTTCAGCTTCAGCTGATGCTGGGTTACTCTGCTCCACTGCTGACCACAGTGACCTTGGAAACTACAGCACATCTGCAGCACTGTGTCCATAACCCTTGAGGAGCTCCAATTACGTTCATCTAGCCAGCGTCCACACCTTCTTTCTGGATCCTCTGACTGCAGTCGGAGCCTTCAGTTTTGTGCCTGCTGGGGCCACTCTGTTTATAGTATTGTCTTCCCTTAGGCATCCTTGCCTCAGCCCAGCTCTGCACCCTTTCTGCTCTCTGGTGGTCCCAGACTTGGATATTACCAACTCAATCTCTAATCCCCTTACCCTCAGCTTATGACCCAGTCTTCTGCTTCTTTGGAAAAAACAAAACAATAAAACACAAAAAAGACCCTCGTTGGGGGAAATACTACACCCTGCCTTCCCTCTTCCTTTTTCCTGGTGTGTCCACAGCAGCACTTGTCCTTTTATTCCTCCGTATCACCTACTTCCTCCTGCTTCTTTCTCCAAGGCCACCAACTCCTTCACTCTGCACAAGGTTCTGTCCTAGGTTCTCAACTAGGGATGACTTTGCCTCCCAGGACACACTTAGCTATGTCTAGAGGTATTCTTGGCTGTCACACCGGGGAGAGCTTCCATCTAGTGTGTAGAGGCCAGGGATGCTGTTAAACATCCTACGATGCACAGAACAGCTTCCTGCCGTGGAGAGTTACCCCAAATGTCAGGGGAGCCCAGGTTAAGAAAGCCTGTAGCCTTAGTCTGTGACCTTGGTCATACTCCATCTTGTCATCCAGCGTCTGCGTCCTTGTCTGCATCCTCTTTACTACAGCTGCTCCGTGGAGCAGTGGTTTTTCTTCGTGGGGCTGGAGAGATTTGATCATTTCAGGCTGTCCTCAGTGAATAGTGTAGCAGAAGCAGGGCTAGTAACACTGGACTAGGACTGCGCGTCTGGGTTGAATCTGCTTTAGCATTTATTCCGAGATTGTGGTGCTGCTCTGGCTGGGTCCTCACTTCTTTCTCTAGACAGAAGGACTTGAACTAAAGAGACTTCTAGCATTTCCTTCATTGTTAGCCTTTCCTAATTCAGTGCCAGGATCGTAGTTGCCGAGGTTTGGTTGCGTTGTTAGTGGAGATTGGGCAGAAGCTGATTGTCCGTTGGGGAGTAAGTAAGATGTGGATGGAGACCACTTCGTCGGTGAGCCTGACTGTAAATCGAGGAGGCAGAAGTGGAGTCTGAAGGGCGTGTAGGCTTTTTACCCGCTTCGTCCAGAATAAGGTTTTTCTATGCACTTTTCAAGGCAGAGCCTCTGTGCACAGGGAGGGAGTAAACACACTAAAAGGAGAATGGTCGTTACTCAGAAATCTGAATTCTATCTTCATTTTTTTTGTATGAACACTTGGAATGCAATCATCATTTAATTAGGGTGTTAGTTTGCTGGGGCTGCCATAACAAAGTGCCGCGGACTGAGTGGCTTTAAACAACAGAAATTTATTGTCTCACTGTTCCGGAGGCTGAAAGTCTGAGATCAAGGTGTCAGCAGGGTTGGTTTGCTCTGAGGTCTCTCTCCTTGGCTTGCAGACGGCCGCCTTGTCTCTTCCCTGTCCCTTCACATTGTCTTCCTGCTGTACCTATCTGTCCAAGTTTTCTGTTATAAGGACACCAGTCACACTGGGTCAGGACCCATGCTCATGACCTCATTTTAGCTCAGTTATCTCTTTAGAGCCTCCAAACATAGTCACATTCTGAGGTACTGGGGTTAGGACTTCAATATAAGAATCTGTGGGTGGACGATTCAGCCTGTAGCAGTTGGGTAATATTTCATGGGAAGTATAGGTGCCTTTTATCTTTAAGGCATCAGGAAAATTGTTATTCAGCTTGTTTAGGTATATTTTTGTATACTATATTGTGGTTCTTATTTTTTTTTTAACCTCCCAGTCAGTGTGTGAATGTAAAACCTCTTAATTTTATAATTTTAGATACTAATTTTAGTCAAGGAAGGTAGAGTTCCTGCTCTTAAATTATACTGTTTTGCACTTGTGTGTCCTTACCTGCTCAGTACTAAAAACTCAGGGTATTTCTCTCGTTGTTTAGAAAGTTCTACAGAAAATGGTTGGACCTGTCGGCCTGCGTCTCTGAGGGTGTGTTTGGGGACAGGGTTTCTGGATAACCAGGTGTGGACTTTCTCCAGCAAGCTTTCAGTGATCCTTCCAGCCACTAGAGGTCACTGGCTCCCCTGGTGACCTGTTTTGTCGTCCCAGCACCTCTGGGAATCCCAGCCTTCCAACACCTGTGGGAACTTGAAAGTCTAGATTATCGTTTCTCAGCTGACATGCCAGGAACGTTTGGGTTCATGTGGAAAGTTAGCTTTTTGCTACAAGTGGGAGCACTTCCTGTTGCAGCTGCACCTGCTGGGGTTGTAGAGTGGGAGTTGACTTGCTTCCAGTAAGAGCCCAGAGGTGTAACTGGTGCCGGTCACTAGCCAAGGAAAGAAGACATGTCTTAACTTGGCCTCAGGGGTTCAGTAAAGGGTGGTCAGGTGGCTGAGCTGTACCCCGTAAGGAGGACACAGTGCTGAAGAGTATCCAGGTGAGCTCTGCCGACCTCACTCTGCCCTTGACCTATACCGTAGGGCACCCAGTGAGTTCATCTGAAGATGGGCTTGCACACCAGAGATGGTGGATTTACAGAGTGGTGCTGTCTCTCATGACACCAAATGCCCCCAACCTGTCAGTTCTGTTTGCTGTTGTCGTTTGCATCGTAGTTACCTTTATTCTGCCCTGCTTCCCCCCCTCCCCCACGAAGACTTTGAGTTCTTGGTGGGCACGGTAGGGCTGGCAGCAGGTTGTGCTCTCCGCCTGCTTGGTGTGCAGCCTCCCACGCAGGAACTGGAGAGAAGCCGAGTTCACTGTAGAAGGTGAAGGACAGACCTCTACTGCCTGTCTTCCCAGAAAACTCAGAAACAGCTTTAAATGAGCAGCTTTAAATAGTCTAGCCCAAGTTACAGTTATTCACGAAACCACGTGCACGCTCGTTATTACCCGTCCTGTTTGGTAGCCCTGGGCTCCTCTCCCTGCCCGCTGAGAACTGCCACGGGGAGAAGCGGCGCTGCCGGTAACCTCAGTTTAGGGCACCTGGAGGCTGTTTCAGCTAATTGCTGAGCTGCATGGAGTTACTTAATCCTTACGGTAGGGGTGGAGTTGACTCAACTCCTTTTCCACCAACAAGCATTTCTTTCTAGCTGTCGTTGAAGTGAATCATCATTATAAGTAGCCAGCTCGGGGGCATTCCTCGTCAGTTGTGTTAAAACTTGCTGGTGGTGGTTCCCGAGGATCAGCAGAGGTGTGAGTGGGCAGCCCTTCAAAACCGGGAAGGAAGCTGGGGCTGGGAACCCAAGGGTCGTGGCGGTAAAGTCCCAACTGCGACTGCAGCGCTAGCCCCCCAGACGCTTTCCGGCGGGAGAGATGGCTTGCTTTTCATGAGCCTTGAGGACAGCTCTAGGTAAGGATAAAGACTCCACTGTCTGCTTTTATTATATGAATGCACAACGTCTGCTGTCGGCACAGAGTTTGCTTTCGATGCAGTACTTTTTGTATCGGTGGCATTATTCTAGCGCAAGATTTCCCCTTGTAAATTACTTCTTCTTGGTGTTCAGAGTTCCCTGTAGTTGATCAGCTTTGCTCTCCGTATACATAGATAGGATGGCAGCAAAAAATGAAACTGGAAAAGAACTGTGGTCTGAATTCTCCTGATTCTCTCCTCTCAGCTTTCTTATCTCTGTCTTGGCTATTTAGAAAAATGTACACTTTTGATTCCGAAGATGAGAGCACCGTGGATACTCTTGTTTTCTTTTCGGAAATAATGGAAGATGTCGACCGCTCAAGTTCTGTGAATGTTGTTCTCTGATTTAGAAATCACTGGTTGGGGAGGAAACAGTTATGTTTTTCTTCCTGTTTTGTTTTGGATCTCTGTTTTCTCTGAGTATTTCTGACTTAACAATCTCACTGGAGAAGAGGGAGACACCAGCTGTACGTGGCCTCAGATTAAATCACATCTTAGGTCATGAAATGGTTTGCTTGGAGAATGATTTATGGTTTATATCGGAAGTTTTGGTGGGTAATGATAGAAATCTTTAATGTTTGACTTACATGACTTATTCTAAATGCATTTGTTATTACTGTTATTGTTATTTTTGATTGGACAGAGCAAAAGTTTAAGTCCAGAACATATTCAGCTGGTTTCCTTTTAGGTTTCTTATCATTTTCCCACCCTCACTACCCATACGTATGGATATGCGTTACGATTAACACGTGATTTTTGTTTCTTTACTGTCTCATTTGATGATGATTCATAAACTGTTAACTAGTTAGTGTATGTCTGTGTGTTGCTAAAATGGATTGGAGTGCAGGTCACACCTTTACATTAACGAGCCAGGTTACGTTCAAGAAAGTGTTCCTAAGGTCAGATGATGACGAAAAGGTATCAGCAAGGTGAACTATGCAAGCCTGTAGTCAGATCCGAGTTATTCTTTATTTCACATTGTGAAGTATGTTGTTTACATGTGTTCAAGTTAGATTGTGCCCATCAAAGAAAAAGCAAGCAACTAAACTATAAGAGGGACTTTGAAGGACTTACGTGGTAGTGCCTCCCTCCCCCCACCACCTTTTCTAAATGTTTGTGAGGAAGAGGTGAACTTTCATTCCCATGGGAATTTGAGGAAGATGATGGTGAAATTTTTAAGAAGACAGGAGAAGGAAATGCTTTCTATTTAGACAGGAGGAAAGCAGTGGGAACGATTCTCATGTACAGTTGTTGCAGGGTTTTTTTTTTTTAATTTAAAAAGGCTTTTTTTGTGTGTGGGGGGAGTCTTGTAGTGCAACTAAATGTTGATTTTAGAAAACACCACATTTAGGACATTCTCTTATCACTGTGGACTGTAACTTAAAGATATCAAACGAAGGCAGGGACAGAATGATGGGAATTTGTTACTTGAGGAGTGTAAGAGTTTTATTCTGAAGTGGTTTGTTTGGTGGGTATGGGGAGCCCTCTGTACTTACGGACAGCATCTTAGAGGCAGTTGATAAGACTTTGGGGGTTATGACGGTTGCGTTGGGGCGGGAGGGTTGTTCTGATTTTTTGTGGTTCATTCGAGGTAGTACATCGGCCTGTACTTCTGAGGGCGTTTCCGAGTCGATTTTCAAGAGCTGCCACGCTTCTCACCTTGGCAGAAGTCTGTTCCGCCTTGTGATTTCCCTCCTGTGTGTTTTGAGTTAATGATGATTTAATGCTCTAGCAACATCGAGGGCTTCTCGTTGTACAGGTGGGCTCGTAGCCTGCCTGCCGGCCTCTCCCCTCGGATCCCAGGGGCATCTGAGTTCATTCACCTTCACGGTGATGGCAGAAGCACAGGTTCCCAGGTGTTTTCAAAACCTATCTCAACCGTGTTTTCAGTGGCTCAGAATTCCACCAAGGCTCACTTGGCATGCCTTCACCTACAGTCAATATTTGTGTGCCCTCCACCCTTGGCTGGGTTTTCTCTATATCCAGGTAGACGGGGTCACAGGTAGGCAGCTCCCCGTGCCATCCCGCCCGCTGGCCAGGACTTGGGGGTCAGGCCTGGCTGAGACCCCCAGCTGCCCTCCTGGAGTCAAAGATGGCTGGCTTTGTTCCTGGCTCCTCTAAAGGCCTGAGGTCTAGATCGTAGAGAAAATCCTTCCTGCTTCAGTGTTGTCGCCAAAACAGCATGAGCCAAAAGCATCACGAGATCTTTCCAGATAACCACCAGCTGTACTCTCAGCTGTTGAGAGAGCTGTGAGCTGCTTGTTCATCTTAGAAGAGTAGTTACTGGGAAAAAGGTTAAAGTTCCAGCTCCCGGTTGACATTATCCCTGAAAACAAAGGCTTGATTCTCCTTCTCCTAGAGAACGGACATGTCCGTGGAAATTTTTGGAACAGCACATGGACACGTGGCAGAGCGTCAGCTCCCAGAGGCAGTTAGCGGTGTCGCTTCACACTAAGTGGAAACTCAGAGATGATAGATTCCGGTGGGGTAAATGGAGTTGAATAGGAACCCATTAAAAAAGCACCACCTGCAATGATGTAAGCTGTCCTGCTCACTGCACTGTTGTTACTCATCCTGCCGCTGCAGGCAACCGGGTCACATGTGATCATAAAGCACCTCTGACTCAGGTCAGTGACTGGAAACGCCGTCACATTACGGAGGGTATTTGGTCACAGAGTCTGGACCAGAGGCCAGGTGCAGTCCTGGGGCTGTGATCTGTGGGAGCATTTTCCAGTGCAGGGACTTGAACGTGCAACTCAAATAACAGGGTTGGCGAGTTGATTTTGGCCGAGATCTGCCATGCTAAGTAGACTAGCCTGAGACTCAAGGAAGTCTCCAGCTTCGTTAAAGGAGATGGTGTGGCGGGCTTTAAGGCATTTTAATATGTCCCACGTTTTCTTCCTTGCCCTGTTGTGTTGAGGTTTTTCAAGGGCATAATGGTATGTGAAGTTAGTGAGTGATATGTCTGAAGGACACTGTCCTGTCTGATAATATGGTGTGTGACTATTTTAACTCATCGACAAGGTTATTGAGGACATTTGTAATACTGTGTTCGTTACTTTGAAATAATTCGTCTTCTCCTTATTCTTTGAGCCTGTCAGTGACTAAATATTTAGTATCTTTGTGCTAGACATTGAGGGGTACCTGTTTTTCACTTATGCTTGGCAGTTTTTGCGGACCTAAAATTCTTTTAAAAGGTTGCTTGCTTCTTCCCCTGTCTCTTATTGTTTTCACTTGATTTTATTTATTTATTTAGATTTTATTTTTGAATACATCCTTGAACAGCCCTTAAGCTTGGGGCTGAGTGAGGATGGCAATCAAAGACAATTATGATTTAATTGATGGGTGAGATTAATCAAACTGGCAAAAATAGGTCCCCTAATTTCGTTAGCTAGTTAAAAACTTTTTTTCTTTTAAATTTTTTGTTCCTAAACGGGAGGCCACACACTGAAGATGGAGCGATTTTCCCTGCGTGTGTGTGTGTGCCAGTGGAACTCTGTTTCCAAAGGAAATAAAGAACTTAATGGCTAGAAAGATTATGTAAGCTGAAAGGTATGCCTGTCAGAGAAAGAGAGAGTGAGTGAGAACGAGAAGACCAAACCAGGGCCCTGTCACTTACCCGGGACTGCAAATCCCAGGAGATGAGGCATCACCCACTGCAGGGCTGTTGCCATGAAAATTAGATTTTGAGCATGACACAGTACAGAAAGCTTTGATGACAAAGCCAGCAATAACCACCAGTTCAAGGCTGAGACCCACAGACTCCCCAGCGAGACTCAGCGGAGCACTTGTGGGTGAGGCACCCTGGCCCTCCCCGGCATCTGCCCTGAGCTGCGGGCCTCCTGCAGTTGCCCCATCCTAGGTATGGACCGCATCATAATTAAATCACCCTTTTGTCATGCTTGTGAACAATCTATATTTAGCGTGGCTGCTTTTTGTGGGGGAGGGGAGAAGTGTGGGCAGAGAACAAACTAAAAAGCAGTTTGTGAGCTCCAGATGAAGAGCACACCAGTAAGGGTCTAAACGGCCTCCCATTCTTGAGGCGAGGCTTGGTTATTTATTCAACAGATGTGCCCTGGAGCCCCTCGGGGGGCCACTTGGGAGCTGGGTGCTGGGGAGGCCAAGTGCCCATCGGTGCCCGGGCCCTCGGGCCGCATAGCATCTGCAGGGAGCTTCAGTCGATAGTAACCAAGGGAGCGTATAATAACCAAGCATGGGAATAACAACTGCATTGGTGGACAAGCCTTTTTTCCTTTTCTTTCATATGGTAGTTTCTAACATTTTCCAGTATGGCTGTTTTTGATTAATTGGAAAGTTGTGGCCGACTCTAGGATAGTGGTTAGAAAACCTGCTTTAAAAAACCCTTTAAGGGCTTCCCTGGTGGCGCACTGGTTCAGAGTCCGCCTGCCAATGCAGGGGACGCGGGTTCGTGCCCCGGTCTGGGAAGATCCCACATGTCGCAGAGCGGCTGGGCCGGTGAGCCATGGCCGCTGAGCCTGCGCGTCCGGAGCCTGTGCTCCGCAACGGGAGAGGCCCGTGTACCGCAAAAAAAAAAAAAAAAAAAAAAAGACCTTTAAAACATCTTTCCCATAGAAAGCTATGCATTATTGTGCCTAGAAGGGTAAAAATCCACCACTGATCTATTAGAGCAGAATGAAAAGATGTTTCCTGGAAAAAAAAAATTCTGCCCATCAGACATGTTTATCTCATGTCATGCATGTTGGAAGCCAGGCACATGCTCATCTATGGAGTAGCCCAGAATGAACGAATTATTCCACCTTCTAAGCGTGTGGCAGCCTAGATACAGAAGCAAAGGGTTGAACTTGGGGCTGTACCGTTGACATGACACAAGTTCTGTCAGTTGCCAAATGGAGTCATGTTAAGTTACGTGACCTCCAACATTGAGCTCTCATCTTTGAAGTCAAAATTTATTTTAGCAACTTATGGATCCAAGCCTTGGAATGGCTTGTTACTATTTTGAAAGTATAGGTGAAATACTGAGAGGGACGGGTGAATGTGAACATGCGCAGAACAGTACATTTATGAGACGCCGTCCATACTTCCTGCACTTAACCCAGCATCCCTGAGAACGAGACATTGTGTTCCGCGTTTCTTAGGTCGTCAGGACCACAAGTTCCCGTGCTGTGCTCGGGGGCAGGGAAGCTGTGGGAGGACCGCAGACACCTGCAGCTCACCAAGCGCTGAAGTAAAGGGTTGGAGGCCTCCCTTACCATTTGATGAGATTAACTGATAGCCATCATGACATCCGATTATTTCCAGTTTCAGGTGGCGGAACTAGAAAACAAACTTGGTGTGTCTTACTCCAGGGTGCATGCCCTCAATGACATTGCTATGTTACCCTAAATCCAGTAAACCAAGGCAGCCATTAAAGAAGGAAAAAAAATCCTATATTTGTCAAATGTGCAACTGTTAAATTTTTGTGAGCGTCTTCCACTTAATGATTTCTCATTTCCTGCAAGTCATTCAAAAATCGCTGTTTCAGACAGGTCCCGGGACCATCCTAATAAAAAGCAACCAGTGCCTCCTTCCACCTTCCAATGTCAGTCCCCTTTGCCTGCTGTTTCTTTTCTCTTTAGTGTTTGTCATCTGTATGTTTACCACCTGTTTCCCCTTGCTAGAGGGGAAAGTCCACAAAGGTAGGGGGTTCACATGTTTTCTTCCCTGGTGTATCTCAGGTGCCTAGGCCAGTGTCTGTGACGTAGTAGGTGCTTCTGAATGTACTGAGTGAAGGATCCGCAGAGGAAACCAGACACTTGAGCCTTGAGGGGCCGTGAGGGGAGCCACCGGGTGCCCTTGTGGTCCTGACTTGGGTAATGAGGAGGCTGTAATTTCTTCTGAGTCGTCCATACTTTGAGGTGAGCTGTCTGGAGGTGGCCTCGCCCCACCTTTAAGCATTAGTAGAATGGAATTGGCTGGGTGGCTCTCACGACCCTGAGGGGAAAGTCTCACCGCCAGCCTTTCTTACAGACTTCCTCCACAGGTCAGGGTCGAGCTTCCGTCTTCGGTCACACAGAGAGCTCTGCTCACCGGGGACTGGCTCCGTGGGGCTCCTTGCAAGCTGTTCCTCGACGTGGCGAGGGTTTTACCCATGGTGGGTTTTCCCTGCCTAATTGCCACTCTGGGTTTCAGCATCCAGCATGCTGTGGTTGCATGTTCCACTGTGGTCTTACTTAGCCTTAATCCTTTATTAATTGCCTCTCATTCAGACTCCCTCAGAGCAGATAAGCCTTCACTTTCGGCTTCCACTCCATTACTATTGGATTTCTTGGTTTCAGCCATGACATGAGAAGAAGAACCAAGAAATTGTGAGTGAGGCTGTTGTATTTCCGTCCGATTTACCCCTCTCTGAGCGGTATTATGCTTGCAAATAATAGAGACGGCCACTGCCCAGCATGTGAATTCTGGGTGTTCCGTGATTCGTCTAGTGCTATTTTCCAGTCTTTGTTTACCACGGAGCTGGAGGTTTACCCACCGCACCACACATCACCACCACACACCCCCGTGCCTAACCTGCCCTCGGGCCATCACTGTACCCTGTAAAGCAGTTACTTGTGGGAACCTACTGTGTGACCGAATGTCGTGTACGCAAGTGACCGGGCCATGGCCCTGTTCTCAAGGAGCTTCTAGGCCAGTCGCAGTAGCGGACACATAAGTAAACGACGGCTGTACTAGGCGGATTCTGCCAGCGGGCGTGGGGTTTGACATTAAGAAGCCCTTCTCAGAGACAGTTGAGCTGCTCTTTCAGGTCGAGTGAGGGTCAAGTGCAGACCAGGTGGGATCAGGGCATTTCCAGCAGAGGAGAACGGTCATGGTGTGATCGGAGAACTAAACGAAGTTCCCCCTTGGCTAAGTGTGGAAGGCACATGGAAGATGACCTCGGAGGGGCAAGCAGAGGCTAGAGCCGGGCAGACCTTGGATGCCACAGTCGTCTGGACTCTATCTTTGAGGTTACAAAGAACCAGTTCAGAGTGGGTGATTCCCATGTGTTTGGCTTGGGTGATTAGGGTAATACTTGGCTGCATTGAGAAGACTTGGAACAGAGGAGGTGAGGGCCTGCGGCTGGGGTGCATCGTCACCGGGTTGGGATCACCAGAAGGGTCCCCTCTTTGCTTTTCTGGTGCTCAAGCTTAGGGTCCTGGCTGGAGTCAACGTGGCTGCCACTTAGCAGTTCATAGTCATGGAAAAGGAGCCGGATGTGAGCCCACCCAGTGAGCATTGTAGCATGAAAAGCAGTCAGAGACCTTGAGGGGCTTCCCTGGTGGCGCAGTGGTTAAGAGTCCGCCTGCTAATGCAGGGGACACGGGTTCATGCCCCGGTCCGGGAAGATCCCACATGCCGCAGAGCGGCTGGGCCCGTGAGCCATGGCCGCTGAGCCTGCGCGTCTGGAGCCTGTGCTCCACAACGGGAGAGGCCACAGCAGTGAGAGGCCCGCGTACCGCAAAAAAAAAAAAAAAGATAAGGCCTTGGGGAGCACCAACATATAAACTTGTTTCTGCGGTCTGGACGTCCCAGTCTGAGCTCTTTATGTGAAATCCGTGCACTTTTCCACACCTGCGGTTCTCTCCTGAATGAGCTGTATTCTGATCACCCTTAGAGCCTTGCTACACCCACCTGCAGTATCGCCTGGGAGCTTGTTAGGAATGCAAATTCTCGGGGCTCACCTCACACCTCCTTCATCAGAATGCATTTAAACACAATCCTCAGGTGATTGCTATGCATGGCAAAGTGCTGGAAGCCCTGCTGTAGAACATCTTTCCCAATCACATAAAATCAGGGGGCTCGTTTCTTCTGTGTTCTCCATAGGAGGACCTAGTTGCCTTTTAAAATTTTCTCAAAATTACACACTGTCGAATATGTAGAGTGTAAATCTCATTCGCAGCTAATAAGCGGCCTCTGGCTAGAATGCAGCGCTTGCCCTCTCCCTGCTGTTTCTCGCATTCTGATCGCTCTGTGTTCACTTATAAGGAGGCTCGCTGCAAACAGGCATGCTACCTGCATGCTCACTTGCTTGGGGTCACCTAACACACTTTCCTCCCAATGACCCAGTGAAGAGAGAGATTGCATCTCACTTCTGTGGTGACACCGGCCACATCCCCAAGAAGCTTATATTTGATGTAATTATGATCACTGTTGGATGGTACCTCCATCCATGTCAGCTGCACAGACATTATATTCAATATCTTGTAATAACGTATAATGGAAGGGAGTCTGCAAAAGGATATGTAGATACCTATACATTATATATATCACTGCATCACTTTGCTCTACACGTGAAACTAACAGTATTGTAAGTCAGCTATACTTCAATGAAAAATGTTGAGGTTAATTACAGTGAATGTTTTCTCAATAATGTGCCTTTATTAAGGGCTGTTTAAGAGTTTGTCTGGTGTGTGAAAATTCACATCTACGATGACGTTTACACATCTTTATTTTGAAAGGAAACCTTTTCAGGCTTGGGGAAAAGATCAGCGACAGACGACAAAAGCATGAAAAAAGACAGTGAGAACTTGTACAGTTGGAATAAAAGTTTATAGTGGTGCATAATGAGCTAGTGATACATTTTTTAAATTTATTTATTTTTCATTAATTTTTATTGGAGTGTAGTTGCTTTACAATGTTGTGTTAGTTCCTACTGTTACAGCAAAGTGAATCAGCTATATGTATACTTATATCCCCTCTCTTCTGGATTTCCTTCCCATTTAGGTCACCACAGAGCATTGAGTACAGTTCCTGGTGCTGTCCAGTAGATTCTCATTAGTTATCTATTTTATACATAGTATCAGTAGTGTATATATGTCAATCCCAATCTCGCAATTCATCCCAGCCCCCTTTCCCCGTTGGTGTCCATATGTTTGTTCTCTACATCTGTATCTCTATTTCTGCTTTGCAAATAAAATCATCTATACCATTTTTCTAGATTCCACACATATGCGTTCTCATACGATATTTGCTTTTCTCTTTCTGACTTATTTCACTCTGTATGACAGTCTCTAGGTCCATCCACATCTCTGCAAGTGACCCAATTTCGTTCCTTTTTATGGCTGAGTAATATTCCACTGTATATGTGTATCACATCTTCTTTATCCATTCCTCTGTTGATGGACATTTAGGTTGCTTCCATGTCCTGGCTATTGTAAATAGTGCTGTAGTGAACGTTGGAGTGATGTGTCTTTTTCAAGTATGGTTTTCTCAGGGTATGTGCCCAGTAGTGGTATTGCTAGGTCATATGGTAGTTCTATTTTTAGTTTTTTAAAGAACCTCCATACTGTTCTCCATAGTGGTTGTATCAATTTACATTCCCACCAACAGTGCAAGAGGGTTCCCTTTTCTCCACACCCTCTCCATCATTTATTGTTTGTAGATTTTTTGATGATGGCCATTCTGACCCGTGTGAGGTGATACCTCATGGTAGTTTTGATTTGCATTTCTCTAATAATTAGTGATGTTGAGCATCCTTTCATGTGTTTGTTGGCAATCTGTATATCTTCTTTGGAGAAATGTCTATTTAGGTCTTCTGCCCATTTTTGGATTAGGTTGTTTGTTTTTGTTTTGATATTGAGCTCCATGAGCTGTTTGTATATTTTGGAGATTAATCCTTTGTCAATTGCTTCATTTGCAAATATTTTCTCCCATTCTGAGGGTTGTCTTTTCAACTTGTTTATGATATCCTTTGCTGTGCAAAAGCTTTTAATTTTAATTAGGTCCCATTTATTTATTTTTGTTTTTATTTTCATTACTCTAGGAGGTGGGTCAAAAAGATCTTACTGTGATTTATGTCAAAGAGTGTTCTTCCTATGTTTTCCTCTAAGAGTTTTATACTGTCTAGCCTGAAATTTAGGTCTTTAATCCGTTTTGAGTTTATTTTTGTGTATGGTGATAGGGAGTGTTCCAATTTCATTCTTTCACATGTAGCTGTGCAGTTTTCCCAGCACCACTTATTGAAGAGGCCGTCTTTTCTCCATTGTATATTTTTGCCTCCTTTGTCATAGATTAGGTGACTATAGGTGCATGGGTTTATCTCTGGGCTTTCTGTCCTATTCCATTGATCTATATTTCTGTTTTTGTGCCGGTACCATACTGCCTTGATTACTGTACCTTTGTAGTATAGTCTGAAGTCAGGGAGCCTGATTCCTCCAGCTCCGTTTTTCTTTCTCAAGATTGCTTTGGCTATTTGGGGATTTTTGTATTTCCACACAAATTGTAAAATTTTTTGTTCTAGTTCTGTGAAAAATGCCATTGGTAATTTGATAGAGATTGCATTGAATCTGTAGATTGCTTTGGGTAGTATAGTCATTTTCACAATATTGATTCTTCCAATCCAAGAATATGGTATATCTCTTCATCTGTTTGGGTCATCTTTGGTTTCTTTCATCAGTATCTTATAGTTTTCTGTGTACAGGTCTTTTGCCTCCTTAGGTAGGTTTATTCCTAGGTGTTTTATTCTTCTTGTTGCAATGGTAAATGAGATTGTTTCCTGGATTTCTCTTTGTGATCTTTCGTTGTTAGTGTATAGGAATGCAAGAGATTTCTGTGTATTGATTTTGTATCCTGTGACTTTACTAAATTCATTGATTAGCTCTAGTTGTTTTCTGGTGACGTCTTTAGAATTTTCTATGCATAGTATCATGTCATCTGCAAACAGTGACAGTTTTACTTCTTCTTTTCCAATTTGGATTCCTTTTATTTCTTTTTCTTCTCTGATTGCCGTGGCTAGGACTTCCAAAATTATGTTGAATAATAGTGGCGAGAGTGGACATCCTTGTCTTTTTCCTGATCTTAGAGGAAATGCTTTCAGTTTTTCACCATTGAGAATTATGTTTGCTGTGGGTTTGTCATATATGGCCTTTATTATGTTGATGTAGTTTCCCTCTATGCCCACTTTCTGGAGAGTTTTTATCATAAATGGGTGTTGAATTAATGATACATTTTAAAAGTATGAACTCCCTTTCCTGTTTATAAGTGGTTATCAACAGCGTAATCAGGTAGCTGGAATTAACTGTTCTGTATTTTCTCCCTTAGTCCTCAAACATTAATACTTTTTGTGTCCTTTAGATTTGAATATTTAAGTTTCTCACACAAGAGTGTGTGAATTCCGTAAGTCATTTGTTAAAAAGTTTTTGCTTTTGTTAATCATAAGTGACTTATAATGTTAGTTTGGGGTATTAGGTAATATTGCTGAAAATGAGGTTCGCTGTGAAGCTTTTTTTTTTTTCATTTTCTTATTTCTTTGCATTTACTTGAGCTCATAACTCAGAACAGTTTAGGAAATGACCCTGTGGCTCCCACCCTGTGGAAAAGTGAAGAAAATGAAGGAAGTGTAAGAAAATGAGATTTGCACAGAAAATACATTCTGTGTCTAGTTGATCAGTATCAGGTATGTGTTGAGAATTCCATGTTTTGGCAACTCAGGCAAGACAAAGTTTCCAAATGTGTGACCCTGGGAAGAAGTTACCCTATCATATGATGAGTAGGAAGTCAGGCAACGGAGAGATACTTATTCAGGGCGTGTTCTCTGCACAGTTCTATGGAGAATGCAGACTTGCCCAAGAAGTAGACAGTGGCTATAAGTGACTTGCAGCTAGTTTAAGAGTGTAATATTAAGATTTACACACTTGAAAAAGGACAAACAATACAGAAAGGCACGTGAGTCAGCAGCAGAGGAGTGGCCTCAGTAGTCACGACTTAGGAACGCAGAGCACAGAGAGGCTGGTTATTATAGGGTGGTTTGTTCTGGGAAGATGAGGAGGAGGTGCTGGCTGCCTGGAGCCTGGAAGGATCGAGGATTTCCACAGGAGGAAGAGGAGAGAACAGAAGGGATCTCCGACAAATGAGTGTGCACCAGGGGTGAGTGGGCTGAAAACTTTGAAGGTGGTAGATAGGCATATTTGGGGAATCAAACACATGTGGCTGTTACTGACAAGGAGGTTTAATTGGATTCTGCACGTATTGCCTAATAGAAATTCTGAAGCATAGGGCAAAAGTAAAACAAGGATCCTGTGTTGTGTTTAAGTGTGCCAGAGGTCTGACCTCCATAGTTATTATGGGAAAGGCACGTTTTATTCTACGTAAATTGTCTTAATCTGTCCCTTGTGTTCTTACCCCATGATTATTTAACACTTTCTCCTTTAGGGTCGCAGGGACAGGGAGAAACACATATATCCATAAAACAAAGTCATCTAGGGCTTCCCTGGTGGCGCAGTGGTTGAGAGTCTGCCTGCCGATGCAGGGGACATGGGTTCGAGCCCAAGCGTCCGGAGCCTGTGCTCCGCAACGGGAGAGGCCACAGCAGTGAGAGGCCCGTGTACTGCAAGAAAAAAACAACAAAAAACAAAGTCATCTAGTAGCATAAACTGTAACACCCTTACAAGGTGGGGGTGGTGTGGGTAGGAAACACACCTTCTGTAATTCTAGAACCTACCCCAGGCTCTCTTTAGAAGCCCTCTGGTATCTAGTCTCATCCAACTTGGTAACTTAAGGGAGGATTTAAAAATATCTGAACGCAAGGAGAAATCTCCTGGGTGTATCCAACTTTGAAGATGTGGTAAGGGACTCTGCTCTTCACACTGGTGAGGAAGTCAATCAAGATTTTTAATGCTGATGAAGGCTTCATTTCTTCTGTACATTCCCTTCTTGACAACATATGGGTCCTGGAGATCCGAATGTGAGTACCTACCGTGTATTTATCTGCGTAACTGGGAAAAAAATATGTGCTCCATGACATTCATCTTCCTGCCATTGGGGTGGAGCTTTATCATAACCCAGCCCTCTTTCTATTGCTCATAGTTTTTTCTTCCTGCCATAATGCTGTGAAGCATAATTGATGGTGCCTCTCTTTTAAAATTCTATTCTAAAAACCCTTATGGTGATACAGTACAGAACTCGCCGTAATGGGAAGGTCAAGTGTCTAGTGGTTTGTTTGTGTGTTTAACAGTCTTGAAGATAAAACTTTAAATATTTGGCCAATTATTTAAGAGTTGCGGGGATGTTTTTGTTTCCCTGAGCAATTCTAGGATTTCACACGCAGTTTTTTGCACTTTTGAGAGCAGTGTGAACGTGCTGGGCAGGGCGGCATCTGTAGTAAACATATTTTAACTATTATTCTGCAACCTAATACGGGCCCATAATCCCATGCAGTTCGAAAATCCAAAAAGCCCTGGAAAGAAAACATTGTTGTAGGTTTGTAGGAAACTAACTCATTTGGTGGCAATATCTGACCTCAGTGGACTTGGGAGTATTTCTGGTTTTATCTAAAACACTTAAGATAAGTATTTGTCCATGTTGGCTGTGGGTCCTGCCCCCAGGCCCCTACTGGGAATGTTATGCAGTAATTGGAATAGTTAGGACCATCTAAAATGAGAAAAAAATCAGAGTTCTGGAACACATTTGGCCGCAAGTGTTTCCAATAAAGGGTGGCTTGTGTCCTAAAGCTGCCATATGATGTACCACAAACAGGGTGGCTTAAAATGTAGAAATGAATTGTCTCGCAGTTCTGGGGGCTACGGAGCTGAAATCCAGGTGTTGGTGGGGTCATGCTCTCCCCGGGCTCTAGGGGAAACTTCCTCTTCTCTTCTTTCTGGTGTTGGAGCAGTCCGTAGCATCCCTCCGGTCGCGTGGCAGTCTTCTCCCTGTGTCTTCATTCCTGTGCGCATGTCTGCGCAAATTTCCCCTCTTCTGAGAGCACAGTCATGTTGGATTAGAGTCCAACCTAATGAACTCATTTTCACTTGACTACCTCTGTAAAGACCCTTTTTTCTAATAAGGTCACATTCTAAGGCTCTGGAGCTTCATATCGTTTGGAGGGGACACAGTGGAGCCCGTAACCCAGGGAATGGTTTCACGAGGAGCTGCTCCATTCTTGCTGCATTCAGACCAGTGCTGATTTCAAGACCCTTGCCTCCTGACTTTCCTGGTGCCCTGACAGCTGCTTCACTGAATGGCTGTCACTCGGGAGCTGCCTATTCAGACTTGAGAAGTTGCCACATCTCGTGTTCACCTCCTGTAGGGCAGGAATCCCTTCCCCTCAGAGAATCTTGCCCGTGAGAAGAAAGATTCTTGCATTGAAAACTGGACTGGGGGGCTTCCCTGGTGGCTCAGTGGTTGAGAGTCCGCCTGCCGATGCAGGGGATGGGGGTTCGTGCCCCGGTCCGGGAGGATCCCACATGCCGCAGAGCGGCTGGGCCCGTGAGCCATGGCCGCTGGGCCTGCGCGTCCGGAGCCTGTGCTCCGCAACGGGAGAGGCCACAACAGTGAGAGGCCCGTGTACCGCAGAAAAAAAAAAAAAAGAAAACTGGACTGGGTACCTTTGGCACTGCCATCACTCCCATCCCCGAGAAGTCTAGAAGGTTCCTACCTGCGTTAAAGGAAGGATTGTGCAGAAAGTCTTTAGGACAGTGCTTGGCACGTAGTAAACACTTAGGTAGAGAGGTCGCTATTGGTGTGCATAGGAGCTGTT
Organism: Leucopleurus acutus; assembly: GCF_964270905.1. NCBI lineage: Eukaryota > Metazoa > Chordata > Mammalia > Artiodactyla > Delphinidae > Leucopleurus > Leucopleurus acutus. Next base: position 16,996,746 of record NC_139155.1, on the reverse strand, counting down.
GACCTGTCTCCTGGGCTGTCCTTGGATTCCTCTTCTCTCCACCACTTGCCCTGTATACCCAGGAATATTGGTCCCATAAGGCTGCTCTCGGCATAGTTGTTGTTTACTTATCTGCACGGCAGCTCCTTCTTCGAGACCTTTGTTCCTGAGCACCGAGCCCTGCAGGTCTCAGCAGTGTCCATCGCTGCTGTTGAGGGCCCCTGAGAACCTCCGAACCTGCTCCCGCCTTCAGTCCTCGCACCCAGAGCACACAGTGACAGTAGACGTCGAACGCAGGCTGTGCTCTGGACACCCACGGCTCTTCCAGTTAATTAAAGCCATCTTTTTCTCCCTGTTTAGTTAATAAAGGCTGAATTCCCTGAGTAGTTCTGTGCCTTAGAATTTGCCCTCTTTTCTAGTTCCACACAGCTCGGTGTTGATTCCACTTTGGCATCAAGGTCAGAGTTCCTCTGCTTGAGCAGCGTTGCTTCTTTTGCACCCTAAGAGCACAGGTGAGATGAGCTGAGGAATGGGCTTCAGTGTTAGAGTGATGACTTTGGAAGTCTGTTCCTGTACTTGGTGATTTCAGTGTGATAATATGTCTGCGTACCTGGTTTTTAAGGTTACCAACTTTATAAGTTGGGGGAGTGGAGGGAGCTAGTTTATTTAAAAAAGAAAGAAAGAAAGAAAGAAATATAATTGAGCAGTTACAAAGGTATCTTCACAAGAAGTTTGAATTGGCTAGACTTCTCTAACTATGAGGGAAGTAGATGAGTGGGTATCAGTGCCCACCAGGCTCATGTCAGGAAAGAGAGACGGGTGAGGTAATCACGTCTCAGAATTTGTCCCCTTGCCTTATTTCCTTCAGAACTGAGTTCCTGATAGGCTCTTATAATTACAGGGTACTTGCAACTGTCCTCTTATTACAAGACAGTGTTTTTAAAACATAGACAAGAACTGACTTGCCTTTACTCAGCTGCCCCACCGCACCGCATTGAACTAATAAACAAAGTGGTGCTGATTGTAAATACAGGTAGGCCTTGTAAGTTGCCCTTTCTATGACCCCAGTAAATGTGGGCAGTGTCAAGCGGTCAGAGAAAGCCCACCCAGAGAGGCAGAGTCTTGGGCATCCAGCAGGTACGAGCTGTCTGTACCCTCCTCCCATCCTCTCAGGAGTGATGGCCTGGGTAGTGGAGACAAGTACTGAGTTGAATGAGCTCATTCTCCTGGATCCTGGAGAAAGAAAGAGGAAAAGACAGAGTCTCAGTGGTTCCCAAAGTGGGGTGCCCAAATGAGCAAATTGTTAGAAATGCAGATTATCAGGTTCTACCTCGGATCTGAATCAAAAACTCTGGGGGTGGGCCCAGCAATCTGTGTTTTAACCAGCCCTCCGGGTGATTCTGATGCCTGCCACAGCGAGAGAACCTCTGCACGGGAATTCCTTACGTCTGCAGGCCTTCTGCAGGCAGTCCAGCCACCGTGGTGATGCCGTGTGCTGGAATCCACACGTCTGCACTGCAGCAGAATCCTTGTCTTAGTGCACGTACAACGGGGAAGGGTGTATGGAGGTATTCTGAGTTGTTCTAGTTAATCATTACTGTGAGCAAACACCATCAGAGTGTAGGTCCTGCCAAGTGAATGTAAGAATGAAACCCTCACCAGGTACTTGGAAAAAGGTGAGCAGTAGCCTGTTTTAAGAAGGGGGAGGGGCACTGATGGGGAATATTCGAATGTTTCCATGATATAGATTTGTGGTTACCAAGGAGCAGGGAAGGATTGGGAGTTGGGGATTAACAGACACAAACTATTATATGTATGTATAACTGAATCACTTTGCTGTACACCAGAAACTAACAGAACATGGTAAATCAACTGTACTTCAATGGAAAAAAAAGTTCCAATGATAAATCTATTCAACCTCATAATTTGTCATAGGATTCGTAGTCTCAGTGACACAAGACTTCTGATGTGGTGACTTTGCCTGTGCCCCACGTAGATTGCCTTCTCTGGCCAGGATAGTTAATAGATTGAGCACATGTCCTTTCTCTTTCTGCTAGAGGATAGAGTGCATATTGCGTAAACAGAAGAACTGGACTCTGTGGTTTTCAAAGAACGTCTTTAGGGAAGATTTAGCATTTAGGTCCCACAGTCATTTCAGATCCAGAGGACTCCTAAGATCCAAACCCGTTGTCAGCCAGCCCAGGATTCTTTTGCCAGGGTGGGGCCTGGAGGAAAATATTGGCAGAGGGTGTGGCTCTCCTTTCTGATGGTGACATGGGGGAGCCATGCACAGTGAACTCTTCCTTGATAGCTATTTCTGCATCTGTTATTAACACATTTGCCCCATCTGTAGAGCTCCTCCTGCCTGACCTACCTCTTGGAATTCCTGTCCGTTTTGCTTCTGTAGCATTGTAGAAGTTTATTACCCTTTGTGCTAAACAATTTGCATAAATATTTTCCAGCTGATAACCCTTCTCTAGGCAGGAATTACGATAAGTCTGTGGAGCATTTGGTAAATGAATATACAAGTATATTAGGCATAACTTGGTCTTTGTTTGAAAACTTACAGCTTTGAGGTTATATTAATTATTCCAGTTAAATAGTTAAGATCAGTAAAAGCTGATAATGAAATAAGAATTTAGTTGTGTGGTAAATTTGAAAGTGTACATATATTATACTGATTCTATATTGTCCTGTGGATATATTTCCCATTGGACAGTCTTCTGGGACCTTTTCTTAATGAATTAAATGCACACAGGTAAATTTATTGACAAAGACCAAGTGCTCTTTTAACTAACAATAGTAGGACTTGTGTGTTTGTGTGTATGTATGTGCGTGTATTTAAAAACACTTGTTTTACAGATAAAATCTCTGTTCGTGAAACCATGTCTGTGGCGCTGTGGTGGGAGGTAATGCGGAAATGATTCATTATACAGATTTTTGTTTAGCCAGAGCTTGTAAGGACTATTTAAAGTTTATATAAAGTGAACTTGAGCTCTACATAGTCTTGGTGTGAGTACCTGTATATACTCCTGCGGTTTTAGTTATCCTGAGTCCTTAAAGTAGGTATCCTACGGGTTCGGATCCTACTACTTTATGCTGGACTAGTCCTCGGAAGGTAACAAACGTGACTACTCGAGTAAAGGTTGAAGAAAGTGAGTAAAAGTACCTCTGAAGGACTTCCCTGGTGGTCCAGTGGTAAAGAATCCGCCTTACGATTCAGGGGACACGGGTTCGATCCCTGGTCAGGGAACTAAGATCCCACTTGCCGCGGGGCAACTGTGCGCCACAACTACTGCGCTCACACACCTCAACTGGAGAGCCTGTGTACAGCAAACTACAGAGCCCATGCATGCTGGAGCCTGTGCGCCACAACTGGAGAGAAGCCCGCTCAGCGCAACAAAGATCCCATGCACCGCAACTAAAGATCCCGCATGCCTCAACGAAGATCCCGTGTGCCACACCTAAGACCTGATGCAGCCAAAATAAAAATAAAGAACTAATAAATAAATCTTTAAAAAAATAAAATAAAAGTACCTCTGAACTATCCTACAGCAACTTGAAATGAATGATGTATGTAATTATAGTATTTGCTATAATGGTCTGATTTGGCTGAAGATTTCCATAATGTCCGTCATGTTTATTGCATATGAAGAGACAGGACTACTATACTACATGAGGAATCATGCAAAGTAGTTTTAACTTTCTTGTACCATTTCTGATCTGAGAAATCCACATTTAAAGCATCTCATCATGGGTTACTTTTGGGTACTCCACCTACATTAGGCAGTAAAACCCTCTAAGCTTTGTAAACACTCTCAGGTTGTTGAATAACACCTGTCTGTGTGCGTGTGGTTTGAGTATGTGCACGTGCTGTGATGTGTTTCTGAACTATATTTTCAGAAGATACGCTTTCGTGCAGTCTTGTCTAATCAATTTGGAAAATTGGTAATTTCTCTTAGAAGTGCATGATTTGAATTGCTGCGTGGTGACATGGTAATTAAACATCACTTCACTGGCAGGGGTCCCACAAATAGACAGTGTTCCAGTGGTGATGAAGCATATTTCACCAACAGGATCCTTAACAGGGATACTAAGAAAAGGCATTCCTTTTTACTCCACTGAGTGTGTTTATATACCTTTCTTTAAAGGCTCTTTGAGATGTCTTGACCTTGTTACTTGAAAAGGAAGGTGGTGGTTCAAATAGAAATGGACGGTAAATTTGTAACGTTTACCCCACTGTACTTTATCAGCACAAGTCTGGTATGTTTAACTTGAATTTTCTGGTTGTTGCCCTTTGTTTGGGACCATTTCCAGTGAGACTTCCCTGGTGGGGAGGGGCAGAGAGGCTGGCCATAGGGACTACCTATGTCACCTTGCGGTCTCAGTGTTCCAGCCTAAATAGTGACCATCTCTATCATTTGGAATATAGAGAGAAATGAAAGGAGGAAAAAAATCACTCATGGTGTCATAAATGCGGTAATAAACACTAGTTTATAGTTTGGTATATTTATAATGCAGTAGGTGTATATGCTTTTACAGTTTAATTCTAATTGCTAATATAGTTTAATTAAAAGTTTTGAACTTTCTTTGTCAACAAAGTGTAGGCAACTACATCAAGTTCCTCATCAATACCATCTTAATGGCTCCATAGCATTTCACGTGCACGTATGTACTAGGATATTATCTTTTCTTTATCCATGAAATGGGGATTACTAACATCCCGCTTACCAGGGTTATTCTGAAGATCAGAGATGGTGTATACATAAGGCACCACGCACAATGCTGTGCACTCAGAAAGTGCTTAATAAATGATACTGGAAGTTATTATTTCTGTTCATAAGATGGTCCCTGCATTTCAGATCATCTAATAAACATAAAAAATTTGTGACTTTTTTGAGTTCTTAATATATGTATATAGCCAACTTTCATAAAGGCGACATCTGCATATTATATGCGTTCACTCTTGTCTGACTTTGGTTTCTCTGGAGCAGGGGTAGACAGCCTCTTTGAGGGCAGCATCTGTTTACCTCTATCCCCCTGCCCGCCACTTTTTTGACCTCCCCCCTTGGTGTCCACCACAGTCCTTTGCACATGGTGGACACTCTATTTGAGGAATTAATTACCGAACAGTTTCCGATAAGGGAGCAGTTTTTGGTTTCCCTGTTTCCTTATGGCTTTGTGAGTTGCTATCTCTCTTTTTTTTTTTAATTTTTTTTTTTTTCAGGCCACGCTGGGCGGCATGTGGGATCTTAGTTCCCTAACCAGGGATTGAACCCGTGCCCCCTGCATTGGGAGCATGGAGTCTTAACCACTGGACCGCTGGGCAAGTCCCTCTATTAAACTATTACTAGCATAAAAGAAAAGTGGTTTCTTAATCTCTGATGATTGCATGTATACGGGAAAAACACGTGATAGAAAATGCTGGAGACAAAGGCATGTCACAACTATCACTTCCTTTGACAGCTGTGTGAACGTTTTAGTAATTTGTAGGTGGACCTTTGCCTATTAGTGACTGAATGATATTTATCCTAGCAGAAGATAAGAAAACATTGGTTTTAATTCGAATTGTTTTAAAAACAAACTCTTCTGGCTTAAATATTTTCATGGGCTACTGCATATCTACGTAGATATAAACAGAACTGTGTATTTATGTGTCAGAGATAAACAGATGCACATGCAGTGTTCCCACCCCCCGACTCCAAAGGGTCTCTAGGACCCAGGGTTGGGACCCCCGAGTGATTGGTTGCGGATGGCAGAGGACAAGGAGAGAGTTGGTCCTGACTAGCCATTTCAAGACTTGGGTGACTGCAAAGGGGCTGGGATAGGGGCATACCACAAGCTGCTCCAAACAGCCAAGTCATTCCTGAAATATCCAAAAGTATGTTTTCAGCAGCTTCACAGAACGCGCCGAAGCTGTAAAGTCGTTGGGGTTTTTTAGAGGATGTATAGTTGATGTACAATGTTGTGTCAGTTTCTGGTGTACAGCAGAGTGAGTCAGTTATATATACATTCTTTCCCATATTCTTTTCCATTATGAGTTATCACAGGATATTGAACATAGTTCCCTGTGCCGTACAGTAGGGCCTTGTTGTTTGTCCATTCTATATATAATAGTTGGCATCTGCTAATTGCAGACTCCTAATTTGTCCCTCCCCCACCCCCTTTCCTTTTTGGTAGCCGTAAGTTTGCTTTCTGCGCCTGTTTCTGTTTTGTAAATAAGTTCATTTGTGCCATATTTTAGATTCCACATATAAGTGACATCATGTGGTATTTGTCTTTCTCTGACTGACTTCACTTAGTATGATAACCTCTGGGTGCATCCACGTTGCTGCAGATGGCATTATTTCACTCTTTATGGTGAGTAATATTCCATTGTATATATGTACTACATCTTCTTTGTCCAGTCATCTGTTGATGGACATTTAGGTTGTTTCCACGTCTTGGCTATTGTAAATAGTGCCGCTCTGAACATTGGGGTGCATGTATCTTTTCGAACTACAGTTTTCTCCGGATATATGCCCAGGAGTGGGATTGCAGGATCATATACAAACTCTGTTTTTAGTTTTTTAAGGAACCTCCATACTGTTTTCCATGGTGGCTGTACCAATTTACATTCCCACCAACAGTGTAGGAGGGTTCCCTTTTCTCTACACCCTCTTCAGCATTTGTTATTTGTAGACTTTTTAATGATGGCCATTCTGACTGGTGTGAGGTGATCCCTCATTGTAGTTTTGATTTGCATTTCTCTGATTAGCGGTGTTGAGCAGCTTTTCATGTGCCTGTTGGTCATCTGTATGTCTTCTTTGGAGAAGTGTCTATTTAGGCCTTCTCATTTTTTGATTGGGTTGTTTGGTTTTTTATTATTGAATTGTACGACCTGTTTGTATATTTTGGAAATTAAGCCCTTGTCGGTCTCATCATTTGCAAATATTTTCTCCCAGCCCCTAGACTGTCGTTTTGTTTATGGTTTCCTTTGCTGTGCAAAAGCTTGTAAGTTTGATTAGGTCCCATTTGTTTATTTATTTATTTTTATTTCTGTTGCCTTGGGAGACCGACCTAAGAAAACATTGCTACAATTTATGTCAGAGAATGTTTTGCCTATGTTCTCTTCTAGGAGTTTTATGGTGTCATGTCTTATATTTAAGTCTTCCAGCCATTTTGAGTTTATTTTTGTGTATGGTGTGAGGGTGTGTTCTAACTTCATTGATTTACATGCGGCTGTCCAGCTTTCCCAATACTACTTGCTGAAGAGACTGTCTTTTCCCCATTGTATATTCTTTCCTCCTTTGACAAAGATTAATTTACCGTAGGTGTGTGGGTTTATTTCTGGGCTCTCTACTCCGTTCCACTGATCCACATGTCTGTTTTTGTGCCAGTACCACGCTGTTTTGATTACTGGAGCTTTGAAGTCTGGGAGGGTTATGCCTCCACCTAAGCTATAAAGTTTTAATGCCTCTTTACCTACCTTGGACAAAGGTAAAAATGCATCTGTCTGTAGTAGACCCATTGCTTTCTTGCATTTGTTGAAAGGTCATACATATTTAAGAGCAACTCATTGTCAGTGTTGGTGACAAGTGATGTATTTCAAAGTGTAATTCATGCCTTTCAGTAAATGTCAAGGGCTAGAATATATGTGCATATTTCTTTCAAATATCTTCCGTAGTCACCCATTTAAGGCAATTTTCTGGGTAGAAAAAACATCTGAAGCTCTTTTGTGTTTGTTATTAAGGTTTTAGGCTAGCCATGAAATTACAGGGTTCCATGGCTCACTGAAGAGTATGTTATAGTTGTAGCGTATGTGTAACTATTGTTATTTTCATAATTTTTGTACTTATAAAAGTAGTACTTGCTCACAGTAGAAAAGTTAGAAAAAAAATAAAAACCACAAAGAAGAAAATAAACATAATTCATAAAGTTGTAATCTAGAGAGAGCAACTATTAACTTTAGCTGTGTGTCAGTTGCTTTGGTGCGTGTATATATATATATATATATGTTACATATATATGTTTTATATATATATATATATGTTACATATATATGTTTTATATATATATATATATGTTACATATATATGTTTTATATATATATATATATGTTATATATATATATGAAAGCATAACAGATTTTAAGTGCTGCCCACGTAAATAAACTGTAAGCATTATTGACAACAACAAAAAAATGTGACTATATAGAATTAGTCACATTTTTAGATCATGCTTATTCCTTAATGTTATACTATGAATATTTTCTCCCAATTAATAATATTCTTTGAAAAGTTGCTTTAATGGTTTATAATATTCTAGCGCCTGATTATACCATAAGTTAATCACTTCTCTCTTGGACTGGAAAGTTGCTTCCAGTATTTTCTTATATATGATGCTGTCATGAGTATCTTTTGCAGATAAATATTTGCCTGCATCTCTGATTATTTCTTGGGGATTAATCCTTACAAATAGATTTGTTGAATCAAAGGCATCAATTCTTTGAATGTTTTGATACCTCCTGCCATACTGCTTTCCAGAAACACTTGTGATAATTTCTTTGCAGTGTAGAGTATTAAAATGTCTGCCTCTCTTTAGAAAGTGTTAGCTATTTTTGCATCTGGGACCACCTGTTAGATGAGAACTTCAGTTTTGATGTTATCACATATATTCATGTGTTTTATTCTCTCACACTTTCTAGGTAATTTTTTCCTTATTGCTTTGTAAGTGTTTTGCATTATTTCTTTATTACAGATACCAGTAATTTATGTAACACTAACTATGATAGTAAAAGTGGAAAGGTATGAGGGAAACCTTCAACAAAACAGGTTTTCCAATGAAATTTTCTCTCGGTTGGCTAAGGTTTAGTGTGTCATACATGGGGTAGTGAAAATAAATTTGCCCTATAGTGTTGTGTAATATGCTACATTAGACCTCTTCTTTTTGCTCACAGGGAACAAAGACACAATCCTTTCACAGACTGTCCCAGCAGCATGTTAAGCAACTGCATTTTATGGGAAAGAATGATTGCTTCCTTCAGGTGATGGTGGAGTACTCCCTCAGGAGGCATGGTTGAAAAAGGAAGCCTGTTCTCATAACATCCAAGTCTCTTGGAAAGACAGGTTTACAGCTGGTAGACGAGGCAGTGGCATTCCAGCCTGGCCGCAGTCTGAACGTAATCCCCCTTGAACACTTTACCTGTGGAGGCAACTCTGCCCTCCGCCTGCCTCTCCGCCTCTCCCTTCACTGCCCTGCCTCCTTGAAAATAGTACATCAATCTCATCAAAGACTAGTCTGATGAAAATGAGTAATCAGTGCGAAAGGACTAGCCTCTCCAAGTTGTTGTTTGTCATGGAACACCTGGGTGACTCCGATGGAGGGGGTCACCCCATTAATGACACATCAGGACTAACTGCCCTTGTTCAGTGTGTCCCGGGAGGTTGAGCAACAGGGAAGCCCAGAAAATCTTATTTCCACCTCTCCCCGAGAAATGACCTTGTCTGTACTGTTTTCGCTTACTGGTGACAAAGGTAGAATGAGACCCATCTCTGAATTCTTGAAGCCTGGTTAAGATCAACTCAGTCCCGTAGTTCTGCAGTCTTTCTCTTAGCAGTGTTGTGTGCCAGGGTACTCTGCACAGTGTGTCACAATCATCGCTTTGCTTCTGTGCCCCATTCAAATGGGGCCAGGACAGTGTCTTTTATTTCTGATGCCTGTGTCCTTGCCTGGAATATAGCAGGTACTCAGTTAATACTAGGATGTTATTTGAATCCTAATATCAGTTTGTCTCCTTATAAAGGCTGAAAAGAAAGAATGTAGTACCCAAATAGCTTCACTATGCAGAGAAAACAAAAGGTTTGGAAAACAGCATTTCTCTTCTAATCCACAAAGCGTTGAGCTTCCTAGAGAGCAATGTTAATGAGTTGCACTGAACACCAGCACTAGGACAGTAACTGGTTGCCAAGAGTGAATCCTGTCGAGTTTTGTTGTAAATAATAATACCAGTTTGATCATCTCCACCCAGATCCCCATGGGGCTTCCACGCAGCGTGAATAATGAGGGAGCATGGGATACTTAGTGTCCTGTGAGGCAGCATGGGATACTTAGTGTGCTGTGGTTGGCCGGCACCCAATTTATACTATAAGGTAATCAGTGTCAGATTAGATCAGCAATCACAGCAGAAGTTAGGGGGCTTGGAAGGAGCAACAGAGAACCTCAAAAGTCTCGAAAGAGAGGAAAAAACAGAATCAGTTACAACAGCTGTCATTCTCATGCTGTGTGTTTGGTGCGGAAGTGGCTACTAATATTAATACATAATCTCTGGTCCTTACAGTGATGCTCTGAGTTAGGAATTATCATTCCCGTTTCATTCATGAACCACCTGAAGTTAGGAGTGGTTAAGTTAAGAGTGGTTAAGTGACTGTCTGAAGGTCACTTAGAGAGTTGGTGAAGTTGAGATTTGAGACTCCAGTGGAGATGGTCAAGGGCACCAAATGAAGAAGTACCAGCCGAGGAGATAGATGGTCTTCTTGCCTACTTCCCTCCATGGCCCTCCTGGCTTTTTAAAAATTATAAAAGTATTATGTATTACTGGTTAACAACAGCAACAGAAATCTTCAGTGTACAGGGAGTAACATGAAAGCCGGAACCTCTGCCCCTAGAGCTGTACCCTGTGTCTACTCCCCATAATAGAAGCTGCTGATGAGCTTTTTATGTGTCTTTCCTAAACCTTCTGGTGGTCTAGCTGGGGGGAGGTAAGTCTTGAACATAACCTACCACTGACCTCAGGATTTGGCCAGCCTTTGGCAGTAAAGGTGTGGAGAGTGTGAGATCTGAGAAGTAGAGCTTCAGGGGGCAGAAGCTTCGTCCAGAGCTGCTTCCTCTATCAGACAGCTCAAGTCAGTGTGAAAAGGTCTCCGGGAACCGAATTCTTCCTCTCACCACTTCTGCGGAGCATCACGCTCAGATGCAGGCCATCAGGGGTTAAAACAACAACAAGCTTTTGAGAAGAAGCTGGTGATGAGGCTTGCTGTCCCTCAGCCTTGCCCCTCCCCCAACACGCGCGCACCTGCCTGCCTTTTGTTTCGGTTATTGCTCAGGTGATATGTTCTTGATGCCTCACAGGTAAGTTGGTTAGAGCTGGTAACGTGTATAAGAAAATACCAGCCCAGTGATGATCCAGGGGGGGTTCTCATACAACTGTGGGCTTCACCCTTCATTCCCTGGTGGAGAGGATAGGGTGTTATTCCCTCTTCCTGCCATATCTTTAGGAAGCCAATCCGTATTTACTTAGGATGGGCTGGGCTATTGTTATTACGAATGAAGAGAAGTGAGTTTGAATTATTCTGAGATTCAGAATATCCTAACCAAAAGGAATCATCCAGTCCACTGGCTTTAAACTTCATTTTTTTAAGCTATAGAACCCTGTCCAAAAATATTCTAACATGAACAACCCATATATAAAACAGATTAAGGTGGTGGAAATGGTAGCCTGTAGTTATCCTGAGATAGTTACGCAGAACTGTTTGAAAACCACTAATTTAGTCCAACCACTTGTTTATTTGTTTGTTTGTTTTTGCGGTACGCGGGCCTCTCACTGTTGTGGCCCCTCCCGGCACAGGCTCCGGACGCGCAGGCTCAGCGGCCATGGCTCATGGGCCCAGCATGTGGGATCTTCCCGGACCGGGGCACGAACCCGTGTCCCCTGCATCGGCAGGCGGACTCTCAACCACTGCGCCACCAGGGAAGCCCCTGATCCTTTTTTGTTTAATCCTTTTTGTTGCCCACTCCTGGGAGTGTAGTCGGTGCTCTGTAAACATTTGTTGATGGGAGTGGTACTGCTGTACTGTTGGAAAGGGAGACGGATCTGGACAGCTGGCTCCCCTCCCCACTCCAGCCCCACCACTCTTGAACTTACAGCCTACCATCCTTTCACCAGCCCATCCCAAGCCCTGTGCTCCCTTCCCTTGAACTTGCTCCTACTGTCCTTTCACCAGCTCCCACCCTTGGCCTTTGGTTCTCTGTTCACCTTGAATTCTCTTCCAGGAAGTTTCCTGGTCAATCTTTCACATAGTTGCCGTAGTACCTACTTCTGCCTGGATGAACACTCAAGACAGGCCCAGACATGCCTTCCTTGTCACAGCTGGGGGACAATGTCCTCAGAGACCCCACCCTCAAACCCCAACTGTGTGTGTCACTCATTGTGAACTATTCAGGGGATATAAACTGAGGTCAGTAAATGATTAGAGGAAGAATGTGGATGTTCAGTAAAGTGAGTGCCTAGCTCTTTACTGCAGTTATATAACAGGCAGCAATCGTGACAGCGGGGGGCATGAAAAGAAGAGATGGCAGTCAGCAGAGTTTTTTGTCTTCTCTGTGATGTGTGTGTGTGTGTGTGTGTGTGTACGAGCGTGCATGCACCTCCATTGCATACTGGGAGCTATTGAGATAACAGATATCAGGCCGTGAGCTCTTTTTAGCAATAGCTTGGTGGCTGGAAATAGAAAATGGGTTTCTATAACTAGAAAATACTCTTTTCAAATACCTTGTAGAACAGTGGTTCTCAGAGTGTGATTCCTGACTCAAGAGCACCAGCATCACTGGGCGTTTATTTGAGATGCAAATTCTATGGTCCCACCGCAGACCTCCTAGATCCTTTGGGGGTATTTGGGGCTGGGGCCCAGCAATCTGTGTTTTAACTACTCCCGCCCCCAGGCAGTTGTGATATGCTCAAATCTGAGAACCACTGACCTAGAATTATACTCCTGGTCCATCACCCGGACCATGGCTCTGATTAGGAAGGCGTCCTTAGGGTCTTTAGACCTAGATTAGGTTCTGGTTCTTGGTTCATCTTTATTCTGAGGCTGAGGGTGATCTCCAGATAAGGAGAAGGAGGTGCATCTGGTTAGATGTTCTTCAGTGAAAGAGCATCTGCGGTTTATGGTTAAGTGACAGAGGGTTGACTAATACCTTCTTCTAAACCAGAATGTTAAAAATAAAAAGATTTACTCAGAATATAACTGAGAAAATTCTATTGTTTTTTTGCGTGTTTGTTTAAGGAGATGGGGGGTGTAGCTTCTACTGCGTTGCATCTTACGGGTGATAACTACTACACATAGGCACCAACAGTATTTTTCACTGACTTTTGATTCCTGTTTTTGGATATCAAGTATAGTCCTGTTAGTACTAAACTTTGCATTTTATCACACCGTTCTCTTTCCTTAAGGGATTTCACGGCATATTTATTGAGCTATCTAATAAACACCAATATCGTCTTAAGCATTTTATGGTACTCTGTATAATCTTTAGAAATACCCTGGAAGTTGCAAAATAAGGGTTAATAGTCGTGGTATGTATAACTACTAAAGGATAACTCTGAAATTGGATAGAAATAAATCATCCACTATCGATAATTAGATGAGTGAAAATTGGGGGATTCAATACACGAAGGCCCTTCCTATGACTTTAAGGATCTCAAGTGTCAAACAGAAGAACCTGGATCCCAAATTCTTATCGTTTAACTAGATTTGAGCTCTCCCAGTGTTAGCAACTCCGGAACGTGTGAGGAGTGGACTTACCAAGCTCTTCGTAGATAATTCACATTAAGTAATCCTTTCAATATACTTCTGGCTAAAAGTTTTCAGTTTCCCAAGGAAATGATAGGAACTCTGGAACTTGTAGTCAGGAAACCTGAAATTTAATCAAGACTTTACTGAAATCTGTAACTTTGGGCAACTCTGTTGACTTACTGGGCTTCAATTTTTTTGTGTGTATGTTTTTGTTTTAATGTATAAGATGATATATGTTGACTTAGATGAACAATGCCTGTTTTACCTCTACTGAAAGAAACAATTTTTACCAACGTAATGGAAATCAGAATATAAATAAGATGCAAACTAAATTTTCTAGCTAGATTTTACTAGTCTGAACAAATTTTATATGCCTTTTAATAATTTTTCTTGTGATCTTTTCAGAATCTGATTGTGCTTAGAAAAAATACTATGGGAGATTAATTCTTTTGCATTAAGAGTAGAGAAGATGATCTTTAAAATTAGAATACGAGTTTGATGTTGGTGTTGCTTTTAAATAAACATCCATGGTTCTAGGTGATAGAAACTTTCCTCAGTATATTTACGTAGTTTATAAGCATGTTAAAAATGTTACTGCTAAGTTTGTGAAATTTATACAGGCTGGTCATGAAGTGATATTTTTGCGTTTTCAGTTAGGTTATGGCTACTTTCCTTTTTGTATTTTTAAAATGAAAAGTATAATCCTGTTTTTTCTTACAGTGATCCATATGTGAAACTTTCATTGTACGTAGCAGATGAGAATAGAGAACTTGCTTTGGTACAGACAAAAACAATTAAAAAGGTAAGGTCCATCCTTAATTAAACATCTTTTAAGTCATAATTAAATCTCATTAAATTACGTCTCTGAGCTCTGTAGAAGTTTATATTTTAAGATGGCAGTATTTGCATTTTAAGCATCTCTCAGTATGAAATCTATAAATTCAATTCAGACTTTTGAGTGTTAACCCAAGATACCGGTTTTGGCTTTTAGTTAAATGACTATAAAAACAGTATTAAAATAGGCATTATTACAAGTAGAATTTTTTTTCCCTGCAAAGAATAAAGCAAAACAAGGACTTGTTCTTGTTGGCTTGTTAGTTTATGAAAAGAAATTTAAAGCAATTTAAAATACATTTAATGAAATGGAGTGGCTTGTGGATTTGGTAGGCACAAAGGGAATGGTTTAACTTAAAACAGGTATTACCAAAGGAAGCAAAATACTTGCTTAGCTACACAAAAACAAATAAAAAATATTAACAATAAAACTACACATTTGTGTGTGTGTATGTTTCACTTTTCTAAATTTTACACCTATGATTTCATTAAGGATTTGTTTCCATAATTATACCTTAATTCATCTGTCTCCATATTTTTATATACATCTATAAAATATACTAAAACATATATCCATATTATCTCTTAACTCATCTATCTCCATGTTTTTATATACATCTATAAAATATATTAGAACATAGATTTATATCCATAATTATATCTTAATTCATCTATCTCCATGTTTCTGTATATCTATCTATAAAATATATTAAAACATATTTACTCCATATTTGGAGCATTTATTGAAGATGCATGTTTTCTATCAGAAGTACTGTTCTTATCTGTGCTTCGGTATTACTTATAGCTTCCTATTATTTTTCCCTCCCCACCTTTTGCGGGTAAACAGTTTTAACGCTCTGTGTGATAAGCAGTTCCTGGAGAGCGTGATGGCTTTTAAAAAATGGTAATTCTCCTGCCATCGTGCAGACGACGCCAGGGGTCTGCGGCCAGGTCATTTTCTGTAAGGAAGACACAGCAGTCTAGCGTGTCTTCCACCTGGCATTCCGACTGGCACTGAAAATCAGTTTAGCGAACAGGAGCCGGTATTTTGATGAGTGGGGAGGATTCCTGTGAAGGACGGAGGCCATTGTTCCCTGTTGGGCGCTGCCGCTGGTTGAGTTTCCAGCGGGGCGGGAGGCCCGCCTTGCAGGGAAGGCAGTCGGGGACCTGATTGCCTGCCAGACACGGAGGGAGCAGAGAACCAAAGCCACCAAAGCCACCACAGCCGGCGATCGGGGATACTGAAATGTGTTTCCTTCCGAGGGGAGGTCCTCCTCCCTCCGCTGCACGGTAGAGGGTGTCTCTCCGTAGCCGGGGCTGCGCTGTCTGCCTCATTCGGCAGCCAGCCTCCTGGTTAGTATTTCTGTGCTGCGCCCGGGGTTTAAGAACTGTTTTCATCGTCCTCTCCTCGTGGCCGGGTGCCTGGTCCTTCATGCGTGTTGTGGTCTCACCTGTCTGTTTCCTTCCCTCACCTGTCCTTTGCCTCTCCCCTTCTGCATTTCCCTGAAGCTGGGCTCCGGACCGCCTGCAGCCCGTGGCGGACCTGGGCCTGCTCCCACCTCTCCCCCGTCCTCCCCCCAGCCCTCTCACTCGTTACCATCCCCGGCTCGATTCACAGCTAGAAGTGTGAAACCCCTTGATTTAGGGTTAAACGCCCCGTTGAGTTGTGGGTGGGGAAATTGCTGCTTTTTTTTTTTCTTTAATGCCAGTTCAGTGTTTTACAAATTCAGGGGTTTTTTTATGGTGCTTTGTGTTGCTTTTATTTTGCTGCTGCTTCCTGCACTAGTTTTTAAACGAAATAGATTGATAAAGACAAATAGCATTCTAAGTTTAAAATATCTGTAGTCCTTGGTGAGGTGGTGATTTTTCAGTCTCAAATTTTTACATAGCATTTTTGAGGGACGTGTTTATCTC
Organism: Leucopleurus acutus; assembly: GCF_964270905.1. Lineage (NCBI taxonomy): Eukaryota > Metazoa > Chordata > Mammalia > Artiodactyla > Delphinidae > Leucopleurus > Leucopleurus acutus. The sequence goes on along the minus strand of NC_139155.1, from coordinate 16,980,466 downwards.
AGAGTGTGATGCATGTCCAAATGCACAAACACATGTGTAAATGTATTCTCCCATAGTATGTTTCATCTTAGTTTCGAAGGCTGTTTGGTGGTCCGTCTTTTATCCAAGCTGAGGACAAAAGTATCTTTCCATGTCCTTGTGAGGTGTATAATTTATATGGATTGGTGTGGACATGGATGGATGGATGGGTGTGGATGGGTAGAGAGGAGGATTGGAGGATAGGTAGATGAATATTTTTAAACCTGGTTATTTGGGGGAAAAGAGTTCACTTTTGGTTTATAACTGGCAGAGTTTTTTCATGTTATATAATCTGATCATCAGTATTGTTCTTTATAAAATAGTCTTCAGATTTCAGTTTTTGTATAAATAGTGAACACTGTCACCCTCCTGCCACCTGCTTCTTTGCTCTCCAAGACAGATTTGTAGCAGGTTGAGGGAAATAAGCAGAGTTCATTTCCTTCTTGATAGAATAATCATATCAGTGTTAATTTCTTGAAGAGTATCTTTGTTTTCACGATGATGGCTCTTTGTTAGGTCCCTGACGTTATTCCTTCTGGTTGATAGCATGAAATTTATGGTTTCTTACCTGTGAATCATCTGTTTCATAAATACATCCCATCCCTATCTAGTTTGATTGATAGAATAGTCTCAGATGATTGACTAAATGCTTCCTCTATTGCCATTTTGAAAATCTCTTAGCTGTGTTTTTCATGGGGGAGAAAGAAAAAGTTTAAGCAACTGTGTGGACCGCATTGTACTAGTAACTGTTAATGTTCCAAAAGACTGTAAAATAAATTACAAGGTGATTTCTCTTCCAGACGCTGAACCCAAAGTGGAATGAAGAATTTTATTTTAGAGTAAGTTTTTCTTTTTTGGGGGGGGGGGGTAATAATTGTTATTGATAACTAGATTGATCTATTATCACAACAGACTCACATTGAGTGACATCTGTTAAATTTTTATTATGAAATTCCTTTTAAGAGGAGAAATGGTTGGGTGGCTTCCTAATGTGCCCCAAATTTTCAGAGACTGTGACTAGTGGTAACAAAATCTGGACTTGTTTCATTTTGGGATGTTTGAGGGAAACAAAAAGAAAGTCATCCAAATACCATATTTTAGCTTTTCTATGCAAGTTTTTCTTTAAAAAAAAATAAGGTAAAATATAATTAAAACAAGAGCTTATTTATTTCTATGAGACACGAACCCAGTAGAAGCGACATGATTAAAAAGAAGCCTAAAGGTTGCCAATCATGTTCCAATTAGGAAAGAAAATTTTTACAATTCAAAGATTCAGTGTGAGTTTGTGTGTAATATAAAACTACTTCTGGAGTTTAAATATCACCAAATTAGGTGGATTTCCTCAACCTTTTATATTTAATATCTAGAAGAGCTATGTGTAGAGAGACTGAATTCTGTGAATTAATGGAGACTGTACTATTCAGTGAATTTTTGCAGTTGCTTTTTTTTTGTACTGAAATTTTGAAAATATTAAGCTGCTCAGGTATTTAATGGAAAAGAGGGTTTTTTCCTCTTCAGGATGAATTAATTTTTATCATCTGTATAGTTGTGATATTAAAAACTACTCTACTTCCAGAAATGCTCTAAATAAGATCTTCTGATTCGTGTAGCTTCCCAAAGAACAATATTACCATTAGACTCGTTATAATTGGTCCTGGTTTCTTCCTTTCAATCACAATGGTGTCTTATGTGCTCCGAACTTAGATCGCCATATACGACATCTGTTTTCTATTATGTTCAGAGCTAAAATATGGCATGGATATTTTAATAGTTGGTGAGATCCTATGTGTAGCCTCTACCAGATGTATTTTAAATTACTTCATGAAGGACTGAAAAAGTAATGGGGGCAGATAGATATTATTGGCCCGTAGCTAACTCTCAGATACAGCTTTCCACTTGTAATACTCCAAATTACTTAGACTTCTTTCAGTTTAACACCTTGGCCACATTTCTGTAAATTTTAGTACATCCAAGGTTTTTTTCAACTTATATAAGCTCTAAATATATGTAAACTCTATTTTTTGGGGGGGGGGGCATTTAAAAAAACATTTTTGTTGTATTCATTGCACAAATCTTTATTGAGTGCTTACTGTATGCCGGCTTCTGCAACAGCCTGTGGGTGCACTGGTCAGCAGTACAACCCTTCACTGAGCTTTCAAACAGACACTAAGCCCCCTGCCCACCTGCCTGCTCCATCACTAGGCTAAGAGCAAGCCAAGGGGTCAGAAGCACAAGTCGTGTTCTCTGTACCATCAAATGTTATTAATTCCCTTCTCCCTCCCTCTACGTAGTGATGGTGGACCTGGGTCCTACCACTTACATCCTTTCCAACCCTGGAGATAGCCCCCCCCCAAGGACTCACACTCCCCACAGGCTCCTTGTCTCTCACTAGGAGAGAGGAATCCTCACTTGGTAAGGTTGTGTTCCAGGATTTACGTACAATGATAGAAATGAGAACACTTCCCACCATGTCCCACACATGGTTGGTCCTTAACTAAGTGACATTGAATACTTGAGTCCGAAAGATGATTTCTGCTATTTCAGTGAGGTTTGGGTAAAGAGACAGAAAGAAGCAAAAAGACATCGAAAGCCCAGTATCTCTGACATTGACCCCACAGTTGCTGGAAGAGGGGCCATCTTTTATTTCTTTGTCTCTCTAATGGCTCGAACCATGGGCTCTGGAGACTCGCAGGCCAGACCTGGTGGGGCTCCTGGTCGCCCTGCATAACCAGCTCCTGGGCAAGTTACTTTCCCCTGCTGGGCTCAGCTCCTCATTTGTGAAATTGGGGTGACAGTTATACATCATAGGGCTGCTTTGAGAATAAACGAGATCATGTGGTTTTGATATTTAATAAAGGAGATAGTGCCTAAAAAGTACTCATACAATGGTAAAGAGCCACTTTTTACTGTTCTTTCATTATTTTTTATCATTGCTTTTATTATTAGGCCTAAGAAATTTCCTCAGGCGTAGACCTTTGCGAGGATGTAGCCTTTGGTGTACAGGCACGAGGATGCCTTTTTAGGGGAGATTTAGCAACTGTTAAAAACTACTTAGAATTATCCTTTCTTATGTTAGAAAAGCAGCTTAAAATTAAGTGGTTTATTCTTCTGATATGTCTAAATATTAGACATAGAATAATAATAGAAATCAATAATAGAAAACTTGATTTAGTTGATGAAAGAGCAGGTTAATTGTTTCTATTACACAATTGATTTGGGTGTGTTATAAAGCATTTTATTCTTTCAGTCTCTTATTTCATTCCTTGAATTATTTCTGCCCACTTAAAAAATATTATTTCTGTCCCTCATAGGTAAACCCATCTAATCACAGACTCTTGTTTGAAGTATTTGATGAAAACAGACTGGTAAGTGGGTCCCAATTTTTAATTCTTGCTTCATTTTTTCAAAACCTGAATTTTTAGAGCAGCATCTTTTAAAAACCTGTATTTATGTTGTACTTCTGCCAGTATACATGTCCCTCAATAAGACCATTTTTGTCCCATTACTAGTTCAATGTTCATAATTCAAACATTTTTATATGGGTAGGACAATTAATTTGTGTATGTGTATGTTTGTATCATAGTTAATATTTGTGAAAGTCACACTGGTGATTTATCAAACCATGTATTTATGCTCTTCTTCTGGGGATACAAACGATAGGCAAATCTGTCGCCACCATTACTCACGTAAATGAACCTTTCAGGGTTTTTATGTATAAGCCAGACCTTGTGACTGTGACATGTTCAGTAATGAATCTCTCTGGGAAAACAAAACTCTAATTAACAGTATATAGCAAAAAGTGAATCTATATTTAGGAGGTAAAATTAAGCTGTTTTTTAAAAGTGGTACTTTCTCGAGGGAAATTCATAGATAGTAACTTCAAAGAACCAGAAATATGCCTGAGGCATAAAACTGGTACATACATTTTATATAGATTGATAGGTAAGTAGGTATACCTATGTGTATGTATGTAACTGATAGAACTTACATTTCATTTTAGAAATGGCGTTTCAGAAGCAAATCTGGCTTAAAGCACTTTGCCGGATTTAACTCCCTAGAATGTATACATCAGATACCTATGAGTCAAGTGTTCCGACTATGAAAATGAATATTATTATGATATGTATAACGTTTTAAGGTACTCTCAGAAGTGGTATTATAACTCAGTGGAGTCAGTTGTACTCAGGTTTGCTTTCCCTGAAACTTAGGTACAGTCGTCCCTCAGTATCCATGGGGGGATTGGTTCCAGGACCCCTGCAGATACCAAAATCCAAGGATGCCGAAGTGTCTAATATAAAATGGCGAGATATTTGCGTGTAACCTAAACACATTCTCCTGTATACTTGAAATTTATCTCTAGATTACTTATGATACGCAATACAAGGTAAATGCTATGTAAATAGTTGTCTGTATGAGGCAAATTCAAGTTTTGCTTTTTGGAACTTGCTGGAATTTTTTTCCCCTGAATATTTTTGATTCGAGTTGGTTGAATACATGAATGCGGAACCCGCAGATACGGAGGGTCCAACCGTATATTATTTGCTTAAAAGAAATGTTCTTATGGACCCTTCTTTCTACAGAATTCAACTGAAACTTACAAGTTTTTGAATAGCTTGAGTTTAATAGAATATTTGGTCTGGAGGAGCCTTATAATGTTAACTCATTTAATTCTCTGTCCTTGCAAATGAAGAAAGAGAACTGAGGTCTAGAGCCCTTATGTAATTATGTAACTGCTGGTCTCCGAAGTCTCAGGCCAGTGGTGGTGAATAGCCAGGCCTTTAACCCTTTGGGAATTTGGGAGTATATTTGATCTCCTATGCCTTGTGTTACTCTCCAAATTAGAAAGCCAACAGATGCTGGCCCACCAACCTGATAGCTTTTCTATTAAACTACATGGATTCTCGGTGGTTGCATTGAACTGGACATTTTGTACCTTAGGTGATACTTAGTAGTACTGAGTAGCTAAAATCACTTTTGCTTTGTGTATGCAGTTATTTTCTTGTTAAATCGAATGAGAAATTCTGCTTGAGGGTGCAGTTCTTAGCACTCCATCTTTCATCCAGCAAACACTGAATTCAGCAATGTTCAGCAGAGTTTAACAGTAAGTCCCTGGAGACATAGACGCAGCCACAAGACTAATCCTTACTCTCTCATTTATTGAGCATAATAACACTTCAAGGTGAAGAAATGGTCAACTTTGAGGAAAAATTGCCTCTTGTCAGATGGGCTTTAACTCATTATTTTTCTTCTATTAAAGGAAATTCACTGTAAAAAATTTTGTTTTCCAATATCTAAAAGAATGACTGTTGTTGAGATGACCTTGCCATGAGCCCTAAACTATACTTCCAAGCCCAAAAGGGCTTTGAATGAATGCAGAGCTCTAAGAAATTCCATTTGAATACAAACTTTATCTGAAAAATGGTGTTTTATGTACCTAGCTTTGCCCCAGGCCATCTGCAGTGTTGTTACTATGAAGTGAATGCTGCTGGCAGTGGTTTTTTCTTTGTTGGCTCTTAACCCAGCTAAGACTGTCCGTGACCGTAGTTGACTGTAGTGGTGCTAGGCGGTTTTCGCATTAAACAAACTGGCTTCCACTTCTCTCATAGAGATCATTTTTGGCATTTAAAACACATGCCTTTAGAAAACAGATTTGGATGTATGTAAACACAGGTTAATGCTCCACACCCTGGACTCCAGAGCTGTTGACACAGTCATGCTTTGCGGATTTTAAAATAAACTTTTTGTCACTCTTCGCAGCTTGGTATTCCACCCCCCGCCCCCTATTTTTTACTCCCTCCTAAATAAACCTCTTTGTTAAATAACTGATGTTTCTGGATCATGGAAAAGAGTATGTTTAAAACACACAGAATATATTCCAAGTTAGCTACAAATCCGATGACAGCTTTTTGAACGTGGACTTTCACTTTTATTGCTTAGGTCCTTTTTGGCCCTTCAAAAACAGCAAGATTCTATGTTTGTATCCCAACTGGGGTGATAATGCTGACTTCTTACCGGAAAACAGTCAGCTCCAGGCAGCCTTTCTTCTGCATGGTATTTAAGTTAATTTATTACCGAAACCACATGCCCACCCTTCTTCAACTTTCCTTCCCCTTTCTTTCGGGGGGGGGGGGGGTGCGGTGGTGGCACAAGGGTGGTTGTTTTTTCTCCTGTCTGGCATAGGGGAGAGAATGTTTTCTCCAGCTGAGCTCCTTTCCTCTGGTACCGCCATGTCTGAGAATCATATTACGTATGAGATTGCGCCTCCCCCCCCAATCTTTTAAATGAAAAATGTTGTAGTAGCCAGAGGCAGACCTTAACTGGCAGTGTTGTAAGTTGTACCCCCCTCCATTTAGCTGTTTTGTTACTTGTAGATCATGGTCTAATTATTTCGTGTTAAAGGGACACTCATCCTGTGGGGCGTGTGATCGTATTTATAGTACATTTTGTTAGTCTGCATTCCATCATGGTAGTGTGATGACATCAGAAATAACAGGGGAGCATCACATCCGATTGCTCGTGAAAGAGCCTTCCAGCGGCCATGGCATTTTTGCTTGTCGTTATCTGGTTCGGTGGGGAAGTGGGCGGATATACTGCGTGTGCTTCTGTGTTGGATGCCAGGTTTCTCTCACATTGGTTAGAGAGAGTCGCGGTGCCCTGCTTGGTTCGGAAAGAACTGTCCGGTGAGCGCCGTGCGGTTAGATTTATAGCAGCATGGCTTGGAGTGTGTTTGCTGCCTTAGTCAGCTGTGAGAGCTCCCTGCTGGGGCCACTCCTGTCTGATGGAAAAGCAGCAGCTGGGAAGGTGCTGTTTCAGGCTCTTGCTGTTTAAAAAAAAAAAAAAAAAAATTGAGAGCGAGAGGGGGGAAAACTCCACTAAGTCCACAAGCTGGCATTGGAGGGGGAGACCGCAGTCATGTGGTTCTGGCCATCCTACCCTCTGTCACAGTGTGGATGAGAGCTTTTTGCTCTTATCCAATCATGCCTGGAATGCCGCTTGCCACTTGGGTTATTTCTGCTATCTGTCGCTCTTGGTGCTGCAGTGCTAACGGTTTGGCAGATGGGACACTTTTTCTTGGAGTTTGTGACTTTGGTTTTTGACTTCTGGCAGCACCAGGCTTCTTGTTGACGCTCGTCCTCTCCCTCCCTGGCCCTCTGGGCACCATGGCCCATCGGCTTCGGTTTCATTTTGGCTCAGGTCGCAGCAACACAGCCCCTGAATCAGAGATTCTAGACCAGGAGAGAGAAGACGACTTTTTCATGGCATTCCACACGCTCCCGCGGCGGAGCGGCCCTCACCCCTTCACCCCGAATGGAGCAGAGGACGGCGGAGGCGGCCTGCAGGGAGGCATGGGCGCGCTCAAGCGCAGCACGTCCATGTTCATCCCACAGCTCCTAAGCCCCTTCGACGCGCGGCCCACCCGGAGCTCGTCCGTGCAGATCTCGCTGCAGCGCAAGGCGGCCGACGGGGCCCCTGACGGGTGCGGGCCGCCCGAGGTCCTGGACGGCGACGCGGGCTCGGTGCCTCGGGGCGGCTGTCCAGAGCCCCCGGAGCCCGAGAGTCCCGAGAGCTCCCCTCCCAGAGCGGCAAGGCCTCTGGGCCCGCAGGTCAATGGTATGTGTGGCCGCCAAGTGCCGGGCCCTGTAGCCCCCGACCGCCTCAAGGAGGCCGAGCCCTTGGCCGTCGGGGGCCGGGAGGGCAGCGGCGGGCTCCGCATCCAGCACCGCGCCTCCAGTGCAGACGTGCGACAGGTGAGGCTGACGCCCTTCGGGGCCGACGGCCAGAGCGGCCCATCGGCGCCGGAGCCCAGGCGCTGGTCCCTGCAGCATGTTCCAGATGCTTCTGGAAGTTCCGGGAAGCGGTGCTTTGTCTTCCAGTTGCAGCAGCCGCAAGCCGGCGCGCCAGGGCTGGCCGGTGACTTCAACTTCGGGTTCACTGGCACCAAGGGGGACAGGTTGGTGAGGTATCCCCGCATTCGTCTGGAGAGGAGCACTTCATACCCCACGCAGCCCCGGGCCGAGCATGGGAGCCCCACGGAAGAGCGCGGCCACCCGGAGACGCCACCTCGGGGCCGCAGGGTGGCTCCCGAAATCCACAGGACCAACTCCGTGGAAAGGACGCCACAGGGTCAGGGCTGCACGTTTAAGATCAGGCAAGATCAAAATGCGGGGCAACAGCATTTCAGAATTCTTGTGACTCGGGGGCCAGAGGAAGCCCCTCTGAGTCCCGAGGAGAATAACGCTGCCAGCCCTGGTTCCACGGGAGCCTGCGCCTCGGTAAGTGAGCGCGCGTTTCCATGTGCCGGCCGGTTGGTAGGGACTGATTCAAGCCCAGCAAGCTTATTCTCCAGTGTAATTAAAATAGACTCCATCCTCCTCCCTCCTGGGAGTTTCCCTGTTTCGGGTCAGTGTAACTTAATGTTTGGCCAGCTTCTGGGACCATGATTTGTGGTCCAGCCTTTGGTAGAGGTCCATGAAACTAATTAGCGTTTTAGCAAATATCCTCAAAGTCGAATAACTCTGTTTTGAAAAATCCAGACAACCCCTTCCCCCCCCTTTCATCCCTTCTGAATAGAAGAATTTTTTAAATGTATTACTTTTAAGTTCATCTGCAGTGCCCCAACGTGTTGACGTTGGAAATGCATTTAAAAACTGCTTGCAGATACAGCCTGTGACAACACATGCCTTTAAAAAATAATCAGTTCTAATGAAGGTGAGAGAATCTCACGCTAAACTTGTCTAGTTTCTCAATAATTGAGTGTTATGTCAAGTTGGACCAGTTCTTCCTAATGGCCTTTAGCTGTAGAGGGCCAGCCCTTGTTATATAATGTATTGTCTTTGTTTTTTTGTCCCGTTAAGTAATACTGAACAAGCGTAGTCACACTCGTGGGACAGGAGGAAATGTGTTTTTGAAGCAGATTGGCTTATGGGCCAAGGCAAGGCGAAACTGATTGGGAACTTGTTAATGGTCAGATTGCACAGCCCTGCAATTTAACACGGCCCACTTGAGTGTCTAAGCTGGACTGCTGTATATAGAATAGTAAGTGCCCGGTCTCCAGCTGTGGAAACGGCGCCCTGCAACAGATTTTGGCCTTTAGTGCTGTCTCCCTTTCAGTGAAATGGAGCACAGAAAGACAGCTGCTAACTCCACCACGGCAAATGATGACTGCAGCTTTCATCGTTTGTCGTGGGATGAAAAGTTTCATCAGTTAGCTTTCTGTTGCTAGTAGTCACTAGCCATTGAGTGCTTTGTTTTAAAGGACAAGCTCCTTATATTTTGAATTGGGTTTTTTTCCTTGAATCTCCTGTGATTGCTCGTTTTGAGGATACAACAGTGAAATGTCTAGGAGACCTTTTGTTTGGGTTTCAGTTGTGAATGGTGACTTTCCAAAGTGGATGACTGAGTATGACTGTGGAATCGTATCGCCTTTTGTGTTGAGAAATATTTTGCGCCACTTGAGTAAGTTTCATCACTGCTCCATCATTGGTTTTCACCATTTTGAGAGCGTAATCAGGAGCTAAATGCAAATATTATATTTTTCTTGGTGTTATATAACTGTTCCTTCTTCTTTTCCCTTCTATAAACCCTTTTATTATCTCTAGCCCTTCTATTAGGAAATATCTGAGCACATTGTCTTGGTCTGAACCAATACCGTTTTTTTTTTTTTTTTTTTCCCCCAATACCGTTTTTATACAGTGGTACAAATTTCAATAAAATTTTGATAATAGCTTCTATCCTTCAACTCAAGAAAGTACCATCACAACAGGTGTAGGCTTCAATGGGCAGCACAGTTCCATGCTGAATTTGGACCACCTACCACATGAAGATTGACGAAATGCATTTCCTAAAGTTTTGACAACTGTTCAGTTATCAGAATTTAAATCGTTTTGCAGTTAGATGTTGAGGACAAACGCATTTATATAATTCCAGTCTCATTTGGCTTGAAGTTTCTCATGAGATTAAAAAACAAATAGAACATACCAATTTACATGCAAAGACCATTCTGACTTGCAAGGGCTAGTAGAGTGGAAAATGAACTTCTTCGAATTTGGAAATGCAAGTTCTAGAATCAAGAGCTTTTCTTGGAAAGTAAGTTCCATTTGTGCACAGTAGTTTTTATTTCCGTATTTGTATTTTTGTACACTTACAGAAATTTGTAAATGGTTGGTAGGAAGCTGGTCTTCTTTTAAGAGAAAACTTGTTTCTTCAAGAAGCAAAAACAAAACTTGTCTCATAACAAAACCGTCTGTTCCATTCAACACTTTGTACGTGTTTCATATGGGCAGGGGTGGTGAGTGTAGACGGCAGCTGCCACAGCCTTATTTATCTTGAGGGAAAACATTCACTTGGGCGTCTACAGTCTGGCTGCCACCAAGCTTTTTTGACGTTTCAAATATCTGCTGCTTTGTACAGAAGGGCATTTCATTATTCGTTTACGTGAAAAATCGATTACAGTCTGGTTTTTGACTGATGTCAGAAATCTTTCTCGGAGAAAACCCTTCAAGATTCTTTTTGCGAATGTGTTCATATGTCATGATCTATGCCTTAGACTTTATTACAAGGTTACCTTGTTGAGAAATTTTCTCTGTCTGTGCCTCCCAAACATCCTGTCATGACTGTCGTGAATAAATCTAAAATGCAACGTGATTCTAAAAAATGCTGATCAGATTCCTGGGACCCCATGTGATCATTGATTTTCTACCTGGTCTGACACCTCTGTAAAGTAGAATTGCTTTTTAGAGTTATCAGTTATAATCAGCTGTAATATTTCAGAATTCTTACAACTCATCAGTCCAGTTTGTAGCATTTTTAATGGTCATTTACGAATAACTTAGTTATTTTCTTAAATTAGTTTTTTGGGTTCCTTGGTTTGGTTATGAGCTTCTTAACTGCATGACAGTTAGTTTGAGGAAGTGGGATCACTGTTTACCAGGCGTTTGTGTCCCCTTTCACCATGCTGTCATGCCGGTTTTCTAATCCCACGTTACACTGGGTCCTTGGAAAGTTTCTGGGACTATCTCAGTTTCTTGCTGATACAAAATTCATAATGTACACAGAGTTAGAAGGGCCCACGGCGGGGGCAAAAAACACGTATTCTGACACCCACTACATACACTACAGGGAAGGAGTGTGCCTTCTTTCCTTCGTCCCAGGTTCTCTGAATTTTCCTCGTGCCCTCTGCATGGACTTACACTTCCCAGAAGTAGCATGGTAGTCTTCCGTGATTAAAAATCCATTTCACTGAACGACAAAGGAATACCCAAACTGTTTTTGTTTGGGGGGGAATTTTAGTTTGAATCTCTTTCAGAGAAGGTGATTTGACTCTACAGAACAATTTGGAAATTAGTATTAGTTGTTGTCTCTTTTTTACCTTAAAAAATAACTCTAGGAAAATATGTATAAACCACCCCTTTATTTAAAAGCACCACCACAACAATGCGGTGGATAAAAAAAGCTAGTATTCCTTTCATTGACCTGGCCTCTGATTGGATTCTGTAAACGTTTTCTTCTTGGCTATCTCTCTTAATGTGGTTCTGTACGGGCACATTCCAATATTCTGGAACTTGAAATTTCAACTTAGATGTTTTGAAAAGTGTAGGTGATGCCATCAGTAGGTTTGTATACACACAAACACATAGGGCTTGCAGGTGACAACTCCCAACCATCACGTGAAATAGTGTTACTTTACTGTTTCCAACCAAGGTATGTGATACTATCATTCGGTGTGATAACTCATGACAGTATCACATTCTATCATTTTGCGCATATACAGAATAGGAATTTTAAAAATATGTATATCTTTGCACAGTTTAGAAGCCTGTGTAGCCAAAATGCAGTTTAATGCGTTCTGTGATGTGACGTCTTAATGCTGAGAATTTTGGAGATGGCCACTCCATTTGGTGCCTTGGAGCGCTGGCCTAATGGACTGGACTGTGCAGATTCCTGACGTGTCCCGGGGGAGTTAAGACTCCCTCTCTGTGTGTTCTCTCTCGTCAGTGAAAGAGGAGGCTAAAAACGTCCAACTCACAGGTTTACCGTGAGGTTTAAATGAGGCATTATGTTGTTTTTTCCCTTCTTACCCAAGTCTCTATAATGTACAAATCATTCTCCAAGGAAGGTAATTAGGTTAACGGTGAACAGTCGGTTTTTGATCACAGGGTATTAGACACAAGGCAACATGAATTTAAGGCATACCTGGAAATGTTTACTTCAGTAACGGGCTTTGATCTCCTTTCTGCTGTCATCTCATCTTTCCTGAGTATTTGCCCCTCGGATAATCAGCATCACAGAGCCTTAACATTGCCCTGCAACGATGCGGCCCTTGAAAAGACTTCAATTAATTCGTGAGCTGTGCGTCGTAGAACAGGACCTTTAGTTGTATTTGCGCTATTGAATTTTGAAACTTAAAAATAGTTATTTCTGCTGGCATTTCAGACACGTTATTTGTTTACCATGCCATTTTGGTTATATATATACACACACACACACATATATATATTTTTTTTCCATGCCATGTTTCCAGTTGTTTCCTTTTCCTTCTTATGGGCTGTGGCTTTTGAGCAGCAATCTAATGTTATCTGTACAAAATTTTCACGTTATGTGGTTTACAAATGAGGACAGAATTTGGGAATAGGCCTTATTAGATACTGACTTTTAGAGGGTTTTCATAAATGCTGCAGCTGCTTCTCTTGGCTAAGCTTGGAAGCAGAGTTCCTTGGCACTGAAATAAAACTACCGTTTTATAACATGTGCTAATAAGAAAATTGTTATCTCTACATAAAAGTTCACGATACCAGAAGAAATTTACTCCACGTAAGAATTATCTTAAATTTAATAAATCTTGGCTGTCTCTGTATAGTTGATAGTTTAAAATCAATTGAGGCTAATCTAAATGGTAGTCTATAAGCAGATTTTTTAATAAAACTAATTAACTGCATATTATTACTGGTGAGATGGATTAATGCCTAAATATACTGACCTTTTTTAACTCCTAATGATACTACCAAGACATTTGCAAAAATGAGGAAAAAGCTGGAAATTCATGGAAGGTGTTGAAATTGTTGATTGAATGCTCGAATACCGGAATATCTGAGTTTCCACTCTAAATGCCAAAAGAAGCTCGGGAAACCCAGTCCAGAATCGGCTGGTGATTATTGAGAGGTTTAGTATCCTGTCTGCGATCAGCCAGTTCCCTTGATTCATACCCGGCAGCGTAATATTCCATGTCCTACACAAGAGAGGACGCCAAGACAGTCCACCCGCGATGTAGACCCAGCTCCAGTTTAAAGATGAAAAAGGGCTAAAAGGACAGAGTGTTGAAAATATTAGCTAAAATATGTATTGCAAGAGCTTGGTGAGTTTTCTGGGTAGATGGAGATTACGGAAAGATTTTTAGAAATTATCTTGACTCAGTATGCATCACGGATGTATAATGTTCCCAATGGGTTTTCCTTTTTAAATCTCTTGTTTACTTATTTATTTTTTTGTGCTACAGCTTACTTGGGAAAATGGGGATGCAGAGGGAATATAAGAAAGTAAGTCAGTGACACAGGTGGCCTGCATTAGTGGGCCCGCATGAAGTTGTCAGTGTCCTGCCTGTTCTGTGCTGTGTCCTGGATTGACACCTCGGTGGTCTCTAGGCATCACCACGTTTTAACAGGAAGTGTAGCTTTCAGGGTGGAGGATGAAGTAGATTGAATTTCAAGAAGCCTGCTTTTTAATCCCTGATCATTTTAGAACCAAGAACTGTTCTGACACTTTTGAATAGAGTGCTTCATGTGAAGGGAGAGGTCATAAAATGAAATCAAAGTAACATAAGTTGAGTTGGAAGGGACCCTGCCTGCCTTCTCTGGGTTGACTGTTGTGGCCACGCTTAATGTCACGAATACTTTGTATTGGTTCCTTTAGGTGGCTGCCCCAACTACCTATTCTTTGAAAAACTCCGTATTTATTTTAGTGTTAGGTATTGTTCCCTGTGCTTGGTAAGCAGAAAGTGAGGAAATTCCTCCGGGGAGGAAAAGAGCAGTGCTTCCCCAAGCAAATCTGCCTTTCAGAATTTACACAGCCTTCTTTTGGGACTTAATTTGGGACTTAATTTTTATAGATCGAGGTAAGTCAGGTGGCATTTACTTCCCTCATGTAATAACTCTGAGGAATCTGCTTTCAATCCGTCCTCTTTTCTTACGTTGTTTACCTCTTTCTTGGGGGCTGGGATGGGGTAGGGAACGTTATCGTTCCGTATTTGATGATTCAGATAGTTTGATAGATTTACAGTTTCTCTTTCCTACTCTGTGGGTCAATCCAGAACTGACAGACTTTTAAAATATATTTAATGACCCACATATGTCATAACTCATCCACTTCCTTGAGAGACTTTTTAAAGCTTCATAATCATACTTGTTGAGGTTTTTTTTTTCATTTTCTTTTAAAATACACGACTGGGTATTTGACTGTTCAAGGAGGACAGAAAAGCTGCTGTGGTCCAGTTGAGTTGAATAGAAGAGTTGAGGTGGAAAAGAAATACTGAAACACGTATACTAAGCTCCAACCAGAGAACCTAGTACTTCTTCAAAGCGCGGAGTTTTTCAGGCCGGGAGTTCTGTTGTAGGACTAACAGCTTTCTTTAACTTTCCTAAGGAGTTAGACTGAGTTAAGCACTGCATGCTAACAGCCTAGCTCTTGGTTCCTTATATTCTCTCTCTCATGAGTAAAAGTGCCTTAAGCTCAGTATGTATTCATTATGTACTTACCAGTTATGCTTTTCCACTTAAAAAAAGAGATACTAAGTTGTAGTATAACTTCAAACATTTTAATGCAATTTTAGTATTTGAGTTTATTTAATCTCTTATCATAGTAGAAACTGTTTTTTTAAATCCTGATATAATATTCTACACGTTAGCATATATTGTGAGGATGCCCAGATGTTGCAGCAAAGGACAAAGCAATGAAAATAGTTTTATATAAACACAGCCAGCCTGCCTAAGGGCCTGCCTGCACCCTAGGCAGGCCCTTAGGCTCCTGTATTCTGCAGTTATGGCACTCTTCTCCAACGAATGTATGCAGGAGCCATTTTTTATTTTACATTCATAAACTTAGAGCTGTGAGTTTCCTTAGGAATTATGTAGCCCAATTCCTTTCCAGTTTAAAGATGAGGAAACGGAGGGCATTATTTTCACACTTACAGAGAATATTCTTTTTATCTCACAAGTGTGCAATAATTATTTTTGAATATACAGCATGTGAAGCGCTGTCAGCAGCCTGTCACCCGCTGCCTTTGCTGGGTGTCAGCACTTGCGTGGTGCCTGTTCTCGTGAAATCAATGCTTCTGCTGGATACGCATGCCTCATCTGAGCCGTCGTGTCCACTGAACAGAAAGTTCTATTGATACAAACCAGGTTTCCCAACCTTTTATATTCCAGCATTAAGGCATGCTTACACACAGGACAGGATACCATGGGTCCTGATGGACAGGAGTGATGTCATGCAAAGGGAAGATTGGAACCGGGTCTGGAAAGATGACTAGGATTTGTCCTAGTGGGTCAGTGGGAGGGACCGTATTTTGAAAGACTGAAGGTAGAAACCACCAGTGATGTGGTTTCTATATTTGCCCAAGAATTTCCTTGATCATGATTAGCAGGTTTCAACCAACTGTTTTTTAATGTGAAATGTGGCTGAAGAATTTGGGGGTATGGTTATTGGCATGAATAATTCCTTTCTCTCCCATCAAACGTGGAGTTGAATGAATTCCTTCCTTGCCTGCCTGCCTGCCTTCCACAGAGCTATTCTTTGAGCACCTGCTGGGAGAGTAGGAGGTCCAGCGTGGAGGTGAACGTGGCTAAACTGGGCGCAGTGGGGTGGGATGTGTAGGCTTTGAAGCCAGTGGTGATGGAGTGGGTGTGGCACGGAGGGAGAAGGCTGCTGTGAGGATGCGAGGCTGGCAGGCAGTGAGCACAGGAGTGATGGACGTGATCCCATTTATATCGTCATGGCCCACGCTGGCTCCTGTACGGGGACTGCAGAGTCGGAGGAGCGAGGTCACAGTAGTCGTAAATGTTACCTTAGAGGGTGGCAGAACCCGAGCCCTGGCCCTGGCTCTTGTCCCTGTTCCACACATTTATCCTTCCAGATCCTAGGAACAGTCATCACTTTTCTCAGGAGTTAGTCTAACCTCAATTCTTAGACTGTCAAACCTTAGTACTTAGACTGTCATGTTCATGTTGCAGTGCCTAGGAAATGGGAAGCATTTATTCTCCTTAAGCAAGTGTTATTTCAAGATGCTTTCTGCAGCCTGTGTCACGGCAGGATGTGGGTGGATTTATTTTTGCAGGTTTGCACCTGGGAGTCTGCTTCTGATTTGCAGATTGCATTTATTATAAGGCATATTGTCCATTGATGAATAATGTGTGGGCTACAAAGGAGATATGCAGCTTTTAAAATAGCTCGTTTATTCTGCAAGCCTCAGCCTCAGAGACAGGCAGGCCCTTCAGAAGTGGCGTCCGGGAGCAGGGGGTTTCTGCGTCTTTTCCCCCGATTCCTGAGGTCATTGGTTTTGCCCTCTGGTTCATCGTGTGTTTCCTTGACGGGCTGAGGCCTTGAAACACGGTCACAGTCTCAGCTCATGGAGAAGACATGAGACGGGGAGAGAATTCTGAAGTCACTGCCAAGGAAATTGATGCTCCTTTGTCTCAGCCACTGGCAATTTCCCTGATCATGTGGATTGAGACAGAGGGAAATACCAGATGTCGTGCTTTGTACTGATGTCCTTCCTGTGGGCATCAGAAGGTGGCCACAGCCACTTATCCTCATTTCTTTGAACTGACCTACTGAGGCCTGTGCAGAGGTTCTGGGTTTGGAGAAGCCAGTGGAGTCCTCGGAGAGTGTCAAGTTTCATTGGAGAGAGCGGGCCTGGGAACAGTCTCTCAACGTTACAACCAGGAAAGGGTCAGGGCAGGACGCGAAGTGGTTCAGAGGTGCCTCCCTTACTAAGTGGAGCCCTGCGATCCGCTGATCTTTGCTCCCAGAACCCTCCCTCCAGATAGTTTTTCCTTTTGAACAGGTTTCTTATTTTGCCGAATATGTTGCAATCTTCTCTCAGTGGCCAGGTGGCCTGTGTTGGAATGCTGGTGTGTGTTGCCAAGCAAAACAGATGCAGGAAGATTTGCCTGAAGTGGGGGGAAGGGGGGGGCAGGGAAGGTCGGTTGCATTGGGGGCAGGGCGGGGCAGGACTAAATGGTGTTTATCCGCAGAATAGAGGGTCTAACACAGGTTTAAAAAGTCATTGCTTCACAACTCTCAAAAATCATCCTAGGTTCCTGCGAGCATTTCCAGGCCTATCGAAGGCCTCTTTTTTATTTCCCACCCTGCATTCAGAATGGGGTTTAAATGGTTCAGTACAGCAGGAAGAATTAAGCCACTGGTTATCAGATTTTAAATTTTATTTTAATGTATTGCTCTTTCTGCTTATTAATCGGTTGACTCTTAATGGAATGGAATCTGCCAGGGATGATGCAGACCGGGTAAGGAGAATTCCACTGATTCTGATCGTTCAGCTCATTCAAGGACCCCTGGGCTAGGAGCGGATTGACTGTTCGGGGGAGAGCGGCACCCCAGTAACTCTGACGCGCCGTCAGGGTTGAGAAGAGCTAGTTTAAGAAGTTAATGCTAGTGACAGCCTAAACCTGGGCTTTGACTTGGTCAGTAACCCCTGGTGTACATACTGATTTAGCGCGTTTATTCTCACGTGTTCTTTCACTTTTGCCTTTTCCTGCGGGGGCTCTTTCTGGAGGTGGGGTGTTCTTCTGTGGCTCAGCCCACAAGGTAAGTTTCCGTGCAAAGGAGGCTGTGCAATACCTATGTTAAGAGCCACAGAGTGTTCCAGTTGGATATTTGCCATGTATATGGAGAAAAGCTTCTCTCCCAAAATAGCTTAGAAATGAAAGCAATAGTGTTCTCCTCAGTTTCCAACTGCAAGAAGCAAGTGAAAGTGGGATTCTCATTCTAGACCGGCAAGACCGGTCTGTCCTGTTGTCTCTTACCTGCAAATATGACTTTTCTCCAGGTAACAAAAGTTATCTTCCTTCTGTAAATATTAACTGAGCGCATTTTTGTGGCTTTTGAAAACTCCGCTTCTTGAAAGTGTTGACCGGGCGTCAGACTTTCATGAATTTCAGAGAAGTGGTAATAGGTGCACACTTCCCTGTAGTGTTTAAAAGCAGAAGTGCAAAGGACTTTAAAGGTTACCTGGGCCAGTGTCTCATTTTTTTTAAACAGGAAAGTGTGTGGCTTGTCCAGAGACACACGGGAAGAGGGTAGCAGAACTTCAGTACCAGGCGGCTTGATGCCGGAACCGCCCTTCTCCCTGCTACACTCCAGCTACGTCTTAAGGGTCTTTTACAAGCGAACTGTCCAGGGGTGGTTCACATGATTCTCTTACTCCTTTCCATGCCTTCTTAAGTAGAACATTCTAAGCATATCTCAGTGGGGTTTTTTTTTTTTTTTTTGGACTCACTGTTACCCTCACAGCCATGGATTATTGTATAATCTAGTCATTCTTTGTGGAAATGTTTTATTAATGGTGCTATCAGGGCTTAATAAGGTATATAATACACTTTGCTTCATCATTAAAGTTCTCAAGACGTCCATCATCTCTGAGATGAGTCTGCTGCTTACTGTTGATTTCTCATCTCTCTTGCTCGTCAGTTACCACTTCTTAGCGCTGTGAGTATAGCAGCCCGCCTCCCTCTTACCTGCTAAGGACTAAGAAGGTGTTTAGGGGAGTTTGTTAGGATTGTTTATGAACTGAGACTAAATGGACTGAGAGTAAGGATTTGAGTCGTTCTTTTTGAATAAAGGGCACGTGGTCTGTCTTTTGTCTTTTTCCCCAATCCCTTTGCCTGTTTTATTCTTCTTTGTCCTTGGAGCATGTCTGGAATCAGATAGATTATTTTAAGGTTTAAGTTTAAGAATTCAGTGGGATAGAATCTATGCCAGCTGTTTAGCATAGTTCCTGGCACTTAGTGGTTAATAAGTGTTAGGTGTTTTTATTATTATTCCCTCTGAAGAAGATGAAAGTTCTTCACAGATGTTTAAGGATTGGATACCCAGCAAACCCGTCAGCTGAATTTATATTGGCAAACGCGTTTGTGGTTCATCTTAATTATTATTGCTGCCTGGGTCTTGTCCTTATCCTTTTAGAGTTAATGAATTTTCTACTGGACTGTATGGAAGAACTATGAAAAAAAATCAATAAAAAGTATTCTTAAAAAAACATTTTATGATTCACTAAACTACCAGGTGTCAGCCAACTTTAGACTTTAAGTTAAAAGGACTTTCAGGGCTCTAGTGGTTTATTTGCCTTTTTTTTTTTTAAATTGAAGTGTAGTTAATTTACAGTGTTGTGTTACTTTCTGGTGTATAGCAAAGTGATTTATTCTCTTTTTTAAAGGCCAAACCAAGATCACTTTATGACAGTGGCTACCTTTCCCCTAGAGGTATTTCTGGAAGAGTTCTTTCTGATTCTCGTTAAACCCAAACAGAGTTGTCATAATTTAAAAGTTACCCTTTAGATCTGTAAATTATGAAAACCAAATTATAAACCAAAATGTACAGCTGATTACAGATCAGTAGTTTTATCAACAGTTATGTAGTTGCGCATGTTAATTGTGTATTTTGCTATTGAGTAGAATAAAAATGTAGGAATTGAGTAGTTTCCCTCATTGATTACCATGTTTGTTTGGTAATAATTAAAATCAGTCTTTATTTTTCTTTTTGTGTATTTTCCACGCTTCACACCGAGTGTGCTTCTCTCTAATCTAATCTGTGAATTTCAGGAGTCTATTAATAAGTATGTGTTAAAGAATTAGTTGCTAATTTTGGATGTGCTTGAAATGAGATTGTCAGCAAATTACAACTTCAAACCTAGGACTGTGGTTTGTTATAGATTGGACATCATCCCTGGTGTAGAAGAGAAATTCCAAACATATGAAAGATATAACAACTTCATTACTTCTGATATTTTTTTCATATATTAGACTTTTCTTATATGCCTTTAAGATACTTAAAGTCTAACATAATATCATGGATAGTTTTTCACCCCAGACATTTTATTCGTGTTAAGGTTTTGCAATGTTAAATTTATTGGAAATTAGAGACTAGAAAACAAATCTTTACTGATGAAATAGTAGCTGTTTATTTACTAAGCCCAAGTCTCTCGGTGACAGCTGTGGAATAAGCTACAGTTCAGTGGTAACGCTGGCAGGAAATTAATATTATTTAATGCAGCCTCCCCTGCTTTAACAAAAAAATAATTAACTCCAGAGAGGTTGTGTGATTTACCTGCTGTTGCTTCCTTTATGAACATGAAGGTCAGCAAGGATAAGTGACCCTTCTGAATTCCTTTAACATTCCAGGTGCTGTTCTAGAGATGCAAGTGTTGAATAAGAGAGACATGGCCACTGCTCTGGGAGGCTTATGTTCTAGCTGCTGTGGTTATTATAAATAGTAAAAAGACACTACTAAATAGTTATTTCCATAAATATGCCAAAGGCCGTAAACAGGAGTCTGAGACAGAGAAAGTAATAGGGAGGCCTCCTTGAAGAAGGGCGATCAGGAGGACCCCCTCTCAAGAGCCAGCTATGACCGAGGCCTGACGTATGAGGTGTGGGCTGCGTGGATGGAAGGGAGTCCAGGAGGGAGGAACCTTGCGCCCGTGCGCACGGAGGTCCTGCATGGGGAAGG
Source organism: Leucopleurus acutus (assembly GCF_964270905.1). Classification (NCBI taxonomy): domain Eukaryota; kingdom Metazoa; phylum Chordata; class Mammalia; order Artiodactyla; family Delphinidae; genus Leucopleurus; species Leucopleurus acutus. Next base: position 16,959,715 of record NC_139155.1, on the reverse strand, counting down.
GAGTTGGGTGCATTGGAGGAACTAAGGGATCATGATGAGGCTGGAGTGGAGAGAATGAAGGGGGTACTGGCCCAGGGGGAGTCGCAAGACATGCCAGGACCCCAGGTCTTTCACATCAGAGAATATGTCCTGTCTCTAAATCACATGAAGGCACCTTGGTAGATACAAAACTTGAATGAACCCAGCTTCCCTGGAGCCTAGGAAAATAAAGTCGCTATTTTTAAAAGTACAAATCATCTGATTTTCTAGAGGAAAAACAATCAGCTTCTAATATCACCTTTGAGATTTAGGAAGGGTCCCTCCCTCCAGTTGTTCCTCTCACAGATGATAGGAAGGCACCTTTAAAAAAAAAATTTTTTTTACTGAAGTATAGTTGATTTGCGGTGTCGTGTTAATTTCTGCCGCACAGCAGAGGGATTCAGTTATACGTGTGTATACATTCTTTTCCCTATTCTTTGCCATTGCGGCTGATCACAGGATATGGACTATAGTTCCCTGTGCTATACAGCAGGACCTTGTTGTGTATCCATTCTGCATATAATAGTGTGCATCTGCTGACCCCAGCCTCCCACTCCATCCCTCCCCTGCACCCCCCGGAAGGCACTTTTTGTTTCCTTTTCAAAATTCTGTGTCACATATTTTGCCTCTGCTGAGATATAAAGACAGGACAGACAGGACTGTGTGAGGACGTAAGGGTTTCCTCACGTGTCTTTAGATTCCATCTTCACTCTTGAAATGTTTGACAGAGAAGCGTAAGCTGGTTTTGTTTGGTTTTGGTTCGTCAGACGCTGTGTGGTCGTTGACAGTTGGGTGTTGCAGACAGGGCTTTGTGACCTCCTAACAAGTTGGGCTAATGTATGTGTCCGTTCAGTGAGCTCCTTGGACGGTGCTCTGTTTCAGACCAAAATGGTAGGTAGGCTGTGTGACTTTAAAGCACAGATTTTAGGTCTGGCCCTAAGACCATAGAGATTATATCAGCATATCCTTCTTAGAGTGAACATGGGAAGACAGTGTGGCGGAGCAAGGCTGGCTGCAGATGTTTTCATCCCTCCCCCATCAAGAGGTAGCGTGTAGGGCTTCCCTGGTGGCGCAGTGGTTGAGAATCCGCCTGCCGATGCAGGGGACGCAGGTTCGTGCCCCGGTCCGGGAAGATCCCACATGCCGCGGAGCGGCTGGGCCCGTGAGCCATGGCCGCTGAGCCTGCACGTCCGGAGCCTGTGCTCCGCAACGGGAGAGGCCACAACAGTGAGAGGCCCGCGTAACGCAAAATAAAAGTGTATTCCCCTCCCCTTGAATCCGGGCTGGCCCTGTGAATGCGGTGGCAGTGAGGCTGGGGTCCTTCCACATTTAGTCTTTAAAAGCCCTGGCAGCTTTCGCTTCCTGCCTTTGTGGGAGTGTGTGCCTTCAGGATCCGGCTGCTGTATAAAGAAGCTTCAGTTAGCCACATGTAGAAAAGTTCCGGCTTTCTGCCATCCCCGCCAGAGTGCCCAACAGGTGAGTGAAGCCTTGGACGTTCCAGCCCCAGTCCCCATCTAAATGGCTCTGGTGGGTTTTAGACCCTAAATTTCAGGGTGGTTTGTTAGCAGTAGATAACCCAAAGAGACAGGGTCCTTACTTAATATTCAGTCGTGGGGAATTTAAACCTTGCTTGTTTGTCAGAGCCGCCTTCTGTAGGTGAGCTCGGCGGGGCGTGGGGTGATGGAGTGCTTGGACAGCTGTTTCCCCGGAAGCTGGAGGAGGGCAGCCTCGCACACGATGGGCAGACCAAATAGCTCAGGGATGCACTTGCTTAGACAGCTGAGAAACAACTGCAGTGGCCCAAAGGAGTGGGGAGAGTGGGTGTTTTGCTATCAGGAATGGAGTTATTCAACTTGAAGGGAAAAAGATGTATAAAGAAATCCATCACGTTTCTAGAAGTTGCACTAAGAGAAGCATTCTTAGCCTAGGCCCTGCACCAAGATCCAGTTATTTGTTAAAATCTAGTTTAGGAGGTGGGTGGTGAAGGACTTCTTCCAAATAATAAAGAATGGTTTAATATAGGATGACAGTCTCAATTTTCTCCCCTCTGAATTGCTGGTGAATTTCAGGGTCCAGAAAAATTTCATTTACCTTGTCCTGTAGGCCCTTGTGGTCATAGCAGTTGCTGAAGTGTTTTTGTTTTTGTTTTTTTCTGTAGCAGGTGCTCAGTAAGTGGGATCAATTTGGTTTCCATAGTAATTTGATTCATGTTACATGTAATTTAGCTCAGTTTGCTCTAAAGCAAAATCTGTTGCTATGTTTAAAATCACAACAAATGACGTCAGTTACAAAGCACACCTGCGCACTTTGGTGGATTTTTCTCCGTGTCGTGTGATTAACCACTACACACACACGTGTGCGTGCGACCACACACACAAACACACCCTCAGACCAAAAAACAGATTTGACATGCAAAGAATTTCATGGTTCTTGAGTAATTTGAAAAGATACAAAGCCCAAATTAACCATCCTGAGCACGACCGTGTGCAAGTCCTCATTTCGAGGGAAACCACAGCCTGGCAGTCGTGTCAGCCCCTCCCCTTGCCGGGGCCTGAATCACCTACACGTTATGGGGGCTGCTGATGACCGCCAGCGTTTCTGTCACTGCAGCCTCAGCAGCCTTGGGCCACACCCCTCACCCATTCCCTGCCCCAGACTGTGGGGCAGAGGGACCTCATCTCGAGAAGGATGGAACCGGTGAGGACAGGACCTTTATTTATTTATTTATTTTATAAATCTATTTATTTATTTATTTTTGGCTGCGTTGGGTCTTCGTTGCTGCGCGCGGGCCTCACGCCGTGGTGGCTTCTCTTGTCGTGGAGCACGGGCTCTAGGCGCCTGGCTTCGGTAGTTGTGGCACGTGGGCTCAGTAGTTGTGGCGCACAGGCTTAGTTGCTCTGCGACATGTGGGATCTTCCCGGACCAGGGCTCGAACCCGTGTCCCCTGCATTGGCAGGCGGATTCTTAACCACTGTACCGCCAGGGAAGCCCTAAGGCCCTTTTTCTGCTGCTGACAGTTTCTGTGACCCCTGGTCATGTCACTTTTCTGAACCCACTTCCTTATTTGTTAAATGACAGTACCTGCATTAGACTTTCTGTGAGGAATAAATGCGGTAACTTGAAGAGCTCTGGCGATGCTAACGTGCCGTACAAATGTGGTTGATTGTATTATTATTAATGATAAAATGCTTACTAGAAAAAATACAAAAAAAAATCTTTTTCCCCCTTAAGATGGCTTGAGAAGGATTTCAGACGTAAGTGATTAAGGAAGGCCCCACGATGTGACGAACAATGTCTTTGGTTTCAACTGTGTATAGGGCTGGGCGCTGGCTGCAGAATTGTTGGAGTGTGTTGGGTGTCCACGGTCACCAATTCTGATATCACTGTGCTCAGGCATTTTGCTGGAGTAGACCATGTCCTGCTGTTTATTAAACATTTCTGTGTAGAGATAATTGGTTTTTTTCCCCTGGAGAGGATTTATGTCTTAGTGCCAGGCTTCAGGTTGGCGGTACTACCCTCGGCTTTTTGCTTGGCAGACGCGCGGCCAGGTCATAAGGGGGAATTTATGGCAGGTCTGGGTAAGAACACTAGAGAGGAGAAGAAAAGGGACTTGGCTGTTGAAAGGGAAGCATGTTAGCCTTGGCATCTCTGGGCCCACTTTGCCCTGGGGGCTTGGATTTGAGCACTGGATCCTGTGGGTTCCCTCCAGCGGGGGAGGGGAAGGAGCATGAAGAAGGGGAAAGAAAAAATGCTTCGGTGAAAACAGAAGCAACAAATAAAATAGAGGATGGTAATTCTGGTGTGATCCCTGAAGCAGCAGAGAAAGGCAGGCTCTAGGCTGAGTGTCAAGAGCTCGGTTCCTGGGGGTGGGCGCGCTTGGCTGGGGTCGTATACTCTGGGCACGTCGGGTTGGTTTGGGAAGCCTGGCAGCAGGGAAGGGAAAGGTTGTTGACCAGGCCTCTTGTTCACATGGTAGATCTTGAGTTGGGGTTGTGACAGATTGTCCTCCTCCAATAGGTAGTTGCTAGATGTTAATTGCTGGCTAGATCACTGGTTACATTTGCATTTTTGACTTGTTTCTTGGTGGGTATAAAGGAGATAATTCAAACCTATGGCTTTTAAACTTTGCTCCCAAGGCTGATTCTGAGGTTCTGCAAACGTTCACCTAAATGTCATTTTTATTATTTTTAACTTTTTACAACTCTGAAAATGTGATCATAAATTCAAACATACGAAATGTGTGAGATAAAATATCTTATCGGGGGCTTCCCTGGTGGCGCAGTGGTTGGGGGTCCGCCTGCCGATGCAGGGGACACGGGTTCGTGCCCCGGTCCGGGAGGATCCCGCATGCCGCGGAGCGGCTGGGCCCGTGAGCCATGGCCGCTGAGCCTGCGCGTCCGGAGCCTGTGCTCCACAACGGGAGAGACCACGACAGTGAGAGGCCCGCGTACCGCAATAAAAAAACAAAAAAACAAAAAACAAATATCTTATCCGTATGTTTTATATTCTGAGATTATGTTCTGTGTGAAATCCATTGGCATATCCTGCTGGCTTATTTTTAACCACTTCTGGATTCTTGTTATATCTTAACTGGTTGAATTGGCTAGGCAGGTTATGGTCAAAAACTTCAGTTTTTATAAGCATCACGGGTGATGCCAATTCAGGTGGTCCATGACCTGCTTTGAGAAACTTAGGCTGAGAGATGTTGAATGATGCCTCACTCAGAACTGACAACCTTGGAAATACTTTCTCCCTAGCTTAGTTATTTTCATCTGCAAAGCCATTGTTTGAGAAATATCAAACATGCTTTCTTTTTCCTAACCAAAAAAATGCTGAAGTGTGTTCATAATCCTGTCTAGTTCTTTGAGAGCATTGAACCTCAGGTAGGCCTGTGAAATGGAGAGAGGCATTCTCTCCATTATATACACTGGAAATCTATGTATTTTGCAACTAACAGTGTATAATGTAGTTCGTTCTGGAGTTGGAGGTCTGACCTCTCCGTGTGGCCAAAGCCATTTGAAGATCAGAAACTTTGGAGGCACCTTGTACCTTTTCCACATCCACCCGGTGGCCAGGCCCTGCCCCTTCTGCCTCCTGCAGTGACCCCTCCCCTCTTGTCCTCCCATCACTGCTGTGGCCAACTTCTTATCCAGGGCAGTAGTGTCCTAACTGGTTAGATGGTTAACCACCTCCAGACTGACTCTTCTAGTCCATCTTCCTAATTGCCACCCCAAAGTACTATCTTGTGAACTTCAGATCTTATCCTGTCACATTCTGCCGAAACTCCCTGGTGGCTCTCTTACCGCCGTGATCAACCTGCTTGCATTTCTCACCTTACGTATCTCTTTGGTTCCATCCCTCCACCCCCCTCAAACATTCCCTGGTACAGGGCACTTCTCTAGACCTTTATTCCCCGTTGCCCCTCGAGGATGCCCTCCCCCCCCTTCCTGACAGTCCCTGGCTAACAAGTCCTTTACTCCCTTGCTCTGTTTCCTCTACCCCCGCCATCATACCTGCATGTGTCTGCAGATCTGTCTTCTCTCAAGCAAGGTTGAAAATTTTTAAATTCAAAGACAGATTTTCAGAATAATCTGTTCACACAGTGATTATATACTTGGCTTCTTTTACTTTAAAAATGTTTATCAACGTGAGGGAGTCCAAAGTAATCTGGCCCTTGCTGTCAGAGAGCTTACTGTCTAGGGAGAGAGACACGTATGGAAAAGATACATGCGAGACAGTATGTACCAATTATGGAAGTAAGAGTTCAAACCAAGAGGAAGACAGAAATGGATGAAAGCTACTGCTTCCCACAATCGAGAAAGCCTGAAGGCGGCAAAGGAAGAGAGGGGTGAATGGGGTCTTGAAGAATGCGTGGGGCTGAGGCGGCAGGCAGAGAGGGCATTTCTAGCAAGAAGGCTTGGAGGAGAGAAAAATCTCAGGCAAGTGGGCCTGTGTTAGTGGTTAGGTGAGTCGTTGAGTAGAGAGGAAGTGGGGCTGGAGGGGTGGGTTGCAGCAGGTGCGTAGATGCTATTTGCTAGGGTGTCAGTAGGCATTTCTCGTTCGTGCAGGGTCTGGGGGAACGTCTCTGCCATGTGAGGGCTGGGATTTTGCATTGTTGCCGTGACACATGACATGGTTGGCTCTGCTTGATTTAATAAGAATTTGTTTTATGCTCTAAATCGGGAGTCAGCAAACTTTTCCTGTAAGGGGCCAGATAGTAAATATGTTAAGCCTCTGTTTAGAGCCTGTCTAGAACAGACCGCATTATATACTGTTAGTGTGAAATACACACATTTCGAGTGGAGAGAAAGCCTCTAGATTTCTTGGTCTCTGCTTTAAGCTGGGCGAAGTGTTCTTGGCAGGATTCCGCACCCCATCCCTGAAGCCTGCCCTGCAAACAGGCCTCCCGTTCAACTCCTCCAACTCGGAGTGTGCGGTGTACTAGTCTGTGTTTACAGTGTGATTGTTTGCCTGTTCTCCTGGGTAATGAAAAGAGGACCTGTGGGGCTGGCCTGGTTAGGAAAGCTTTCCTGGCAGGGGCAGTGGGGAGGGTAAGTGGCGAGAAAGGGGGAACGTTTGAGCTGGGCTGTAGCGTTGAGTTTAATCTGAATAAACAGTGAAAAGCGGGCGGGCACTGCAGAGAGGTAGCTTGGGTGGGAGGACCTGACACGGCAAGGATCGAGGAGGCACAAATAAGATAGGTCTCTGGGGGCTGGTAAATCGTGTAGACTTTTCCTTAAGACAGGCTGACTTCTGCAGCCTTTCCAGAAAGTTGCTGGTGTGTTTTCACTAGGAACTTACCAGTGCCAGGGATGGGGGCAGGAGGGCGGCGGAGGGAATTGGAAATGAGGGCTGAAGCTGAGAAACAGTCCTTTCAACTTATTGTAGGTACATTGTTTTTTCCTGTATTCAACCACAATTAATATATGTTAATCGTGGAAACATTCAAAAGTAAAAAAAAAAAAAAAAAAAAACCACAGAATCACTGGTAGTCCCACCACCAGAGATAATCACTGTTTATTCTCTGCTACCTATGTGAGAGGCATTGAAAAGGTGAACAGAGGAGTTTGGTAAAAGGATAATCAAAAAATGACTTCTTTCATAATTAACTGCTTTCCACTTATGTGCCACTTCCTGAACTCTGCTGAAATTCAATTCTTTTTTTTTTTTTTTTTATTAATCGGGAAGGAATAGCCCCGATGGAAATGGTGAGACTTACAGTGGAATACGTTAGCACGGCTGTGCAATGCAGAATGTTAAAACCTTCTGAAGTGGCTTTTGTTTCTTGTTCTGTGACTCGCCCACTCTGTGGCACTTTTTCATCATGTTTTTCTCTCAACTTCTACCCTCATGTTTCCCTTCCTTATATTATGCAGTCTCTTTTCATCACTAGGTAATGAGTTCTCCTCCTCTCCGTGCCTACAATGTTATAGATAAGCCATGTTTCATAAACAAGTCAATAAAAATTTCCCCTAACCTTTGGAAAATTGTTTTAGAGGAAAAATAAAAAAGCCTTATTCCCCCTTAGTATATTACAACTGACCTATTGGAGCAATATTAAAATTAAGAATTTTGAGAAACATAATCTTTAATTAAAAGGTAAAGTTGATAGACGTGTCTATTTTACAATTCCAACAGTATACCCATGTGAGTAGTACATAGTTTCTGCTTGCTTATTTTTTCATCCGGCAGTAAGGAGTATTTTCTAACCTGGTTAAAATGCTGTCCATTAGCTGGTAAATCTGGTGCTGCCACCTCAGAGGAGAGGCAGGAACTCTTTCTTAAAAAGGAGGATTGAACTACTTCTCATTATCTTATGTGGCCCATTATTCATCTATCTGATTTTAAAATGGCACTGAAAAAAAATAAAATAAAATGCCACTGAAATTTATACTCCAAGAAATTTAAGTGAGCGTGGTTATTAATTGCAAAAAAAAAAAAGGTTTGTGGAATATTAATTGCAGTTATTGAAATTAAATAAAAGGTCAGTCAGTCCATTTTGGATCAGTCCAGTGGGTTTAAATTAAAAAGTTACACCTACTGAAAGGTCAGATGAATGAACAAGTGAATTTTGCTCTGTGCAGCTTATCTCAATGAGCTGACCCGACGGGCTGGGTCTATTTAGCTCTCTTGCAGGCTTTGATGTCTCAGTTGAGTTTGAACACTCCCAGTGGGTGGGGCACAGTAGCTCAGACTGGTGTAACATTCTGCAATTAGGCCTGTTAACTTTATATGAGCTCATGAAATGGATTTCCCTCTCCTGGTTACGTATAAAATAGAGAAACCCAAGGCACTATGGAGAGCATGAATTCAAAGTAGGAAATTCCCATCTGTCTCAGGTTGGGTTGTACTGCAGAAACAAAATCTCAGTGGCTTAGACCGCGAAGATTTATTTATTTACTTTTGCTCATGATAGATGTCCAGCATTTGTTAGCAGGGAAGCAGTGCTCAGTGTGGTCACCAAGAGTCCCCAGGACGACGACAGGTAATCCCTGGGATGGTGTGCTTCCACCACCCCTGCCATGGGGGAAGGGAGCACGGCGAACTGCACGTTGCTCTTAAAGGCTCTGCCTAGAAGCCGCAGACATCACTTCGTTGGCTAAAGCAAGTCGTGTTGGCTGTGCCTAACTTCAGATCGAAGCAATGCATGTCTGCCATTGCCCAGCTGGAGGAGAAGTGGGATATTGGAGAAGAGCCTTTAGGACTCAACTGCTACCCTTTTATCCACCTTAATGGTCATGAGGCTTTGGGGCAATAGCAAAATCCTTCCTCTTACAAAGGTCCCAGCAGTCAGTCCCCCAGCCAGCTGTTGATGCTGCGCACCATACGCTTGACTTGTGAGAAATCCCTTTTGAGAAAGTGGCTTCCCTACCCATTTCACCATTATTAATGGTTATGGGCTGAATTGTGTCCCCACCAAAAGATATGTTAGGTCCTAACCCCGAGAATATAAAAATGTGACCTTATTTGGAAACAGGGTCTTGGCAGACATAGTTAAGATTGAATCGGGTGTGCGCTGATTCAGTATGCCTGGTACCTGTATAAAAAAGGGAACTTTGGATACAAACGGGGAGAAATGCCATGTGAAGATGAAGGCGGAGCTCAGGGTGATGCAGCAGAAGCCAGGGATGCCAGAGGTTGTCAGCAGACCGCCTGAAGCTTGGGGAGAGGCCTGAAACGGACCCGCAGAAAGAACCCACCCTGCTGACACCTCGATCTTGGACTTCCAGCCTCTGTGACAATGAGACAATACATTTCTGTTGGTTAAGCCACCCAGTTTGTGATACTTTGTTATGGCAACCTTAGCAAACTAATTCACTAATCAATATACTTAAAAAAAAAATTCTTCCTGGGCCTGGCAAGCAGACCTACTGGGGAAAGCAGAACAAGGGCCACCTTGGGAAAGTTTGATGAATTCTAGCCAAGATGACGTGTGAAGCTGCTTACAGAGAAATTCTGTTTGCATAACCTTGATTCCCCCACCTCGGAAGTAACTTTTAGCAAATGTTTCTCATGTCTCAGCCCTGGAAGCAAAGAGTAAAATAGGTTAGCAGGAACTCCGTATTAATAAGGAGAAGAGGAATTTAGGGATGATAGTAGCAATATGAATAATCTATCTTAATCATACCATTGCCGGTGGTTATCAATGTTAGAAAAAGTTCCTGTGGGATAAAAAGCTTTGGGAACTGGAATTGCTTTTGTCAGTGATGGGGGAAGGGAGAATTGTATATCCGCAGACGTGCCGGTAGCTTCCATCAGTGATTATCTCCATTGTTGTGGCAACATCTGGTCTTTTGGACAGGGTGATTTTGCATCATCTTGTTATTCTCAGTAAAGATGGTTTGTCGAATACTTAATTTTATTGCTTTGAAAAACTTTTATATAATTGATGCTTCCAGTTTAAACTATTTTGCTAAACCATATGTCTGGATATTTTATTTAATTGTGGACCTGCTTTTTCACTGTTGCCATAGAGAATAATGCCGTGGACATTGTTCGGTTATGGGTAACTCAGTGAGTGATTGGTACTGCCGCATGGCTGGGTACCAGGCTGGTACTTGTACTTGTAGGCGCTGGTGATCTGCTGTGCTTCTCCATGTGTGTGTTGTTGTGGGGCGTTCTTATGCTTGCTCTCCCTTCTATACATGCACTACACACGTGTGCGCGCACGCACCCACACACACACTGTCCCTTGCACGCATGCTACTATATTTCAGAGTCAAGAGCTATATAATTTTAGGGACTTCCCTGGTGGTCCAGTGGTTAAGAATCCATCTTGCAACAACGCAGGGGATGCTGGTTCAATCCCTGGTCGGGAAACTAAGATCCCACGTGCCTCGGGGCAACTATGCGCACCGCAACTACTGAGCCCACACGCCACAACTAAGACTGGATGCAGCCCCCCACAAAAGAAAAACAACTATATAATTTAAAAAAATCTGAGCAGATGCTTTAAGCAAAGGATTTCTTAATTGATCAGTGCTAGAAAAGAAGGTGCTAAACGGTTACCAAGATATCCTTTTTGCAGTTTCCCCCTTCCTCCTGCTTGTGAACCCCAGATTTTGTGTGTGTGCTTACCACATGCTTCTGGTGCTGAGGCCTGTGGACGGGTGGTCAAGTGGTTTATGTCTCCAGTAAACAGACCCATTCAGAGAGTTCCTGAGAAGCCAACTCACCAGTGAAATGATGTACACCGGTGTGTTTTGAAGCACAAAAAATCCACATCAGTGTAATGCATTCTTGATGCCCTTCTATGCACAGATTGGTTGTGCTGTGAAATTTTAAAATTTCAAAATGGTAGAATTCATATTCAAGTCCACATGTGTTCTAATGATACCTTGCTTTTTTGGTGAAGATTTGTGTTTCTTTATTTTACTGGATCTTTTAAAAAAGGCAAGTCATATCTGCTTATGTTTGCATAACCACCATAAGTGCTTTTCAAAGTCAGTACATGCTGTTCTGTTAGTAAATCCTTTAACTGTTTTAAAGTTAGTAAATTCTAGTCTTTTTTGCGGATACATGCATTATCCTGAAATTATACGCTGCCCAAACTGTTGTTGAAATACTTTGTTCTAATTGACTGAATACTTCAGACTTTCGTTATAGCCACCAAAGAAATGAATATAAAGCAAGAATACTTTTTGAAAAAATTTCTTCTTCAGGGGTTAAATAAATGCTGCAAGTTGGTTCATCTTTTGCTAAAGAGTAGTAAGAACAGAACTTGAACTCATTGGAAGGGAGCCGTTTTAGGCAAACATAATTATCCTGCTTTTGAAACTTAATTGCAAAGCGTCTCTTGGCCGTAATGTTGCAAAAATTGACTTAAAGATTCAGGTCGAGATTGGAAGTGGCAAAATAATAACTGGAAAGAATCAGAGAGCCATTTCTTTGTAATTTGGGATCATCTCTTAGAGTTTCTCTTGACAGCTAACATGAAAATTGGTCTGCAGGTCTGTGGCTGGGTGGTTTTCAACACAAAATCTCAGCGAAACGACTGATGGGCCCTTTCTCCTTCTACCCCTGACTTAGTTTAGGGATTCTAAAATCTGTTTGCTTTGAGAAATAGAGAACTTTCTGTTCTTACACCGTTGCGGCATTTCCTCCGGATACCGTAGTATTGTTCGGAATTATAGTTAAACAGTTTTCGCATACTTCTTTTGGCACTACATAGTGGTTGCCCCTGGGCACGTGTGTCCATGACTGATCCTGCAAAATCATCCTCTTTGTTTACAGTGAACTTGGACCATTGCCCCGATATCATCATGTCGGTTTCCAGGGAGGCCCTGCTTCTGCCTCATGTATCTCTAGTGGATTATTATGTAGCAAGGATTGTAGAATTTTTTCTCTTCTCTAACCAGATGACTGCTTGGGTTTATTGTTGACTTGCTTTTCCATTTTCTCTCTGTTTGTTCCCATTATGTAACCAACTAGTAGCGCCATCTCCCTGTTACGAAGCTGCTCTGCTCAAGTAACACTGCGCACGCTCACAGGGGAAGGCTTTTACTTCAGTTATAATGAGCAGTTCTTCATCAGCATTCTTACTTTACTCTAGACGCTGATTCAAAGAACTGTGATTTGTTCCTTAGGTTTCACTTTTATTTTGTTTAGAAATTCTCTGAATTGATCTGGATAGCAATATAGTAAGGGAAGCAAAATATGAAACTTAAGCCATTGGAAAGACTGTTTTGGACCCAGTGGATTCTAGCTTTGAGTGGCTCACTGCATTTTTCATAGCAGAGAAGTCATTAGCAATTTACTAACGTGAAGTATTTCTAAACATCCTTCCGTGTGTCTGGCTCTGCTGATGGCTGCGATGGGGGGAATTTAAGTTGAGTAAATGGCCTCTGCAGTCAAGAAATGCACACGCTGTTTGAAAAGATAAGACTTGCCTCCCAAACATTAGATAATAAGTCTTTGTTTCTGGAATTTTATTAAAATTAAGGCTGAATATATGTATATACCTGTGTTGAAAAGCAGGTTAAGACGTATCCTGAAAAAGTTTTGCCTCAACGATGAGAGTAAATTAGTGCTCTTAAATCTACTCTTAGCCTTCTTGTTTACTTAAAATAAATGAGGAAAAAATACAGAAACTCAATTCATAGTATAATAAGTTACCAGAGCTTTATAAACAGCTCTCCTGACAGCTGTAAGTTTTTGGTTTTTTGAGTTTATACTGATTTATTATATTTTCCCTTTCCAGTAAGCCTGTGGACATCTCTTTGCAATCCGATTGATTGTAGCAGAGTTCCTGTGTCATTTTTGGTCACGTGCAGAAATACCCTCAAGATGGTTGAGGTTGGCCTATGGATGTATTAAATTCCCACTCTCCCCTCTGTAGTTTTCTTCCCATTAATTTTTTTGGTCTTAAGGAGAAGTCATAAGAGGATAGTTACTTGGGGCTCCTTGAATTAATTTCTAGTTAGCCGAATTGCTCACCAACTTCCATTCTTACTCGCTGGGTAACAGCTTTCAGGCGCGCCAGATTTCTTTAGATTTATCTCAATTTCGTAGTGATTCTTAACACTGCTGCTTTTTCTTTTCCATCTAATTCTGGGCCCCTTTGAATCCCCTTAATCCAGCTCTGATCACATTATTAGGTATGGCAGGGTCATTGTGGTGAACTCCAATTAGCTTTCTTCTTGTTAGAAACATTAGACATATTCTGCCCACACCTTGAAAGAAGTTTGTAAATGGAAAAGGTGTTTGTGAAGATGCTGGGTGACTTTCTGGGTTATATGTTGGTTCTTTCTTGCCTTTTCTTTGCCTCATTTTCACTCATTTGCTCAGACTTAACATCACTTACCACCTAGTATTTGTATTGAAGGTAATAGACAATAAATGCTTGTTGACTGAATGAATGAGTTAAATATGCCTGAAGTACTTAATAGAAAAACTCAGCTCTTATCATTTGTCAGTTCCAGGGAAGATGGCCTTGTATATTATCAACTTTTTCTGTGAATGCCTGAATTTTGCCATGGTATAGGACTTAATATAGTTGTTACTATTGTTTTGTTTTCAGGAAGGTCAGGAGTAGGTGTACCTCCTTGGCTAGATGGGGTTCAGTATTCTGAGTTGTCTGTTGGGAATGTTTGGACAATCCTAATTGTCCGGATTGTCAGGGCAAAAAGTCCACTAGGCAAATTTACATGTTTCGCCTTCTAGGTTTTTCTAACCTATGGTTACTTCCCACCCCTTCAATGAGGCCTTTCCCTGAGACCAGGCTCAATTAAGATAGAAAGAAATTGATAATAGATTACCTGTAAAATTGATGGAATGAATAGTCAGCTCTCATTCCGTCCCATTCAGTCATACTGGATGTTTCTAACTCCTGTTTAGGAGAAGTTCTAGATCAGTCCAGTTTTTTTCTGGAAGTGGGGAAGTCAGTTTTGCATAGATATTAAAACCTGTCCTCCTTTTTCAAATGATTCTTTCCAAGAATCAAATATTTTTAATGAAGCAAATTTACGGAAGCAGAATGTAGAAATTAAATATTAGAAGAACTGTATTTCTAGTGGGTCGGTACCTCATTCTTTCAGCCCTTTACCCTCTAAATCTTATTCAAACAACGTGTGTTAATAAGCTGTTTTCCTGCTTACACAATAAATAGAACATTATTTATTAAGGTGCAGTCTCCTCGCCTCTGAAAAAATTTAACTTCTTTTATAAGTAGCTATACACAGTTTCCATACCTTACATTCTTAATTATTTATACGATATTTCAGAAATATTGGAATATTTTGCATGTAGGTGCACATTCTTGCCCACACAGGGTCCATGTTTACAGTCACCACAGCTATATTTAAGTATAAGGTACGGTGGTAAAGAACAGAAATTGTATTCATCAGAATCTTTACATATCCAATTCTGGAGTTTTAAAAATAGTATATAGTCATAATTTAGGTATATATAATGAACTCTACTAACATTCACTGAGTATATGCCTATAGAAGTACTCTATTCTGCAGACTGTAAGCAGATACACCCTGTTCCTCAGTGTTTCAACAGTGTGGTCAACATTCCAGTAAAGGTGCCATGTTTGAGGCATCAGTTTGACGTCTGCAAAAAGCGCTGTCCTTTTCCGAAAAATAAGTTTTATATAAAGTATTTAAAAATACTTTATATACTTCATATAAAATTAATTAATTTTAATTTTGTTAACTTGTTTGCACTTAATTTTGTCACAGACTTCTGTCAGTGGATGGTGTCTTAAAGAGAAAGGCATCCTATGAAAATAATTAACGGTCCTTATGTAGTCTATACTCTTTATCTCATGGACATAGTGGCCCCTAGCAGAAAACAACCTGTTTCAGTATGTGGAAGAGTGAAGCCCAGCACACTGAGGATTTCCTGAAGGTAATGATAATCCCAGCAGCTTGGAATGTTGACTTGGTGATGCGTCGCACACGGTAGTGCTAATTGAGACAGGTCAGTTTGGGTAAACAGTCGCATATGGGACACCACTAAGGGCTCTGCTGGACACTGGAGCTGCAGTGATGAAAACATGAGATGTTCCTCATGTGCATCACCTGCATTTGGAAATTTCCGTGGTTTGAGGGTCATGTATGGGGGCCAACAGAAGTTTTCCCAGAAGGCCAAGCATATAATATGAGAACATTGGATTGTTCTGTGACCATAATGATGTAACCTTTTTATTGGCCCAGAATGAGCAACTGCAGGCTAACATTTACACAAAAGGAATTTAATGTGCCGATAATATTTAATTGAAGGACTAGAAGAGCTATTTTAAAACATTTCCTTCTATGACTTTTTTACTGGACACTTCTGGTTTGACATTGTTCAGGTTTAACTTTGTCCTCATTTAACTTTATCCTGTACAAATGCTAAGGAGCTTAATAAAGGTCTATATGATCAAAAAGGCAGCTCTTAACCCAGCATGAAATTCCAGTCTCATTTATTTTTGCTTGCCCTCTGCCAAAGAATTCAGACAACTGCATGCTTGACTTACAAATAGAGGACAAAGCGTTGATCAGCAATTGTGTTTAAAATATGGAGTGGAAATAAGTTTATGTAAAATAAATCCACAAGAAGAAAGAAAGTGGAATATACGTATCTCCTCTAGCGTGTGCTTCCTGCCTGTGGAGTCCACTGTGTGAAATTGGGGGTTGGGATCCTACAGGGGCCATCAGCCCTGCAAGGTGACGTTTGCCCTCATGATCATGAGTTCACGTCTATACTACAAGGCATCTGAATAAATTGAAGTAATTGAGTTCTGACTTTACATAGCAGAATCTAAACCTCTGTTCACACCGCTTTTCATGTTCTTAGGCTACACATAAATATTTGACATATAGTATTGCAGAATGAGGTCTAACAGAGTTTTGTAGGGCAAATTTCCATTGGCTTCCTTACGCATTATGTTTTGTCCAATAGAAAACATCAGACTTGGTAGACAGTTGACTCATTGTGTTGGGGTTTTAATTGTGGTGAGTGTCCTTTTACATAAGTTGTGTGTGTGTGTGCCCATGTCTGGGTTTTGCTTGGAAGAACGATGAATAAGGTAAGGGCAAAACCCGTTTGCTCTTCCTAACACAGATGGTGGGAAGAAAACTCTTACAACCGCTAACAAAACAAAATAACGCAAGAAAAAGGCAGTAATCGTGTGCCTAGTTCGTATTCCAGATTCATTTACAGCTGAGCATCGTCTTGAATATTACAAGGAAATAAGCTTTAAACTCAAATTACTGTAGAACTTTGCTAATTCATGCTTGACTAATTTGCCCACCCCAGTCGTTCTCACTGACGTCTTGCGGATCTTCTGTGACTTTGAGAAAAATTTGATAGTAGGCTGTGGAGAAGGCTCCTGTTACTTCTGTTGTTGTTGTTGTTGTTGTTGTATAATTAGTTTTTTTATTTTTGGCTGTGTTGGGTCTTCGTTGCTGCACACGGGCTTTCTCTAGTTGTGGCGAGCGGGGGCTACTTTTCGCTGCGCTGTGCAGGCTTCTCATTGCGGTGGCTTCTCTCATTGTGGAGCACAGGTTCTAGGCACGTGGGCTTCAGTAGTTGTGGCTCGTGGGATCCAGAGCGCAGGTTCAGTAGTTGTGGCCCACGGGCTTCGTTGCTCCGCGGCATGTGGGATCTTCCTGGACCAGGGCTTGAACCCGTGTCCCCTGCATTGGCAGGCGGATTCTTAACCACTGCGCCACCAGGGAAGTCCCTCCTGTTACTTGTTATTTCTGGGTTCATTGTGGAAAATGTAGTGATATACCTTAAGGTATCATAAACAAATAAAAGAGAATATACATCTATCTGCCAAACCCTCAAGAGAGGGAAAACATGTGCTGAAAAGCTTGGATTCGATTTTCTTCCTTATTTTTGATTGTAGGATTTTTTTTTAATGCACAAAATAGAAATGTGAGTAATTGTGAGTAGTCTCCTAGTTTAAGAAAACCTACCATAAAATTTCATATTGTGCAGTAAAATTTCATTTATTTATTTATAAAAATTTTTTAATGTCTTGAATTTGTTACAGTATTGCTTCAGTTTTATGTCTTGGTTTTCTGTCCACGAGGCATGTGGGATCTTAGCTCCCCGATCAGGGATTGAACCCGCACCCCCTGCACTGGAAGGCAAAGTCTCAACCACTAGACCGCCAGGGAAGTCCCTGTACAGTAAAATTTTAAAAGCACTAAACTATGGAGAGAAGTATCAGGCAGTTTATGTAAGGCCGCGAGGTGGGCATTAACATGATTTAGTACTAGTTTTATGACAGAATTTTGTTTTATAAGGAAGGAAAGAAAAGGGAGAGACTTAACTGTGTTGTACAGTTTAGTGTATTGTCTACTTAGACCTTTGGTTTGCTGCTTGCGAAATAAAATATTTTGGTTAACTATTGATTTTTATTTCCAAAACCCTATGATAGATGCTAACCAAATATATACCAACAGCACCGTTGAGGGCTTTTTAATATTGAGGTCCCAGTGAAAATGTGTTCTAAACCTTGAACATTCGCTGCATCACTTTCTCCGCAGTCTAGATAAATATCACTGACTTGCCACCAAAATAACTGAAAGGCTCAGCTAATGACTGGCTTGTACCCTGTCCAGTTATAAAATCGGAGTGTCAGAGGAACAGTGTTCCAGTTACGCCGTGTTCTCAGCGTAGATCCAGCTTGATTCCTTGCACCGCGCATCTAGAGGTACAAATGTAAGGAACCACACAAAAGACCGGACCCATGATTCGGCACCACATCCTGGGTTTAGGTATAGTTATAATCAGAAACGTTTGCTATTTTATTCTGACAATTGAAACATTCCTACTGCAGTACCACTAAGTTAGTGTGCGTATTCATTTATCTAGATTACATGTAAAAATAAATGAATGAGTGGCCCACGTTGCTGCAGTGATGAGTGCTAGATCGGCTGTGAATGTTTTCCCAAGTAAACATAACAGGTTGCGAATGGTTACAGGTGATCGCTTTGCGTGTAAGCTAGCTCCGATTCAAGGCTTTGGGCCCAGTCACTGCACTCTCAGGTGCGTCTCGGAAGGCTCTGCTGGAGAGCGGTGGGAGGAAGGGGCAGCTTTCTGTCTCGGGGAGTTGCTGATGACTCCGGGTGCTCCTGGCTTGCGTCCCTGGGAGGCATGGCCAGTAAGACGTCAGGTCTGGAGAGGGAAAAAGGTCAGGAACCAGTGAGCCTAAGCATGCCATTTACTGAATTCTTAATATTTTAATGACAAGAATCTGCATTTCCGAGTGCTTTTAAAATAAGTTTCCGGGCAGAAGTGTGCTTTGCACACACTCTGCAGAGCGTGCCTCTCGAGGTATAAGATGAATCAGTCGCGCACACTCAGAGCCTGTTCCTTCAGCTCCGGTAACCGCTGATGGTGACAGCAGCTGAAGCAAAAGAAGCCTTTAGTGAGGAGGGGAGGAAGCCGCCACGGGACACCTCGTCACCACCAAGTCTTTATTGAGAGTCCTCAGTGTCCAAGGCAGGAGAATGTCTTCTACGGATTTTACACGTTTTAGGGTTACCGGAGTTGTAAAATCCCCTGAAATCTGTATGTGCTAAGTGTGAATATCTGTTCAGCTCTTGGCGAGTTTTCAGGTTCTCCCTTAAATTACCTGAATTTGCTCTCCTGAACCTGAGGTCTTACCGCAGCACTGTATCCCAATGATACTCATGGTTTCCATAATAAAATTAATTGACTTTCATGCACTTCATTCCTTATTCATCAATTTCCCACGTAACAATTAAAAGTGGCATGTTTAATATGCATCCCTCTGTACTATTGAAACATACATAACCGCTAGCTATCCTGCTGGCTAGCTAGATATTTTAATAAATTAATACTATTATAAACCCATAGATTGGCATTAGACTCTGGTTGCTTGGAGCCTGTTACATGCTTGGCACAAAGCAGGCACTAAATAAATATTTGTTGAATGAATAAATGATTGAATGAAGGAGCAAAGAAATGACTAATGGACCAACCACTTATCGTACAGTTTAGTAATCAGGAAGTTCAGTAGGGAAGTACAGTGACCAGATTTCTTTTGCAAATCTTATTAGTGCAAAGGATTTGTTATTAAATATAGATCCACCTTCATTGTTTGACTGGATAGTCTAAAATAGATCCAAACCCATTGTTTGACTGGGCTTCATAAACGCAGGATAAAATAGATTATACTTCCCGTCATCTGCAGGAGGCACTGCTATTGCTGACGAAATCCCACCCTTGGCAAATGTGAAACAATAACCAGCATGAAAGCTTGGAGGTTCCTCCACATGTATATAAACAACCTTGGCCAGGCTCAGAGCTGGTAGAGCATCTAAAAATAGATAGATAATCCCTTATCTTGTTGCATGTGAAAATAGTGTTTATATTAAGGCAACATTATTAGAAATGATGTGTGAGAAAAGAATCCTGGCAATGTCTTTTACAATTTAGAGCGAGAAAATATATTAATGTGACTTTGAAGCACAGGATTAGTACTGCTGGAATGCGGAGCAGAATTGTAGCCAGTTTCTCTTTGATGAAAAACTGTTTGTTTATGCAGACATGTAATATTCTGTCCCACGGAGACTTGTCCCTTGCCCACAAAGTGGCACCCTGTTTTTCCACTGGATGTCCACTGAGAAACACACTGGTGGTGATGGTCCTTGAAAAAGAGAGGTATATTAGGATACCCTGAAATCTTACTGGCTTAACACACTACAAGTTATTTCTCACTCATGCTACATGCCAACATGGGTCAGCAGGCATGCCCATCCACGTGGTCACTCGGAGACCCAGACAGACAGAAGGTTGCACAGGAGCCCAACTCGGAGGTGCCACTCGTCACCTCTTCTCAGAGTGCACTGGCCAAAACTAGTAACATGGCTCTGCCTGAGACTGGGAAACGTAGTCTTCTCTGTGTCGAGGAAGGAGAGAGAACTGCTCAGTGCTGAGCGATTTTTGCAATTGGTGAGTAACATTCTCATATTAAAATCAGTTAATGAGAGTGTGGTGTAATAAATCCACCACCATGTTTTCCAGGTTTAAATGGACTAATTTAGTTTGTCTAAGTCCATGTCAAGTGGCTATTTCCTGAGCCCCGAGAATAATGGGGTCTGGGTCATTTTCCCACTGTACCAACTTAATTGGCATACAATGCGTGGAATCTGACCTGTGGTAGAATCCTTGCCTAAGGAAGGCAGCACTCATTTTTGTTTGGTATTTTCCGGTAAGCTAATTTGATATATCAATTTTTAAAGCTAAAGCGTAGCTGGGTGAAACTAAGGACCAAACAAAAATTGCCGCAAATGATTGTTGGTAAGTGAAACAAGAATTTTCAGGGGGTTTTTTTGCCCCCATGGATACGGTGAACATGGCCAGCAGCTGGTTGTAACCAAGATAAAATGTATTTAATTTTCCCCTTCCCTCCTCTCCTTCAAACCACAGCACGCACGCACACACGCACGCGTGCACGCACGCGACCTGCTTATTTAGAACGAAGGAATCCAAGTTGTCTTCTCTTACCTGGGATATAACCAATTTGAGAAGCTAGAGTGAATAAGCCAGGTAGCCATGAACTGCCTATCATCTTCAAGTGCAGAAAGTAACATGAAAGATCACAGGTCTGGGGGTTCACCAGAGGCACCTCAGTTCACAGCTCTAAAGCAGAGTTAGAACTTGAACTCGTAGTTGTGGGGTGCCGACCAGTGAACCCGGTGGCCTTCACCCGTGAAGGCACACAGAAAATTAAACTGAGGAGTGTGTCCCCCTCAGTTCCAAGGGTCCGCCGGGACTCCTCAGATGAGCTGCCCTTGAGTGATTTTCTGAACCTCGTCCTGCCTTCTCACGGCTGCCTCGGTGACTCCCCATTTTTCTCCAGTTGGACTCCAGATGCCTTTGGTGCTCCAGGCCTTCCACCGTCAGGTCACCGTGCCTGGGGGTAGCACTTTCCCTTGGGCTCTTTTGGGTTTCCCCCGATCTGCAGAACCCTCCTCTGGCTCTGCCTGGGAGGGGGCCTCCCTCCTGCCCTCTTCTCCCCCGGCGCCTCAGCCCTCAGCGCCCCGTGGGCCATCCCCACCCAAGTCAGTGCTTTATTCTTGCCTTGCTGGTGCCTCATGTTACACTCTGTCTTGCAGTCATAGATATTCCTATATCTGTTTCTCCCTTTACATCCCTTTCTCTAAGCTCTTAGGAGGTCAAGGATTTTTTTTATGCATTTTCTTATACCCTTATTGTCTAGTATAGTGCTTTATATCTGATTAAATGCTCACTAAGTATGGAATGGATTTATTATATGTTAGTTTTTAGTACAGACAAGTGTATGGAATGTAGTTCCCCAATATTAATATTCTTTGTATGGTTAGATTACGTACAATGTACTTAGTAAATGAATGCTTATAAAATGTTGGGTTGGCCAAAAAGTTCGTTCGGGTTTTTGGCACGCTGTTACAGAAAAATCCGAACGAACTTTTTGGCCAACCCAATAGAATTTAATCTGAAAAGCGAGATCTTTTGATCCATAGAATATTTATCTTAAAAACCAATGAATTGATCCTCGTGTATTTTTTAATTCTCCTTTATAAGTTTAGTGTACTGGGAGCCTGAAAGTAACACTGACTTTGGAGAAGGGTGTACCTAAAGTAATATTTTTCTCTGAAATCATTTTGCTGGGTTATTTCATATCCATCTGGGTGATGTCCAGGAATTTGAGACTAGTGGTTCAGACAAACTTGTCAAACAAGATAAGAAAAATTGTACTTAGCCAGAGAAAAATGAGTTGATGATTACCTGTGACTTAGTCATATCCGCAAAGATCATTTTTTAGATAAGCTGACATTTACAAGTTCCAGGAATTTAGGACCTGATATCTTTGTAAGCCGTTACTCAGCCTATACACCCCATTTTCAACACCTGGGACAGTTTACAGAGAAAGCCAAAGGATTCACATTCTATCCTGCAGGGGTCGTTTTACTCTTGAAGTTAAATCAAGCAGTTATTGAGAAGGTACTATGTGTTGTTGCTGTTCCTAGGCACAGTGGGAGGTAGATACAAAGGTGTATAAGACTGTGTCTGTCCTGAGGCTGCTTGTGGTTTTGCTGGAAGGGAAGACGTACGTGTAAAATGAGTCATAAGAAAAAGGTTAGATCCAGAGAGCCAGGGAGTGGTACCAACAGTGGTTGTTGTAGCCCTGAGCCTGTGTGCTTGGCGTGGATGGCTCTGTGCGCTGGAACATTAGACCTAGGAGAGATTTAAATGATCACGTCCAACTCACCACTTGACTGTTCCCCATTGCATTGTTTTCTGCTGTCTCCAGGTCTTTTCCCAAGAGCTGCGTCCTGCAGGTGTGCCTTCCTGGGTGTCTTATTCTTTCCTGTTGTACTTTGATGGTGCCATTATCTAGGCTTCAGTGTCTCTTTCTCCAATAAAACAGCAGTTCAGATTCTTAAAGGTAGTGCCTCTGTGCTAGCAAACACAAACAGAATCACTTCTGTGAATCAGTGATACAGAAGAATAAAATCTAGGAAACAACTTTACAGTAGAATCAATCTGTTACAGTATCATGTACTGTCATTTGGGGTAACTGGAATTTGCCCTAGCTCAATCTGTCTACATGAATGTCACATATCTTGGTGAAAACTATGATAATATCCCTTTAAAAAGAAAAGTGATTATCTTTTCTGTATATATGTTTTAAGAGAAGCTGCATGTCTCTGAGTTGTAATTCATGATTTTGATAAGAGTCCAGGGCTATCTGCTGTTGAGTTTATCTCTGGGACCCTGGTTATCTTAACTAGATCCACAGAGACAAAACATGGAGAGATGAGCCAAGCCCGAGTTTGAATCCTGGGTCCGTCACTACCTGGATCCTGGCCCTGCTTAGTGGACCAGATGGTCTGAGCAGGTCACTGAACTGTTCCAAAGCACAGGTCTCACATCTTCAAAGCGGGGCTAATGATGGTACCTCCCTCAGGGTTATTAGGATGATTAAATGAGATAATGCATATAAAGTGCTTAAAACATGTCCTTAAAGTCTGTCTTTTCCATCTCTCTCCCCTTTTTTCCTTTCCAAAAAATGTCTGTGGACTGGGCGAGTTTACTGGTTCTGATTAGCGCACTGCCCTAAGTAATCAAACACTGCCCCACCTGGTCCCTTCCAACAGGCACATGATGACAAATGGAACATTTCTTAGGATACCGTTTCACCTTGGATGTCAACCAGGCTTCTAAATTACTTTGGTTTTTTTAAAGATTTTTTTTCGATGTGGACCATTTTAAAGTCGTTATTGAATTTGTTACAGTATTGCTTCTGTTGTTTATGTGTTTGGTTTTTTGACTGCAAAGCATGTGGGATCTTAGCTCCCTGACCAGGGATCGAACACATACCCCCTGCATTGGAAGGTGAAGTCTTAACCACTGGACCGCCAGGGAAGTCCCTAAATTACATTTTATATGACAACGTCTCCCCGTATTTTTGTTCCCTGGGCTTCTTGAATTGCTACGTAGCATGTTCCTTCCAGTAAAAATCAAAATTAAATAAGTAAATGGTTCCGTTGCAGCCTTTGTCTAAGAGTGATTCGTACCATGATTGCAGATTGGATAGCCATGACAGTTGTCTTCTAAACATTATCTTTAATCAAGGAAGGTGTGCATGTACTTTTGCTTCTAAAATGCGTGTGTGCGCACATGCACCCCCCCACCCCCCCCACCCCCCCTTGTGTGATCAGGTTGAAGAAAGCATGTGGCTGGGCACAGTTTGGTCTCTTTTGAACAAAGTCGTTCTGGAGTTGATCATTCTATTTTATTAAAGTTCTTAACCTGAATTTTCAGAATAAAAAGATTCCTCCCACACAGAGGCGCTGATTGTTCACACAGCGTGTGCACCCTGCATGATAAGCGACTGGGGAAGGTGCCACATCTGTGCCTTTGTTCAGTTACCATTTTTTGTCCCCTTTGCAGGGAGAGAGGCATAGACTGATATGAAAAGCTGTTAGATTTCTTGACTGCAAGATACCAAGATTTTTTTTTTGACACATTGATGCCTAAAAAGAAAAACGCAATATTTACTAGTGAATCAAAAACATTTTCCAGTGCCTTTGTATAAATTGGATATATTTTGTTTTCTTTTTGAAAATTTAACTGTAAAGCTAGTCTCCATTACTGTGGCTTTGAAACGCCCGAGATTGTTTTCTCTGGGTGGGTAGAGAAAACGTGGACAGCTTTTAACAGACAGGGTCTGAAACAGTTATAGTTAGGTTATACGTATTTCATAAATACATTGCTTAGAAAAGCAGTGTCCTCGCCTCCACTGGCCCCTCTTGGAGATGAATTGGGATGAGGGTGGTGGAGAGCTTAGAAAAGACTCTCTGGCTTTTATACGATTTTAAGAGTCATAGTTGTAACTCTTCTCAGTTTTTCTCAGAATGGCATCCAAAGTAAGGCTCAACTTTGTTATTTATTCTCAAAATGTAATTAAGTGGGTCCCTTAATGACCTGCCACATGTCCCACGGGCTCCTGAAGGAACAGGCAAGGATGAGCTAGCGCCTGGGTAAGAAGACTTTTTTATCCAGCAAGAAAACAAAGGACATAAGAATTGGGGATTATACTGTGAATACAGGCAGCTAAGCCTGCGTGACTCTTCAGAGACTGTACGTGTTGGGTGAGAGTTCAGATCTGGGCTGAGCTACTTACCAGCTGTCTGACCTTGGACAGATTACTTAGCCTTTCCATGCTTTAGTCTGCGTGTCCATAATGTGCTTGTCGGGAGGATTGAGGGAGGTGAGTTACGTGAAGCACTTAGAATGTGCTGGGCACAGAGTGAGTGTCCCATGTGTGCTAACCGTTGTTGCTTTACAGCTTGAAAGGAATTGTGTCATGCACACATTCGGGAGGGTTACTACCCCCAGCTTAAAAGAAGTTTTTGCTGCGCTTTGTACCTGAAAAAATATTTTTGGGTTTAATACCCCCTTCCGTCTATTGGTCCTGATGCAGCTAACACTCTCTGGGTTCTCTCCATATGAAAGTTACTGCTGGTTCGCACACCGCATCTCAGTGTTGCTATTATCATCCCCACTTTGCAGATGAGGAAACTGAGGCTTAGAGAGATTAAGTAACTGCATCAAGTCACCATCAAAATAAGATGCAGGGCTGGGAGTAGAGTGAAAGTCAGAGACAGAGCCACTGCCACCCTCTCTCAGTGCTGCCGTGCACAGGTGTCTGGTCCTCAGAGTCATGCCAGAAGGAGAAGAAAAGAATTCGGTCTGTGGAAGTCATGCTTGTAGTTTCTTTGGACATGGTAGTCAAAACAGCCCCAGCTCCACTCAGTGTAATAAACACGATTGAATTCCAGTGTATTTTGGGCTCTGCTGGGTGGGAGGGGCTCCACCATGATGCAGTGTGAGGTTCCAGTGGGCAGGGTTTGCGCCATGTGCCACTCTCTCTACTGTTCTAGGTTTTTCTGTCAGTTTCTAAATTGAAAGTAGGTGCATATTGCTTGATTTACAGATTACTATAGAAACTTTCAAGTTAATATTTTATCCAAAATTGTCACTAAGGACAAGACAGACTGGTACAGTAAATTTATCTTGTTAAGTTCTGGGACTTGTACACACATAAAGAGCCTTAGAATTACTGTAGTTTATAATGGAGATAATAAGGCATAGAAATCTAAGAATTCTCCTTAGATCCATGATGAGTTAGGGCCCCAGGTAACTCCTTCAATACTTTTTCCTTTGAAGTATGGAGAAAAACTCAAGTAAGAAAATAGATAAAATAATGACAATTTGGGGAATCCCCTGGTGGCGCAGTGGTTAAGAATCCACCTGCCAATGCAGGGGACACGGGTTCGAGCCCTGATCTGGGAAGGTCCCACATGCCGCGGAGCAACTAAGTCCATGCGCCACAACTACTGAGCCTGCTCTCTAGAACCCGCGAGCCACAACTGCTGAGCCCACGTGCCACAACTGCTGAAGCCCGTGCGCCTAGAGCCCGAGCTCCGCAACAAGAGAAGCCACCGCAATGAGAAGCCCACGCACCGCAGCAAAGAGTTAGCCCCCGCTCGCCGCAACTAGAGAAAGCCCGCGTGCAGCAACGAAGACCCAACGCAGCCAAAAATTAATTAATTAATTTAAAAAATAAAAAAGAATGACAGTTTAAAGCTCATTTAAGTGTTTACCTTATATCTGTTTACCTGAGAGCGTTCAAATTCCTGGGGCCATTGCTGTAGATTGACACCCACTTCAGTGTTCCAGTAATTAATGTTTGGCCCAGGAAGGTGGTCACTAGAAGTTTAATTTTGATGCAGTCGGATGCTCTGATCAATGAGAAGGTTAAGAATTACATGGGAATGTAATTATATTTTTATGTGCCTTTTTTGTATAGACCTCTGTACAGTTTATGGCTATGAACACATAGACCAGCTCATAAAGGCAGTCTCCAATTTGTGACTCTTCCTGGTTTTCTTTCTGGGAAAGGAAGTATACTGTAGAATAACAACGGTTTAATTTACTTGTCAGGCATCTCCTTTATTCAGTGTCTGGTGCCAGGTTTGCACGTATTGTTTTCACAACTCCAGTAGCTAAGTAGCTCGCTCGAGGTCAGAGAGAGAGCACTGCTCCCCAGTCCTGCCTGGGTCCCTGCAGTCACTGATGCAGCCTGTGCTTTTTCAAGCTGGTACCTGCACATCCCAAGGTAAAGTAATGACCTTAGTTTTACTTAAAGATTTTTGTAGGGAAATTTTAACTCCTATTAAAATAAGCCATGGAAATATGATGGAGGGTAATGCAGAGTGCTTATTAACATTTAGGATGACCTAGAACGTTGCCCTGGCCCCAAATCCAGCTCCGGAGGTGATGCACCTCTGCTGTCAGAGTCATTGCCCCCACGCCCTGCCATTCCCTGCAGTGTGCAGTTGGAGGGGTGACAGTGGGATGATGTCGATAGGGGCTCGTCCTGGCCCCATGTCGCCCCAGCTAGTGAGGGATGTTAGCCGAGAAGCTCAGGGTGGAGGCAGAGGGTAGTTGAAGCCCCCAGGTGAGTGCTGCTTCACGCTCCGGTCACTTCACAGATGTCCTGAGCCTTTGTAGTCTAGCCTCGGGATCACTATTTATGATACAGTTTTCTTTAGGATTATAGCTTTCCTGTTCCGCACAACCAACATATACATAAATGGATTCTTTTGTGTAACTTGTTAAAAGTTGTTGAATAGCCTCACTGCAGATCATCTTTAAAAAAAAAAGAAAGAAGTTGTTTCGAAGCTTAGACTAACCTTTTATGCTTATTTAGTCTTCCTTCAGTCCTCGACATGGCGTTCCATTTTCATGTATTTATTCTTTAAGGGATAATTAACTTTACAACAGTTCATTTCATTTTTAAGGCTCTTTCATGTGGGTTGCCCTCAGGATGGAACAGGGTTTCTCAGACTGTCTGTGCTGAGCTCTTGGCAATACAAGAAGTTTTCTGATCGCCGACCAGACTGATTGAACCATCGAGTTTCTAAAAATAGCCGTGTGCTCTACAGTTGGCTGGTTATTGGCAGGGATCCTCCCGACTCCTCCCATTTCTCAGCTCTCAAAGCACTCATTAATAGGGCAGCTTAATCACATTCCACAGTAGCTTGCACAAGTCTTCCACACACACGGACGCTTGAGGTGTGTGATGGTTTATGAAACAGGAAGTACAGATGGTCATTGCCCCATTTTCCAGATGAGGAACCTGGTGCAGGGAAGGCTTAGTGCCCAAGGTCATGCAGCTAGTTGGTTCCTGAGCCAGGACTAGCACCCAAGGGGCCAGCCTCTGGGATTCTTTTCCCTGGCGCACTTCACGTCCACGCCTGTAATTTAGAACCCGTGCCTCTAGGCCGTGTGCTTCTCAAAGGCGGTACCTCCCCTTCCTTTGAGACATTGGTGCAGGGCATACCTGGCAACAAAGGTGGGTTTCAGGGCAAGGACTAAGAGGGAGCAAGAGAGGCATCTGGGGTTCAGCATTTAAGAAAGCACTTAAATCAGCATGAGCAACCCTGCTCTCAGGGCCTCGCTGGCCTCATCCTGGTTCCAGTGCTAGTGGGGTTTACAAATAACACGGATATTCGACCACTTCTTGCACCGCATGTGGGCATTTGAGTGTTAGTGCCCCGTGATTCTCAGAAAAAGTCACAGCTTTCTTCTCCCAGGTTTGCCTTGTGTTTTGAGACATCAGTTGAAGACTTAAGGTTTGGTGCCCGTGATGCTAACTTCCGTCTTCGTTGGTTTGATTGTTCAAGACTTTTGGTGTGACAGGGAAGGGAGTATTGGGGGCATTTTTCTCCCCTGTGATTTTTATCTAAAGTACGCGCACATTCTCTCTCCCATGTTCCTGGGCCTTCCTGGCTTGGACGCCAGCCCAACTGTATGCTTTCAGTTATAGCTCTTTACAACACGGTTCCTTGTTCTGGAAACGTTTTTGGCCCAGAGCTTCAGTTCCTTCCTGATAACTGCATAGCTCTTGCTGTTGATCTTAAACACAGCTCACTCGGAGAAGGAGCTCAGCCACCAGTCTCAGCTTCTCGGGGATTTTCCTGGCAGCCATCTAGTGAACTCTGTCCCACTCTCTGTTTTACACATTAATTAGGAAATAGTCCAGTGCATGAAGCTTTGCTCGCGGGGTGGGGGGAGGGGGAGAGGGAAACCAGCTAGAACTGGTAAGGACGGAACTTTCTTCAAATGAGCGATTAAGCCACTCACATCCCCCTGTGAGAGATTAGCTAGCCCCTAAGAGAACGTGGTATTGTAGAAACAAATGTTAAGTGCTGCAGTCAGGGGGACTCTTGTTCAGGTCTCAGCTTTGCCACTTTCGAGGTACAGAAACTTAACTTACGCTTCCTTCTTCCCTGGTGCTTTGGGGGGTGGGAGTTAAAGAAAAACGAACACCAGATCACGAGAACATTCTTACAGCATTGCCCAAAGATGCCATGAACGCCTTACGGAGTACCGGGGGGGGGGGGGGGGGGGGAAGTGGCTTAGGACAGCGGTTCTCAACTGGGGGCAGTTTCGTCCCATCCACGACCCCCCCCCCCACAAGACATCTGACAGTATTTGGAGCTATTTTTGGTTATCATAACTGAGGGGCAGGGGTTGCTTTTGCATGTTGTGGATAAAAGCCGGATGTTTCTAAAACCCTATAATGCGTAGCATAGACGGTCCCCTGCAACAAAGTATTATCTAGCCCCAAATGCCAGCGGTGCTGAGGGTAAAAAGCCCTGGGTTAGGAGTTATGCTTATTGAATCCAATTGTCCCATTTAATACCCAGTGACTGTGCAAAATAAAGTTGTTTCTATCCCCGTTTTACAGATGAGATGATCAGCCTTTGGTGGTGATTAAGAAACTTGCCTCTAGCTATTCAGCTGTTTCTAGATAGACATGGGACTTTTAAACTAGGCGTATATGCATCCAAAGCCTATACCCTTTCTCCCGACCCAGTAGGTAGTGAGCTCCCCATCACTGATGGTGCTTAAAACTAGGCGGGGTGAGCACCCACTTGAAGGATGGACAGAGAGAGGAGTCTCAGATATTTTGCACTGAATGACTTTTGAGGTCCCTCCTAAAGACCACATTCTCTGATTCTATTTTGAAATGGGATTTGTCTTTTTAGCCCTGGTATTAGAATGGCAAGCAGATAGCCCTTGGCCATGACCAGTGAAATCTCTGTGCTTTGTCTGTGCACCTGTGAGTCTCATTCCTATTAATATCTCAGCCCTATCAGGCCAGAGGGCTAGGGTTCCAAACAGGGGTGGCCAGAAATCGTCCCCCTCCCCCATCTCATCCACATTCCGGGCCCGGGCAGTTATTTTTACCAACACGTGTAAATGGGTGCAGCTAGTTCTCCTCTGGGAGGACAGTAGAGGCACAAAGGAGGGGAGCTCTGGGGTTGGGACGCAGGGAACACGAACTCTTATACCTTTAGAGGCTGCGATTTAATATTAGTTTGCTAATCAGTATAATTCTACCAGTTTAACAGGTAGTCACAGTTGCTCTTTCGTGAAGAAGGAAAACCGAGAGGTTTACTCACTGGTTGTCAACCCGGGCCTCAGATAAGCATGAGCTGGAGAGCTTCTAAAACACACCTGGGTCTGGGCCCCTCTACCAGAAATTTAATTGTCTCAGGTGAGGCCTGGGTATAGCAGCGCTTTGAGAGCTTCCCAGGAGATCGTAATGTCCAGCCAGGCCAGGGGCCCCTGGTTACCTCCACACTTGAGTCCTGGTGCTTCTGTTCAGAAGAACTGCACTCAGGTACCCGTGGATGTTAATCTGTCCTAAAGAGCCCAGAAGGAGGAGGTGTTGGGCCATTGTTTCCCAGGGTGTCCTTTGTAGGTGCCGGAGTGGAAGAGGACCCATACTCTGCTGCTCTTAAATGTGCACCTGCTAGAATCTGAAACTGACATTCCTCTTCGTCCTTCAAATTCCTTATTTTAAATGATGTAATCTGAAGGTGCATGGAATCATTTGCTTAATTTTTCACAACGCTTTGAAGGTTTCCTCTCCAGGCTGTTTTTCTCACCAGCGTAGTATACGGAAAGGAGAAGCCTTTCCTTTTCGTGGCTGCAGCCCTGTCCCCTGGAGGAGGAAGCTTTAAATACTTAATGAGTTTTGAGGGAAACTTTTTAATAACAACCCAGTTAATGACCTGACTTGATGATCGATTGTGTGCTTTAAACTCTGGTCTCCAAACGTCTCTGCTCAACAAACCTTAGAAAGAATTTTGAAGAACTGTTTCTCACACGTTTTTTTAAGATGACATCATAATTTATCAGTAACTTGATACGTTATTAGTCCACTAGTTGCAAAAGATGTAATTTTTAATGTATTGAGTATTTTGTGTGTGCTTTAAATATATTTCATAACATATCCAGTATTTTGGTTCTTTTTTATCTTGTGATCGCAGATACAGCCCATTTTATGGAAAATACCTGCCATGAAATTGAATTAAACCAAATCAGTCCTTATTGCTAAAAACACGTCAGCCATATCAGGCTATTTCCTGTCATTTAAAAATCTGACTTCGTTTTTTAAATCAAATAAACAACAAAATTAGTTGGATGGATGGTAAATATGCAAGACATTGTCATTCCGTGAGCCTAGTCGTCCAGGGGAAGTAAGAGTCTGTCTCATGTCCCCTCAGCTCGGGAGCTGTGCCTTTTCAAACTGTACCCAGAAAACCGCACGGTGGTGAGATTAGGAAGGGTGAGAAGTACGCCTTTCTCTGGAAAGTGGGAGAAGGGGGTTGTGATTTAGGAAAGGCGAGGGAGCAGAAGACAGACTGTGTTCTCAGGCACATCGAGTTTAGGGAAGAGGACCTATGGAGGAGTCTAGAAACTGATTTCTTTAAAACTTCGCATGCCCAAGTTCCCTGGAAAGTCTTTGTTTATCCTCCGAGGTCTGCCTGCTGCAGTTTGAAGAGCTCAGCTTTAAAAGATGTTGGGGCAGGGGGAGGGGATTAATCAAAGAATAGGAAGTCTTTAGCTCCATTTCATTTCTCTTTCAAACGTATACTTCACTCGTTTCATTTTTGTATTAATATACAGGTAAGGAAAGAAGGACACATGTAAGAATAGGCACAGGACAGACAGTGCTGCGATTATGTTCCATGGGAGTTGACAGATTGCAAGAACTGTATCTGGCAAGTGTCACCTGAGGGGATGTGGAGTTGGGGGCAGCAGCACATCAGACTAGAGTCTTCTGGGGGTAGGGGGAGCCTGTTAATGTTCGCTTTTAAGTCCGTGGAGTGTGACGTCACTCTGTGGTGGTGACGGCATGGACCCTGGAGCCGGCCTGCCTGCGTTCACATTCTGGCGGCCGTTTACTAACTCGGTGACCCTGGGCAAGTTTCTTAACCTGCTAATAACAGGTTTCTGAGACGCGATTGGTGAGCTGCTCGTAAGCTTATTATTCTTTGCGGTCTTGAGGTTCTTACCAGGGTATGGCCGGATGGAGCTCTCCCCGCAGCAGACTTTGATAGAGGCCACTGGCCAGAGATGTGGTTTCAGCCAGAACACAGCCATTGCAGAAAAAGCCTTATCAGGACCTACCTGGGATGCCAGAGCTCCTCTGAAAAGCCAGTCAGCGTCCTCCTGTAGCTCCAGTACCTCCAGTACCTCTTGTAGCTCGGAGTCGTCACTCGTTAAAATTCCAAGAATGATACCATACTGCATTTATGTTACATGTGATCTGTTTTTGCTTGAGGACGATATTCCGCACACCCAAACTACTGTCCAGCGAGACAAGGAGATGGGCTGCTAGTCTCAAATGCCTTGAAGTGTGAGGAAGAGCTTTTAGCAGTAAACCTGTTAATGAAATCAAACTATAAGAATGACTTTGAACCCATGGTGTCCCTAGGTGCCCTTTTCCCCATCCTGCGATCCTTCTTTTACCCGCTTTGGTTACTAAACGTGTCTGGCGTGGATCATTTCATTCAGATTATTAAAGTCTATTTATTGGTAGCTGAGTTCACAGATAAACAACAGAATCTAGAGGTATCTTTACTTTCTTTTGTTCTCTATACATTTAATCTATCATTAAAATTGCTTGCAGAAAAATTGATCGTAAAACTTCTCCAGAGAAGAAATGACCCTGCATGAAGACTTCATCCTTCGTAAAGTCATGCCTGCCCTTGACCCTGGACAGAGTTAGTCACTTCCCCCGCTGTATCCCTGCAGCGTTCTATTCATGCCTCTGAGATGCGGCAGTCATGGTCAGTGTCTGTACAGAGATACCCACCACCTGTGGCTATCGAGCACTTGAAATGCAGGTGGTCCAAAGCGAGGTGTGCTGTAGGCGAGAAGCACACACCAGATTTCAAAGACTTAGCACAAAAATAAGAATGTAAGACACTTTTAGTAATAATCTGCATATTGATTACATGTTGAAATGAATATTTTGGATATATTGGGTCAACTAAAATATATTATTAGAATTAATTTCGCCTGTTTATTTTTTTTATGGGACTTAGAAATTTTCAAGTTCTAGATGTGGCTCATGTTACTTTTATCTATCTAGTACAGGGCCAGTTAGCTTCTGCCCCTAGGAGGTGAGGGCACCTAGTCTCTGTGCCTTTCAGGCCGGGCACAGTGTAGCATCGTCTGCCTATGGGTGACCCCCTGCCTGAAGGAGCCAGTGACCTCAGCAGTGCGGCTCCCATTTTGTGCATCTGGTTCCCAAATCTCTTTCCCAGTGTTTGCATTCCCGGAGTTTATTGGATCTTAAGTTCAGAGTATCAAGCTTGGCAGAAGGCTGGAATTCCTGTGGCCCTCAGTTG
Source organism: Leucopleurus acutus (assembly GCF_964270905.1). Lineage (NCBI taxonomy): Eukaryota > Metazoa > Chordata > Mammalia > Artiodactyla > Delphinidae > Leucopleurus > Leucopleurus acutus. The sequence continues at coordinate 16,926,458 of NC_139155.1, read as the reverse complement.
ACCCCTGGCCTGGAAGATGCTTACATTTGGAGGGGGGAGAGGACTGGACTGTGCCCAGGAGCTTCCTCCACCCACTTGGAGGGAGGAGGGGGCGTCCAGCGCACCTCATCCCTGATGTGGTAGCAGGACACCTGGAGCAGTGGGGACTCCCCTGGAACCTGAAAGTCCAGTTTGAACCGGTCTTGTTATGCTCCTGGTTAAAGCCTGGCGCTACTGCCGAGCTGCCGTAGCCTTTGCCAGCAGGACGGTTCTCTGCTCTGTCTGCCCCTTCTGTTTTGTCTTCTGCATTTCAAGCAAAGTGTCCCTTAAAATAGAGGCCTTCATGATCACACATCCAGCCAGCATGGTTTCATTCCGCCCGCCTACCCAGCGTGATTTACAGAGCCTGTAACAGTCCTTTGAGTTTGCTCTGACATCTTGTTGACAGGGAGGTCTTATTTGTTGTTAGAAATAACAGCCGGTGTCTCCAGGACACACCTTATTCCGTTTCAGTGAATGGGAGGTTTCAGCCCTAAGCTCTAAACGAAATGGCAGAGAGGCTGGCGGAGTGCAAGCTCTTTGTGTTTTGCAAAAAAAGTATCTGAATTTCATTTGGGTTTTGTGTTCTGGCGCTTACCAAGTGGATTTTGGTAAGAGCGTGTGCGTTCAGAGGATGTCATCACTGGACCTTTTTCTTTATTTTTAGTGGAATTCCACTTGGCTGTTTCATTAAGGTAACTTTGACATTGCGTTTTGAAACAACTCACCTTGAAAAGCCAGAGGCACCAGGTGGTAAGACGTTAGATTATGCGATGGGTGGTGTGGGTGGAGGCCAAACTCATGCTCTCCTCCTGAACCGCAGCAGCTCCGCTGTCGGAGGACAGGCTGGAGTGTATGGACGGAGAAAAAAGAATATTCCTCCGTCCTTTCGTGTGTGATGGTAAAGCTGCCTTCGTGCTCTCTTGAGGAATGAGACAGCACCTAAAACTGAGTGCATCTCGACACCCAGGTGACTCTCCAGACAGTAGACTGTTGAAGAGTCACTATATTTATAACATTTTGTCTAAAAGCTTTTGCAAAAGTTTCTCAAGCCATTCATTATTTAGATAATTCAGAGTGCATGCTTCCAAAGTCACTCTAAAAATAGAACCCGTTTCCCCTGTCTGGTCGGTGCTGGTGCCCGAGTGTGGGCTGCGTGCCTCGCAAGGAAGGAGCATTTACTGGTTTAGCAGCAAAACAAAGGTTATTCTTCTGTCTCTCTGTTTAGAGTTGGGAGATTTACCGTGATTTGGAATGCATGAAGATGTAATCATGCCATGTCTTTACTCTTAAATTCTTTTTCTGTGGCTTACGTTCTAATGCCTCTGGTACTTCTCTTCCATTTGTCTTGAGAAATTCTCAATATAATTTTCTTAGAAGTTGCTCCTTGATGCTTTCTAGGACATGGGTAGCACTGCATGGCTATCATTTGCTGGAGTTAAGTGGCTTTTAAACTCGTGATGGTGACACGCAAGAAGAAATTAATTTGGCATCACAACTTAGTACACGCACTCACCTGTGTATGTAATTGAAAGAAATTCCTCGAAGCAGTACTTACTTACATTTCATGTGAGGCTCTAATATTTTGTACTCCATTATATCTAGTTTGTTTTAATGCTTCTTGTGAACTACTAGTGGGATTGCAACTCACAGTTTAAAAAGCGCTGCTTTAATGTGTAGCTCCTATATTACACACGGGTCATTTTACCTTCCAAGAATCGCCCGTCCTTTCTGATATACCTTTCCTAAAGAGCCTTCACGACCCCAGCTTTACGTGCCAGCACCCCTTACTTCTGGTGATGTCCTCCCCACATAGTCCCCCTCCTCCCCTGCAGCTTCGATGTGAAATGCACAGAGTCCTAGCCTAGCTCTTGCACAGTGACCTCTGTGGTCATCAGTACGTAGTAAGATTCAGATCATATCCTTCGAGTGCAATTCTAACCTAAAGATCAAAAGTCTGTGGTGTTTCTTGAATAGATGTGTTCTTTGAGAAATCGTCTCTCGTTTATTTTGTGAGGACAGCTAAGCCTGGTGTCCACTTCAGTGCTGGCATCTCTGGCCCGGTGCGCACAATGAGAAATGCCCGAGGGCTGTGTTAGGGTTTCACTGGAGCTATTGTGATCGTCCCCAGGCTTTGGGGTCCAGTGATATTCACACATACCTCTCACATACCTCTCCATGGCCTCTCAAGGGCACACACTTGTCCCTTTCCTTCGGAGGAATGGTCTTGAATGTAGTTAATCGTCATTTGGAACACAAACTCTAAGAGAGAGACTGTTTGGTGTATTTATTTCACTTTTCCAGTAATGGAATATAGATTTTTGTTTCACCTTATGTGACACATTTCAAGGGCTCCATTTTGCATTGTCATTATGTTGGGAAAATATTTGATGGCTTGTCAGAAGGGAACATTTATAATTGTGTTACTAACCTGCACATTTTCAGCCTCTAGGATAGTGTGACAGGTAATTGAGGTTGAAATTGACAACAGTTACCACTTAAAAATAAGCACAAGAAATGCCAGTATGTACTGTGTGAGTTGAAACTAATTTGGTGTTTTGTAAGCTCTTAGGGTTAACATGATGCCTGATGGAAATAATTTTGTAATGGAAATTATTTAAGTGACTTGCTTAATGTATTTTTATAAAATTGGTGCAAGGTGTCATCCTGTGGCAGTGATAACCTAACGGTGCTCTGAGGGCCTCAAACCTTGGCTCTCCAGGGCCTGCAGGTAGGGATCCTGCCATATCAGCACAGCCAGGTGGCCTTGAAATACTCCAGCTTCTCATTTTGGTGCAAAGGCCACTAGTAGGCCCTCTGGTCCCTCCTAGATGTCCTCTGTGGTATTGAAGACATTTAATGTTGGTGTAGTGTCACTAACCTAAATACTTTACATCGCCTGAAATGTCTGTACTTTTGGCAACAGTGGGATGTTTTGAAACCTAGATCTCACCAACATGTTCCACTGACGGGTGAATCACTTCTTTAAGCCAATACCTCTTGACCATGTGCTGCTCTATACACTTGATCCCTATTTTATTTTTAAAATGATTTTATTACAGTCGCCCTTGATGTAAACCAGAAAATAAGAGCCTTCTGTTTACTTTAAGGGTGAGGTTACTCTGTCTTCGTCTGTTTTAGGAATTGTTTTTCCAGTGTAATGAGAAAACTTGTTAAGGTACAAGTGAAGCCGCCTAGCTTTGCAGTGAGTACTGGGATCCCATAAACTTCGGAACAGGAGGTTGTGTTAAGGATAACATCCCAGATGAGCGTTTCAGCAGAACCCCCTTCCCCGAAGTCTCATAAACTGTGCTCTCATCAGAGTCCCTTCTCATCCACACTGTTGAGAGCCAGCATCCGATGAGAAGCCCAAAGCTGGTACACAGCCACGCTTTCCTGCCCATTATTGAGATGGGGGACAGTGTATTAGTTAAGAGCCCAGACTCTGGAACCAGTCTACCCAGCTAGGAACCTCTCTGGTCTCTAGGCTCCCCCTCTGTAAAATGGGTATAATAATGGTGCCCACCTACTACAGCTGCCGTGAGGATTAGATGAGGCCTTGCCACAGCACTGGCTTTGCCCTGAGCGGCAGGTGCCTGGGTGCCTGTCTCTTCTTGGTTCAGATGGTGAACTCATCTGATGGGTTTAGAACTCTAACATCTCCCAAGCAAAACAACACGGGCACGTGGATGTTTTGTGAATTTTTGTTAAAATGCACTTAGGTTAACCATCGATAGATAGCTATTCAGAGAGAGCAGATTATGAAACGGAGCTTCAGGTAGGACTGTCTTCTTCTGATGGTTGCATCCCCATGTCCTGTTCCTTCACAGCATCAGTACCAGTAGCAGGAGGGGAGAGGGGACAAGTGGTAGGACCTCACTACTCTCATTAGGTAGACACACAATTTATGGTCAGGAATCAGACATTTCTGTGTGTGTGTGGTTTTTTTTTTTTTTTTTTTTTTGGCTGTGTTGAGTCTTTGTTGCTGCACGCGGGCTTTCTCTAGCTGCGGTGAGTGGGGGCTACTCTTCGTTGTGGTGCGCGGGCTTCTCATTGCGGTGGCTTCTCTCGTTGTGGAGCACAGCCTCTAGGCACACGGGCTTCAGTAGTCGCAGCATGTGAGCTCTAGAGCTCAGGCTCAGGAGTTGTGGTGCACGGGCTTAGTTGCTCCGCAGCATGTGGGATCTTCCTGGACCAGGGCTCGAGCCTGTGTCCCCTGCATTGGGAGGCGGATTCTTAACCACTGCGCTACCAGGGAAGTCCCCATTTCTGTGTTTTTGATCGTGGAATTAACTGACATTTACATTGGCTTTACAGTTAAATCAGACAAATTCAGAATGGGACTGCTCCCAAATTCTTTGGACAGTGAAGAGGTCCACTTTCTGGGCCTTGTGCTGACCACTGCTTGTTAAGATATACAGCATCGGCACCTGACGGCCATATGCTCGGTGAGGTATCCATGGAGGGCTGAGGCAGACGTAGCTGAGAAAATACAAGAAAGCGGAGTCTTGTCAGAAGGATGGGGGCTCTCCTGCTTTGCGCACGCTCAGCCAGTAGTAACTGATTTTTCATTATCCTTCATGTATTGTTTAGAGGACACAGATCGTTTTCTAGTTAATCACATAAAAGGAAATTCTAAGCGTGGAGCAAATCATTTCAGTAAATCTTGTTCACATTTATCTGCTGCTGCTTTTCAAATGCAAGAAGAGAATATTTTCAAGTGTGCTTCAAAAGCGTGTTTTATAAATTAGAAAATTTCATAGGAAACCAGTAAGGAGTGAAAACAAGAGCCCAGGATCCGGAGTGAGGAGGTCAGGATTGTCTCTTGGGCGTTTCCCCAGGCTAGCAGTAGGACAAGTCTGATATGTCTGAAGAACTTTCCAGCTATAATAGGCATTCGCAATGTGGTAGAAGCAACTGCGTGTTTTTACGGGTAACAGAAGTCGTCGTGTTCCTTCTGGTTCACATCGCAGGTCATCTAAGCATCAGAGGCTCTGACACAAGCCCTCCTACAGCAGGACATTGTGTCAGCGTGACCCACTGGACACCCTGTGGTCCAGACCAGGGACCCCTGACCCTGAGTTATGACTTCCGGTGCTTCCCAGAGTCTGAAAGGGCACCTGTGAGCTTCTCCACGTGCATTTCATCGAGGTCTGTGTGGGAGATGGAGAGGGGAAGAAGCACAGTGTGTCCAAAAATGTAACCAGTAGCTCATGCGTGATCTTGGATTCTGAAGCAGTGTACTTACTAGACTGAAAGTTCAGTGCCATTTTTTAATAAGTAATGTATAAGATATATTAATAACTGGACTCTTTCCCAAGACTCTCAGCTCTCAAGGAGCTCTTTTGTTTATAGCACTTAATAAATATTCGTGAAAATGGTCCCAACATTTCTTTACCATCTTCTCTTTAAACTGGGCCAGCTGTGTCCCCAAACCTTCTGGGGTCCCAGGTGTCCCTTCCCTGACTGATCGCGTGCTCTCCAGGTCCAAGAGAAGATTTGTCTCCAATGGGTTGGGTGGTAGATGCCCTGCAGAGTCTCAGGCAGCTCAAGGTCAGGTGTGTGAGGCCTTGGGCTCACTGGTCTCCGAGGCGACGGCTGTCTGTGCCTCACCTGGGTCTCTGCCTTCAACCCATCCCCCCTGCTCTCCCATGTCAGGCCCTGGACCTTTCTCTATTTGTAAAGAAACACTTCTAAGAATGCTGACACTCAACAAATAGACGGAAACATTAATTCTTTTCTCTCTTCTCAACAGACACGAGACGACTTCCTGGGACAGGTGGACATACCCCTTAGTCATCTCCCGGTAAGAACGGTCACCTGCTTTACAGCGCGTGCTCTGAGCAGCAGTTTCTAACCATCTGCAGTTTGGGTGTGTTTTCAGGGTGGCATTTCCTCAACACAGTGGAGAAGCGTGTGTACCCTGGCCCTGGCCCTCTCTAGAAGGTGGTCCTTTCAAGGGGATAGGAGATAGCTTAACTGTAAAAATCAAGTGCATCTGAGCCATCCACGCATGCCTGGCAGCGTCACTGGCTGCTTTCTCGTCTGCTCCTTAGTTTGTCTTCCTTTGTCACCTACCTGCTTCTGTCAGACCCCTCCTCCTTGTCACTGGAATGTCCCTGCTTTCAAGTTCACCTCTTGGGTCTAATCAAACGTCTGTTCCCTTTGTCTGGAATGGTACCTGCTGTTTCTCTTGGGCTACATCTATACAAGCTAGTGTTTCCATGGCCTTTCTCAGTTGGCACAGAGACAAAAGAAAAGATGCTATTGGTACTGAGTGAACTTGTCAGTCGGAACGCCCACTCTGGCTTCAGAAGTTGTACTGGGTTAGCATGTGTGGCGTTGCTACTATTCCTCTCCACTCAGACGAGCAGCAAAACAGTTGGGGCTGTTGACATTAACTGAGCTTAAAGGTGACTCTCGCACGTTCCAGTATCGATAGGACAGGGGTCCAAGACCTCCTTGGTGAGAGGTAGATGGTCTCGTGTTCCACCTCCCGGCCCTCCTTCCCCGGGGCAGCACAAAGTGCCTAAAGTAGCACCTGAGAGAGGATAAGTCAAACATTTCTGCCTTCCAAGGGCATTTTATTATGTTTTTAAACGCATCATGTGAGCAAATAGTATAAGTGGTCTATACACTAAAAGGACTCAAACCACCTAGTGTGAGCCTCCTGCTGTGTTGAAACTCTAGCTATGGCTGTTAAAGACCAAGAAAGACTGTGTCTCACCCAGGAAGCTGTGAAGCTCTCTTGGGAAGAAACATGATGGCAAGCACTGTGTTCTTGCTTACTCAGGGGAGCTGTTAAGGAAGAAAGGTTTCAAGCGCCTTCCCTTCCAAAAGATCGGAAGCAAAAGTAATATCATTAGAATATTTTTGCTTGTTTCTATATGAAAACCTGAAGCTCCAAGGTGCTTGTGGGAGGTGGGCTTATGCTTGATGGCATAAGCCATCAGAGCCCTGACTGTTCTTTTAAAGTCACATTGATAGCGTATGGATGTCTCAGCCTTTGTGCAGGAAGACTGTTCACGTATTTCTACATCAGTGGGTCTTCTCTTCATGCTGTTCGGGTTGAAGCTGTAACCGCCTCACATTTTTCGTTAGTGTTGGCTGGTTGGCCAGTTCTTTCACGGGTGTCCCCAACCTCCCTTTTCCCCAACATGAAAACCACATCACAGTCAAGGCAAATTATGTATTAACTCTAAGAGGTGTAGATGAAAATTTTAAACAACTTGCTCCAACAATCCCTTGAGTGCAGATTGGTTTTGAAAGGTTGAGTGGAACTCTCAGAGAATAGAAGAGTGTTCCTCTTCAGAGACCACATCAGTAGAGGGAACATTTTACCTTTGGATTTCGGTGGAGGCAAGAGTGAGCTTTCAAAGAAGGAAGCGGTGCCAAGGCTCCAGGCTGGAATAGAAGCCAGCCGGTTAAAGAGTGGAAGAGGGAGGGCTTCCCTGGTGGCGCAGTGGTTGAGAGTCCGCCTGCCGATGCGGGGGACACGGGTTCGTGCCCCGGTCCGGGAAGATCCCACATGCCACGGAGCGGCTGGGCCCGTGAGCCATGGCTGCTGAACCTGCACGTCCGGAGCCTGTGCTCCGCAACGGGAGCGGCCACAGCAGTGAGAGGCCCGCGTACTGCAAAAAAATAAAATAAAATAAAAAAGAGTGGAAGAGGGAGAGACCAGAGAGGACTGAGGACTTTCACAGGAGCTGAGCCGGTTGAGAAGTGGAGCCTCCCAGTTTTCAGTCTGTCCCCAGATGAGCTTACACTGGAGTGCTATATCTCCTCCTTAAAACTGACTGGCTTTGTGGAGCCCACTGCAGTCTCCAAGATGGACCACAAAGGGAGCAGAAGGAGAGGTGAAGGTGCATTCTTTATCCTCTTAGTGGTAGGAGAACCCAACCGGCATATTCTGAGTGGATATATGGCTTTGGTCCCAAGATTTGAGGTGCTCTCATATGTGTATTTGATCATATGTGTAGGACACTCATGGGAAGACAGCACAGTTAATTTTGTATGATAACACAAGTGTGGGCATGTAAAATGGATGTTAGCGTTTGAATATGTTTTGTGGATAGATCATGGTTGCTCTTTTCTTGATAGCCATGTGACCACTGTCAAGGCAGTTTATACATACATGGCTCTGTGGCCTGTGGATTCAGTATTGTTTGATGTCATCGAATTTTAGATTAAAGAACTTAGGTCTTACTAATAATGAGAGAAGGTAGTGGAGAGCAGTCATGTGGTGGTGAAGTTGCCGTTGCCCACCCTTCCAAGCCTTCTCAAGGTTTAACAAATCGGACTGGGTATTTGGTTATTAATTAATTCTTTACAGCCCCATTTGCTGATAGAGAATTTATTCCTTTAACAGATGTTTACTGATAGGCATAATTCTACTCTCTGATGAAGAATCGGTGAAGCAGGTTCCTCACTCATGTGGCTTAGCAGGGCCACCATCACGGTAGCCACATGTGGTAGTCGAGCATTTGAAATGTAGCTAATGTGACTGAAGAACGGAATTTATCTATTTTATTTCATTCTAATTAATTAAAATTTATATTTAAAAAGGCACACGTGGCAAATGGCACCCTATTAGATGGCTCAGGTGAGATGAGACCAGAGTTCTCTGGCTTAGGTGAAAAATACATGATTCTGGATGCCCTTTTCCTAAGATAATAATTCTGGCTGTTGGAGGGAACTGGGGGTGGAGGGATTCCCACACCAAGTTTTACGTGGTGCATTTTCATTCAGCTTTTTTCCCCTACCTGAGGCTGTTTCTCTATAGTTCTACCTATTTAATATGCCATGAATATTTAATTTAGGTAGAGAAAAGGCCCAGAGATTTGGAATCATAGAAATTAAGATAAAGAAGAGAAGTAATCTTTTGTTACTATCTTTAAAATCTATATTAGCAAAATACCTAATTGCATACACTTCCATCTTGACATATATACACACTTATTTACTACAAGGTATTTTAAGCTTTATCTTGTTGCCCCAAGATAGCGTGAACCTTTCTTCCTTTAGAAAAGAGTCATCTCTGCCTTGATTCTGGTCTAAGAAGTTGCAGCCTTTGAATGAAGCTCTTTTCTAAATCAGGAACTTGATGGAGGAGATTCAAGACCACAAAACTGAAGTTAACGTAACCTCTCACGATTGTTAGGAAGTTATCTTTAATCATTTAAATGCCCTACTTTGTGGGTTTTGGGTGTGCTTTTTGAAAAACATAGTTTAGACCTAGTAACTGATGTTTGCTAAAGAACCTTCTTCCCTTGCTGCAGTCCTAGAGGCCTGTGGGTGCAGCTGCTGGTGGAAAGTGGCATTTGCAGGATCAAACCATGCTCTTAAAATCTTAGGAATGGCTCTCCTAAGCTGTCCTTACTTGCAGCTATAAATTCCCTGATCCCGAGAAGCCTACCAGGAAGAGCCAGAGGGTCAGGGCGCTTGAACACCTCAGACTGGGGCACCACGGGTCCTTCTCGACCCACTGCCCACTGTTGGGGCTCTGGACAATTGTGTGCCCTTGTGAGCATTGGGACCGTCCGGGTTGGAGTTCTGCCAGGGAGACGAGTGAAGGAGGCCACTTGGCACAGAGGGCCGGGGCCGGGAGGGTTGTGTGAAGCTGGGGTGTGCTCTGCGTGTTGGAGCCTCACTACCTCGATTACCGAGGAGGCCAGTGTTGGCTAGGTTTTTGTCCCTTAAACAGGAAAGAGTAAAGAGTGATAATGGAAAGAAAAGAAACTTCTTTTCCCCCTTCGATCATGGATTCCTCGCTGCTTTATCAGATGCTTCCAGATGAAAGAAAATAACTTTGACTTGTCATTCACTTTCATTCTTGGCTCTCAGACCAGTTTTCCCAGTTTTATTTGTGGAAGAAAAAGGATAGGAAATTAGACCCAAGGAATTTAGAATGGTAGGGATCTATTTCCTTTGCTTCTCTTCCAAATATGCCACCCGTCTTGAATATTTTTTTCCATTTTATTTATTATTGAGTGTGGATGGGAGTGAGTAAAAGACGAGGAGGGAAGAGGGAGAGTAAATAAGGTTAGTCATCTGACCTTTTATGCAGATCTGAGAATTAAGAAAACATAGATTCATATTCACGGAAGTCTCCAAATGTCAAGCTTTAAAAGATCTCTCAGGAATAGTTGCCTCCGAGCTTGGAGATGGGCAGGTTGCCTTGGTAACCTTAATAAGTTAGCAGTCCTTTTTGGGCCTCTTGTTTCTCTCACCTATAAAATGAGGGCATACACATAGATGATACCAAGTTTCCATCCAGCTCTGTGAAACAGCACCTTGGCTGGCAGCAGAGGCACGGCGACTGTGATGACGTACGTTGTTACCTGGGAGACTTGGGCAGTGTGACGAGCTGGAGGCACGTGGAGGAGAGAGGAGGTGGGGACTGTATTTTAAGCAAGGTAGTCCCACCAGCCTGACGTCTGTAGTGCAGCTCAAACCGAGCTCCATTTTATTCTTTTATAGTGTGGCACCAGAAGTGAACTTAGCTGTAACTGTCCTGTTCTTGTAGCGTTTTCTTTTCCTATTTCAGGATTTACTCTGTTTTTGGCCGTGCCGCGCGGCACGCAGGATCTTGGTTCCCCGACCAGGGATCAGACCTGTGCCCCTGCAGTGGAAACGTGGAGTCCTAACCACTGGACCACCAGGGAAGTCCCTGTAACTGTCCTATTCTTACTGATTTTTTTTAAAGAACACTATCATTTTTACATCTGTCTGTTAAATCCTGTGTCATTGCCCAGAAGTTCATACAGGATTTTATGACTTGTCTTTAATAATAATTACTTAGAGACAAAAATAACTCCAAGACTCGTATTAACAACAGAATGACATTTCTGGTGGGTGTTTGCCTTTTATGCCTCGGAAACTTTCCTTGCCTCGTCCGTCAGTTGCGTCTCCCCTGCCCTTTGAGTCCCAGCACATTACCCCTACCAGATGCAAAGTCTCTGTATCTATGGGAAACATGCTGGGGTTGAGAGAGCTATTTTAAAAACATTAATTTCTCCTATTTTAGTCAAGTGCCACTCAAGGCAACTGAAAAAATTTCAGTTTTCCTACAGTGAGACATCTTTGGGGTGGTGGTGATATTATTTGGCACCTTAATTGTGCTTGAAGGTAACTCAGATGATGAACACCCCTTTTATAATTCCAGCTGGTACCAGGGTAATGGTTCCCTCTCACGTGTACAGAATTCAGTAGCATAGACCTTAGAGGGACTTTAAAGACCATTTATCCACTCCCTGTATTCTACAGGTGAGGACACCTGGGCCCAGGTGTTGACTTGCCCAGTGAGTTGCCCAGTGATCAGAAGACCGACCAGACCTTGGGTCTTCAGCCTTGATCTGTGGTGCAGTCAAGGGCCGAGGAGGCAGGGGGGCTCCGTCTAAGGCCTGGGTGCTTTTAGCTGTTGCATCCCTGTTTTGAGTCTAAGGTCCTGATAAGGCCATTCCCTTCCACTTGCCCACAGAGTTATTTACCTCATTACATATATGTCAAAGTAACTGCAGTTCTGTTGAAAGCAACAGATCTTTTTAAGATGAAATTGCTGTGTAACCAGAAGATTTTCTTTTGAATGCCCACAGGACATTCAAAAGGGACAGGGGGTTGCAGCATCTGTTTTGGCTGATAATACTGTTAGCATCAACCTGTTTGAGATGGCTTTCTACCATCTCAGTGCTGTCCTGGGAGTCTCCCCTGGGATCTTCTCCAGGGAATAGGATCCAGCAGGAGCCTGAGTAGTGCCAGGAAGAATTCCGTTGTTATCTGCAAGGTAACAGTCTTGTTCACACTGGAGAATGTCCATGGAGGTGAATTTTCATTTTTTAACGCCCTGCCTTTTTGAGTTGGCAGTGCTCACAAGTGACATGAAAATGGAGAATTGGCTGATGATGACAATGGCCAACGTTTGTTAAGTTGCCAGGAACCCTTGTGAGAACTTGCTGTGTATTGATACCAGCTCAGATGATTGGTTTAATCGTCACAACTCTGTAAGATCCTGTTACTGCCCTACTCTGTAGATGAGGGCACTGAGGCACAGAGAGCTAAGGAATTTGTCCTTGGCCACGTGGCTCTTAGGTAACAAAGCCAAGACACAGACCCAGGACGTCTGCCTCCTGATGTGTGTGGTGTCTGTCATTTAAACTACGTAGTGTATGGACAGTTCCATTTTTAGAGTCCCGGTAAGTTCTCTTGATTTTTTTTTTTTTTTGTCTGAATTTCGAAAAAAGTCTAGAGAATATAACTGACTTTCTTGAGTGATGGTGAATTTCTGTGGCCTCGGTACTTTACTGTAGATCAGGTGGGTTAATCAGCTACTTGTACAGGTACTTTGTGTCAGGCAGTGCTCTTGGCACTAAGAATACAGTGGCAAGCAAATCCAAGTCTCTGATCTCATGAGGTTATATTCTGCAGGTGGTGGATGTTAATAAACTAGTTAATAAATAAATGAGCGAGATAATTTCAGATGGTGAAGAGGGGGTGTAAATCAGGATGTTGTGACAGAGGATGATAAAGGGAGGCTCTGGTGGCGATTTAGGATGTGGTGTCTGAAGATGTGACTTGGGATCCCAGACCTGGATGACACAGTGGAGACCGCTGTGGCCATCTGGAGCCAGAGCTGTTCAGTTGAAGGACCTGCTAGAGCAGGATTAGATGTGATGTGCACGTGGGACAGAGGAGGTCAGGACGGGTGGAGTATGGGGTCAGTGGAGAGACTGGTTCACAGTGAGGTTATAGGTAATTAAGAACCACATCAGGGCTTCCGGGGGGGCGCAGTGGTTGAGAGTCCGCCTGCCGATGCAGGGGACGCGGGTTCGTGCCCCGGTCCGGGAAGATCCCACATGCCGCGGAGCGGCTGGGCCCGTGAGCCGTGGCCGCTGAGCCTGCGCGTCCGGAGCCTGTGCTCCGCAACGGGAGAGGCCACAGCAGTGAGAGGCCCGCGTACCGCAAAAAGAAAAAAAGAACCACATCGTGGTTAACCTTATAGGTCCATAGGAAAGAATTTTCAGCATATTATATAAGCAGAGTAGGAAGCCATCGCGAGTTTAAAGCAGAGAGTGACATAAACAGATAATGTTACAAATATAAACGCATATATATATACACACATACCCTTCTGATACATAATAAATCATTTTGTGGTTTGTCTCTCTTGCTACAGAAGTAAATGTTTTTAATTGTGTTTAATTAAAGAGTCTAGGTATTTGAAGTTTTACTGCACATAGTATTTTTAAATTAATGAAATAGTAACATTTATTTTTCCAGTTGCCTGCTTGCTTTGACCATCTGATTTTGCACAATAAAACACTGATTTCTTTCAAAAATGAATAAATACCACCACGACATTCATAGCTTCTTGAAATAAGCACCAGCAAAAGGCTGATGGATGACGCCACCTAGGACAGTCTCTGTGGAGGAAACCGTCTTTCAGATGACATGATATTTTAATGTTAAAAGTAAAGTAAAATTGCATTCACAGATTGATCTCGCATGTTTTCCTATTAACTGCATTTTTAGGTTTCTTGAATCACAGGGACAAGCAGGCAGGCACCAGTGACCCCTGGTTCTCCAGAGTTAATCAGCAGCGTGAGATTGAGCCCTGCACCCAGCAGCTAGAAATTACACTTGGCAATGACGACTACAGTTCTGTAATTTGTCTCAGGCTGAGGTTGGCTCCTAAAAATGGGTGTTGATAGTGACATCTAGTGGCTCTTGAGTAAAGCTTTGTAACCTATGAGATGTGTAATTAATTGTCAAGTACTGGGTGAGGAACCAACTCTGTTTTCGCCAGGCTCACGTTCTAAAACCTGCAAATGTATTCTCTGTAATCCACTTGGGTGTATCTGAAATACGACACTATCAGGAGTATTGACACGTAGTTTTTCTTCCTTTAGACAGAAGATCCAACGATGGAGCGACCCTACACATTTAAGGATTTTCTCCTCCGACCAAGAAGGTGAGGCTTCGGGCCGCTGCCGTTTCTTATGCTTTGGCTCTTGGTTTTCTCTGAGGAGAATTCCAACTTCTTTTCCTATTGCATTTTTTTTTAAAAGCATCATAAATATGAGCCATCATAAAGATGTAACCAAGTCACATCCTTTATAACCGATTTTCTTCCATCGTGCAGTCATAAATCTCGAGTTAAGGGATTTTTGCGATTGAAAATGGCCTATATGCCCAAAAACGGAGGTCAAGATGAAGAAAACAGCGAGCAGAGGGATGAGATGGAGGTAAGCTACAGGGCTGCGGGCCTTGGTCTGTTTTCCTTGCCTAAGAGCACATTGATGTTTCACTTTAAGACTTTATAATTTAAGGAAATAAAAGTTGATCAAGCTTAAATGTGAAGAAACTTCAATGTGTCCATGAATCTACGTCTTTGACAGATCTACCGATGTGTTTGGTTTTTAGCAAAAAGGATTACTTTTCATTTCATGTTATAACACTAATAATTGAAGAGGGGTCTCTTTCTAAACTGCGATACCCCTGTTTTATTAACAGCCCACCGCCATGTGAAATTCTCCCCACATATTTAATTCTCTTACTTCTTTGGACTTGCAGCTCTTGGTAAATTCCTTTTAGCACTTGAAATTGCTTCAAGTGGCGAAAATAATTTAGGGACTCATGCAGGTTTCTTACTCATCTGGCCCACAGGTGAGAGCGTGCACGAGGTAGAAATGCCGTTTTGGAATTAGCTGTCCAGAGGAATTTTCTTCTGTTCCCTCCTGGCAAGGCCACCTTTAACTCTCCAGTCACGTACCTCTACCATGGGTACCTTCTCAGCTCAGGCTTCAGATGGTGCTGTTTTGTTAGACAGATTCTCGTATTGTTCAGAAAATGTCCGTTTACAAGACCTCTCTGTGGCTTATTTGCACATCTGTTTGCAGCTGTTGCATATACATGATGTGTGAATAATGCATTATGGGCAAGTTAACGGAACCTCCCTCAGACCCAGAGGTCATATTACCAGGCAGTGTTTCATGTGCAAGCTTTCATCTTTCTCTGTGAGAAGGACTGAAGTGGGTGGTAGGCAGTCTTGAATGTTAAGATTTCATAAGCACATCCACAGATTTTTATCTCAAATCCAAGGAATTTTTTTTTCACACTCTTCCAACCTTCCAACTGTAATAATCAGTGAATTACTTAATTTTCCAGTGACTTTACTAGGGAATGTCAGGAAGGAATACTTAATGCCGAAAATATGTGTTGCAAAAAAAGCACCTCTGAGTCTGGTACCAGGAAGCCTGTTGATGCGGCGGCAGCAGGTGGGGAATGGCTGAGTAGGAAGCGGCAGCTTCCAGGCTGCTCCTGGCTGTCTGGCGGCTCGTCCTTCCTGCAGCCCAGGAGCTTCCCCTCCTCCTGGAGCCGCCTCCATGCTGTCCTCCCTGGGGAGCAAGAGCGCCCCGGGCCTCCCGATGCCCGGGCAGGCCACGGATTCTGCGAGAACACACATGCTGCAGGGCTCATCTTCCCAGCTCCCTCTTACCTTACGGAGGTGTTGAAAAGATGACAGCTGTAGCGTGACCCGTATCATCGGCAAGGCTTTGTACAGCCCCGGAGGCCGTCAGGTCAAAATAACAAACACGAAATACGAAAAGAGTGTAACGTGACTTAGGTAACGTGACAGGCTGTGCAGATCCCCATCCGAGTGGCACCCTGCAGTGTCATCTTCTTAGAGGGCAGCGCAGTTCATTGGCCATGGCTCAGAATATTTTTGAGACGCTCCTAGAATTGATTTTTTTTTTTTTTTTGCCCTATTTTGGGAATTTCTTTAAATGTGGCGCAGGAAGCCACCGTCAGAGCCGGAGAGCACAGGAGCGAGGACGAAGGGCACAGACGCACTGTAGCCATCCAAGCAGCCTCACCATCTCCCCTCTGATTGTGCTCCACAGCCCGGCTGGGAAGTTGTTGACTCGAATGACTCGGCGTCTCAGCACCAGGAGGAACTTCCCCCCCCTCCCCTGCCCCCCGGGTGGGAAGAAAAGGTGGACAACTTGGGTCGCACTTACTATGTCAACCACAACAACCGGACCACCCAGTGGCACCGACCCAGCCTAATGTGAGTACCGTCGATGGTCAGAAACATGTCCCCATGCCCTGCAGTCAGGTGCACACGTGGCAGCGCTTTGGGATGAGGTTGGGAAGTACATCTTGTACCAGTGAAAGCACGTGGTTGTGCAGCACGACAGGATTCCTCTTCGTGGAGTTAAAGAGCGTGGGAGCCTGAGTTTGTAAAGAAGCTCTTGCCTTCGTATCAGGTTCTCCTGTTGTAAACATGCGCTAATTAGGACTTCTTTATGTAGATTCGTGAGATGTAGAGCAGGGGTTATTTTTCCTTGGTTTATCTTATGTTTGGTGATTACATCACTTTCCCCTTCTTCAGCTTCCTCTCCTGGCTAACCAGTCATGGAAAATAGCAAACATACTGGCTCTTTAACTTTTCTGGATTTTTATTCCATAATTATTTGATTTGGAAACTCTCTCAAAATTTTTCTTTTCCTTTTTGGAAAATGTATAGATCACCCCCTTGATATACTTACAAGCACATGGGAGGGTTGCTAATTCACAATTGGTAATTACAGTTTGTTCTAATCCCTTGCCAGCCTCAGGGATACAGTGAATTGATTACTGTTTTGTTCACTCGACAATTTTTGGTCTAATGATGGCAAATAAACACTGGTTAAACCTCAACTACTATAAAAAAAAGGATTTGAAGCAGCTTAGTTTTTGAATGATAGTGTACAGCAAGACCTCAAACTATTAATATACAATAAAAGGCAAAAACAAAATATTAAAAACAGAAAAGGAAAAAATTGTCCTAGAAATCATGACCTCCCTAGTAGTCAAGACAAGCAGGTAATTACCACTAACTTGTATAATTTTCAATATGAATAAAAGCAAGTATATGAGATGAGATAATTTTCTCTTTAACCCCGACTCTGAAGGAAATTTGCTAATGATGGTTTTTAGCAGGTATTAGCAATGGGATGGATGGTGTTGTCAGTAACCCTTTTATCTTAAGAAATTGCAAAGATGACCTGCATAGGTAGGAAAGGTGGCCAAGAAGTATAGTCTAGATTTTGTTTGGTTTAGAGAAAAAGCAGAATCTGCAGCAGTGAATAGCCAATCCTTCCTAAGCCCCTACGTGGGTTCTCATGAATATCAGCCGTCCTTGGTCAGCTTTGGACCACACGGTGTGTGCATCAGTTCCTTGTTCCCAGGACAGCATAAATATCCCAACATCCAGATGACGTTGAACTCTTTTTTGTTGTAATTTTTTCCCATAGAAATATAAATGGAAATGGTTTAGTTGATTGCTTTAATTAGTTTATTTATTTAGTTTTTACTATTTCCCTTTGATTAATGACCATAGCTGTTAAAACTGTTGTAAGCCATTTGACTACTCTAGTTATTTGTAGTTTAAAAAAAACAAAGTAACCGCCTTGGGCTTGGTTATGTGTAGTGATCAGAAGAATCCTGGTAGCAGTACCCTAAGCCAGGTACCTTTATCTACCTTTGCTAAAGGTCATAGGAAAGGAATACCTGAAAACAGCACTCTCTGGGGACCACAGTGTCATGACCTCTGTAGAAAAGTGCCTACTAGCAGCTCTCAAAGGAAGACTGATGGCCAGTACATATATAGAAAAAGGTTCACTTTCATTAATAATTATGCAACCAAAGTCTGTATTTAGGAGGGAACTGGAGACAATTGCTACTTTCTCTGCCGCACAGAGTTGTGGAACTCTAATGAGGGAATTTATACAAGCTCTCACTTGGCTCAGCAGTAGGGCAACTGTGGTTCTTCCGAGTTCATGTTCACCTGTAGTTTAGGGAGAAATCAGTGGCATGATGGTCCACATCAGTGAGGCAGCTGAGCCAGGAAGGACGTCTGCAGAGCTCCGGGTGGGACCTGCCAGGTACCTCCTTTCCACCAAGCATGACTTCTAGAAAGCAAGAGAAAAGTTAGATGAGGAAAAAGATTCGGTTTTCACAATAACCTCCTCATCCCGTCTGAACTGTTTGAGAATTTGGGGGTGTTTTTCCTTAAGTTTATTTGGCTTGACCAGAAGCCCTCAAGTCCTCCAGGTTATTTTAATGTGTTGTTTTAATTCAAAAATGATTTTTTGCGTAACTCAGTTTTCACAGAATACTGCAAGTTTGGGTTGGGGGGGAATGGATGTTAAGAAGGGTCTTTATGGGCTTCCCTGGTGGCACAGTGGTTGAGAGTCCGCCTGCCGATGCAGGGGACATGGGTTCGTGACCCGGTCCGGGAAGATCCCACATGCCGCGGAGCGGTTGGGCCCGTGAGCCGTGGCCGCTGAGCCTGCGCGTCCGGAGCCTGCGCTCCGCAACGGGAGAGGCCACAACAGTGAGCGGCCCGCGTACCGCAAAAAAAAAAAAAAAAAGAAGGGTCTTTATTAAAAGGCTATATCTGAGGAAGTCAGATGAGAAGTGATGATCACACGCTGCGCAGAGAATTAAGACTGTAGTGGAGACTCTCATTTCTTAACCGGTTTGCTACAGACTTGCGCTCCAGACTTCAGCCCCTGAAAAGTCCTCATTGACATCCCGTTGCCCTCAGGATGTTCTTACAGGGTCCTCCTCACCCTGCCTCTTGCCAGCCACAGTCAGAAACGTAGAGCGGTCTGATCATGCATAGCTGCTTTCTGATGACTTTCTCTTCTTCTTGGCCCCATGGATGTGCTAACCCCCAATCCCCCCCCCAAAAAAAAATAAAGCCAGAACGTGCCCCTTCCCCTGGTAACCTTCCGTTGTCACCCTACTATCCCTTCCTCTGGGAGCACCGGACGTCTTCTGTCCCCATCACTCTGAGAGCCCTGTGCCTCCCTGTCAGGACACAGAGCGCATAATACTCTTACTGCCTGTATGAGCAGGGACTGTGGTTTCCTACTCACAGATCAACCCCTAGCACCTGGCACAAGGTAGGAGCTTTTAATTGAACGAATGACTACAGATGAGTCACTTCTGGAAGTGGGTACAGGCACGTGGTTTAGTGAACTGTCCAGGCCTGGATGCAGAGCTCTCAGACGGAAGGCGGCTCCAGAACACTCCCCAGCCCTCTCAGGTCAGACAGTGGCCTTTAAAATGCCTCTAATTTTAGAATAGTCCTTATCCTACTTAAATGTAAACTGTAAACATTTTACTGTTAAAAGCACAAGTTTAAAATCATGAATTGCATTAAGACTATAGATGAACTTGTTAGACTCAAAACACTTACTTTAACTCTTTTCAGTACTTCTCTTTCTAAACCACTTTGGCAGTCTCCCATCTTAGCGGTAATTTAATCATATCTTAATGACTCTGGTCATCATTAGTCACTGATGTATGTGAATGTAAATGATCAGACGCACTGATCTTAATTGGCACTGAATTTGATAAATTTATGGGTTTTCTTCTCTTTATTAATTTGTATGTTTCCCATGAAAGTCAAATGAAGAATATATATGTGAAATTAATGACTGAAGAAAATTGAAATAGCCACTTTTTAAATTTTTTTCCCTGCCTCTAATAAAATCATGTTTCTGTTTTAATTTGCCAGCTCAGACATATTTTTAAATGTTCATCTTCCTATTAGTGACCGTTTAAACTTCCTGTCAGTTGCAACAGCCCTCTCGTTCAATTGCTTATTTAAGGGCAAAAGGCCTCCCTTGTATGAACGTTTTCATTTTATCACTAAAGACTATAAAAAAGCCCAGGGTTGGAATTTCAGAATCAGAGATATCTTTCTTCTTTATGCTATTTAGTTGTTTCTGGTTCACACTGATTACTAATTATTCAAGCATGTTGGATAAGGAGGATTAGCATAATTGATTTTAAATGCCCTTTTTTAAAAAAATAAGTCCTTCCAGAATAATGGAATTTTTATATACTTCTGAGAGATAGAAAATGCAGACATAGCAATATTAAAGCCTTATTCTTTTCAACCTCTCCGAAATCCCTGTAACAATTCAAGTGTGTGTTATAACCCGGAACACACATTCGGTATTGACTAAGTGACACCTGACATTTCAAGTGAAGATTTAAAATTTTGATGCAACTTTTCTATATACAATATTTTTAAGTAAGGCCAGTCATTATAAAGTGAAATTGAATTGAATGTCCTATAAAAATCATGGCAGTAAAATCACAAAGACAATATTATATTTTCTAACATATCCAAGAGAGTGTTATTTTTTATCATCCTGTTAGTATACTTGTGTGTCCCTTGATTTTAATTAGTTTCTCTATGGCCTTATGCGATTTTTTTCTGAGGAGTCCTGCTTAACATACTATTTTTAGTCCAGTTACAGTTTAGTACAACTATAAAGTACGCAAAATGTATATTTCTGTTAGGTTTTAAAAATTTGTATCTTGGGCAGTAAAACTTCATTCAGATCTTAATAACAAGAGGTTTTATTTTAATGTGGATTAAAGAAAGCTAACCTTCATACTGTCCCTTTACCAGGAAAGCTAAAAAATGTAAAGATCTTTGGTGGCAATATTCAGACTCTCTTGGAAACTGGCATTAAAGAGTCACCTGTTTGTTTGCAAACAGTGCTGCTTATTGCAGACTGTTCACTGTTACGGGGGCCCAGCATGTTCTTTGGGGGGAATATAGGAAAAGAGTATAAGTTAGCTTGAGAGTCATTAGAATGTTTTAAAACCTATGTTTTAGGAAGAGTCTATAATGAGGGTCCTTGATTAATACTGGATTTCATTTAGTCTGAAATAATGTTTTCAAATATTTTGAAATATTAATTTGCAGCGTCTTTTTTTTTTTTTTTTTTTTTTGCGGTACGCGGGCCTCTCACTGTTGCGGCCTCTCCCGTTGCGGAGCACAGGCTCCGGACGCGCAGGCTCAGCGGCCATGGCTCACGGGACCAGCCGCTCCGCGGCATGTGGGATCTTCCCGGACCAGGGCACGAACCCGTGTCCCCTGCATCGGCAGGCGGACTCTCAACCACTGCGCCACCAGGGAAGCCCTGCAGTGTCATTTTTTAACTGAATATGGTGTCTTATTGAAAGAGTCTGTAAGGGTTTTCTCTGAAAAACATTTTGACATTTAAACTTCTTCTCCAAAAGCCTCCAAGTAGTATTTCTCCCAAAGGAGAATTGCCTGTAATTTAGTGCAAAAGTTTTCAAGATTGACTCAATGCTTTTCACATCCTGAATTAAGAGAGTTACATGACGCCCCACCCCGCCACCCCCCCCCCGAAAAAAAGAGACTATGAAGTTGCAGCGTTCCTCAAATCCAAGTTGATTTGGGAGGTTATTGCCTGATGTTTGTGGATTTTAAAAAGGAGTTTAATGGGGAGAAATGCAGTGTCATGCATCTGAGAGTCTGTCAAAATGAGATCCTCAGAGGCCGAAAAAGTTCACGTTGGGTCAGGAGCATTTCCCTCCAGACCCCAGCTTTGAGTTTATACTATTTGTACTCATTGGTTAATTGTTGGTGACCAAAAGTTGTGGCCCTGTCATTGCTGGACTCCTAGAGAGGGGTCACCACGGACTGGCCATGAGTGTGAGCTTACCTGTCACCTCTCCTTCAAGAGGCCTCCCTCGTCACTGGGGCAGATGGATGGAGGACTTTAATTTCTCTTCTTTCTTAAACACTAAAGTACATGCTGCAGTATATGCCTGAAAGATACTCAGAAATATTGGGACAGATGCATTTAAAGACTGTATTTCAATGAAAGGGACCTAGGAGAATGCTTTAGCCAAGAGGTGGTGGCAGATTCTCCTGCTGAACGGCCAGCTGATTGTCAGTGTTGCGCGAGAGAGCACTGACACTGTATTAGGCGTCAGGCCCTTGGTGGGTGCCGGCTGGTGTTGAAGGGCCAGGTGTCAGTACCGGTTCTCCTGACTCACACCCTCACCCCGCGCTCCCAGGGATGTGTCCTCCGAGTCCGACAGCAACATCCGGCAGATCAACCAGGAGGCAGCGCATCGGCGCTTCCGCTCACGCAGACACATCAGCGAGGATCTGGAGGTGGAGCCCGGCGAGGGCGGAGACGGCCCTGAGGTAGGACTTCCCGCACTGCCGGCACACTCCTTGGAGCTCCTCCTTTCCGTGTTCTCCAGGTTGATCCTGTGTCGTAATTTCTTGTCTCAGTAAATCTGTGTAAAAAGGAAGGCTCATGGTCTCGTG
This sequence comes from Leucopleurus acutus, assembly GCF_964270905.1. Lineage (NCBI taxonomy): Eukaryota > Metazoa > Chordata > Mammalia > Artiodactyla > Delphinidae > Leucopleurus > Leucopleurus acutus. The sequence continues at coordinate 16,904,284 of NC_139155.1, read as the reverse complement.
GCTGATTGATGACCATCGAGATATTTATTAACTTAGAAAGTGCTTACAAAAGCCATCTTTGACGAGTACACATAGTTTACATTACTACAAAAGGGAATGACATTATTTTTAGCGTGGAAATCTTAAGATGTTTTCACTTTATCCTTTATTTTTCCCCAGAGTCTAACCATCTCTTGTTAAATGGCAACATGGTTATCATCTCTGAGCAGTTGAAGTAGCCCTGTAACTTGTTTGGGTACCAAATACAAGTTTTTACTGAGTAGTTTTGACATAGTGAAAGAGGTTTGTTACCAAGAAAATAGAAATTTGGGTGAATAGAAATGTTCATAAGTTTACCCTTAAATGCTTATGGTAAATTACTGTGGAAGAATATATATAAATTGAACAGCAAATTAGCAAGGCAGCAAACCGTAACTTCCATGCTGCCTTAACAACTCTGTTTACTTATTAGGAAGCCATTCTTTTGAGACATTGCATTAGGAAGATCATTCACAAAATGTTCCAGTGATCAAAATTAGAAAAGCAGCGTGAATGATGCTGGAATAAATTCACTAAGAGTTACTTCATACCAGGGCTTACTTACAGCTTATAGCATCTCTGCTGTGTTCACTGTGAATCCTCAACGGTTAGAGTAAAAGAAAATTCACGAAAATCATAAACCAATGCCTGAGAATATTTTTTTAACCCATGCAGGTAGTATCAAGTGCTAGAAGCAAAGCACTGCTCAGAGAGGCGCTATTACAAAGGGACTAAGAGCACAGCCCCTGGGACCAGGCTTCCTTGGCTCAAGTCCTGACCCCACCACTTCCTAGCTCTGTTACCTTGAGCCAGTTATTCCCTCTGCGTCAGTGTCCGCATCTGTTAATCAGGGTAGCAGTCTTTATTTCCTTATGGATCCTGAGAATATTGTGTGCCTCCTGAGTGCTCAGTAAATGTGAATTACAGTTATCATAAGGGTTATTACTGGGGCGGGGAATGAGAGGGTCCCTCGTCCTAGCAGTTACCACAGCGTCTTGTTCCTTGGTAGCCTTGGGAGACCATTTCGGAAGAAGTGGGCATCAGTGGAGACTCCCTCAGCCTAGTGCTGCCTCCACCGCCAGCCTCGCCTGTGTCTCGGACCAGCCCCCAGGAGCTGTCTGAGGAACTGAGCAGACGGCTTCAGGTCACTCCGGACTCCAACGGGGAGCAGTTTGGTTCTTTGATTGTAAGTAATAGTGAAAATCTTTCTTGATGCATAAAAAAACTCAAATCTATGACTTGGGTTTTATCAGCTTTAACCTTGTAGAATTTCTTTTCCCAGCCAAGGGTTCATAAAGAGTACCTTTGTCATAAAGGTGGTGTTCGCACTGGGACCTGGGAGACGTTGGGTCTCCAGGGTAATCCTCTTACGTCATACTCCGTGTGCTTTACCATTCTCGTTTCACAGATGAAGACATGATTTTAAGTGACCCATCCAAGACAAGGTTAGAACAGGAGATAGATAGACATCTCCCAAGTCCCAGAGTACCAATCCTTGAGAAAGGTTGTGAAATTGTGACACTGTCACCAGGGTAGCATTTGAACTTGGGTTCTTAACCATCAGGGAAATTCATTGTAGACGCTTCAGGTGGGGCTAAGCCCCAATGAGAACAACAGAATCAGCCATGAAGACCTGTGTCTGACAACACAAAGCTTTGCAGAAAAAGCCCACAGAAAGTTCCTGCTCATGCATAAAACTGAGAAGCAATGCAATCTCAGTGTCTCTTGAGAAATTGAACCTACAGATGTGCTGTAGTAAACGATGGTAGTCCCTCTGCTGCAGATGGCATCCTAGAAGAATAGTCATCATTACAGCCATATCAAATGTAAATGAGTAGGACTACATAAAATGTAAAAGCCAGTAAGTACTCACAAAATTGTTACTCCTTCAGTTAGGTGTTTTTGCTTTAAAAGACACCATTGGCCCGTGTCATGAGTTGCACTGATTACTCCGTTAATGAGCTTTTGTATAAAAATTCTATGAATGTCCTTCAGAAAGAGAAGTATCACTGAGACGAAAATTTAGTACTGAAGAGGCAGGGAAAAAAAAAGAGTTTGCATATATGGGATATTTGAATTGATAAAACTGTTGCTACGGAAACAACATAAGCAAGGAAGCCATATATTTTAAACATTATAAAAGGAAGTAAGTACTGCCAGAAGCATAGCAGTGGTACACCTTTAGTCTACCAAGTGAAAAGCCATCATTTTAGGCAGCACTGATATTAAGCTATCATCTCTTATTATTTGTATAGGGAGCTTCTGCATTAATCTAGGTTCATAAAATATCTTTAAGATCCAAGTGCAAGTGTCGGAATTATGTTAAGTTCATGTTGAGTCTGGTTCAACTATTAAATAACAGTGCCTAGGAAAGAGAGGAGTAGGGGAGCAGGGGGTTCTTCTCCAGTTTTGCTTGTCAAGGTCACTCTGTATTCATGGCCAACAGCATGAGCTTTTACTAAAGGATGAATCCTTCATGCTAACCGTTGTGAAGAGACTTGAAAAGCTTCCCATTTAGTGCTGCAGAGTCTGTCTTTGACCTGACCCCATTCTCCTGATTGCAAAATATTAAAAGCGAGCAGATGCTACAGATTTGTCCCATGTACAAACCTGTTGCTAATTAGACCCCTGCCTTGTGTGTGTGTGACCTGCTGCTGATCTGTGGTCCTTTTTTTTTTTTTTTTAACAATATAGATTAATACAAACAAGTGAGAGGAACATATTATACATTACACTCTATAAATTTTTTTTTTTTAGTTTAACTGTACCTATTTTCCTTCATTCCTGTTCTGTACAACTTCTGAACTCCATTCAGAAGCTGAAGCTATAAATACCTAACCCTTCAGAAGGAGCCGAAGATTATATTTGAGTTCCCCTGGAAATAGAATCCAACTGATGCTTTGTCATTGGTCACAGTAGTCAATAAATGTTTAATAACTGCATGTCAGTATCTCTTCCTCTATTCGTGTTCCACTAGAATTTACCCAGAGGTTGCATCTCAAAGCAGAATTCAGGACTTCTAGCTTCTCTTTTCCATTATTAGAGCAGCACTCAAATGTCATCTGTGGAGCCCCCTTTCCTGTTTTGGCCTCTTATGTTTAACGTTATTTCTATCCCATCTGCTTAAGACACTTGAAAGTGACAGTGGAAGATACTTGACTCCTTAAAAGATTACTCTCATTACCCCGAAAAGATGGTGTTTCATTTAATTATACCTTCTAATATTAAAGAGCAGTGACTAGGCTTGAGTGATATATTTTTTAATCCAGTGCAACTCGTTTCTCAGAATATGTGTCCCTGATGCTCCGCGTCCTTTCCTCCCCTTCAGCAGAGAGAGCCTTCCTCGAGGTTGAGGTCCTGCAGTGTCACCGACGCAGTCGCAGAGCAGGCTCATCTGCCTCCGGTAACCCATGCTCATTTCCAGCCGTGAATTGGCTCTTTGGGCTTTTATTTAAAATCATCTGGGCTACTGAGGAAGAGTTTTTCCTGTGCCAATCCATTTACCGTCTACGTAAGACATTAAAATGTCCTAGCAAATTGCCCAAGGAGAGTGAATTTCCAATACGAAGAGTTGTCCTTGTCACCAAAGTCTCTGAAATGCTAAAAACTCCATTGTTTTGCTTTTCCATCCAAATTAATACCAATTCTGATGTGCTCACTTGACCTAAACATTAACAATTCCTTGTTTAAAAAACTTCATTTGGTCCCTGAAGCTGTGTTTGAGTGACCTGTATCTCAAGAACATGGGAAGAACTCTTCTGGGTGGGCAGCAAGAAGTCCTTTCCATTACTAATGCTCTTAACCCACAAAGCCTCTGTCCCTTCTCTTTAAAGCCCGCTCTGCTGACTCAAGAGTTGGCTATAATGTGTTCCCACTTTCCCACAGTTTTCATAACTAGCAGGAAATACAGAAGTGTAAAGGGTATTTAATAATATAGGACATAAATAAAAATGAATATTCTGATTGGAAAGCAGGCTAGAACTGCTTTGGGAGATGTTTAATAAACACATGAAAAGTAAATTTTATGTAAATTGGTATTACGACAAATCCTTGATCATTGGTAGCGCTTGTTTATTGCATATGAAATTGTTTGCAATGAAATGGTCATTGTTTATTGCATATAAAGTTGAAGAAGGGAAAGATTGCACTAACAGTTTTTGCAAATCTCAGTGTCTTCCCTATTGTGTACATTTTTGCTCAACTTCAAAGGACCTTTTTTGCCTAGGCTTTAAGTCTTTTATGTTTACAGAATGAATAGTACATTAGTCAACTGAGTAATCAATGTAATAGATGCAGTTGTGACATACATGGAAAGGGCTGGTAGGTCAGAAGCTTGACAAGAGCATCCCTTCTGGGATCCTTTCAGGCCTCCCCCAAAACAGAACAGTCAGCTGTGATGGACTAGTGGGATACTCCTCAGATGATGCTGTGATTTTCCTTGATGAATTAATGGTGCTTTCTCTCCTTTTCCAAAATCAGTGTCAGTTTTATTGGCCAAAAGAGCTCACTTCCCTGAAAACTGATGATTCTTCCCTCTTGCCTTGTGCTCCGTGAAGCTGTGAACTCACTGATCACCAGTGGCCTCTTACTTGAATCTCTGAGTTGGACAGACTTAATAATCTGCTAATTATTTAACAGTGGGGGCACGATAGTGGTGCTTTCCATTTTTTTTCCATAAGACATCTCACATTGTTGAGGTGGTCACTTCATCGCTTACCCAGGTCAGGGCTGCAACCTGAGCCTTCTCTGGCTGGGAGGGTCATCGTGTTCCTCTTTTCCTTCTGGTCATCAGTGGTTGCTCAACTTTATTTGGACCGGGTGGATTGCACAGATTTTGATTCATGTCACCTGCCCTGCCTTACTGTGGCTGCACCAGCACTGATTCCTGATTCAATAAGCAATGGGTGGTCTCCCGAAATGCATTTCACTGATGTAAATTATCATTTAACAGCCCAGTGCCCCAGCTGGGAGAGCACGTTCATCAACTGTCACGGGTGGTGAGGCGCCAACGGTAATGATACCCTCGTTCAGACATGAATGGCAAAACTGGGGGTTGGTTTTAATATTTTGGGTCATGGTGAATATACACTTTTTTCTTCTTTTTTTGATAAGAGCAGCTTCTCATGTGCCACAGAGCTGCATGCTTCTTATTTTAAACCTCTCACTTTCACATTGTTTGAAGGTACCGGGTAAAATGAATTGATTTTTAGTCCCGTATAGTTTTATGAGGAATACTGTCAAGCTTTGTTTAAAGTGCATTTTAATCTGATCATTTAGAGTCTGTTTCTGCCTTTTAGTGTTTGTACTCCTGATAAGCTTTTCCCGTGTGTTTAGAAGACTTGGGTAAAATATTTTGGTTGGAGGAGAATCAAGGAAGCCACAGGAATTGCATGCAATTATACATGTGAATTTTCAGTGATACATTTCCCGTACCATGTTTCAAAGGCTGGGTTAGATTTTTTGTATCACAAGCGTGAACCAGTGACCTTTCTCTGCTACCAGGGGCCCCTACTCACAGGTTCACAGGTATGAACAAGTGTTCATATAATTTAGGAGGAGAGAGGAAAGAGTATAATTAAGAAATTGAAAAGGTCTAGAAAAATGGTGTTTTTAAGCCAAGTATCTGTTATTCTTATTACTCATTATTTTAAGTAATTTCTACTGTTCGTGTTTGTGGGTAACTTGGACGACTGTGTACTAAGTTGCCTGTTTTCTCCTTGATCCCTAAAGACAGGCTAGTTGATAGTTTATGCTTGGAGCTGCTATAGCTATTTGAAGAATTTTCCTTACTGTTTTACCTTTGTATGTTTGTTGTAACTGCTTATTACTCGAGAACACCTTTAAATACATATACGATGGCTGATTCCTGTAGGATGTTGATTTAAAGGAACAATTTGGTTATATTGTTAGAATTTACTGCTCAGCATTGTACACTGGAAAATCGAAGTGGCAGTCCGCAAAAATCAGCCCAGTTTAAAGTATTGAGCTGCAGTGAAGGGCATGTGTTGGGTGGGCCAGGCTCAGCCTCCAGTAGAATTCAAGAAAGTTCAGATAAACTCGTATATTTCCTATTGTGCGCTAGTAACTTCCATGGGAGTAGAGCTGCGAGGCGGAAAGATCACTTCGTGAAATGATTTTAATAGAGTGCAGAGCTGATGAGCATCTACTATCATTTTTGCATTTTGTTGGCCTTGGAACCTGACGTGAGTGTTGGAGTGTTGCGAGAGCTGATGATATTAAATGACAGGGTAAACTGAATTATGATCGTCCTGGGATCCATGGTCAGAATCACCTGGCAGGACGAAGTGATCCATGTGAGTGAGCTCCCCGTGGCCCTGCCACTGTGCTTTTCTTCTTGCCTGTGCTCTCTCCCTCCCCCAGCAATGAATTAAAACTAGGAATTTGGTTTTGTTTTCTATTTTCAATGACTGGGTAGTAATATTTCCTAAATGTTTTATCTACTCTCATGCTTTCTACGTACCTGGTAATCTTTCGCCTGGAATAAGCAACCCTTATGGCTGCATTAGAAATTATCACGTCTATTTCTTTTGCACCCTCACCATCCCTCGTGACGAATAGCCTTTACTTTTGCTTTTCCAATTCCATCTCCTACCATGTGTTTTCCCCTCTTTTACACCTTCTCCCTGTCAGCCGCAACACTGAAGTGTGCTGTGTCATCCTGGAGCTACCCTGGGACTCCCCATCCCACTCCTTCCTCTGTGCTCTCGTAAACATACACGTGGATGCATGCGTGTGCACATACGCGCGCGCGCGCGCACACACACACACACACACAAGTGGGATCTCTTATACGTATTAGTTATCAACTTGATGTTATTCACTTGTGGTCATTTTTTCGGAACATACTAATTATTACATAGTAGTCAGTGATGTGAGTGCACCGCAGTTTATATAATTTTCCCACATCGATGAACATTCAGCCTCCACCCCCTGGGCACTGCTCGCCGTGTGGCTTTATTAACCATCCTGGTGTTGCTCTCTTTCCATGGTAGTGCTTTTATTTCTACGGTATAATGAACAAGCCCTGATTCTCATCGGCAGAGCCGCAACCCTTTGACGTATGACAAATAAATACGCACTGGTGCCACTTTCCAGCTGGCTAAGCATGAGCCCGCTCTGTGAGAGAAAATGAGAGGCATAGCACAGTTTGGGGGTTTGGCTATATACACCCTAATAATACACTGAGGTAAGAGTGTGGCAGGGTTTGAGTGAATCTTGGAGAATCTGTGATAGCGCCAAACATTTATCATCTTTAAAGGCATTTTGAAACTGTTACAGCTCCAATGTAATTGAGTTCTTCATTCTAATGAAATAAATGGAGCTACCATGAAGCTGCAGTTAAATGGCTCCTTGGCTTTGTGAAACACAGCGGTAGAATTCAGATGAAAAGCTGTGAAGTGTTAAATTAAGCTGACTGGCCGTTTTCTAACTTGTCTCCTGATTAATTCACATGTTCTCGAGGTGGTAAGGAAGGCACGTGTGCAGAAGCGCGCACACTCCACGCACACCGCAGGAGAAGGCTGCCGTTGGCTCCAGGGCTGCGCCCCTGCCATGGTCTGTGCCCCTGCCGTGGTCTGTTCGTAGAAGCTGAGCCCCACCCCCTCCCCAGCTGTGGGAGGTGGTGTTTTGAGTCACAGATGGAATCATCAGCACAGGCTGTTCTTCATGGACATTTGGAAAGAACCCTATAAAGAACCATTTTAATAACACCATCTTGCGTAAATGGAACTAGATCGTAGGTTGCCAATTCAATTCTCAATAGAAGGTAGAAGGAACATTTTAATCAAATTCAGTGTTCTCTACAACACTCCTAGTTTTCCATAAACTGATTAGCCCTATTAACTGTGGATCTATGAAAGTAACCTGGTTGCTGGAATACTCTGCTGGAACTCAGTCCTGAGATTATCCATGACACATCCCAGTTATTTTAGTTTATTAGCCTCCTTGTAAATATCCTTTCCAGGGATACTGTAGCTGTAAAACTGTCCTTAAGGTTTCCAAAATGGAGTTTTCTAAGGGCACATCTAACTGCCTCTCTGCAGAAAATAATTCAACGGGGAGGCCGAGAAGCAGCATTTAGTATTTAGTATTCCATTCAGCCAAAACATTTTTGGTCCTCATATAAACAAACAGTATGTCAAGGCTTGATAGCATGTACTTGGCCAAAAATACTCATCAACCACTAACTTAGGTTACAGAGTCCATTGGGTCAGCAGAATCCATTGCTGTAGTGCCCAGATAAAAAGTAGCCTGGAAATAGCTCCTTTGTGTTGGTGTCACAGCGAGAGGAGGAGGGTGGAAAGAGCTTTCAGCTGTAGACAGATTCATCTGTCTTTAATGCTCATGGAAGGATCAGGTCTGCATGTTGATGTTTCTTCCACTCTTGTTGTATCCCCACAGCTAGATCCAGGACTCTACGTACTCAGAGTCTTGGAATTGCCATTCTGGGGCCTTGGGGACTTTATCTGGAATAATGCCAAGGAAATAGTTGCTGCAGTTTTAGCAGAAAGTTGTCTTTCAGATAAGTACACTTGCCCTGCTGGGTAAATGTGTTTTAGAAATAACCATTAAGGCAGCTGCTTCCTGGTCTGTTTTTCTCTGGAATGTGCTATTTGAGCTCATGAAGTAAGATATTAAGCCTCGTTGCCTGCAGTCCCCAAATGACAGGGCTGCGTCCCTGATCTTGCTTTTCAGTTCAAGGTCTTGCAGTGGACTGGGGGACCCTCTTTGCCAAGGTGCATTGTTGTCAGAGAACACGAAAGATGGGATGAGTACAAGGAGAGATTGGGCTAAGAGACTGACATCTTCAGTCTAATCAAGAAAACTGCATCTGGTAAAATGTCTGGACTTTCAGAAGATCCTAGTTAGGGAAGACGGTGCCCTAAAAGAAGTGGTTTCCTTTTGTAACCTCACGTAAGAGATTATTCCTGATGCTTGGCCTCTTGTTTCTTTTCCGCTCTCCCAAGAGCCTTGGTAGTCATGGTTGGCTTCTTGTTCCTACCCCCTTCCTTAGAGTAGCAGCCCTTTCCCAGCTACAGATCTCATGTGCAGCACCCCGACGTCCAGGACGTCCTGGACGGCACTGGCCTCAAGCAAACATCCCCTTGTCTCCGTGAGTCTTTGAGACACCCTGCTTTCCAGCAGCTCTCCACCCCGCCTGCATTTCTCAAACTGCTTCTTACAAGCAAAAGTGAGCAGGAAGCCTTTTGCAATCTACTTTGAACTATCCAACCATAGTCACTCTGTACTGCACATGTCTCTAAGCCCAGAAGCTACGTGTGCTCCATTCACCCTTTAAGGAGACAAACTCCATATGGGAGGACGGGGGGGGAAATACAGCCTCAGTTATCACGCTTCTTTGGAATTCTGGCCTCAGATCGCCAGGTGGCGTCCCAGGCTGGAATAGTTGAGATACTCTGGTCAGTCACTAGCGTGAAAGCAGGCCTCGTAGAGAGCAGACTCTGTGTGTGTGTGTGTGTGTGTGTGTGTGTGTGTGTGTGTGTGTGTGTGTGTATGTGTGTGTGTCCCCCACCCCCGTGCCGAAAGCTACGTAGTGTAAGGGCCCTAAGCTGGTGAAGAATTTAGGAATAGACTAGGAGAGCATCCCTGTGACAGCTAGATTGAGGAAACAATATTCAGGGCATCCCTCTCAGAGTCGGTAACGTTTAATAATTTGAAATACCTTTTAGGCTCTACGTGGTTTGACAGTAAAATGCAGCAACTAAAACGAATTGTCATATTATTCTCTTGCCTTATGATCACGTTGGCAGCAACCCTTTATGTTGAAGGCTGCATGGCCTGGAACTGAGTTTTGTAAGATTTTTGACCCTGTGGCTTGTGTGGGAGTTCATTTCACAGTAGGTTTAACGCTATCGGAAACCTATTGCTGTTTTCCAGGCACTCATGTTTTCGGTACCATTAGAATTAACTCACTTTGTCTAGCACAAATAATTCTGGGTACGTATTACTTTTTATTAAGTTGATCGGAAAACAAATGCAAGATATTAAATAATAACAATTTCTTACACAAACAGCCATCAGTGGCCTATGTACATACCACGCCGGGCCTACCTTCAGGCTGGGAAGAGAGAAAAGATGCTAAGGGACGCACATACTATGTCAATCATAACAATCGAACCACAACTTGGACTCGACCTATCATGCAGGTATGCAGATCGCCACACAGCTTATAGTCACAGGCAGTAGAAGCCAAAACGGACGCGAATCCCATGTTCCCGATGTTTATGTGTTGTTCTGAAGAACCCATGTTTAAGAAAATTTTTCTCGCAAATGCATTCCTTTTAAACATAGTATTTGCCCTAACGAAGAATTTGGTCCCCGACTCAGTCTCTCCCTAGATGGTCCATTTTAAAAATGTGACGTGAAAGGTTATTTTCAAAGTAAGAGCCTGCTTATTACGATGGGTAGCATCCCTCCGAACCCCCTTTTTTTCTGAGGCTGGTTTTTATGCCAGCCGGTGATTCATTTTTTATTTCCTTGGAGTGTTTCCCCATCCTTCCCCCCATTATTATGCGTAGTCATTTCCTCCGTGCTTTAAACAGGCCAGACCTCTCCTAATCGCTGGCTGTGTTGTTGGGTCCGCCCTCCAGTCACGCGCGCAGGGAGAGCCTCACACGAAGCTAACTTGTGTTTGCCTCCAACGTAGCTTGCAGAAGACGGTGCATCCGGATCCGCCACAAACAGTAACAACCATCTAATCGAGCCTCAGATCCGCCGGCCTCGTAGCCTCAGTTCGCCAACAGTAACTTTATCTGCCCCACTGGAGGTGAGAAGGCTGCGTCATCTAACTGGGGTCACGTCTATCCTGTGACTTCTCCTCATTCTCTCTTCTCTCTGAACTGGGGCTTGGGTTTTGCAGCCACCTTCCGCTCTGATAATCAGTCTCTGTGTCCGTGGTGAGGGGTGTCCCTGTGCAGCCTCACTCCGTGCTTCCCATCCCTGGACTCACCTGATTCTCATTCTCATTGGGCTGAGGCCATGGTGGCTTGTACTGGACACGGGCTCCTCTCTTCAGAACTTTCTCCATTCGTGTTGTGTTTCACTCCTTACTGCCTGTTACCTCGTGAGACTCGCATAATAACGCGTATTGGTTCAAATACCAATGCTTACGTTGAGTTTCTAAGCATAGCTGTTGCTTTGATCTGTTTTTCCTTTCGACCGTGAGGTCTTCCATTGTATCAGCCTCCGTGTTTCTGATGCCTGTTTGCGTCTCTGAGTCACTGCTGGGCATCTGCTTTGCGCCCTCCTGTTTGTGTGGTTTTAGGGACATCCCTTAACATCACAAATACCAGAGACGAAACCTTTGAAGTTCTAAACGTGACTGCATCTTAGAGATGGCTGCGGGCTTCTCCATGCCCGGGTTGAAGATGTTGATAAATGGGAATGGGCGATATCTCCTCCGAACTGTGATGTAAATGTCCTGGGTAAAAACTATGCAATTCCGGGTGGCTGTCTCGATTGATAGAGGTTTTTCTTTTCTGCTCTAAAAATTGCCAGTCCCTCTTCGTTAGACTGTGAGCTCATTGAGAGCAGGGGCATGTTCTTCTCCACCTTCTGTAAAATCCCCGTCCGTAATGCTCACTACAGAACAGTATTTTGGGTACATACCAAGTAGCTGTCAAAGGATGGTGGCTACACGTACTTCATATTGTTGTGTGTTTAACCAGTAGAAAAACCTTACAGTTAGATTAATTTTAAAAGTAAACCAAGCAGGTTTTTTAGGAGCTTCCCTGTTGTCCCTCTTCAAAGAGGAGTGTTCCGTGACCCCCAGGTACATGTTGACCCCTCTGGACTAGCACCTGGTAAGACTTCTAATGCTCATTATTATTCCTTAGGGTGCCAAGGATTCACCCATACGTCGGGCTGTGAAAGATACCCTTTCCAATCCACAGTCCCCACAGCCATCACCTTACAACTCCCCCAAACCACAACACAAAGTCACACAGAGCTTCCTGCCGCCCGGCTGGGAAATGAGGATAGCGCCCAACGGCCGGCCCTTCTTCATTGACCATAACACAAAGACTACAACATGGGTAAGGTCGCTACTTTTATTTGGCTCCATTTTCATCCTGAGGTCTGGCATTCATTCCTTTATTTCCTTACCCGGTATCCATGGTTCTTGCAGAGAAATTTCCTGGCAGTGAAGCATGTCCCCAGAGGGTCTTCTCAGCTTGGTCTAGACTCCGCACATGGGGGCTGGCGGGGAGCAGGTGACTTACGGGCACAGGCTAATGGCCACCTTTGGTACTGGTGCCTTTTCTTCAGAGCACTCCAGGAAAGCTCCAGTTGTGACAATTTACCACATATGGAATGAAAAAGGTAGTGCTCCATATAGCTAGGATTTTGATGTTACTGCTTCCCATCTCAGGATGCTGTAACCTTATTAGGAATTCTAATCTTTTTAGAAGTGATGTTTCTTTGTCACTTTCTTTTTGCATCTGTGTTGACATTACCCATCTTTATTTTTATTTGATGTATCATTTTAGTTTTTACTGTTTACATCAGATAAGTATTTTATACTCTGTGCTACATTACTTTCTTTTCATTGTGGATCAGGAGGTATACTAAAGACTTGGTAAATTTGATAGCTCTTTTTTGTGAACATCTTATCACAGTGGGTTATTTCTTATCACAGGGCTCTTCCATGTGCCCCTGAATCATGCATGAGAGAGAATCCGTGTGTTGTTTTAACCTGAGAAAAATGAGATTAATGAAAAGTACCTATGCGTATCTTTATGTTCCTGTGTTCACTCTTCATTTCTTCAGGGGAGTCAGTGGTGGCTCATTTAATGTAGCATAGAGTTCTTTTAAAAGTCATGGTATCTTTCTACTCAGCGGTCTCTAGACCAGTGATTACCTGAACTGCGTCCTCATGTTTCTGTTTCTGATGCTACCGAAGGTCTGTTTGCCTTCCTCTCCCTTATATCCCCATCTGATTTTCTGGGCACCAAGCGTAACTCAAGTCTTTCTGTCCTCTGGGCTACTTACTCAGAACTGATGGTATGTGAAAGCTGGTTGAGTTTCGGTGATTGTCACTGGCCCTAGCTCTGTGGTCTTGGACCAAGAGTGAACACATGCTTTAAATTCCCATTTCTAGCGTAGACACCAAGTATACCCAGTTGAAAGAACAGCAGTATCGTGTTAAGGAAGAGACCTGGACCCAAACGGTCTGGACTGTCACTTACACTTTGCCCGTGGTGTGATGGTAATTCAGTCCCTTGAGAATTGGATTCGATGGCCCAGCAGACTCTCTCAGACCTCATGGATCGTGGTACAGTGTGTCTTCACGAGGACAATCTTAGCATTTGGGGCAGGACTGTGCCTGTTATTTGCAAGACGTTTAACACCCTTGGCTCTGCCACTGCATCCTAATAGCCACTGTCGCCGCCCCCCCCAACCCCTATCCTAGTGACAACCCAAAAGCTCCCACGCATTTCCCAACACCCCGTAGTGAGAGCCACTCCAATTTTGAAGTAAAGGAATAACCTGCCAAGAGAATTTATCATCCAGATCTGGTAACATTCATTTGGTAAACGCGTCACTACTGCTAAGGCCTATATGATAACATGTAGCTTTGAAGATAAGATTACAGGTTTCTGGCAAGATGAGAGTAAAAGATAGGTCGCTCCTTGGGAAATAGAGTGAGAGAGATTGGTGTGAAAACCTTTTCTCCCTCGTGGACATAGAACCTGTAGCAGTCCTGCTGGTGTACCCATTTCTACTTACTACAGCACTGCTGGGATTTCTGTTCCTCAGCCAGGAATGGGAGCTCCAGAAATCGGGGGTAAATATTGTAAAAGGAGCTGGATTCGTGTGTGCGGCCCCTGTGGCTTGCCAACATAAGCTATGATTTTAGTCATTTGAACTAGCTTAGTAATCAAATCCCCTAACCTTTTCACAGCCTTTCACACCACAGCTGCAGTGTAATTGCAGCTGGGCAGATTTTATTTAAAATAGCACCAGCTTTATTTATTGCCTGCATTGGTGCTGAGTGAAACCCAGTTTCAATTTTCAATTGCCCCTTTCCACCAGATACTTGTGATTCACTGATTTAAATTTTTAATTGGTTAAAACAACATTTTGTTGCTGCTGCTGTCGTTGAAAATCCTTAAGGTAACAACTGGGAATTCCACAAACCGCCACGCTTCTCCTCTAAATTCGGATGTGCTGACACAGCCGCGTTATCCCTGCTAAACAAAGGCCCATACAAAATTCTCGCTGTGGAACGCAGGCTCTAAATTGCTTGTTTATTTGACAAAAGGTGGAAGGATGGAGAGAACTGTAAAGATAATTTTCGGCTTAAAACCTGTGTTGACCTTGTTTGGGGTTTGCTTTGTTTTTTAAAGAGAGAACAAATAAGAGAGAACAGCTGTTCTTAGATTTGAGCATTATCATAGGAAAAGGAAAAAAAAAAAAATTGGTCAGACAGGTTGAGAATAATGAAAATTGTACTTCTTCCCCCAGCACCCTGTGTCCTCTTGATTCCTGCACTAACCAGAAGCAGGAAAGTGTTCAGGCCAGCATTTCCCTCGTATACATTGATAGAGGAAAATTCCCTTTGAAGTCTATTTATAAAACACGGCCTCTCGCACACACAAATAATGGAGGCCGTGTGCCAGCCGTCTATCAGGAATAAAGTCTGACACAGCAGATGGGCATCACTTTGTCCCCACCTGGGTCAGGCGGGCTGTGGATGCACGGCAGAGACCGGGGAGCTGGGGAGAGATTACAGGAGGGCTTAACTCATGCATTCATTCCTTCTGCTGAGGAAGCAGCTCAAAGCATGTGTGTAAGAGTATATTTATGTCTTTTACAGGACAAAGCCTTGGCTTATTTTTGTGGCAACAAAGATTATACCTCAGTTAAGTTTCAGGTTTGTTTTCTACCCAGGTCCAAACTAATAAAACTCACTGTAGTCTAGCCCTGGTGGTTGTTCCCTTCCAGGATCGAAAAAGCACAGTTGTCTTTTCAGCTAGCCAGCATGCCCATATTTTATATATTTTTAAATGATTCCACGAAGAAACCTTTTTTTTGGGGGGGGGGGGGTGCTGAGCGGCATGTGGTATCTTAGTTCCCCTACCAGGGATCGAACCTGTGCCCCCGGCACTGGAAGCGCAGAGTCTTAACCACAGGACCATCAGGGAAGTCCCCAAAGCCTTTTTTTCTTTTTTTCTTTTTTTTTTTTTTGCAGTTCGCAGGCCTCTCACTATTGTGGCCTCTCCCGTTGCGGAGCACAGGCTCCGGACGCGCAGGCTCAGTGGCCATGGCTCACGGGCCCAGCCGCTCCGCGGCATGTGGGATCTTCCCGGACCGGGGCACGAACCCGTGTGCCCTGCATCGGCAGGCGGACTCTCAAACACTGCGCCACCAGGGAAGCCCCAAAGCCTTTTTTTTTTTAATTAAATAAGATGTTGATCTTTGCCTTCTGTTTAAAAACGCTTTCAGCTGTAACTGTGGGAAGCAGCTGCTAAATACTGGTATAATTGCGAAGAAGTGCTCCTACTATGCTGAGGAAAGGGAGGAACAGCCAAGTGTGTTGTGTATTTCACTCATTCACATGTGTATCGTTTGAGACCTCATTAGGATTCCAGCTGACTGTCATTCCTAAAGCTGTCCCAGTCCTGTGGGGCCTTGGCTGCCCTTCTCCGCTCGTCTAGCTGCCCCTCTGTCACTCAGGGGATTCCGTGGGAGGCTGGGTTCCGTGCTGCCCCCCAGGCTCAGCCTGCAGAGCCTGATGGATGGCAGCTGCTGCCATTATTGTGATTTTTGTTGGTATAATAAAATCACGTGACCCCCAGGGGCCTCCAGCCCTCACATTCTGTGAATTCCGGGTTTCCGTGCAAGGCCACGTTAGCAGGCCTGCGAAACTGAATTTACTTTATGCCTCATGCTCCTTCTCCTACGCCCCTGTCACTTTTCTTTAATTTCAGCTTTTTTTTTTTTTTTCCTTTCAATCACCAGCTCTTTACCAAAAGGGCCGATTGTCTTTCACAGTAGCCTGTGTGTGTGATTCCAAGGCATGGCTGGCCTCGCCCACAGCATGCAGAAGCCCCTGTCCTCACCCGTGGAATAGCAGCCTCAGCCTTTCTCTCATCCCATCGTGAGCAGTGGCTGTGGTCTGCCCAAGCTTCCCCTGCAGTGGCGGCATTACCTGGGCCAGCCCAGAGATGGCCTTAGGTAGCTTTAGTGGGGTTCGGGGCTCTAAGGTTTTCCTTGGTCCATGGCCAAGCGGTCACAGATGTTTACCAGGTTATCAGCTTTTTAGACCTTCTAAATCCTAAATCTACCTAGCATATCTGTTTACACTGTAGGTGTTCCAGTATACTACAGAATACTGGACTATTTTATGCCTCTAATGAGCAAAGGTTGATTTGTATGCGTATGATTCTTGTCGTTCTTGCCAGCTCCAGAAATCTATCACTTTGTTACTACCCCTTGATACTAATGGTTTAGACTGTAAACTTGGGGAAAATAATTTTAAAGCTTTATCGAGGTATAATGCACATACCATACAGTTCGCCCATTTAAAATAATACAACTGAATGATTTTTAGACCATCACACATGTGTGCAACCATCACCATAATCAGTTCCAGGCCGTTTGCATCACCCCCAAAGAAAACCCCATAGCCGTTAGCTGTCACTCTCTGTAATCTAGGAGATGTTTAATACAGTCTTGGTATATAATCATATGTAATTTCATATCCAAACAAAAGTGAGGTTTTTTATTTTCCCAGTTTTATACCAACTATTTCGTTTTCTTGCTGACTTGGGAAAATGCTGAGGCAGAAAACCTTTTAGTAGTTTGACAGCAACAAAGGCTTTAACATTAATGAAACAAAGGGTTTTTTTTTTAAGGTTTTAGGGAGTTTTTTGTTTTGTTTTTTATTACCTTAGGCTTCTTTGGTTAATAATGTGTTATTCTGAGTTTTATCATTTTGTTTTCTAATCTTTTGAGTTTCAAATAGGGATTCTCTGAGTTACACTGCATTTTAATTGGGTCTGTGTAAGTGAAAGACAGCTGCCAGACTGTAAACCAGAACCTCTGGGCAAGTTCTCGTTCTCTGTGAGACTCCGTTTCCTCATCTAAAGGAGCAGAGATTACGTATCCAACCCCCATAACAGGGTGGTTGCAAGATCACATACCTGACTGTTATTTGTAAGTTATAAAGCATGACCCAAGATGGCAGAGTATGTATTTTGCTGTCATTGGTTCTGTGTGGTATCTTATGAAGCATATCCCTTAAGAAAAAGATTTTGTAAACTTTTTGTTTTGTTTTGTTTTGTTTGCGGTACGCGGGCCTCTCCCTGTTGCGGCCTCTCCCGTTGCGGAGCACAGGCTCCGGACGCGCAGGCTTAGCGGCCATGGCTCACGGGCCCAGCCGCTCCGCGGCATGTGGGATCCTCCCGGACCGGGGCACCAACCCGCGTCCCCTGCATCGGCAGGCGGACTCTCAACCACTGTGCCACCAGGGAAGCCCTAAACTTTTAAGATCTAATTTGTGGAACTTGATCAAGAATCCCAGTAAAGTTCTCTCATTGGGATGCCACTCTGATGTTGCCGACTAACTCTGGGGCAGGACGTGCCTGGACAGTCAAACCAGATTCAGATTTTCGGCTTCGGCTCAAGAGAGGGTGGAAGGGAGCAACAGCAGATGCAAGTGCTGATGGAATGGGTGTTTCTAACAGGCTAGCTGCCCTCAGCCCGAGCTCAGGGTCCACAGGGAGCTGTCCGACCGTGTCCTCACTCCCTCTCTGTGGAGTACATCCTCCTTATCTTCACTGGCATCCTCTACTCTGGTCTCCATGGTAACATCACTGCTGGAACGTTCTTCCTCTTCACCTGCTCAGGGTCTTGGGGAAATGGTTAACCTTTTACTTAAACATTCTTACTCTCCTCCTTTCATCAAGTTCAAGGAGGAAGAGTAGAATCTTTTTGGAGAGATGGTCAGCCAGGCCTCCTGTACGGAGGTGGGGTCCTCCACTCCCCACTGCAGCAGCCCCCCACCCCAAACACACAGGCAACCTGCTTGCTGTGGAACACACACCTCCAGAAGGGGAGGACCAGTACCGCTCACAGAGATCACTCCTAACATCTGCCTCTTACATTTTTCTTGCAGGAAGACCCACGCCTGAAATTTCCAGTGCATATGCGGTCAAAGGCATCTTTAAACCCCAATGACCTTGGCCCTCTTCCTGTGAGTACACTGGAGACACACGGACCAGTCTGAAAATGTTTACTCATTCATGGGCCCAGTGTTGATAGGGAAGCCCTGTGACCTTCTCTTTCTCCAGGCGTTTTGAGTCCCCTTGGTCTGTCATTTCTTAATAGAATCGGGTGTGTGACTGAACTGATAGCTACAGTTCACACCACACCTAGCTCTTCTGAAAGAGGTTTCTGAATGGCTGACTGCTAGTGAAAGGTAGACCTTGCAACTAGGATGATGGACGAGGCATTCTCTACAGGTGACAGTTTAAGCAGCACACACTTATTTTGTAACTTAGCAACCAGCTAATTTCCATCCATATTGCTTGCTGATTTAGTCATAGGAACAAAAATGTTTTAAAAAGTGGAAGAAAAGGGCGTACGTAATCACAGAAGGTTTCTATAAGTCATTTATCCAGCAGATGTTTTAAATTTTTCTCCCTTGTCAGCGACTGTTTATAAATCTAATTTTTTATTAGTTTGTTCTCTTTGGGGGCCTGAGTGAGAGTCAAGCTATTTACTCCAAGTTAGATTTTGAATGGAACCTTCACACATGCTTTCGTGTGGACCCACCCCCAGTTTTTTAAAAACCCTGACAGGCTAGAAAGGTGGGACGGAAATGGAAGGGTGCTGGGAATTTTTTGGGCGTTTGTTTTCCAAGAACCTTTCTGTTGCCTTGTCTATGGTATATTACAGCAAAATTTGAAGCTAGAAAGATTAGGGTGCAGTCTTTATTCATCAGGTTACACAAATACCCCACACCCTCCAAATATTTGGTTCCGGGGTTTAGATGGAAGGAGCCTGGGGAGAGACTGGAGAGAGAGTTTAGTAAGTGAAAGACTGCAGGTTGTCTAGATCTGTTGGATTCTTGACTTTCAGGTAACAAGTAGGCACAGTTCAGATCATGAAAGCATACCAGCCTGATCTTGGAAAAATTATCCAAGTCTGGTTCCTGAGTAGTGAGAGTTCACAGCAGAGGATTTCCGTATTCGATTGTTCAACCACCTGATGACATGAGTTAAAGCGTCAGTCTCTCACATTTTATATCACCCTTCATCCTCCCTTTAGTACTCAATAAAGACTCATTTAATTAAATGAGCTATTCAGCCCCAGGCTCAACTGTTTCACAGTGTGCTGGGGTTTCCCTTTGAAGCTTTTGAAATAATAACCCCTGTTTTTCTTGTTCATCATACAGTGAGTGCATCTGAGACTGTAGAACATGTGCTAAAGTGTGTTGCTGGGTGTTGTCATTTGAGTGAGTTCATTTGAAATGTTTCCATTTAGTTTATTCTTTATGTAAAAATGTACCCCAGGGGAGAAGAGTAAGAAGGTGTCCTAGAGTCTTTACCTTTTGCCTTTGATTTTGGAACTGCTGGCTAACGTTTGTCTTCTCTTCCTCTCTTCCCCTGATACCAGCCTGGTTGGGAAGAAAGAATTCACTTGGATGGCCGAACGTTTTACATTGATCATAGTAAGTAGGTGCTGTTATGGACGCATAGGTGTTGCAGGTGAAGGGAGGATGAGGGTAATTCAGATATGACAGTGAAAGCTGTGTCATTTTACTGTTTGTCTAGGCAGCCAGGTGTTATGTGGCGAGGATGATACCAGAGACTCAGTGCCCTCGTACGGTACTGTGCATTCACCCCAGTTTGCTTTAAAGTAGCCCATTCCAGTTTGACCTTGTGACCTATTAACTGTTTTTTTTAATTAAAAAAATTTTTTTTGATTGATGACCCCTTGACTTTTGCGCTTTTAATAAATACACTCTGGTAATAGAAAATAAGATTAGAAGTGATGATTATGTCAGAAATCTGTGTATGAGCAGTGCTTGAAGCAGCCGCTACGTTTTTTAAAAGCTGGCTGCAGAGGTCTCAGGGCAAGATGCCCGTTCTGACTTATTTTCTATTCACAGCATGTTTCCCTGCACCCAACACACTAATACATGTGCAGTTCTTTTCTTGAAATTATATTTGCTGCAGACATTTGCTCCAGCTCCTATGAATAAATGTGTGGTTTCTCATGCCAACTAAAAGTTAAACTAATAAAGGTTTGCTTTTAGCCAGTGTTGTTGTTTTTTTTTTTTTCCCCCTTGTTGAAGTGACATTTTCTCCATGGGATCATATTAGTATATCCCTTAAAACTTCTGAAAATGTATATTGAAAAGACGTCTTCAAGTAGATTTAAAGTTCACATACGCGTGTGATCTGGTGGAATATATTTATCTTTGTTTTCATTTGGTTCATAAACGTGAGCATTAAGTCTACACCGGCTTTCCCAGCCTCACGTTTTCTTAACTGATTGCATTGGTTAGTTAAGCATGTTGCTGAGCTGACCGGGAAGCGTGGCCTCGAGGGGTCCTCATGTGGGTGGGGCCTGTCACTGTCTCTCATTTCAGGGCCTCTTCCTGGGTTCCTAAGCGACCAGTGCATGGTAGAGACACCTTCGCTTTCAGGCACGGGAGATTGAGGGGTTTTTAGAAATCGAAGTAAGCAAGAAGCCCAACAATTCAGAATTAAACCAAAAGTAGAAGTCCTGGGTGTATTTAGGGGTGTGGGTTACCCTTGCTTAAAATTAGATAGTTCAAAGTACATAGGCCTAGTTTTTGTCTTCGACCAGTGAAAATGCTGATTCTTGCCTACGTTCCAGAATTTTACAGTGAGCATAGAACTGCTGCCATAAATGCTTTACCATATGCGGGTACCCCCACTTCCTTCCTTCCTGTGCTAGTTATAATTCTCTTTCTCAGCAGAATTTGCCGAAATAGAAGAGGAGTCACACTGCCTTTTTCCCACTAAAAACAAAAGTTTCCTTTTCAGTTTTTTCATGCATTACAATTTCAGTTTTCAAAGAGAGGTACGAGTAATAATGAGCATTTTATTAAAGGAAGGTCTTAACCGGTAACACAGCCTTGGTCCGCCACACGGAGAGTACTTCACACAACATTGTGGCCATGTTCCGGCTGGTGGTCTGATGTCAGGTCAACCTGAAAAAGAACTTCATGAAATGTTCTTGATGTACTGTAAGGACCCAGAAACAAGAAAAACACGATTGCAAAGGGCTATCCTAGTATACATTAGAAATTAGAAAAATCATGGACTGTTCTTCTGTAGGCGTGCATAGACCTAGTGTAATAGGCGGTAAATGCTTGTTAAATGGTGACTCGGAGTCCATTCACGGAGGGCCAGTGGTGCCGGTGTTGTGTTAGGAAGTCGATGCCCTTGGCTGGAAAGTGGAGAGAACCTGCCTTGAGAGGCAACAGCAGCCGTGCCTCCAGCCTCAGGCCTGCCCAGCTCCTGTGTTCCAGGCGATGGGAAAGGGTGGTTCCTTGCTAAATGCCTGGGTGTTTCCCTTATTCCTAATCAGTCCCTCCAAGCTCCTCTCAGACATCCCCCATTCCTCTTTTCCAGACCACACAGCACTTGGGAGGCTCCCCCTCTTCACTCCTGGGAATCAAACGATAGGATATAGACCACGTACAGAGCCTTGTTGATCTGAGCTGTGCCAGTGTGAGATCTGTGATCCTTTACGTGGAGATTAAAATCTGCCTTTGCTCAACTCTACTGAGAAGTTCTCTTAACCAAATACAGTGTAAATTAAATGACCAAAGGCTGTGTAAGAAAAAGGTCTGTATCGGAGAGCCTCATTAGCTGACAATGTAACATTTCTGCCAGGTCTCCCTAATTCATCAAGGTTTATTCAGTGGAAAGCAATAGAGCAGTGTACATATCAATGAAACAGAGTTCAATTCATATGCCTTTTTTAAAAAAACAAATTCCAGTCTCTGAAAAACGAAGCATATCTGTCTTTTTTAAGACGCTGTATCAGGTACTCAAACCCACTCCAAAATGGGTTTCATTACCTGGAATTTCCTTACCTTCCGAACGAGTCTCTGCTTCTAAATATTTTTCCCAAATCTTATTTCTAGCAAAATTCAGCATCTCATTTTGCTCTCCTGCTGCCTGCAGGACAGAAGCCAGGCCATCCCTACTACACCATTTGACCGTGAAAGCAGCCATCTTGTAAGGTGCTCAGTCATCCGTCTTCCACTTTGCTGGGGCATGTGACTGCAGACTGAATATAAAAGGCAGCAGTGCGCTTGTCTCCTAATTCGTTAGGTTTTTTTAATTTTCTCCTTCATAAATTCTTGAGAAGTGAGACATTTTCAAGGTTAAAAATGTTAAAGATTTAATTTCAGAAGAGCATGAATGCTCAATACTAATCTGCTCTTTAGACTTCTAGATTCATTTGATTGACATTTATCAAAAAGCTCCTATGTCTCAAGCCTGGTGTCAAAGGGTATGGGAAGGTCTTGAACTGAATCCCTACCTCCCTTAGGAATAGCATAGTTCTTCTTAAAGACCCGATATGCCCAGCCACTGCGTACTTGGCCACAGGCAGTTTATATACAAAGCTAGAAAATAAAATTCCAGGGATGCTGTAAGATCCTGTTTTAATCTTTCCTGCCAGCAGTCTTACCAAACCTGTTAATAGTAGCTAAATGGACTGAGTTTTTTGTTCTTCTACTTCATTCTCGCCCCTTTATTTCAAATATTATGTCTCAAAGACAAAAAGCAAGTTTAGATTCAAAAGTTTTAGGACAAAATGGGTAACTGGCCACCGACAGTCATATGTCGATAATTCTTAAGTGCAAAATTGATCATTATTGTAACCATGTGCTTCTGAAAGCCTAGACTGTTCTAAAAAGAATCTGTTTTCGCCATCAGCTTCATTTGGTCATTTAAAAAGTCAGGCTCCTGCTACATGCTGGGAAATGTGTTAAGTGGTGGAGAGGGGGCTGTGGAGATGAACAGCACACACTTCTGGTCCTCAAGGGGCTTAGGTTCTAGTAGGGAGTGCCAGGAGGTATTTAAGTGTTGCCTTAGGGGAGTGAACCAATTGTTACGTAGAAATACTTGCTGAGTGTCTGGGCTCCAGCAGTGGAAGAAGACTGCAAAAGAGCCTTGTAGAACTTTTCAGGTGGATCCCAAATAATGAGTGAGGTTTAACCAGGCACGCCCAGCAAAGAGCAATTCTAGGAGGGAGAGAGCGTGCGCAGGTGTGTGAAGCCGTGCAGGTGACACCGTGTTCAGAGGAGCCGCAGTGGGATTGCAGACGGCCGGTGTGCAGATGAGGCTGGCGTGACACCGCGTTAAGTCAAAGGGAGTCTGCTGGTACGGGGACTCGGGTCCCTTCCGCAGCCAGGCGGGAGCGCCTAAGGGGTGGTGCAGAAGGGAGTCTGACGCGGTCAGGTTTGTGCTCTAGAGCAGGCGTCCCCAGCCTTTTTGGCACCAGGGTCCTGCCTTGTGGAAGACAGTTTTCCCACGGATGGGGGTGGGGGAGGGGGGGTTCGGGGGTGCTGCGAGCGCTGGGGAGCCGCAGGTGAGGCTTCGCTCGCAGGCCCTCGGCCCGGGGGTGAGATCCCCTGGGCAGAGCTTCAAAGGAAGTTTTGAACGGGGGCGAGTGAGACTGAGGCCAGGGAGACCTAGAGAGTAGTCCGGGGAGAAGATGAGCGCTCGGGAAAAAAGCCTTTTCAGAGAGGTGGGGACAGGTGGTGACCACCGGAGTGAAAGGTAAGCGAGGATGGAGGGTATGGCAGGTGCCAGACTTGAACAGTGGGCGGACGGACTGTGGTGCTGTTAATAAGGGATACAGGGTTGTGTGAACCATTCTGGTAGTGGAAGATCATGGGTCAACTTCTGGCAGAGGAGGGTTTGAGGTGTTTCCCAGGGGAAATCCAGGTGCAGGTGTCAAGGATGGAGCTTGAGGTTCTGGTTTGGACAGATGTGGGGGTCATCATATGGAGGTAGCAGGTAATTTATTTTCTGGTTTGATGATGGTACCCAGTCTATATATATAGTCTAAGGCAGCTTTTACTCAGCTATATTCTTTTTCTTTTATTTCCTTTTCTCCTGTTTTGCATCACAGCAACAGCTCTTAATTTCCAAAAACTTCTGTCTTCAAAGGAAGGGACCCAAAAACACCTTTTGCTTTGTCCTTCAGCGTTCTCTGCAACAGTCGAAACAGTTCTTGTAGCTTTTCTGCCAGCGTGAATCTAGAATCGTCATGTGCTTTGGTAGCTTAATTTTAAAACTTTACCACTGCTTTTGTTAAAATAATTATCATACCAGACTTCGAAAAATTCCTGGGATAGTCATTAAAACCAAATTTATTAGTTATTCTTATCAGTCCACTTACGAAGTATACCAGAAAAAAACAGACTGTTCTTCTCAAACAGATCATTTCCTTTTTTACAAACCAGCTTAGATTTCCTAACACTCCAGAGAGAAACCTATTCTTCCCCGTCTACCCTCCCCATATCTTTCGTGTGAGTTCATTCCTGCGTCCCCCCATATATACACACAGTAGCATAAACTCTTTTTAAGTAAGGCACAGTCACAAATCCCAAGTGATCCAGGTAGCTAATGTGTGTTTCCACCTACACCATTGAAGCAGTGATATAGGTGACGTTTACTAATCTTATTGACGTTGACTCATTTGGAAGAAAGAACCACTTCTCACCAGCTTGACCAAAAGGGAACCTTTTCTCTGGAATCCTCCTCTGCTATATCTAATTCTCATTTTTTGGACTGCCTAAGCTGTTTTGATTTTCGTGTGCCTATGAGTGACACATGTCATGGATTATTCATTTGTTCAACTTAAGCTTTTTAATTGAAAGCCGTTTGCAACACCATAAGCAAAGGAAAGAGTATTTGAAATGAGAAAAAAATCATGTGTGTGTGTTAACTTTTGGGGAACTAAAATCTTTTATGCTTTTCTTTAATTAAATGAAAATCAACCTCAAGTTATAAATCCTTGAAGGTACAGGGGTTTATAATTGAAATTTCAGCAGATTGCTTGCCCAAAACAGTGTGAATAGATGGTTTTACTTTAGTTGTGCATTTTTGATTGTTTTTAACTAAACAGTATGGGGGGCTGCGGTGCAGATTGCCTTACAGAGTATAGTTCTCTTCTAACCCTGAAATACTAAGTTATTTATCCTTGGGAGTCAGGATGGGGAACTGGGGGAACTTTTGCAAAATCCAGAAATAATTCTTTCTAAAACATTTTGGACATGAAATAGATTGAACTAATAAGCCGGCTTTTGTGTTTGTTTTTAAATATTTCCAGATAGCAAAATTACTCAGTGGGAAGACCCAAGACTGCAGAATCCAGCTATTACTGGTCCGGTTAGTATTCTCAAGTTCTGACTCTTCAGTATAATATTTTGGTTTCATCTAAACACACATTTCTTGTATATTCCTGCTTACCTTGATGCCAAGGGCCTGACTGGTGTCCTTGAGAAATTTAGCATTACTCCCGTCTCCTCCTTCCCGGAATTTCTGGGTGAGGTACAGCTGCATTTGCCTTTTCACAGGGCTTTCAATATAAAGGAAAAGAAAATGGTTTGCTAGTGGTAACAAAACTAAACATTCTCTTTTGTCTTTTATAAAAGGGTAGATTAAAAGTATAACAAACAAAATGTCCTCTCTTCCTTTTTTTTTTTTTTTTTTTTTTTTTGCGGTATGCGGGCCTCTCACTGTTGTGGCCTCTCCCGTTGCGGAGCACAGGCTCCGGACGCGCAGGCTCAGCGGCCATGGCTCACGGGCCCAGCCGCTCCGCGGCATGTGGGATCTTCCCGGACCGGGGCACGAACCCGTGTCCCCTGCATCGGCAGGCGGACTCCCAACCACTGCGCCAGCAGGGAAGCCCCCCTCTCTTCCTTTTTATATGAAGCAAAACTTTGTCCTGTATTTGTAGAGTTTTAACGTTTCTTGAGGCCAAGGGTAGTATATGTATGCTAACAAATTTAAATTGGATCCGGAATCTCTTCCGGCTCTAAAACTCTGCAAAGGTTTGGGTGAGGGGGTAGCTGCACTCCAGAACTGGCAGTTAAGAATCTTATCTCTGCTGACCCACTAACTTTCTCATAGTCCCCTTATGTGTGTTCATAAGGAAGAGTGACACCCTGGCACTGGTCCGCAGGCACCTGGTATCAAACACCTGAAAGGAGTCTGTGGAATACTCCAGAGTCTTTTGTCAGTGGTTACATGAGTTCAAGGAGAGACTCTGGAATTGCAGGAACTCTACTGGGGTGAGCAGAAGATTGCAAATTGGGGAATCTTTTAATAACTGGAGGAGCTAAAGGAAGGGAAGTTTGTTATATCAAGTGCTGAGCTAAGACACCAATAGGTATATTTAAAATACTAATTTTGTGGCTTTAATCTGATTTGGTTCAAATTACATTTTGAATTATAGGTCCATTTGAAAACTTGATAGATAACACAGTGCAAATGCACCTTGATACCTGACATCCCTTTAGTTACTTGTTGGATTTGGATTTGTCCAGCTGCTTTGCTTAGCGGTTGATGCAAAGTGCCCAATGCCACGTGGGTCAGAACAGGCGTCAGCTCCTCTGCATGTAGCTTAACAAACACCTGCTTCACTACCACAGCTCCTTTTGTTACATTCACAGTCACAATGAGTTAGAGGAGTATTTTCTCTTCTCCATCAGGAGAAACAAGGTAAATTCAAGAAACGATGCTGTTTTCAAGCAACAGAAGACTTTTGACAATGATGAAGCCTTTTCAAATATTTCTATTGCTTATTGATCATGTCTTCATGCAACACTCTTAGTTTTTATAATCACTATTGAAAATTATTTAGCATCATAGATCCAGGTAGATTTGCCCTGAAGAAAGCTCTTTCTTTGTTTTCTACTAACAAAAGAGCCTTGTTTACTCCTTTTTTTTTTATTATTGGTAGTATTTCTTTCAATAAGAGCATGTGTATTTAGGTAATTATTACCTTAGTGTAGATATTTGGTCTTCGTTTTAATTCAGTTCTAAATTTTTGGTAATTTCCATAATGATTTCTTTCTGTCCTTAACTTACAAATTATTTAGAATATGCTTTTTAGTTTCTGAGAGTATGAGACGGTTTTTACC
This sequence comes from Leucopleurus acutus, assembly GCF_964270905.1. Classification (NCBI taxonomy): domain Eukaryota; kingdom Metazoa; phylum Chordata; class Mammalia; order Artiodactyla; family Delphinidae; genus Leucopleurus; species Leucopleurus acutus. The sequence continues at coordinate 16,877,076 of NC_139155.1, read as the reverse complement.
TGTTTCTTACTGATTTCTGATTTTATTGCATTGTGGCCATATAATATTGTCTATGGAATATTATCAGACATTTGAAACGTCTTTGGAGGCTTGGCCATTTTTTGTTAATGTTCTTTTTGTGTTTGAAAAGAATGTGTATTCTGTCTTTGCTGGGTATAGAGTTCTTTATATATGTCTGTTACATCAGGCCTGTGGTGTTCAAATTTTCCATTTCCATGACAACATTTTTCCTGGCTTTTCTTTATCTAACCGAGTCAGCTGGGTCAGAATCTCCCATGGTGACTGTGGCTTTGTCAGTCATTATGTTCACTTTCTCTTCACTAGTACTTGCCCAGTATATCTTTTCTGTCCTTTAACTATCTCTGTTTTATCTTTTTTCTTGCTTTCTGTTGGACTGATAGAGTACTCTTTATTTTCTTTCATTTGCTATACTTGCTTGGACGTTGTATTTTCTATTTCTGTTCTTTTGGTGCTCACATTAAAATTTTTAACCAATATACTTGACCTTTGTCAAAATTAATCACTCTCTACTCTTTTCCTGGATAATATACGACTTTGGGGAACTTCAGTGCTGTTCTTCCCACTCCTACTTTCCATTGTTCAGTGGAATTTTAAAACTACCTTGTCTTTAAACTTGCCAAATAATCATTAATATTTTCTCTTTTTTTCAACAGTCAATGCTTGTTTAATTTACTTACATGTAAACGAATTCCTTTGCCCACCATTGTTCTTTTTTTTTCTAACATCTTTATTGGAGTATAATTGCTTTGCAATGGTGTGTTAGTTTCTGCTGTATAACAGAGTGAATCAGCTGTACATATACATATATCCCCATATCTCCTCCCTCTTCTGTCTCCCTCCCACCCTCCCTATCCCACCCCTCTAGGTGGTCACAAAGCACTGAGCTGATCTCCCTGTGCTATGTGGCTGCTTCCCACTAGCTATCTGTTTTACATTTGGTAGTGTATATATGTCCATGCCACTCTCTCACTTCGTCCCAGCTTACCTTTCCCCCCGCCCGTGTCCTCAAGTGCATTCTCTACGTCTGCGTCTTTATTCCTGTCCTGCCCCTAGGTTTTTCAGAACCAATTTTTTTCTTAGATTCCATATATATGTGTTAGCATATGGTATTTGTTTTTCTCTTTCTGACTTACTTCACTCCGTATGACAGTCTCTAGGTCCATCACCTCACTACAAATAACGCAATTTCGTTTCTTTTCATGGCTGAGTAATATTCCATTATATATATGTGCCACATCTTCTTTATCCATTCATCTGTCGATGGACACTTCGGTTGCTTCCACGTCCCCACCATTGGTTCTTGCATCTACTTTTCTCCAGGTTAAGTTTTCTCCTTAATAAAGTTTAACCTCTAGTTCATGGTTCTCAAAGTGTGGCCTATAGATCAACAGCATCATTCAGAAACTTACTAGAAATGTAAATTTGGGGCTCCCAACCCAGACCTGCTGAAAATCAGCAACTTTGGTTGTGGGCCCTGCAGTCTGTGTTTTAACGTACATTCCCAGGGATTCTGACGCTGACTCAAGTTTGAGAACCTCTTCTCTGGAGGCAACTTCAGTGAGGGTCTGAGAGAGGGGGGCTTACCTACCTCTCTGTTAAATGATGGTTTAGCTGATTATAGAATCCTTAGTCAACAATTTCTTTCCTTCAGTACTTTGGAGACTTTTTTTTTTGTCTCTTCCGGCCTCCATAACTGATGATGAGAAGCTCGTTGTCACACTAATTGTCATTTTTTTTGGTGAGTAAATCTCTCTTCTCTGGTGATTTTGAATTTTTCTCCGTGTCTTTGATTTTCTGCAGTTTTACTCTCATGAACCTAAGTGTGGATTTCTTCATATTTGTTCCGCTCTGGATTCATTGTGACTCTTCCATATGGGGATGGTGTCTCTCCTTTATTCAGGAAAATTCCCTGCAGTTAGTTCTTCACATACTGTACCTTTCCCATTTTTATTATCTGCATCAGTAATTCCTGTTGGGTATTTGATTCAGTTTTACATTCTGTCTCCCTTATCTTTTAGCTTTCCCATCTTCTTTCTCATTGCTCTATTGTGGGCTCAGCTCTTCCAGTTAATTATCTTTTAAGCTTTTTATAATCTACTCTGTCAGTTCATTGTGTCTATTATTTCAGTGACTGGATTTAATTGCTCAAAGTTCTCTTTGGTCTTTTTCAATTTGCTTGGTCTTTTTAGTTATTGTTATTTGGTCCTGTTCTTCCCTTTTATTTATTTTTCTATTCGTACTTACAGCTTTTTAATCATTCTTAAAATATTTGTTCCAGCGCCTCTTCTAGATTATTTTATTATCTCTGCTTCTAGGGGCATTAAATCTCCCACTTGTTATGTCTGTAGACTCTCCTCAGTGGTAGTTGATTGCCTGGTTCAGTTTATAATTTTGTGTTTTTAAGCGTGTGTGTGCTCATCTTCATTTTTTTTCTTTATGGAGCTTTTATACATCCTGACCTGTATTTACTGGTAACTTCTTAGCTTGGGTTTATGCCCCCTTAGTTACTATAACTATGGACCTCCTACCTACGTTGGTGTAGGCTTGGGAGTCTGAATTTATTAGAGGTCTGGTTTTTCTGTTTGTTTTTCTTCCGGTTACCATCCTGGATAGAAGGGAAGCTTCCTTGCAACTCTCCCAGGCCTGTGGGTAGAATTTTCTTGAACCCTGTTCAGATGTAGGTCTTAAGCAGGGAACTCTGTCTGACTCCCCTGGTCATACAGACTGTAGGCCGTGCTCTGTGTCCCCATGTGAGGATTAAAAACCCAAGCCCAAGCCCCAAGTCTAGGTCCAAAGCCCACTTCTTTAATTTTGTCTTTCTGCATATCTGGTACCTAGAGTTTTTCTCCCAAGTTTTAAAAGTACCTACATATTAGGGGCGAGGGGACCCTTCTGTGGCATTACTGTGAGTCAGTATGCTCTCTGTATGACGAGCATCACCATTAAAAGCATTAGAAACATGAAGTGCTGTTTGTAGTTGCTACTCAAGAACACTGTCTCACGCTTGTGTAACACTTCATACTTATTCAAGAACTTTATAATCAACTGCTTTGAAACTTACAGCCATCCTCTCAGCATGGTAGGGAAGAAGTTGGGATTCCCAATTTGTCAGCAGCTCAGAAAGCTAATTGCCAAAAGTTTGGCACATGTCAGAATCCAGGCCAGAGCCCCAGATGTGCTGGGTTTACCGACGTCTCCGTGTCAGGCCTGAGCCCTTCTCTGCAAGGAGCTCTGGTGTCCGTAATGGACAATAATGGCATGAAAACCTTTAGACCCCACTTAACACAATGTCAGGTTTTCACTTTGTTCAAAAAAGAAAGCATATTTCATAGAGAGCAACTTTAATCAACAGATATGTTAATTCTTTAAATAGCTTATTTTACACATTATATTGCATGTAAGAAAATAAGATGCCAGATTTTCAAGAGAGAATAAATAATCTGACCTGTCCAATGCAGGAATGTAATTCTCTTCAGAGGCTGCAACGTATGGATGTCTTTATCCTGGTATGTTGTTGGAATCTTTTCAGGAGAAGAATATAAAAACCTACTCTTCTTAGGCCATCATAAGAACGACCCCTAGAGAGAAAAGATGAGTATTGGAGGAGGAGGGATATTTCTCAACTTTCATGCATCATTCCCCAGAAGAAGAAAGACCAGAAATATCTCAGTACTGATTTCCACCGACATCTAGTCAGCACCCACCAGGTTACATGCCAGACAAAGGCAGAGATACCATGGGCGGGGGGCAACACTTGGAAATATATTCCTTGGGAAACTTGTCATTTAAGACAGTTGAACTTGCATTCACAGTGATGAATGTTTAACCCTTTTTTCAATGTTTTCAGGCAGGGAAACAAAAACAAAAAGTAATTGCTGGGAATCACAGATTTGGGGAAAGGGAAGAGCCTTAAAATTTGACTAGTCAAGTCTTTCTGCTTAACTGTAAAGGAATTCCGGAGTGGAGAAGTTATATCACAGAGCTAGCTGGCAGTCGAGTCTGCCCTGGAAGTCATGTCTTCTGAAGCTGGCATGAGATAATAAAAGGAAATCTTTTTTTTTTTTTCAGCTTAATTTTCTTCTATTACAGTTAATCATAGCTAAGAACATCACATACTTTTCCTCTTTTGAGAACTCACGGTTCCTGTCATGGTTTGTTCCCTCCTGTCATTCTGGTTTCTGCTCAATTTTCCCTTTCTCAGAGCTGCCCTCCCCAACCATCTCATGTAAAACAGCCACTGAGGAACTCTATCATTTTTCCACCTAGCATTTACCACTATGTATTCATTTATTTCTTATTGCCTGTTGCGCACAGTAGCTTCTAAAAAAGCTACAGAGCAAAAAGCATGATAATGCCTTTATTGGCTTATGTCAGACCATTGTATCCTTTTCCTTAGGTTGGTGGTTGTCCAGAGAGTGATAAAATGTCTGCCTTTTCTGGAAGCAGAATTCTTACAGTGTTTCATCAGACTAAACACTGCCCAAAATAAGTACGATATGTAGTCAAATCTAATGTTCAGTGAAGAGGCACATGAAGACTCGCTTAAAAATTAAAAACTAAGAACAGACCGTAGGTAGTATTGTCTTTAGAATGTTCTTAAGATACTTAAATATGTTGTCTTTTGCTCTTGAATTACAAAGCAAAATACTGACAGGACCATTGTTTTCTATGAGAGTAGTAACTTTTTTTTTTAACACCTTTTTTGGGGTATAACTGCTTTACAATGGTGTGTTAGTTTCTGCTTTATAACAAAGTGAATCAGTTATACATACACATATGTTCCCATATCTCTTCCCTCTTGCGTCTCCCTCCCAGTAACATGTTTTTGTTTTGCCTTACTTATTATTTGTATGACCATGTCTTAAAACAGTATGAAGGGGGGAAGCTTTTGTTCTTCATGTCTCCTCTTTCCTGTCAGGAGTAAGCATGGTGAAGGTGTAAGGTTTCGAGTCTGGAGACACTTTGCAGAGGATCAGTATGTTTTATTAATGTAGCACAAAATGATATCAGCAGAAGTATTCTTGCCCAAATTCACAGTATGCGCTAAAAAGCAACGAGTTGTTCTGACTGTGAGGCTGTCACAGTTACATCCAGGTGTGTGCATAGCAATCCTTTCTGCTTCATAAAAAAATTGTAAGCCTCTTCCATCGCCTGAAGTCACAGCTCCGACTCTCGGATACTGTAAGCTACTTGACATCATAGCAAGTACCGAATATTTAAATGACTGTATAAAAACGTAATTACTTTGCCTGAAGAGATTCCAGAACTTATGAATAATGTTAGCTCAGTTACTGAGCTCACTCCTGTGGTATCATCACTCTGCTCCATAGATACAGCATTCCAGATTTAAAGAAATCCTTGCCCACGACCTCTGAATAGTCAACTCCTAAAATGAGGACTTTTCCAACATGCTGTTTACCCAGTTTTCTTCCTGTTGACAAGTGTATCAGTTCGCTTGCCTTTCTGCTTGTTGCTTTTCTCCCAGAGATTTTTTTTTAACATTTTTATTGGAGTATAATTTCTTTACAATGTTGTGTTAGTTTCTGCTGTATAACAAAGTGAATCAGCTATATGTATACACATATCCCATATCCCCTCCCTTTTGCGTCTCCCTGCCACCCTCCCTATCCCACCCCTCTAGGTGGTCACAAAGCACCGAGCTGAGCTGATCTCCCTGTGCTATGTGGCTGCTTCCCACTAGCTATCTGTTTTATATTTGGTAGTGTATACATGTCCATGCCACTCTCTCAGTTTGTCCCAGTTTACCCTTCCCCCTCCCCGTGTCCTCAAGTCCATTCTCTATGTCTGCGTCCTTATTCCTGTCCTGCCCCTAGGTTCTTCAGAACCAATTTTGATTTTTTTTTTTAGATTCCATATATATGTGTTAGCATACGGTATTTTTTCTTTTTCTGACTTACTTCACTCTGTATGACATCCATCCACCTCACTACAAATAACTCAATTTCATTTCTTTTTATGGCTGAGTAATATTCCATTGTATATATGTGCCACATCTTCTTTATCCATTCATCTGTCGATGGACACTTAGGTTGCTTCCGTGTCCTGGCTATTGTAAACAGTACTGCAGTGAACATTGGGGTGCATGTGTCTTTTTGAATTACGGCTTTCTCAGGGTATGTGCCGAGTAGTGGGATTGCTGGGTCGTATGGTAGTTCTATTTTTAGTTTTTTAAGGAACCTCCATACTGTTCTCCATAGTGGCCGTATCAATTTACATTCCCGCCAACAGTGCAAGAGGGTTCCCTTTTCTCCACACCCTCTCCAGCATTTATTGTTTGTAGATTTTTTGATGATGGCCATTCTGACTGGTGTGAGGTGATACCTCATTGCAGTTTTGATTTGCATTTCTCTAGTGATTAGTGATGTTGAGCATCCTTTCATGTGTTTGTTGGCAATCTGTATATCTTCTGTGGAGCAATGTCTAGTTAGGTCTTCTGCCCATTTTTGGATTGGGTTGTTTTTTTGATATTGAGCTGCATGAGCTGCTTGTAAATTTTGGAGATGAATCCTTTGTCAGTTGCTTCATTTGCAAATATTTTCTCCCATTCTGAGGGTTGTCTTTTTGTTTTATTTATGGTTTTCTTTGCTATGCAAAAGCTTTTAAGTTTCATTAGGTCCCATTTGTTTATTTTTGTTTTTATTTCCATTTCTCTAGGAGGTGGGTCAAAAAGGCTCTTGCTGTGATTTATGTCGTACAGTATTCTGCCTATGTTTTCCTCTAAGAGTTTTATAGTGTCTGGCCTTAGATTTAGGTCTTTAATCCATTTTGAGTTTATTTTTGTGTATGGTGTTAGGGAGTGTTCCAATTTCATTCTTTTACATGTAGCTGTCCAGTTTTCCCAGCACCACTTGTTGAAGAGGCTGCCTTTTCGCTATTATATATTCTTGCCTCCTTTATCAAAGGTGACCATATGTGTGTGGGTTTATCTCTGGGCTTTCTATCCTGTTCCATTGATCTGTATTTCTGTTTTTGTTCTAGTACCTTACTGTCTGGATTACTGTAGCTTTGTAATATAGTCTCAAGTGTAGGAGTCTGATTCCTCCAGCTCCGTTTCTCCTTCTCAAGATTGCTTTGGCTATTCGTCTCCCAAAGATTTTTAAAGCACGATTAGTCTTTTCTGGACGACAGTGTAGGTCATTTGGAGTTGTGTGTTAAAGTATGATAGCCAATAACTTACCTAAACTACAACCTATAAAAAGATTACAATGTACCCTGATGCATATTCAGACAGAAGTCACATGGAAAGTCTATTCAGTTTATGTATAATACCTCTAAATGATTTCTTGAATATCTGTATTGTTGTTTTCAGGGGTGAAAGCCCTATTCAGTGCTGATTAACCTTAATCATTTCTAGAACGTTCGCATGTGCTACATAGACATTATGTAAATTTCAGTGGTTATATGGAGAGTGACGATTTTAAGGTTCATGATTCATGGAATTTTCTGAACGTTGGCTTAGTACACATAAAATTTCAAACATGTTGTTCATATTATCTATATTTATACATTTGTCTTCCAGGCTGTTCCTTACTCCAGAGAATTTAAGCAGAAATATGACTACTTTAGGAAGAAATTAAAGAAACCTGTGAGTACATATCTTCCAAAAATGCTGTTTTAGTCATTTGTAAGTTACCCAAATTACTTCCCTGAGAACACCTCGTTTCTTACTGTTATGCGTATACTAAAAATATGACCTTCCTTTTCTCACTGCACTTTGATCCACCTGGATCTTCAAGCTGAATTTTCTTTTTAACACACATGGTAAGTGAAGATTAACTGAGTATTACGTATCAAATCACCTGAAGGTAATTTCTTATGTAATACATTAAAAAATAGAAATGATTTTTATGAGGTATAAAATAATTCAGGAACTAGTGAAAAATTGTGGAGAAGCCTATGCAATCAATTATGGCTATCCTATTTAATAAAATCTAGCTCCTAATTCGAAAAATGTTCAAGTCCCTTTACATTCAGAAATACAGTTTTAATGATGACATGTACAACAAAAATACAATTTATAACATTTGACATATTAAGACCAAGTGTAATTTTCAGATTAAAATTCTTACTAGGAAACCCGTTAAGATTCTGACAAAACTGAGAAACCCTGTAAGGCTTTTTACAGGCAGTGTTTTAAAATACAATATTATATTTTCTACTGAAACACAGCCTCTGCCTTGGGGAGCTCCCTCTTACGGGTTCTGTTCTCTCTTCTAACATCCTGACTCAAGGAGCTCCTGGGTAACTCCTGAAATGACTCACATTTGAACGTGTGGAATTCCAGTGTTTCTTTGTGCGCCGCCTGCATTTCCTCCAGTGATGTGATGACTGTGGACATCACGCTGTCTCACTTTGTGGCACTTGCACCGTGGTACCTTCTGCCTGGAAACTGACTCTGTAGATCCCTCATCCTGGCAAAGCTGACCCTGGACCTGTTTTGCCAGGAGGCAGTTATTCACAACTTCAGTCAAGTGCTTTTTTATTTTCACGTTTAGTAACTGTTGCCTTTGGGATGCTTTCCCACAACTTGGCCGTGATAATCAGGGTCCCACTCCCCATGGCAACAGAACTAGCTTGTAGGCATCATGGTCACGGCTACCAGCTGGAGTCCCTACCAGGGCTGAGGGTCGTCCCAGCCTGGCCAGGTGGGGATTGTCTATGGGTTTTAATCCCCTGGACTATAGTCCCTTTGTTTGACTAAAACAGTATACAGAGTTGACCATATTTCAGTTGCCAGTGGGCAGATAAGTGCCCCACAGTTGCTTATAAAAGGGAGAGAGGATGACTGCCTTCACTCAGCATAGTTTCTTCTGCAGCGCGTGTTGCTGGCTCAGTCTGACACCTGCTGGTGGACGCTGTGTGTCTCCTCCTGACGTAGGCTTTCTGTCTGTGTGAAGAACAATCTAGAAAGGAGAGCGTTTCGGTTGGAACCATTCATCATTGCTTGTTTATTTGAAGGCTGCCATCATTTCTGCTCCTTGTTTTTGTTTTTTTTTTCTGTTAGGAAGTAAGGTGTATATTTACTGTCTGATGGTGTGTGGGGTTTTTTTCCTCTTGTTTTTAGGCTGATATTCCAAATAGGTTTGAAATGAAACTTCACAGAAATAACATATTTGAAGAGTCCTATCGGAGAATCATGTCTGTGAAAAGACCAGATGTCCTGAAAGCTAGGCTGTGGATTGAATTTGAATCAGAAAAAGGTCTGGACTACGGGGGCGTGGCCAGAGAATGGTTCTTCTTACTGTCCAAAGAGATGTTCAACCCCTATTACGGTCTGTTCGAGTACTCTGCAACGTAAGTGTCTGGAGTGCATTCAGAAGGTGTCCGCACTGAAGCAGTTTTATTCTTCACGAATTTAAACTTAATGAAAGAATAAGCAGCTCACTCAGAGGTGAATTAACACTGCTGATTTCAGCCCCTCCCCGCCAGCCCTTATAAGTCTAGAACAGGTCTGACGCCACATGGCGAACGAACGTACTCTGTGAACACCTAAAAATAATTCTTCTCTTGTCTGTTGTGTTCATGTAATTGAGATTGAAAATGTGTTGGGTACTTAACGGTAAGGAACAAGGCAATTTTCATTCATAACGTTATGTTAATTTAGGAGAATTTGTCACTGTCAGAATTCAGAAGGTTGTTGTCTTATGAACAAGCATAGTTTCTGAAGTCAAATTGCTTAAACGCAAACCGAGGACCCGTCCTTTAGGATCCAAAGGACCACGCCCACCCCACCTTGCGTTAGGCTCTCATCACTGCCAGGCGCGCAGACCGAGGCAGAGTCCATTGCTTTCTCGGGAATCAAACACTGCTACTCGCAAGGCCACCCTTTCCTCCTCCAGGCTGTGGCTTCTCCAAAGGCTTAGGCAGGACCCGAGCCCCCAGTAAAACAGTTGACCTTGAAAAGCAGCCTGTGCTCTGCAGGGACAAGGGTTCTCCCGTCTCTTCCCCCTGGTGCCGGTCTCCTGGGAGCTCTTTTGGAAGGCAGCCTCAGTGTTCTTCTCCGATGCTCCGGCCAAGAATTTCCCATTTTGTAAAATTGATAAAAGCCATGGAAGTGGAGGGGAGGATCCAGAGGCGAGATCTGCACCTCTTACCCACATTCCCAAAGCTGCCCCCAGAAGAATCTGGCCCCGGAGCCCCTTTTGCAAACCACCGATCCTCCTGATGGTGAGATCGAAGAAGGGCGATGAGGTGCACGTCAACCTCATGAGGTTTGCACTGTTGGGACAGCCGTATGTTGCTACCAGTGGCCTCCAGGCCTTTCAGGGCAGAATGCTGGTCAGATGGATCAGGGGTTGGACCCCTGGGAAAAATTTTAATCCCCAAACCAAAAGCTTCTCAAGGGAGTTAACCCCCTTCCTCACAGAGACACCCTGTTGCACTCACACGTAGCTGGGAATCCATGTCCAGCCCCTTTGGTATGTGGGGCTTCTCAGCTTCCCCAAATACCTGGCTGAACCGTATGAAATTGAGATTTCTGTCGATCAACGGTAGTCAGAGATCCAGTTTCTCACGGTTTAACATGACAGCATATTCACCAGCTCCAGTAGACCTCCGTCCTTGGTCACGGAAAAGGGCTAACCAAATAAGCCCTGTTGTCTAGCTTTTATGCCTTACCTGTCAGGTACAGGATGTTTGTAGCGCACTGTAAAAGCTTAATGACAGGCAGCGCCGGAAAATTCAAATTCTTGCATTTCTTATTTATTGCATTTATTTACCACCTTTCTTTTTCTCTCTCTCCCTCCCTAAAAAGGGACAACTACACACTTCAGATCAATCCCAATTCAGGCCTCTGTAATGAAGATCATTTGTCCTATTTCACTTTTATTGGAAGAGTTGCTGGTCTGGCAGTATTTCATGGGAAACTTTTAGATGGTAAGTTATTAAAAAGTGTTGAAGTCATAAAAATTGGACAGTGCTGTCTGTGGTCTCTTATCAGGTGTCTGATCTTTCACATCATAGGTTTTAAGCAAAAGTGCTTCACTGGTTCTCCCTCTGTAAATCAGTAGTTTCTTTAATGTTTTGTCCATAATGAAGGTGCTTTTTTTTCCTGGTGTCATCTTAATCTGAGCCCTGAAGACAGAGTGTCTACACACAGTTTGAAAAAGGTTTTTTTTTGAAAAACTTAAGTGTGAAGCACAGAACATTCTGTATTTGTGCATTTTCTATGTTTTCCAGAGTAACATTTCTTTAGCAGGAACTAGATTTGATGACAGATGGAAAGTATTGATTGAAAAGTTCATTAAAACGGTCTGATTCAGCCAGTATCCTGCCATTGTCCTGTTTGTCCCCAAATTACCATTTTTTTGAATGTGAAGAGACTGTAAATAATTTCAAAGCCGTGTTAGAACTCAGCTAAGACCTTGACCCCTGGGATCACTGCTGAAACAGATGGCACAGAATAATCTCATTATTATCTAAAGCATGTAAGTCATGCAAAGTACCAAGAATTTCAAGGGACCTTGGAAGTCAGGAGTGAAACCCCCCTCCCTGGCTGAATCAATAGGCTTATAATAGAGACTTCTTATAGATTTGGTCATTGAAAAAGTAGTGCCCTTAAGAGAACATTACAGAAATCATCAGTGAGGAAAGAGAATCAGAAATATTTTTGAAGAATTTAGGTGTGAAGTGGTTGAGAGTAGAAGACAGATGAAGATTAAGATTGACACTGCAGTTACTGGAGAGAGAGAGTTCCAGGAGAATTATGGGAATTGCATTTGTGGAACCTTAGCTATGCTAGTTGATGTACCCTGTGTACTTTCTCCTTTAATAAATTTTTACTGGTAATGGCTAGCTGATTTTGATCCTCTAATTTCAACATTGTATTTTTTACGGGGGGCGGGGCTGGTGGCAGGAGTAAACACTTTTTTTTCTGATTAGGGGGAAATTGTTCTCACTCTGTATAGGTATATACAGTGAATGTATTTTAATTTGCAGCACTGGAGTCATGCCATAGATTATTAGAACGGCCCTTATGTACCTTCTGCTGAGAAAGAAGACGTTCTTAGTTGCTCCAGGGGAAATAGAGAGAAGTTTAAGCTGAGATCCTGACCTCAGGGGACCGATGTTCTAGTGAGGGTACGGGAAACATGGGTCCAGAGTCCGGCAGAAGGGAGCACACGGAGGTCTCTGGGGGGAGCGCTTTACCGGCATTAGCCTCGCCAGGAGGCTGCGGTGGGGTTGGCGCACTTAGAAGCTGGGATCGTTTCAGAAGAGCGAGGACGGGCCAGGAGTCAAGGCTGCCTGGAGTAGTGATGGGAGCATCTAGGTCCCTGCTGCAAAAGGAGATAGGAGGTAACCGTGTCCTCGGGAATTGCAAGAAGAGCCCGAATGCCCCCCAGGTGTGTGGCCAGCAGTGTCTTTGTTTCCCGGGACCATGAACGGCCCTGGAGGCAGAGCAGACACGCTGCACATCAGATCAGCCCCTACTCCCTTCTGTGGCTTCACACCCCCCCCCCCCCGACAGCAGGGGCTTTGAGCCTCAGCACTGAAGCCAGTGGGAGCGGGAACGGGCTGCGAGGGAGGCTGGTTAGACCTGGAGGGGGCGCTGAGGATGGGAGTTGAGGGTGAAGGGGGAGGACTGAGGTTCCAGGGGCGCCTGTGTCAGGAGACGTGTGACGCTGACTTGCCTGGGACGGGGTGAAGTGGGGTCCCTGCGCAGTCGTGCCGGCATCGCCACCGCCCTCGCCTCCCTCAGGCCGTCATCACCCGGCCCGGGAAGACTGCACAGCCTTCTGCACGGCCTCCCCCGTTTCCTTCCTGTCTGTCCCTTCCAGTTGCTCTTCCCATTACTGCCCAAGCGATGACATTGCAATGCAGGTGGAATTGCCCCCTGGCGTTTCAGTGACTCCCCTTGGCCCTGGGCAGCGTGTAAGCTGTACACTCCCTGCCCAGTCCCTCCTCTGGCCTGTCTGCCCGGGATGCCCTGTGCTTCGGTCCTGGCGAGTCCCGGGTCTTGTCCCTCTGCTGGGAGTGCCCTTTTCTCCCCTGTGCGTGCGCCCTGTTTGCGCTACAGATTCCTGATTGTGCCTGAAGCTCATTTGTCACCTCCAGCAGCCTTTCTGACCTCACCCCTCTGCTGTACCATCTCTGTTAGTATAACTGCCCTCCTTCCTAAACCCCTTCCCCCAATCCTGCCCCAAACCAGGCCCTCATCTTACTGTAGAAAACCCTCGACTGTTCTGTCCCGGTCTGTCATTCAGATGAAAGCAGGTTAATCTTTTATTTCACGCTCGGATACACAGCATCGTCAAAGATTGGAAACTAACTCAGTTTTCACCGCGTTTTAGGTTTCTTCATTCGACCGTTTTACAAAATGATGCTGGGGAAGCAGATAACTCTGAATGACATGGAGTCTGTGGTGAGTAAACAGAGGTCACTCCCGCGGGCCGCACCAGCAGCTTGTGCATTATGGGAAGGCAGCTGAGACCATGTTGTAGTCACAGCAATTTTTATGGGCGTCGCCATTCAGTATGGACAACAGGGATTGTTCAAGAGGCTAACTGATCTCCCTAAATTTTTTAATAAGCAAATCATTCTTCACATTTCCTAGAGTCGTGGTATTTAGGGTGGGTACACCCACATCTCAGTTACCTCTGCTTACTCGGAACTGGTTTGACCAAATTAAATCCAAGGGTCATTTGGAGACCTCATTGCTGCCCTTGTTTTCCATGGAAAACTGCTAATACTGCACACTTAGAGGTTCATCCGCTATCCCTCTGCTTTCCGACCTCAAAAAATGGCAGGGAGCCAGACGAAAACAGTAGATGAAGGGAAGACTGTTTATACTCATCCCAGATACGGAAGAAGGGTAAGGGACCACTACAGTGTAGGAGAGGAATGAAAAGTTAGAAAATAATTGCTAACTTTTGATTTGGGTTTTCATGTTGCATTTAACTTATTTAATCTAGGCTGACCATTTTAGAGTTGAAAGGCCTTTCTATAAAGAACAAAAGTTGATGCTCTTTTCCTGGTATACTTTTGCTTCTGTTTTTCGTTTAATTCACCTGTACTCCCACCATTCACCTCTCACCTCTCACCATTCACCGGCCACACACGGGGCCATCAGGAAGCATCTTCGTCCATTTGGGGTGTTTGCAGCTCTGCTCTCACGTTCTGTCACTTGAGTCAGAAAGCATCTTCCTCCCCTCAGCCTCGCCGCCGTGTTGACTGTACGTGTTGTGTAGTTGGGTATATGGCCGTGCACCCCTCCCTCACAGCTCACCCTCTGGGTGTGGAAGGAGAGTAGAAGGCCAGCAGTGCACACAAGTCCACTCAGCTGGGTTTTCCCCGGGCGGGCAGCTCTGTGTATCCACGGCACCCGTGTCGAGTTTCTCTCCAGCTTTTACCTTTAGCTTAGCCTTTATGCTTTTGTTACTGTATGGTGAGGAGGCTAGGAGTATAAAAATCTCTCTTCAAGTCTAAAGTAATTTTATTCGCCATATTGACAGTCGGTGCACACATTCTGTTTGGTCTTCGTCGAGCCCCTGGGGCTGCCCTAGAGACAGAGGAATCCAGGCTCTCGGGGCCTGTGTTCTGGGTTTTGACACCAGGGCAGCCTCTTCCTGTTTGCTCACAGTGACTTGCAGAGAGTGCTGGAAGCACAGGAAGGGGCATAACTTGAAACCATTGGTATTTAAGTAGAGCATTCTCTATCCTTACTCCTTTCCTCTGATATTTTCACTCTTAAAAGATGGGGAGTACGTTCATCTCTACACGTTCAGTTCTGTAATGTTATGACGACCATCCAGAGCAGGCTGCTTCCTCTTGACAGAGGACAGGATCCAACCACAAACCCCTGTTACTACCAAAGCAGTCTTTTAGTTTGTATTTAATTAAAGTGGAAGAGAAGGTTTGGGGTAGAGCTGGAAACATATTAGTGACTCATTCATTTCTTGAGATTCTGGATGGAATTACATTTAAAGGACATAATTATTTAAAGAAATGAGTGTGTGTTTTGGGAAAAAAATGCTTAATTTTAATTTTTGTGTCATTTCTGTAGGATAGTGAATACTACAACTCTTTGAAATGGATCTTAGAAAATGATCCGACTGAACTGGACCTTATGTTTTGCATTGATGAAGAAAACTTTGGGCAGGTATGTGTGGGTAACCCTACGAGCTCCCCCTTGACTTTCAAAGAGTCTTTGCTTCTTTGAGTCTTTGCTGATTATCATCTGATTGTATCAGTATCTTATTGTCATGCCAGGAAGCCAAGTCCCAATTACAACTGCCTCTCTTCCTGCAAAGTTAGAGAAATTCTAAGGCCTCTGGTGTGTGAAGTAGCACCTACTTCTCACATCTAAAGCAGATCTGAATGTGAATGTTTGTGCCTTGGTTTTTTGAGGTTTTGTTGTTGTTGTTGTTTTTGCGGTATGCAGGCCTCTCACTGTTGTGGCCTCTCCCGTTGCGGAGCACAGGTCCACGGCATGTGGGATCTTCCCGGACTGGGGCACAAACCCGTGTCCCCTGCATCGGCGGGCGGACTCTCGACCACTGCGCCACCAGGGAAGCCCTGTGCCTTGGTTTTAAAATTTAGATACTTCAAAAAAATAGTGTAAATGTTTACTTAGTGATATAAATACATGACCAGGAGTAGGTGATGCCGGGTGGGGGGGGGGTGCCTTGGTTTTTTTCCCTCTGCTTTAATGGTTCCCTTGTCATGGTGAAGTTTGTCTTTGGGGGTCAGCAGGCTCAGGGTTTCTAACATTCCTTCTTGCTTTGCACCAATACTGTCTTTAAGGCTGGATTAACCGTAAAGATCAATTTCAAAGATAAAGTTGCCTTCTTGGAATTCTCATCCTCATCCTGAAGTTCTGTAGGATGTGTTTGTCTTCAACCTGAAACCTTTGGTTCATTTGTCCCCCGGTGATAACGATGCTTTTGGGAAGGACTTCTCAGGATTATCCAACCCCTGGTACCTGTCCTTTCACAAAAGCCCAGAGAGAGTTCCCATCTACCAGACCAAGTGTACGTGGCCTTGGCGTTCGTGAGATCACGGAGCCCGTGTTAAGGCTTGCTAATGGAACGTGACATTGATCGGTTCTTTATTGCTTCAGAGATTATTGCAAGTGTGCTCCGCTGTCCAGAAAGTGCGCTCACGTTGGCTCTCGTTTCACGATGCTGTGCTCAGTTTTATAGGTGACGTAAGGAAATCAGGTCCCTGCCCTCTTGGGTTCGCAGTCTTAGAAAAAAGAAGCTGGTGCCGCTGGATATAAAGAAATTAATGACACCTGGGGTAAAAACTGTTGCGAAGGAACGTGATCACACATACCAGAATCACTTGTTACATCCGCTCAGGCCAGGAAACCGTCACTCGTGTGAGTCCCAGAAGTGGGTGGGTCTCAGGGAGTCTGTGTTTTCTTTCCTTCCTGGTTGGTTGAGTTGAGGCACCAGGAATGAGAGAGACCCTGGGATTAATGGAAATCATTGAGTCCATTAAGAATCTCATTTTGCCCTCCCCATCCTTTTTCGCTCCGTACTGTGTTTCACGCCCCCAAACCTTCACAGACCGATGGACACTGCCGTCCTTGTGGGAGTCCTGTCGTGGGGTGGGGGAGGGAAATCTCTTCTGCACCACGCCCAGAGCTGTCCCCTCCAGGTTAGCGGTGGCCCCCCTGCCCAGGACTGAATGTAAATGGGTTCTGGCCCTTGTCTGCTTCCTTCCTCCACTGCTCCCTCCCCTGAAGCCTCTGCAAGTCACCCCCACTTCACCCCTTCTCCCCACTCCCCACCCCGCTCCGCTCTTCTCCTTCCACCTCCCCTAAGCCCTGCTGCTCTGCTGGCCCCGCCACGCTGATGCTCCCCTGCCCACTTCTTTCCTTGTCCTGCCCTCGCTCGCTGGGCGGCCTCACTCTGCGCATCTCTGCGCTGCTCACCGCCAGCCTCTTACCTGCAGCCCACACCCTTCCTCTAGCGTCCAGATTCCCCCTGCTTCGGCTGCCTCCTGAGCCGTGTCTCCTGAAAGACCCACAGGTCCCCGAACTGAAAAAGCCACTTCCTCCTCCCAACCCCCCATCTCCACTCCGGTCTAACCAGTGGCCACACCCTCCCCTCCGGCCTGAAACTGGAGTCCCCTTGGAATCGTCCCTCTCCCTCCGTGTCCAGCCGGTCACTGCGTCCTCTAGCCCCAGCCTGCTCATCGCTCCCCTTGTCTGCACCCTCCCCTTGTTGAGGCTCTGCCGGTTCCTTGGCTGTGTCGGGTAGCAGTCTCCCTGGTCCCTACATCGCCCCTCGCTCCAGTCCGTTCTCTGATGCCTCCACACATATGCTCCGGATGTAGTGGTTCTGAAGAGCAAACCTGGACCTGTAACTCTTCTGCTCGACACACATTCTTCACTGGCCAGCCTGTGCACTTCAGTGTGAATTAAAACCTTTCCTGCACGGCTTAGGACCCCTCGCTGCCCACCTTTACCTTCCCTCCCAACACCTCCGTCCTCTCACTTTCACAGCCATGGGGGGCCTGCCTCGGCGTCCCCCAGGACGCCCCGTGCCCTGTCACTGGCTGCGTGGCGCCCTCTCCTTGCCGACCCATCCTCCCCTCCCCCGCCATAACGCTCTGTCCTCCAGCCATCCCCGGCCTGCCGCCCGCTGTGAGCCCCCTGAGGTCTCCTTGGTTTCTCCAGTGCCCGGTGTGTAGCGATGGCTGCTAAATGCTTAGTGAGCAAAGGAATGAATCATGCTGCCTAGGTTTTTTTTTAATGTTATAAGTAATGGAAGCTCCAAGTGTGAGACAACAAAATAATTGGAATTGCAATGACTTTTTTTTTAAGCTGGACATATTTAAGGGTCTTAACTGCCAATTTTCAAAGGATAACACATGGCTAACCATCCTAGAACCGTGTCTTCTTTGCATTTTTAACACATGTAGGGAGGAGTAGAGATAACGAACTAAGGAAGATTTAAAATCAGTCTTGGGTGTCAAATGCAAAAAAAAAAAGGTCTCTATATTATATCCTCTTGTAGAAATCCATATGACTAACTTAACACAGTTCAGAAGACATTAGTGATGCCAAAGTTAGAAGCAGACTAAACCTTCCTTAGTTACAGTTAAATGTAACTATTTCCACCTAATGAGTACAAACCAAAGAAGATGTTTGCATTTTTAAGTAGACTTCTAATAAAGATTCTGATGGTCGTTATAGCTCATGTCTGTGGTTCATTCAAAACAATTCTTAAACCTCCTCATTTAATGTGGGTTTTTCTGACTTTGGATTGAATCAGGTAGAGTAAATGCAGTAATCAAAACAGACTCACGAGATGAGTAAGATAATGATTAGGTGCCCTATTTGTGAAATTACTGGCTTTCCTTTTTAGAGAGTGAAACCTGATTAACGAGGAGCTAGCATATCTATTTTGCTTTCTGGGAGGAAATGTAGAGTGAATTAAGCAGCCACACGTTGATCTCATCTCCCACATCCAATCCATCACCAGGCCCTGTTCATTTTGACTCCCGACTATTCTTCAGTTCTCTCTGTTCTCCTTGTCTGTCCCCCCAACAGTACCCAAGCCTAAGCTACCATCTTCTCTCGTAGATTCCTAACTGGTTTTTTATATCCACCTTTGGCCTCCTACAATGGCAGAGTGGTCTTTTCAGAATGTGAAATGATCATTCCATTCCTCTGCTAAAAACATGCAGAGATTTCCCACTTTATCACTGTCAAGATAAAGACCCAAGTCCTTAATCTGCCTCATGAAGTTCTGTGTGGCTGGGCCCTGCCTGTGCATCTCCAGGTGCATTTTGCATCCGTGCTGCCCCTCGTGCTTTCTGGGTCTGGTCCCACGAGACTTCTTGCACACACCAAGCTCCTCCTTGCCGCAGGACCTTTGCACATGCCATTCCTTCAGTGGGGAACACACTCCCATCGTCAGTTCAGACAAAGCTAGCTCTGACCCAGGACCACAGTACTTCAGAGTACCTTCCGTGTCTCCCTATGGCAGGTACCATAGGTGACTTGCATGTATTTGTATGGTTATGTGTTTAGCATCTCTCTCTCCCATCAGACTCAGTCTCGGTGATGGCTGCCCCGGGTCTGCCTTTTGCTCACCATTGTGCACTCACCACCTGGCAGTGCCTGGTACAGGGTAGACACTCAAAATAGAGGTGTTGAACCAAAAATGTGGACATCAGCAAGAGGCCCACGCAGGCCTCCTCCTCCCCCAGCCCTCTGCAAAACTGCTGACCATGCATTGCCATTTCCTAACCCAAGAGGAAGCCCACGCCTCCTTGTGCAAAAAGATAAAGTCATTTCTTCACTAGAGTGAAGTTACCACAGAAGTGAAATGTGCTTGCAATCGGCCTTCCTTAGTGCTTTTAGGCTCTCTTTCTCTCATTCCATGGTTAGAAATACCAGGCCATGAAGTTCGGTGGTAGCTGTCACTTCATGTAATGAAATTGCAGCTGTTGCCATTTTTTTCCAGTCTGCTTTTTTTCTGTTTGGTGAGAATCTGCAGCTGCTGGTTTCTGGGGCCTACCAACAGTGTTTCAGATGAACAGACTTCAATATTTGAACAGTCGTCATATGCCAGACAGAAAGAATCAGCCGTACACTCACGTACAGCCCTGCACACGCATGCCCCACCAGGAGGAGACATCCTCTTAGAGCTGCGCCAAGCAGAAGTTCTTGACGGCAGAGTCAGCAGAGCAGCCCCTGATTTGGTTGCTTTGAAGAGGCGCGAGCGGTGTGGACTTCCAAGAAGCTGGCAGTAGGGAGGGGAAGAGAAT
Source organism: Leucopleurus acutus (assembly GCF_964270905.1). NCBI lineage: Eukaryota > Metazoa > Chordata > Mammalia > Artiodactyla > Delphinidae > Leucopleurus > Leucopleurus acutus. The sequence continues at coordinate 16,857,312 of NC_139155.1, read as the reverse complement.
GGGCAGCAGCCTGTCGGAAAACTCTTGAGGACCTGGCCTGAGTTGGGTGAAGGCATGCATTCTCAACTGGGGAGACGACACCCCTAGGGGGCAAAAACTGGACAACTTTTTGTCTTGGAGGACAGGAAGTCTCAACCATTACAATGGCTTGTGGTCCTCCGAGGGGGCCACAGAACATAACACGGTGCACCGTGGGTCTCTTTGGTAAGATTGCGTGGGAGGGAAGGGGCAATTGGGGGGTCTAAAAAGGCTCCTGGGGGGTAATTAATGGGGGAAAAGGCTGAGAAGCACGGAGTTGGGGAGAGGGAATAAGGGAAGAGGCAGAAGCTGGAAGTAGGAAGGAGAGAGAGGTGAGAGGCAGAGCGAGGTCGTGGCTGGAGCTGGACAGAACCAGACCAAGACCCCAGTGAGGAGGTAGTTCCTCAAAGACCAGGTGAAGGAAGTGGGGCTGGTGGCAGCTACCGGAAGCATGAAAGCAGGAAGGTGGGCCGGCTGCTGGGAGAGGCTGGGGAGGACAGCGCCCAGTAACGCGAGCAGAAGCAGTCAGGCCTTCCTCTGCCTGGGTCCAGGATACCCAATTTGACCTAGACAGTTTCTTGGCGGACTCCTCAGACATTTGTCATAAAGCATCTGGGGAGGATCGGGGAGATGTGTGTGACTCTGAAGTTGTCACTTGCCACAGAAGAGGGGCCCAGTTCTGTGAGAGCTGCATCCCGGAGCTTCCTCTGATCTTTGTGGTCTTTACAAAGAAGAGAGAGGAGTTCATACTTGGGCCAGGAGACTTCAAGAAAGTGCAGTTTTTTTCTACGAGCACTTATTAATCCCCTTCTGTGTGCCGGGCACTGTGTTAGTGTCTTCATGTTGGGTCCTTGAGGAAGGAGTTCAGACACAAGACGAGAACTATATTTAAAAAGTGGAATTTGGGGCTTCCCTGGTGGCGCAGTGGTTGAGAATCCGCCTGCCAGTGCAGGGGACACAGGTTCGATCCCTGGTCCAGGAAGATCCCACATGCCGCAGAGCAGCTATGCCCGTGTGCCACAACTACTGAAGCCTGCGCACCTTAGAGCCCACGCACCGCAACTACTGAGCCTGCACTCTAGGGCCTGCGTGCTGCAACTACTGAGCCCACGTGCTGCAACTACTGAAGCCCGCACTCCTAGAGCCCGTGCTCTGCAACAAGAGAAGCCACCGCAATGAGAAGCCCGCGCACCACAACAAAGAGTAGCACCTGCTCGCCGCAACTAGAGAAAGCCTGCGCGCAGCAACGAAGACCCAACGCAGCCAAAAAAAAATTTAAAAAGTGGAATTTGAACAGCAGCCCACAAGTGGTGTGTGAGGAGAGGGAGATGGGGGTGGAACACCAGCGGAAGCCTGACTGAGAGGCCCCTAGGGCTTGGGGAGGATTTACTCTAAGGGAGCAGCTTAGGGAGCACGCCTGGAGGCCCCCTTCCCTGCCTGCCCGGAGAAACCATGTGACCTACACGTGAGCCCCAATCAACCACGTGACCCACGGCTGCCCCAGCCGATGATTCCTTCCTCGGCACAGAGAGTATGGTCCGGTCTTGTTATTTTTTCTTTCAAAAACAATTTTATTTATCTGATTGCAAAATATTAATCTTCGTAATAAAAATAAAGTCAGTACAATAAACACATATTAAAGTCACTCATAGTTCCTACCACCTAGAGAAAAATAACGAGTAAAATTTTGGTTTGTATCTTCCAGAATGATTCTCTGTAAACACACACACAAGGTTTTCTCTCTTTAACAGAAATGGAATTGTACAGTGTATACAATTTTGACTTAATATATTGTAGGTACCTTTCCATGTCAGTAAATACCATTTTAATGGCTACACCGAATTCCGTTTCATAGACTGTACCTTTTTTAACCGTGCCCTAGTGGTCGGCGTCGAGGCTATTTCAGTATTTCACTATGTAAACAGTATGATGAGTATAATCCTGGAATATACATTTTGTACACTTGACCAATTTCTTTCTCTTGGTATAAGTCCTAAGAGAGAAATTATTACGAAAAGGCATATGCACATTAAAATCTTGACTCCTGTTGCCAAATTATCTTTTCAAAAGGTTGAACCAGTTAGACCCTCACCACCAGCATTGATAAGAACCGTTTCTCTACGCTCAGCAGTGCTGGCTGATTCTGCCAGTTTTCATCACTAGGGGCTGCTTTTGGAGGCGCCGGAAGTGTTTTTCCCCTTTCCCCTCCCCACCCTGTCTCATCTGTGGTTGACCCTCTCATTCAGTAGCTCTGGAAATTGCAGCTCCCAGAAAACATTCTGTTCTAGTACAGCTGAACTGTACTGAAAGCCTCTCAAAATCCAGAACCGGGCTTGGATTTATTAACTTGTCAGTTGGTGTGGATCTGATAGAAAAATCTCATCATGGAAGGGAACAGCAAGACAATCTTTGAGGAATAAATGGGGGGAGAAAGAAAAACTGTCTTATTAAAAAATATTACAAAAGTGTAAATGAATACTGACTACAGACCCCCAAACAATCGACTACAAAAGTGTAAATGAGTACTGCTTACAGACCTCCAAATAATTGTCAAAGAACTAAAGATGTTTTACTATAAGAGACCTCCCATCCCACTCCCTAAGCGGAACTGTTTAATATCTTCCAAAAAGTGCCATGACCTGCACAGGACAGGAGCAGGTCACCACGGGGGGCAACTGGATGGAATGGAAGACAGCAGCCGGAAGGGGGCACCCGGCAGGAGGGAAGGATTTGAAGAAGAGTAAAAATACAGCAGCAATTAAAGTCTGAACTGCATTGGCAAATATTTTCTCCCATTCTGAGGGTCGTCTTCTTGTCTTGTGTATGGTTTCCTTTGCTGTGCAAAAGCTTTTAAGTTTCATTAGGTCCCATTTGTTTATGTTTGTTTTTATTTCCATTTCTCTAGGAGGTGAGTCAAAAAGGATTTTGCTGTGATTTATGTCATAGAGTGTTCTGCCTATGTTTTGCTCTAAGAGTTTTATTGTGTCTGGCCCTACATTTAGGTCTTTAATCCATTTTGAGTTTATTTTTGTGTATGGTGTTAGGAAGTGTTCCAATTTCATTCTTTTACATGTAGCTGTCCAGTTTTCCCAGCACCACTTATTGAAGAGGCTGTCTTTTCTCCATTGTATATTCTCGCCTCCTTTATCAAAGATAAGGTGACCATATGTGCGCGGGTTGATCTGTGGGCTTTCTATGCTGTTCCATTGATCTATATTTCTGTTTTTGTGCCAGTACCATACTGTCTTGATTACCGTTGCTTTGTAGTATAGTCTGAAGTCAGGGAACCTGATTCCTCCAGCTCCATTTTTCTTTCTCAAGATTGCTTTGGCTATCCGGGGTCTTTTGTGTTTCCATACAAGTTGTGAAATTTTTTGTTCTAGTTCTGTGAAAAATGCCAGTGGTAGTTTGATAGGGATTCCATTGAATCTGTAGATTGCTTTGGATAGTATAGTCATTTTCACAATGTTGATTCTTCCAATCCAAGAACATGGTATATCTCTCCGTTTGTATCGTCTTTCTTTCATCAGTGTCTTATAGTTTTCTGCAAACAGGCCTTTTGTCTCCTTAGGTAGGTTTATCCCTGGGTATTTTATTCTTTTTGTTGCAGTGGTAAATGGGAGTATTTCCTTAATTTCTCTTTTGTATTTTTTGTCATTACTGTATAAGAATGCTAGAGATTTCTGTGCATTAATTTTGTATCCTGCTACTTTACCAAATTCATTGATTAGCTCTAGTAGTCTTCTGGTAGCATCTTTAGGATTCTCTATGTATAGTATCATGTCCTCTGCAAACAGTAACAGTTTTATGTCTTTTCTGATTTGGATTTCTTTTATTTCTTTTTCTTCTCTGATTGCTGTGGCTGAAACTTCCAAAACTATGTTGAATAATAGTGGTGAGAGTGGACAACCTTGTCTTGCTCCTGATCTTAGAGGAAATGGTTTCAGTTTTTCACCATTGAGAACGATGTTGCCAGTGGGTTTGTCATATATGGCCTTTATTATGTTGAGGTAGGTTCCCTCCATGCCTACCTCCTGGCATATACCCTGAGAAAACCATAATTCAAAAAGAGCCATGTACCACAATGTTCATTGCAGCACTATTTACAATAGCCAGGACATGGAAGCAACCTAAATATCCATTGACAGATGAATGGATGAAGAAGATGTGGCACATATATACAATGGAATATTACTCAGCCATAAAAAGAAATGAAATTGAGTTATTTGTAGTGAGGTGGATGGACCTAGCGTCTGTCATACAGAGTGAAGTACGTCAGAAAGAGAAAAACAAACATCATATGCTAACACATATATATGGCATCTAAAAAAAAAATTGGTTCTGAAGAACCTTAGGGCAGGACAGGAATAAAGACGCAGACATAGAGAATGGACTTGAGGATACAGGGAGGCAGAAGGGTAAGCTGGGACGAAGTGAGAGAGTAGCATTGACATATTACATTACCAAATGTAAAACCAATAGCTAGTGGGAAGCAGCCGCATAGCACAGGGAGATCAGCTTGGTGCTTTATGACCACCTAGAGGGGTGGGATAGGGAGGGTGGGAGGGAGATGCACGAGGGAGGGGATATGCATATATATTTATACATACAGCTGATACACTTTGTTGTACAGCAGAAACTAACACAACATTGTAAAGCAACTATACTCCAATAAAGATGTTAAAAAATAAAAAAACAAAGTCCGTACTGCAGACAGTAAAAACGTTGAATTGATGTTGTGGAAAGTGGAGCTCAGTCACGTGGGAGGGAAACGAGATCCCTTCCTGAATAACAGAAAAAAGGACAGAGGAGAAAATATGAAGGGCCGAGACAGAGGATCAGTGGGCTTTGATTGAAAAGGCTGTCTCCATGTGAAAAGGAACAATAATCAAGTGCATCATCAGAGAAAACGTTTGGAGAGGAACAGGATCTGATGTTGAGGCCAGAGAGGCCGTGTGTCCCGCGCGTGTGTGGCAGGGCTGGGGAGGGGTCCCTGGAAAGGGACCTCTGCCAAAGCAGGAGATCTGCTGCAGGTTTGAATCTGTGTCCCTCGTGGTGGATGCAGCCTGGAGAACCCTGTCCCTCAGGCTTGGCCTGGCTTCCTCTCAGGTGTAGCTGGGTGGATGTGGGAGAAAAGACCACAAGGAATCCCACCAGAACACACATGTGGTTACCTCTGAATAGGGGAGCTATGAGTGGTATTTTTTTCCTTTTTATTTCCCTGGAATTTCCATGAGAGTAAACATTTTATTTGTTAGTCAGTGGGCCTCTTCCTTCCCTTCCCTTCCCTTCCCTTCCCTTCTGCTACTTATTGCTCTGTACACTTTGATGTTAAGCCAGGGCTGGCTCAGAGCAGAGGAGAAGGCTGTGCCTTGAGTTCAGCTGCTTTGCTCTTTTCACTCCTGGCTCACGCTGAGGGAGGGGCTTTCGGGGCTGATGAGCCAGGAGGTCTGGATGCACATCAAAGCCTGGGGTTCCCAGGGGTGGCAGGTGAATCATCCCTCAGCCTGACTTTCTCAACATCTTTCTTTTTTTAAGTCCCTGTGTTTTGCTCCTTTGAAAGAAATTCCACATATCTTTTTTTTATGGCTATAAAATCTAATTTTCAGTAACAAATCTGGATCTCTGCAGTCTTGATGGTTGTATCCTGTCTTTTCTGTTAAAGATAATTAAATTTCTTGATAAGTCAGTAGCAGATGGAAAAATTGTTCTCCGTTGTTGCTAATGTATGAAGAATAATTAAAACTCATAAATAACCGTAAAATAATTTGCCTTCAATGATAACATCTTTAAGTGTGTAGCATCTTAACGATTGAAAAGCCTCATTAGACATCCTCTTGGACACAGAGCCCATTTGCTGGGAAAGAGTTCTGAATAGGGCTTCCCTGGTGGCGCAGTGATTGAGAGTCCGCCTGCCGATGCAGGGGACACGGGTTCGTGCCCCGGTCTGGGAAGATCCCACGTGCCGCGGAGCGGCTGGGCCCGTGAGCCATGGCCGCTGAGCCTGCGCGTCCGGAGCCTGTGCTCCGCAACGGGAGAGGCCACAACAGTGAGAGGCCCGCGTAATGCAAAAAAAAAAAAAAAAAAAAAAAAGAGTTCTGAATAAATTTTACTTATCTTCCTTTTACAGTAAGACGTTATTACTCAGTGATACTATGCAAAGTAACTTCATGATGGTGATGTTGTTTTATCTTTGTAATTACAGACATATCAAGTGGATCTGAAGCCCAATGGGTCAGAAATAATGGTAACAAATGAAAACAAAAGGGAATACATTGAGTACGTACACACTTACTTACAGCCTTTTCTTTCATTAAATTGAACAGCATGTTCGGTTGCCGTCCTTTGCCAGAACAGTTCGTGCAGATTGTGGACACGCTTTTAACAGTATGAGTTCCTTTCTGGCTTGGCCTAATAGGAAGCTGAATTATGGGATGCAAAGTTTGGCTTGTGTCATGACTTCGTGTTGCTGCCATACAGAGGAGCGGTGGGAGGAGAGAAAGGGGCCACTGTTGAGTAACTTGGCAAATACTCTGGGAGCCTGTGGGCATCTCGTCTAAAATGGAGAATTATAACAATGGAGCAGTGTCAACAGCCGGTTGGGGTAAAATTGGGAACAACCAAAGAGAACATATTCCATCTCTCTCCTGACCTCTTTTCCATAATGAAAATGTAGGAGAAGAGTTAAAATGGAGATGGAGAATTCAGCACATGCAAACATGAAGAATTGTTCCTGCTGTTTGTAATTTTCGTAATCTCAGCGTCCTTTGGTGGGACAGAATGTTGAGTCCTTTGGAAATCTAGCTGTTGGGTAACCCTAGGAGTCTGTACTGGGCAGAAGGTACAGTTGGGCAGCTTACATTTTCTTCTTTGGTATATACGTATGCCTCGAGCTCACCGTTCTGGTATCTTCCAAGGATTGCCAGGTTGCCCTTGCTAGCCCTCGAACAGGGACGAGGTCAGCGTTAACGGTGGTTGGCTCCCGGATCCTAGTTTCTGCTCATCTAGTGAGTTACAGCCATGGCTTGGGCTCCTTGTTTGCATTCAGAACTCCATTTCAGCAAGCCGGGTTCCGTCCTCTCTCATCACAGTTGATCACAGGACTTGAATTCAGAGAACTGGCTGAGGATCTTAGCATCCTGCCTTAGCATCTGCCAAAAAAAAAAAACCTACTCTCCTTTCTAATCAGGAAGAATTGGAGAGTGCTGGCGTCTCTACTTAGAGACCCTGACAAAGCATGGACTTCTCCACTTGCAAGCTGAAAGCTTGCTACACTTAGTCAAAAACTAGAAGTAAGACACTACATTTCTGCCTGTTCACCTTAATTGGCGCTTGTGCTGAGCTTGGACAGTCTCAGCAAGCAGACGACGTCCTGACAGGCACCGCTGTCTTCATTCAGAAAGTGTAGACTTCGAATAGATTTTTAGCAACACCCCAGGGTGACTAGGTTTGAGAGACTGAGTATTTGCGCCTTGTGATACATGTTGTGCGTCATTCTTTGCAGTTAATTCTTTTAGGTTTCAAATTGCGGGGCGCCTCCACTAGCTTCACTGCAAAAGGGAGGATAGAAATCCCCGGCTGCTCCCTGCCACCCGCATCCTCTGGTGCAAGTAGGCTGTCGGGCTGGTGCTTGCAGCACAGCCAGTAAAACCCGATATTCTGAGCAGTGAGTGGGCAGCAGGCTGGTCCTCGAGGGCCGTTGCCATGGTGCCACCTCGCATGTGAGAGCCCTTCATGACAGGGTCCTTGTGCTATTTCATGACAGAATGCCTTAGGTGGAATCCAAAGTGGATTTGCCTGGCAGTAAGTTCTGCTGTACACTAAATATTGTCACAGGGAGTGTGGTTTCAGTGGCTGTCTGTGACTCCGAGAGGTTTTACCATTAATCCTCCAAGTGTTGGTATAAAAGTATTCGTGGTAAAAAAAAAAAAAAGTATTCGTGGTAAAGTACTGATAAATTATACGTCATCCTTGAAAATCAGTACGTTGAATACTAGAATGAATTATCATATGATAAAATACGTTGTAGTGGGTATTCCCCTTAAAAATATGTCCATGTCTGTACACAAATGTGGGTGTGTACATATGTGTGTGTGTGTGCACTCATTATGCCCATATACATATGTGTTCAAACCCCATTTTCCCTTTTTCTCCAAACAGTCACGTTTATAAAGCAGCTTTGATAAACGAAGAAATCAAAGAAACCTTTGATTTCTTTTTTCTTGGGGGGAAAAAAGAAATCAGTCTTTCTTCTGAAATGCTCAGTGAGATTTTAGGCTCCACATGTGCTCATTATTCTCGAAAGAATCCATGAATGAGCAGCGCGTGCCACAGCATATGCCCTCCCTCTCCTTGGCCTCCGTCGGGCTTTTCTCCCCGCCCCGCTTAACGAGAAGCAGTCGCAGCTGGGGGGAAAGAACTGCACACGAGTGATGAGCAACGTGGTTAAGGGCTGTCCGTTTTCCTCCCACAGCCTAGTCATCCAGTGGAGATTTGTGAACAGGGTCCAAAAGCAAATGAACGCCTTCTTGGAGGTAAGTCGTGTTCTCCGGGAGTCTTGCCTGTGCCTTTAGGTTGAAAGAGGACGGTTCTCCTCCTTGGGGGGCAGGGAGGGTATTAGACGCGATCACACACCCAGAGACAGGCATGGGTGTGGGACCCAGGGCGGGAACGTCAGGCCTGCGCTGCTCCCAGCATCTCCAGTCTCCAGGGCAGGAGCGTTGAGCCACTGCACTGCCACCTTTTCGTCTGGTTTTTTTTTGGTCAGTGTTCTCTGGCTTTGCTGCTCTTATTTTTTAATTTGCCTTAACTGTTTTTAAAGAGAAATCTTTACAGACTTGACCCAGAAGGGCAGGTTCCCCCACAGAGGCTAGAACCATCATCCTGCAGCTTTTGGTGGTACCCAGGGAAGGCTGGGAGCATCTCTGCCTTTTGCTGCAGTGACGGGTTCTAAGAAATGCAAGGACTCGGGACAGTTTCCAGTCACGCCATCCCTCCGTGATAATGCCTTCCGCCTCATTGGTCGAACTTTTTTTTCTTTTTTTTTTTTTTAAATCCCCTGCCCTTTCCTCGTGGCTGTCTGAATAATTCCTCACCTTATTAAAGTATGAAGTGGTTACTTCTCAGACCCAAGTATTTAATGTCAGTGATACTCCCAGGCCCCTGAGGAGGGAGGCCCCTCGCAGAGAATAGGGGCTTCCTCATTTTAAAAACCAGCTCCCTTTGACCCAAAGCGCAATTCCTTTTTAAATCCTGATAACGGGTATCAGTTACTTAAAGCGAACAAGTCCCAGCTGCACATTACAAGAACCGATCGATGCAGGGTTCTCGCTGGGCGATGCTCTCTTAAGTTCACCCCAGTTCAGTTACCTGCTCATGGTGAGTATAGCGCCAGCCCAGGCAGAACAGTCAGAAAAATTCCAGAACTTAGGGTGAAACGTGTGAGTTAGAGGCGCCGGAGGACAGCAGGGTTCATACTGTATTTACACGAGAAACCTACCCGGCCCTGTGCCGGGTGATCACACTTTCAGAAACTGGCCACACGCGAGGCCCAGCGACACGGAGCGTCCGTCCTAGGTCACTGCACTAGTCAGTGGTGCCTAGCCTGGGGACCGGGGCAGGCTGTCTGTGCTCCCTGGCTCCTTTCCACCCATCACACCGCCTCCTCTCGTATTTCATCTTTGCCTTATTTTTAAATGGTCCGCTTGCGCGTCTGTGGCCTGTGCCTTTGAGAACACCCTGACTCACAGCAATGTGTCCTAAGTGGCTTTTGGAATCCGCCTGCCTGCAGCAACCCGTATTTTTTTATAACATTTCAAAAATTACTCAAGTACCTGGATCTTCTGGAGTCTACTGCTTTTTAAGCTTTTATTTTGTGACTCTGCTGTTTTTATCTGAACTAAAATTACTGAACACTGTCATATAAATCATCAGTGAACAGTGTATTTTTCCTGGCTAACCAAAATAAGCTTGTTTATCCTGTAAAATTTGTCTCTTTCGAGGAAAAAGGTGTTGAGAGTGCTTTTCTTTTTTTCTTTCAGGGATTCACGGAACTGCTTCCTATTGATTTGATTAAAATTTTTGATGAAAATGAACTGGAGGTTTGTACTGTAAACATTTTGTGTAAAGGAGATTTTTTTTTTTTTTTTAAGTATCTCATTACTTCCCAACTTGGTATTTTAGTATTCTCTGATCCCTAATGTCCTAGCGAGTAAGCTTAGGTGAATTCTACTGCGGGTCTCTTAGGGGCTTGCGTGTTTGCCGATCAGGGACCAGGGGATAGCAGAAATAGTCACCTGTAGCTTCCTTGCCTGGGAGAGGGCAGATCAGGGACGCGGCAGACAGGGGGAGGCCCGCTGAGCTGGGTTCACGGCCTGGAGTTGGGGTGGCAGCACCCTGCTCCCAGGGTGGGGCTGGCTGAGGACCCCGGTCCTCCACGCACCCACCGTGGCAGCCGAATGGGGACTCGGCCGGGGGGGGGGGGGGTGTGAGCGCCCCCGAGGGGCTGTAGAGCAGGGGGCTCCGTGAGATCGAAGTGGTCTGTGCTGCGGAGTGAAAGCCCGGCAGAGGCAAGGAGGTAGTGGCAGGAGGTGGTTTCATGGTAGCTTGTGCCAGCTTCTTTGTGTCGGTGTAGATGAGAACTTGGAACCTGAAAAGCAAAGGAGTCTCCCCGCCTTATGTTGAGAGAAACAGGAGGAGGAAGGCTTTGTCTGCTGAGAGGCTGTTGACAGGACTCCGGCCGTTTGTCCAGTGACGTGTCTCCCGTAGACTGGCTTTTGTTCTTTTACCTTAAAATGGAAACGTCCAGATAGATGACGTCACAGACATCATGTAGAGGAAGCCCTTTGTTTGGCAGGTGGGGCGACTGAGGCAGGGAGAGGTTAATGACCTCACAGGGTCTCGTCACAGTCAGGCCCATGAACCCGGTTTTCAGGCCTCTGGATTCGTTCTCTTTCCACTGTGCGCTGGCGCCTCTGCGGGAGTATCATTCCTTCGTTAGGAGGGTTAGGTGATAAGAAAAGTGGACCCAAGACTGGTGAGTCAGAGCTGCAATTATAGCGCTAGGACAGGTCTGCAGCCGTGGGCCACCAGGCAGGTGAGGTGATTGCCCTCACCTGGTGGATCGGTCCAGGAAGATGAGTTCTTGCTGTCATAAAGCACTAATTCTACTGTGGGTGGGGAGGTTATTTTCAACTGTTGAGACAGATAACCTCTCAGAAGAGGAAACAGCCAGAGTAATGAAAGAGCAGATGTAAATGGAGCATAAGAAAATCTATGAGCACCGAGCTGCGATTTGAGGGGCGGGGAAGGTGATTGATTGGGACTTCTAATTTCCAGCATGAAACGTGGCGGCCTGTACAAGCTTTAGAGTCGGGTCCCCCTCGTTACCTCTCAGTCTCTGATCTGCAGAGGCAGGTAGGATGTGGAACACGTATTCCCCTTCATTTGTTTTTATGGTTCGCTGGCTTATCTTGCTTTGCACGTGACGTGATGCCGGCACTGAGAAAAGGCCTTTTCTCCGGTGTATTTCTTCGGCTTTCATGGTGTGCCCTGTTTACCTCTGGGTAAATCTGGTCCATCTCCCTCCCAGTTGCTGATGTGCGGCCTTGGCGACGTGGACGTGAACGACTGGCGACAACATTCTATTTACAAGAACGGCTACTGCCCGAACCACCCTGTGATTCAGTGGTTCTGGAAGGTAAGGCCAGAGTCCGGGGTCCTGTGCTGCCTTCCCGTGGTCTTGCTGCTGCATTTGGGGCTGTGTTGGTACCTGGCCTCCTGGGGGAGAGAAGAGGCCCGCCGAGCCAGAAGCAGCCCTCACCGCTGCTTTTCTGGAACTGTGGTGGATGGCTGTCTTGAATAGGCTACACTGTCTTCCTCGACCACCTGTTAAAGTGCTTTTGTTTGAGGAAACCACTGAGTAGGACGATCCTGAAAGACAGATAATTGGATTCAAGAATTAGAACTAGTCCTCCAGAGTGGGAATAGGAATGGGAGGCTTCTCAGGGCAAAAGCATGCTTTGGGGCTGACTTTTCCAAGATGCCATGTTGGTTTCAAAAACCATTTTCCCAACTTTTTTTGTTGATTCCAACAAATATTTTGATCTTTACATCTTCCAATCAAAGATGCAAATGAAATCTGATTTACTCTCTAAAGACCAGTGTTTACATCCTTTTCATTGCAGAAGAGAAGTGAAATAGTAACGAGCGGGTCCAAAGGAGGGCAGTAAACTGACTTTGAAAGAATTACAGGGGGAAAAGCGCTGATTATTTACTTACAGAAATAAGAAATCATTGACCTTGTCTTAATTTCTAAATGTCTATTATTAATAACATTTCAAGTGCAGCAGAGAAGCAGAGAGAAAAGGAAGTAAAGCAGAATCTTCAGATCCTAACATCTTAGTCCGAGTTTCGCTCAGCCTTGAGTTTGGATATATTTTTTTTTAATATCAGTTCAAGTAACTTTACCAGTGAAGCCAACTCGACTCTTAGAATAATTCAGATATGTAAGATACACAGATTATTTCAGAAGCCTAGCCTGGCCTCTTTTTCTTTCTTTTTCTAAAATGTTGCCTTTAGAGAATTTAGCTACAGTCAAATATCCTGCCTCGTAACCTGGGTTCCCCCCCTCAAACTGTGCGTATTTCTAACTGGCTCAGGGGGACCGTCAGGCCTCACATACAGAAACATGAGCCCGGTACCATCAGCAAGTGTGCTTTTTTTTTTTTTTAGTTTACTTTTGGCTGCGTTGGGTCTTCCTTGCTGCGCGCGGGCTTTTCTCTAGCTGCGGCGAGCAGGGGCTCCTCTTCGTTGCGGTGCGCGGGCTTCTCATTGCAGTGGCTTCTCGTTGCGGAGCATGGGCTCTAGGCGCACGGGCTTCAGCAGTTGTGGTTCACGGGCTCTCTAAAGCACAGGCTCAGTAGTTGTGACACATGGGCTTAGTTGCTCCGCGGCATGTGGGATCTTCCCGGACCAGGGATTGAACCCGTGTCCCCTGCTTTATTAGCAGGCAGATTCTTAACCACTGCGCCACCAGGGAAGTCCCAAGTGTGCTTTTTTTTTTACCACTTATTTTGACCAGTTGGCAGAAGAAGAAAGAGACATTGTGATCACTCAGTCTGAGGTTGCAGAGGCTGGTATTGTGATGTCCATAAAAAATTAAAAAAAAAGTTCGCAGAGTCAACTGTCTAGGTCTCCCACTGCACTATAAATAAGATGAAGTTTTGCCCATCTGCACTGCAGCAGACGTGCCTCGTGTTACATGAGCGTAATGACCTTCTGCCTCTGTTCATAGGCTGTGCTGCTGATGGACGCTGAAAAGCGTATCCGGTTACTCCAGTTTGTCACAGGGACGTCCCGAGTCCCTATGAATGGATTTGCCGAACTTTACGGTGAGCAGGGTACCGTTAGACTTCGTCCTCCCACCGTGAGTCTCTACCCAGACATCAGCTGTGGCCCCCGAAGACTCTGCCTCCCGGGCTTCTAGCCATGTGGGTTTCGCCTGGACCCAACAGACATACATCACGGAAAGAGATGGGGCAGCGTGCCATCACCTCAGCTGTCTGTGCAGTTACCTGTATATAAAAGCAGGGGGTTGTTTTTGTTTTTATACAGAGAGCCATAAGATTGGTCTCTTTTTTCTTTCTCTTTTGTTTTTTGGTATATATTCAAAAAACAACTAGATTTTGCAGAATCGTCCATGTGGTTGTAAACTGAGCATTGAAAGCACTCCTCCCCTCCACGAGGCAGAATTCCTCAGGGCTTACTATAGATGAAAAAGTCACTCTCTGCTCGACATATTAAAGGTCATCACGGTTCAGTTTTTCCCCCGGAAGTAGTTTTAAATTTAAACTTCCAGGGTTGGGTTGAAAGGCTGTGGCTGTCTGCACATCGTTACGTTATGTGTCGGCTCTGTTCAGCTTGGTGCGATTCCATTCTGATGGCGACACAGAGTCTGTGTCCTGAGGTCGTGTTGTTAAGTACTGACTGTGACGTCACAGCCACAGAGGGTGTCCCAAGGCTCACCCCCAGGCCCGCCCTGCCCACCCCTTCCTTTCCTTCAGCCCCTCCTTCGTCTTGTTCTACTGCCTTGAGCACTCTTAGCATTTCTTTTTCTTCCTTTTTTTTGGTCTAGGTTCCAATGGTCCTCAGCTGTTTACAATAGAGCAATGGGGAAGTCCTGAAAAACTGCCCAGAGCTCACACATGGTGAGTGACGGAAAACCACACAGTTGTTGACAGACAGTATTTTAAAACACTTAGCTGAGTATGATGCTGGGCTACAGGCTAGAGTGCTACGTTCCCTGACCATTCAGCGTTTAGAGTATGAACTGTCAGTGATACAGGTGAAAATACAGATCGTACAGTGATGCTGGTGAAATTAAACCACCCAAGATTTGAATGGGCCCGGTTGTTTTGATATGTGAAGGGTTAAATCCCCGTTCCTGCTTCCTGAGGGGAGCTCCTCCTCCAAACCCCGTCCTTCCCTAATTATTCTGGGAAGCAGAGATTTCACTATATATTCTCCCTATGTGGATACGACCGCTCCCAGCCTCTGAACAGATTGAGTTTTTACCCCAACCTTAAATGGTTTAGAACCATGGATGAAATTCCCTTTGGCAACAGTTTTTAAAAGGCCTCCCATGGCCATCCAGAACCCGTAAGTCTGAGCTTCAGCAACGTGCGTGTGGCCAGAGGAGTGTCAGAGGTCCGACCAAGGACCCCTGCTCAGGGAGGCACGTGCGGGGCGCGGCTGTGCTCCGAAGGCCTCCGGGTGCAGGGCGGGAAGGAGGCCTTCCTGGAGGGAAACCCCAGGAGTTTCGTGAAACCCAGCACAGAGAAGACCTCAGGAGCTCTCCGGGAGCTCCTGTCACTCGGGCTCCCGTGTCCCCGGGGTTGGTCACCCCACAGGATTTGATTTCTTGCTCTTAGGAAGCAGGTGGAGGGGGAGCCCTGTGGCTGGTCAGCACCCAGCATCCTCCTTTCCCACGGGAACTGGGGCTGCCGGGGCCGCTGGGCCGTCCTGTGCTGCCCAGCGCAGCTAGGAGAGAGGTCTCATCAAGGTGCGTTTGTGGAAAATGGGCTGTGAAAGGCCTTTTGCTTCTCTTTGACTCCCTCGTCTCGCCGGAAAGCACGTTTTTCCCCATTTCTACCATTCGTAGGACTCTGAGAGGAACGGATGTGGTCCCTGCCCGCTGGCACCGGGAGAGCGGGCTGGTTCTCGCTACAACTGGCCGATCGCCAGAGCAGGCAGTGTCCCTTGATCCTCTGCCTTTATTCTTGGGGGTAGAATGTTTTGGCCCTGGAGCTTTTGTTCCAAACGATAATCAGTCGGGTGTAGCTTTCCGGGCTCAGTAGCCTTCATTTGGAAGGCAGCCAGCACTGACCCGAGCCCCAGCACTGGCGGGATGGGGGGGAGAGCTCCCAAACTCAAAGAACAGCTGCCTCACTGGGCGCGGCTGTCCTGCCTGGGTCAGACCCTCAACCTTCTGGCAGCCTGAAGTGCACTGTTAGCCTTCCTGGGGGCTCTGGGGAAGCTTCCTCGTGATCCCGTAGCGCACAGGCTCCCAGATCCTGTGATTTGAACTTGGGTCTGCCAGGATTCCAACCCCTGACCACTTCAGTTAAGCTACTGCCTCTGTGATACGGTTCACTTTCTTTCCAGACTCTTCAAAGAGAACCGAGTAACTGAGTGTTCATCCCATGACCCTCTGTGGCCCTATAGACAGATATCTTGCTGTTGGATTCTTCTTCTATTTCGGAGTTCACGTGCTGAGCCACCACTAAAATAAGGGGCTGCCCAGATAAGACCCTGTACTCAGCGGTTCTCAACCTTGGCTACACGTTGGAACCACCTAGAAAGCATTAAAAAAAAATACTGGTGCCGGGGTGGGTCCCACTTCCAGAGATTTTGACCTAGTTGGCCTGGTGTGTGATCTGGGCCGTGGGGTTTTCAGAGCTTCCCAGGCGGTTGGTGAGGAGAGCTAGGGTGTAGAATCATTGCTCTTCCTTAGGCAGCACAGAGGTCTACACACAGGAGGAAAGCAACCCCGCCAGCTCTTACCAAAGCCTGGCTGCTTCTCTGTGTGTCACAGGATTAAAGCATTCAAGGAGTTTTTCCTTCAATGATACTCTCCCCAGACCAAGAGGAGAGCGCTAGTTCTACTGAAGCCACACCGGCTGGTGGGGTGGGACGTACTCTGTTTTCTCTGCTGTGGCTTTCCTTCCATCCAGCCCCGCCTCCCGCTGTAACGTAGGAAACAGGCGCTTTGCTGGCTGCTTCACAGCGACAGCCGTATATGTGGCGAAATAAAACCTAGCCACACGTATGTTTAATCTCTTCCATGTTTTATGAAAATATAAAATACACAATTAAGCTTCAAAATTAAAAGCTGATTTACTAGGAGAGCAAGGGCGGGTGGAGCTGCTTCTCTCTGAGCTTTCATGAAACTCTCAGACGTAACTGCTGAGTGTCTCAGCATTAAAGGGCTTCATTCCTCTGTTCTGTCAAAGGTCACTGCTGGGATATCTAAAATTCCGCTTTACTAAGAATCACAGACCCACCTAAAAATAATCTCCTTTGGCCCACACGACGAGGCTGAAGCCACTGAGGTTAATGAGGTCACACAGCTAGTTGGTGGCAGGCCAGCCCTGTCTCCTGACGTCAGAAGTAACGGTAACACTTGTTAAGCACTGCTGTGTTCCAGGCATCACCCTAAGCACTTCATGTATATTAACCCGTATCGTCGTCACAACGACTCTAAAAGGTGGGTCATATCACTGCCCTCTCCTTACAGATGAAGAAACTGAGGCACAGAGCGCTAACATAATTCCAGACCTCAGCTCTTAACATTCCCGTTTGCCTCTTTCTCTCTCCATTACTCCAGTATTTCTCAAACTTGAATAATGTATGGACCTTTTTAAAGGGAAAAAATGGCCACCGATCCTTGAAACCCCACAGGGATTGCAGGCCCTGGACTGTGAAATACCAACTTAAAATCAAGACGACAGCCACCTCTTCTCTTAAGTATACCCTGCAGAAGTGGAATTCTGTCTCTGTCACTGGTGAAATGATGTTTGAAATCATTATCATGATGAAAACCAAAAATTGAAAACTTCTTTTAGACTTACGCCTTCAGGATTCCTGGCTTTCTGAGACCTCTGGTTTGAGAAACACAGTGTTCTGCTCTGCTGTGTCTTTTGATGTTTGGTGACTGTTAAAAAAAAAAGACAAAAAACAATCTCAGAGCTCAGTGTGTCTTACTAAATACTTTAGGGGTTGTTAAAGGGCCCACCATGGACATGTGTCTGCTTCTTATTACTGCTGATAATCATTAGCTTTTAAAACATAAGAAGTTGTTCTGCTCGTGCTTGGAAACCTATGTCAGTGCCAGGAGCGAGCACTTTTAAATGCTGAGGCAGCAGAAGCAGATCTGGGCTTTGGAGCCAGCCTGGGGCTGAATCCTGGCTCTACCGCTTACTGTGTGACCTTGGGCAAGTTACCCAACCTCTCTGTGCCTCGAATTCCTTCTCTATAAATAGGGATGAGGCAGTACCTACCTTACAGGCTGGTTGCTGGGATTCACTGAGGTGATAGATGAAAAGTCCTTAATGGTTCTAGCACGGGGCAAATGCTCTACAAATGTTAGTTCTTACTAAAGCATCATGAACGAAGGCATGTGTGTACGTGTGTGTGTGTGTGTGCATGTGGCTATCGTCATGACAGGTGCCCGCCAGCAGCCCACCTGCACGGGCACCAGTTCTGTGTCTGGGGCTCTAGCTCCTCATGCCCAGTGGGGGCCGGCGGTGAATGGTGTGTGAGTGATGGCAATGGTCGCTGGCTCTGGGGCTTGCTGTGTGCCAGACCCCCTTTATATGTTCTGATCTGACCCTCCCAGCACTCTGCAGCAGTCTCCCCATTTCACAGAAGAGCAGACAGATTTAGGGACGGAGGCGACTTGTCTGAGGTCACACAGCTGGCCGGTGGCAGAGACAGACTTTGAACTCAGTCCCATGGACAAGTGCAGTCCTTTGCTCACAGAGGTCGCATGTATGTATGGAGACCTCACTGTCACCGAGGTGACTTGTAACGCCCCTGCCAAAGCCTCAAGGTATGTAGGGGCTTCTTATAAGTGAGGCTTTTCACTCCACATGTTGATGACTTGCCTGACTTTGGTTAGAGGGTAGCTCAGTGTTGGGGTCCCAGAGCTGCAGGCAGCCTGGGTTCTGGTCTCGCATCTGCGGTGCTGTCAGGGGTGAGACCTGGGGCATGCTGACCCACCGCTGGGCTCCGGGACCCACATCTGCAGGATTGAGAAAACGTAACGTGCCTCACAGGGCTGCACTAAAGACAAAGCGATGTGCTACGTGGAGAAGCGCTGGGGCTTCCTAAAATAGTGTCGAATGAAGGAGAGCGTTAAAAACAGATGCAGCCTCGGTTCATCCTGCTGCGGAAGTTCTTTGTGTTTCAAGGGTTTTGACATCTCTGTGTGTATGTCAGTGACGTTGCCTGTCTTGTCTCCCTTCCTGGCAGGGTTTTCCAGGATCCACGTTTGGTCCCAGTAGAGAGGGTTCATGGACGATCAGAAAATTCCTTTCTCTTCCCCCGTAGGTTACTATAGCATGTTTGGTGTGGGCAGTGTCATCGCTGGAATGTACTTTTCGATAATCAGAAATATTTTTGCGAGTTGAGACTTTGACATCCTCTTGCTGGAACACCACGTGCCCCCTTAGCCAGATCTAGGAAGTGCTGCGGTAACCAAAGGGCAGTGATGATGGCTTTTTACCTACGCTTCCTTGTTAACTTTTGCAGCTTTAATCGCCTTGACTTACCTCCATATGAAACCTTCGAAGATTTACGAGAGAAGCTTCTCATGGCTGTGGAAAATGCCCAAGGATTCGAGGGGGTGGATTAAGTGCCCCCGGCCTCGGGAGGGTTGTTCTTCACGCAAGTCCTGCTTGCACTTTTGCATTCGCCTAACAGACTCTGCAGAGATGCTGGCAGAGAGCAGCGCACGGCGCGGACTCCTGGAGCAGAGCCTTCGCCCGCGACTTGCCCACGCGCCAACATGGGAACCCAGTCCCAGGTCGCGTTCCTGCATTTTCCACCACAGATTACCAACTGGTTGATGTGTATACTAATTACATTTTAGGAGGACTTATTCTATTTATGTTGTGCCTCTGTAGGCCAAGCCCTTAATAAATATTTTACATACTTTATAATGACAGCGAATGGAATTAATCACTCTACAGGTATAGTATTACAACTCATGTTTACTTTTTAAAATGATTTAGACCGATTTGCAGATTTTATTTCACTACAATTAAAGATGTCTCATGTACTTGGAAAAGTGAGCATATTATTTTTTTGTATTTGAATTTCACGCCAGGTTTAATGTCAGTGACATTTTTAAAGTACTTGGACAGCCCCACGCCCTACCTGATTAGCATTGGAAGAATGACTTTTGTCCAAAAGCCTTCTACAGACAAATACTTGGAGAGAATTTAAACCGTAACGTTAGGCATCATGACGATTTTTTCCATGCTCAGAATGAAAACAAACTGGATAATTACGTTTTTTGTACAAATTTCGCATAATAGCTGCAGGCTGAGAGAACTGTAACATAGCATGACAAACTTTGTGTTGACTTGAAGGAATCACACCATTATTCCTTAGAGGTGATTACGTGTGCTAGAGCACATTTGAGGCAGGGTTGGACGATCGTTTCTCGTAAGAGAAGTTATTAACCCTTCCTGCTGCTGTACAGTCCTTCTTCTGTCATGTCTTCCTCTTTGCTGTTCTCAGTAGAGACACTTGAACGAAACTTGGCACTGCGCGATTTGAAACTGTGGGAACCAGGCCTGTGCAGTCTCCCGTTTGTACACGTTTGCTGATGGTAGCTAAATAACCAACTTTTGTTCTAACCGCGCCAATTCTGAAGGCACTTTATGTACGACGTGGAGGTCACATCTGGTTCCTGGGGGGTTTTGTCATGCGCGTTGACTGTGAGGCTGATGTCTGTCCTCTGCACACACCTTTCCGGTGCAATAGCTATCAATTGTGAAGCTGGCTGCTGGCGTATAAAGCCTGGCTGTAAAGCTCAGCCTACAGACCCGTCCTCACCAATCGTTCTGTGATTTCTGTGCCGCTGCAAAGATTCATAGACACTGGGTTTTGTTCCCAGTGTCATTCAAAAACACTGGGTTTTGTTCCCAGTGACATGTTGCATGCTTCCATACCGTGTACTGCCCAAGTTGTGTCCGTCGTGTGCTGGATTAGACGTGCGAGAGGCGGCTTGGTCTGATCCCTGACGTCCGGCTCTTCAGCTGGTCCTGGCGGGGATGGAGGGTTCTGTGGGATTCGATCCTTGGCCGCTTGTGAGTCCTTGTTGCAGAATTCTGTCATGTTTTGAGAGAACGCCTGAGGCAGGGCGGAAGTCCAGCAATCCTGCTGTCCTTCTTAACCTGTGTTGTCCTAGACCCGTGGTGGCAGTCAGGGGACACTAGCCGTCTCACCTCTTGCCAGTTGTAGATAAGACAATAAAATCGTGGTTTCAGGGCCTCCGTTTAGGATCTTTTGGCGTTACAAACTCAGTTTACCCCGGCTCTGGGTGGCTTGCGGGAAGCCACGAATGTTTGTGCTTGTCAAGGAGTCTTCTGAAGCGGCGCAGAGGCCTACGTGTCTAAAAGAAGGTGGATTTCTCCAGAGCTGAGGATTGTTCCCTTTTCGTATTGATTTTTAAAATCCAGTAGTGATCAGAAAACCTAGGTATTGCGTAATTAGAAAAAACGCTATTGTTCATTATTTTTACCTATTGGTGGGATTTTTTTCCCATCACTCAATGTAACAGATGTCTCAGTGGCAAACCTCCCCCTTCCTGTAGCCCCTCAAGTCCAGACTCGGCTCTTTTTTTATGACTTATGCCAAAGCCTGGGAGAGCAGTATGCTTGGATGGGTTCTGAGAGTGAGTGTGTAATTTATAGGGGGAGAAATCCAGCGATTCTTGTCTAAGAACTGGGATTCTTCTGTCTTTTTGTAAACTGTGTATTCCAGAAAATCAGAATATTCACTAAATGCAAATTAGGCAAAGTATTGAAAATGAGAAAGAAAACCCATCCTAAGATAATTTCTGTGCCAAGAACAGATAAGAATTACCGAAATAGACCCCCATGAATACTTGAAAGGCAGTAACTGTGAATGACAATTCAGCTCACCTATCCCTTAATATCTGATTTCAGTGACAGCTCAAAAGTGCCGGGTCTAGAGTTTGTTTGGGGGTTTTGGTTTTCTTTTTTTAATCCAAATAACGTTCCCTGGCTCTCATCAATTCTCAGCGTTTCACTCTTTGTCTAACATAGTCACCCATCTTGCTTCCTCTCAACCCTGATGACCACTCTCCATCACCTTCGCGACGTAACCACAGAAGGCAGTAAGGAAAATGCACTGCATGGGGGCAGGCTGCCAGGCGGTCCCCTGGGCCTCTGCCTGCTCCAGTCAGCGGGCCTGGGGGACGACGGCAGGACGGCGGTGTCACCTCATCTAGTCCTTAGCAGCGACGCTACTCTGCAGTCCAGGGTCTCTTAGAGCTTCTGCTTTCTTAGAAGTTACCTGAATCTAGCTTCTTCAGTTCGCTGAAACAGAGTTGTTATGGGCCATTCTGCCTTGAGGTTAAGAAGTGCGTGCCAGGGTTTACATACATATCGCATGTTGAAGGTCTTTTAAACATCGGTTATCACAGCCACCTGTAAAGTCCTGGGTATTTCTATTTCTGACTCCTGTCAGCCTAAAGATGAATTTGGAAAGTCCACCCAGTGGGCTTAGCTTCAGAGAGTGTGCTGCTTTTCTACCTGCTGCCTCTGGAACGGGAAACAGCGAGGCATTCGTCTCAGTGCTCTTTCTTTTTTCCTGAAATACTTGCCATTATTTACCAAAGGCCCATTGGTAGCTAACGTCAGATACTCCCTAAGGTCAGATGACAGATGCTTAAAGTAACCTGACATGGATTATTCCTCCCACATAAGGATGCAGTGACAGATTCTGAGAGAAACGGTTTGCAAAATGTTTGAACCACTTTCTACATCTCACGTTGTTAAACAGAACAGTTAGGTTTGCTGCATATGAACTTGCTCTTCAAGAGAACCAGTTTGGAACTGGCAAGATCACACAGCAATGGTACATGTTGTCTGACAGTTACTAATTGTTCCACACGTGACTCAAGTATTTTCCTAGCTCTTGTATCTCACCTCTGAAATTACAGACTCTATGAAGAGAGCCTGGGTTAATCAATTCTCAAGCCCCTACCCAGGCCCTGTGCTAGCGCTTCTCTTTGTTTGCTCTTTCCTCCTCACCCTGACTCTGCACCCCTGTACTGACTCTGGTGTCATTTTCTGCCTTGCCAGTAGGGGGCACTGCCGTGCAGGGTAATTGCCTGGCGGGCTCCCTTCCTGACCCCCCAGGAGGTCTTGCACTACCTCCGTCTTATTCAGACTTCAGGGTACATCTTGATAAGTCAAGTCAAAACTGCCAATTTTAGGGCTGAGATGTGTTTTTTTAAAAATCCTTATAGACTCCACTTTGTACTTTAGATTTTGAAACTGGGAAGAAAATGTGACATACTTTGGACCACTTTTTTTAATTTATCGAAGCCTTAATGAACAGTGTATATACATTTGCATACACACACACCCCGACCCAAAAGTGTTTTCAGTGCGTCGGAGACAAAGCTGTAGCATTAGGACGTGAGCTGGTATGTTTCATAGAAAAGGAGAGCTTTCTGTTGGTATGGAATTTTCCAAGAAAACCTCTCATTAGACTGCTCCCCTTCGTCAAAGGTGTTAGGTGCAGAGCAACGCATGTTTAAGATGCATGTCTTTGTGTTGGTTGGTTTTGTGTTTGTATGAGTAATGATAGAATATAACAACATTGGCGACAGACCTCTGTGTACTACCTTCTCAACCTGTATCAGTGCATTGTAAGCCTTCTCATGACCATGACCATGACCCTGTGTCCACACATCTGTGCTCCTACATAAACCAGTCTGCCCCTCTTTCTCAGACTAATTTCACCTAGATTGTCACGGTTTCCTTCATGTTAACTTTGCATATCTTTGTGCTTCCTTCACTACTATGTATGTAATATATAGACGTACATATGCTGTCCAAATATATCTTTACATATTTGTATAGCATTTTTACACCTACCTTGAGGAATCTGGTTTCGAAAGGGAGTGAGAGTTTAGTCCCTTCTACAGTTTTCTCCAAGCTGTGTCCTGAGAATTCTGACCCTCAGAGCCTGAGAGCACCCCAGGAAGATGATGATATAATATGCCGTCATCTCTTAACTCAGCACCTATTATCAAACGAAACATGAAAAAACAGTGACTTTTAAGGTGAAAAACAGTTTCAAGCATTCCAAATGAATTCTCAATGTTTCATAACTTTTTATTATAAACCCACCTCCTAAATAAAGCCAAGTACCATTTGATACAGTGATTAAAAACCAAACAACTTGGAAATTTTTTAAAAGACAACGTATGGATAAATGCTCATTTTCACAATCAGAATAGCTGTAAAATACGGTTGAATTTGATACAGACAGAAAACGTTTAGTTGAAGGACAAATCCTTTTTGCTTTTCGTTTTTCTTGGGAGATCTAAAGAGAAATTGTGGATTGTTTTCCTGACAGCAAAAGAGTAATGTGACAAAATGAAGTCGTTGTAAAGAAGTGATGCAACTTGTCAAATATTTAATAAAGAATTATGGAAGCTGGAACTTTTTCTACATCAAGTATTACGGGTTGTCTGATTTAAAGCTTCTTTGCGAGCGCATCGCCTTGATTGTCTCGGAGGTTATTTAAATGCCTGCGGATTTATAGATAGTATGTTCACTTCCTTAATCTCCCTAGAAGTTCCACATCTTTAAAAACATCATTAAAGGCTGCCCAGAACACATGGCTTGAGCTTAATGGGATGCACCTCTATTCTTAGCCGTCTGTCTTTTTATTAAATTTGAGAATTAATGACTTGAGATGGATTACGCAAGTGGTAATATAAAGTCCATTCCTGGAAAGGCATATTTCACCTCTGGTTTTCATCTGACTAACCCTCAATTTATGTCAGTTAATGAGACTCAGTAATGAAGCTCAAGGTGGTTCTCAGAAGGGAGATGCTATCAGAATCCAGATCTCGTGTCAATTCCCTGATAAAACACGTAGACTCCTCAAAATTTTTTTTCCCTTTTTCTCTAGTGCCTAAGCCTCCTCTCGATGGCCTTAACTTGCCCCCTCCGGGACTGCCAGGAGGTAACAGGACATAATTGCATCCTGGTTTCTTGCTACTTGTCTGTTTCAGTCAGCTGTAGATGGTATATTGCTGGAAAGGTAGCCGACAGCCTTCTGAGTTCCTGCGGCTTCCTCCAGCCTTACAGGAACAGACAAGGACGGTACCGGCAGATAGAGCCACTCTGAACTTTGTATACGCTCACAGAGAAAAACACAAATGATGAGATACATGAAATAGGAATAAATCATCATACGTCAGTTACACAGTTGCTAAGTTAGGAAGCTCTTAACCTGCTCTGAAGTCCAAGAGTGATCCAGGCACTTCTGAAACTCTAACGTCCCTGGTGAAATGCTGAGCGTGGGTATCCAGGGATTCTCACCGCTGTGGTTGGCTCTGGGGAGCCACGTTCAAAGGGGTCCCTGGACATAAGAGGGCAGATGCCACTTTCCCGTCCCTTTGGTGCGCCTTCATCTGGGAGACAACACTTCTCAAAACTGAGTTTCCAGAGGACTCGGGCTGTGGGATGTCTAAGCAAGTTTTTATAGGGCTTAAATTGGACAGGAAAACAAAATGATGGTGACTTTTAATAAGACCCAATACGGACCCCTTCGTAAGTGGGCTGCAGGACCCTGGCCCCAGCTCGGGACACCCACTGGTGGGGACTGAGAAGGGGTGAACCAAGATTCCCTTTGTAGGGCTGACCTCAGGCCCAGCCTGTCACCTTCCTGCTCAGCCCCTTTGTAGCACCCCAGCTCCTCCCCAGCCAGTGTCCCCAGGCTGTGCCTCCTTCCCTTTCCCTACGAATCCCACATCCAACCTAGCAGCAAGTCACAGGTGACAGAGGGTGAATTCGATGGAAAGCAGTGGAGCGGCCGCCCCCTGCCCCTGGGCAAAGCGGCATCTCCCCTCAGCTGGGCCTTGGGGTGCCCTCAGCACCCAGTGCCTCAGGGAGGAGGTCGGAGGCCCCAGCCGCCCGTGCATCGGCCCAGCCCAGGCCCCCTCGCTCGCGGCTCCTGTGTGTCCGCCTGCTGGACTTGCCGGGATCTTGAAGTCTGAGCTTCCTGTTCTAACTTAATCCCGTCCTTGGCCGGGTGTCCAGCCAACTTGCCGCTTCAGGTGCTCCCGTAACACATGGATGGGGCACCGTCACCTGCATTTCTGCAGCCTCAGGGCATCGCTCACCGTAGGAACAGGGCACAGAGCCGCAGAGACGGGGGCTCGGGGCCTTGATGGTGCGAGGGGAGAACACACGTTTCCTCCCAAAGCCCTCTGCTCGCCTTTCCTCACCCTAATGCCTGGGGAGAGCCTTTTCTTCTCTCTGCAGAAGAAGTTTGCTCGCAGACAAGTTAGCTTGGGGGTCGTGTAAGGGCCTTGCAGCAAGGAAAGCGCCCGCCTGAGCACTGAAGATGACTGAGTGACAGCGGAGAGGCGCATCCCACTGTGATGAGACTGAGTGACAGCGGAGAGGCGCATCCCACTGTGATGAGACTGAGTGACAGCGGAGAGGCGCATCCCACTGTGATGAAAGGGAAATGATACATTTGGGCAATTTCTAAGCAATACCTTACCGTGGGGGTTTTACATACAGTTCCCAGAACTAAGAAGTTACCAGTTTTCAATCCCTCGTGGCCTTGTTCAGATTGAATAACAAGACCAGCTAAAGGCAGATGATTATTCTGCACTGTTATGTGCCCGGGGCTCATCAAGCTGCGATCCCACCATTACGGAATGTTTGACTCAGAAGGGCCTTGGCCGTGTGGGTCCCGGCTTCTTGCCTTTGATCACTCCCTACCTGCCCAGGGCTGTTAGCTTGGAGGACCAGGGTTGGTCCTCACTTGTTGCCCTCGGGAGGAGCCAGGGCAGCCCTGCAGAGACGGGGGATGATGGCCGTGAGGGATCCGCATTCCTGGGAACTGCACGCCCCCAGGGAGGGGCGATTAGCTTCTCAACGGTGCCCCTGTGGGTCCCTGGGGGCTAGTGTGACCTCTCACCCTGTCTCTTCCCTCCAGCGGCTTGTCTGCAGCAGAAGGGCTGCTCGTCACTGAGCCCAGGGCAGAAATGAGGGCAGGAGGGGCGCTAGCGGCCCAGCTGGGGACAGGCAGCCACCAGGGTCAGGGTCAGGGTCAGACCCGTCAGTATCCCACTTCAGGCAGAAAACCTAGGTTTTCAGGGGAACCCTGGAAACACATCAAGCTGGTTTCATTCCCTAAACCCCTCGGGGGGAGCAGAGTGCAGGAGGCCCCATGGGAGGGAAGGGCCCGAGCACAGAGGGGTGCTGGGTGAACTCCAGGCAGCCTCTCGCTTCCAAGCCGACTCGACACCAGAATGATTTTTAAAAGCTTCAATCAACCTCAAGTGACATCATCCGAGACGGGAATAAATCCTGGTAGACAAGCGCAGGAAATTTTGTCTCCTCCCACTGCTCCCTCTGGATTTCCCCACGTCTTCCTCAAAACACAGGAGAAGCCCTGAGCAGAGTAAGGGCCCGGACACGCCGAGCGCAGAAGCTCTTAGTGGAAACTGGAGCTCCGCCCACCCGAGGACATGTCCACTGTCTGCACAGTAAACTCTCAGAGCTGGAGGTGCAGGGGTCTCTCATCCCACCTTCCGCAGCCCCCAGGCAGAGCCCCACCCCCACCGCCTAGTCACGTGACCACACCTAACCGCAAGGGAGGCTGGGAGATATCCAGCAGCGCCCCGAGGACAGGGCAAGGAGTTTGGGAACAAGCAGCCTTCGGCATCGATCTGCAGAATGAATTTCCCCTTGGGATAGTGGCCTTGCTGACATCTCCGAGCCTCCGGAGTCTTCAATTTACTCTCTTAGGTTAACAGTACTACTACTTCCCGTAGATCTCCACATCAGTCTAATACGATAGATATTATCACCCTCAACTTACGAGGAAACAGACCGGGAGAGCAAAGAGGCTTACAGAAGAGAGATCTGAACCGGGGTTGTCTGACTCAAAGCCTCCATGCAGCCACTCACCCTGGCCCATCCTCTCCACCAAACCTCGTCTCGGAGAGAAGAGCCCAGACACGCATTTACACTAAGACGTACATGACCGATCAGACGACATGCATGACCCCTTCTAGAAGTATTCAGACTCCAGAGGTGAAGCTTGGCTTCAACCAACAGGAATAAAGATAGAAGTTATGGCATCTACGCATCAACAAACTGAGTGGAGGAGGGCTTTTGAGGGCAAAGGCCCTGTTTCAAGCCACAAAATCCAGTGTGCATAAGGGACACCCACCTGAAAAGACAGGCCTGTTCCAAGAAAAACCCCAGCCCCTCACGGGAAGCCGCTGTGCCTCTCTGGCCGCCGCCCCAGGACAGAACTCTCCACCGTCAAAAGCAAGGGCCCCGTATTTTCCAGATCCCAGGGCAACACGAGCATCCCTTAGTCGAACAGAGCTGAAGGGCCACAGGGCTGGGTTCTCTACTCTCAGGAACTATGGGATGGAGCGCCAGGATGTACATTTCCTAAAGAGTTTCTGTTTGATAAAGGATTTTAGATATTAATTTATACTTAATATTATTTGTGGTGGAAAGTTTAGGTTTGGGATTTGTCTTTTGACAAATCAGCTCTTACAAATTTGAAGAGGCCCTCTGCCAGTGCGGTCTTCTCCTCTCCGACCCCCAGCCTCACCCCGCTCTGGTCCACCCCGTCTGGCCTTCTGCACAGCCTATATTTACTCAGAAGATCCTTGCTTGTTCATCAGTTGAGGTTATCAGGGGACATGCCCTCCCCATCCTAATGAGTGTTTAAACAAAAGTCAGGCCTTTGCACCCCTGGACTCCAGTTAAAAAGTAACAGGCTGGGGATTGGATCGATAGGAAACAAATATTAGCTATGGAGGCCAGAGAGCCACAGCATTGGGAAATAACCGTTGCTGGTGACACGGAGTGAGCAATGGTCATGCCTGTCTTGGAGGTCCGGGAACCCTGTGGACCCTGGTGACCTCGGGCCAGTCATTTTCTTGCTCTACAAGTTAAACATGGAAGCCACCAACCCCTAAGTTCGCTTGCAGGCAACTC
This sequence comes from Leucopleurus acutus, assembly GCF_964270905.1. Taxonomy (NCBI): domain Eukaryota; kingdom Metazoa; phylum Chordata; class Mammalia; order Artiodactyla; family Delphinidae; genus Leucopleurus; species Leucopleurus acutus. The sequence continues at coordinate 16,828,981 of NC_139155.1, read as the reverse complement.
CTTAGGTCTGGACGGCTGCCGTATCATCCTAAAGCGTGTGTCCACTTTCTTTCCCTTCCCCAGTCGTCCTACACTCTGGTTAGCCTGCCTCCAGAACAGGTCTGGTCACACCACTGGGCAGTTCACTGTGTCCACAACTTGCCCTTGAGCTCCTGCCTGGTGCTCAAGGCCATCCAGGGCATTTGGGCAACAGGAGAGCAGACCTCTAGGTGGTCACACCTAACACCACTTTCCCAGGCTTCATCCTGCCCCACAGTGTGCACTGTTCAGTATCATCAACCATTTCTTCTTCCTTGAAATTCTATCTCGGCTTCCATGACATTTCAGTCTCCCGGTTATTCTCTCTCTCTTGAACTACTCGCCTAAAGTAGGTGTTCCCCAATAATTTGTTCTTGGTGTCCCCTTTCTCTCTCTCTCTCTCTCCCCCCACCTCCCCTTGTGGCTTAAAGCCATCACCGCCATGTAGGCAATGACCAAATCTACATCTACTCCCGATCTCTCCCAGAGCCCTCAACCCTCATGTCCAGATCCTGCCGGGTATCATCTTAGGATGCCCCCCAGGTCACTCAAACTCAAAACGTCCCAATCTAAACTCACACTGCTTTCAAACTTCTTTGTTTCTAAATTTCTTTAGCATTGTACCCTGGTATCTTCCAGGCATCCACACTGGGACTTTATCTTTGACCTTTCACATGGCCTTGTTCCCCAAGTCCAAAGAGGGACAGAGTTCAGTTTTCTGTTCACTCATTCATTCAACAAACATGCACTGAGTGGCCACCATGCACCACACACTTGCGGCAGCTGGGAATATAGCAATTCAAAACAAAACAAAAATCCTTTCCATCAGAAAATATATATTCTAGTGGAGGCAAGCAAACAACAAATATATAAATAAGTAAAATGTATGTTGCATGAAATGTTGATGAAAGCAAGCAGAAGGAGGAGGTAGCATGGGAGGGCGCAAATCTAGATAGAGTGGGTCGGCATAAAGATCTCAAGGAGGTGAGGGAGCAAGTCTTGTGACTACTTGGGGAAGAGCATGTGGGGACAGAGGAACAGCAAATACAGAGGCCCTAAGAAGGATTGGGATATAAGGTCAAGGCCCTTTTGGAATATACGAACATTGAGTCAGCTGTTAGACCTCCAAGTGAAGGAGTCAAGTACAAAGTTGAAGGTACAAGTTCAGAGAGAGGTACAGGCTGGGGATACCAACTTAAGTACCATCAGCATGTCGATGGAATTTAAAGCTGAGACTGAGAAGGAGGGATGCACGGACTGGAAGGTGAGACAATCAGGAAGGAAGGAGAGACCAGAGAGGTGGGAGGACAGCAGGAACCAGTGGTGTCCTAGAGGCCGGGAGAAGGGAGCTTATTGATGAAGGGGGGGAGACCACGTGTGTCAAGTGCTGCTGGTAGGTCCCCAGTAGGAAGACTGAGAAATGACCACTGGAACTGGCAATGAGGGTGTCACTGGGGTCTCAAAAGGGGGAGGTTTTGGTGGAATTGCGGGAGCAGATGCCTGAGGAGGGGGAGGGGCTGGGACAGTAGGCACATCCTTTTGGGCTCCGCACCCGTACTTTCATCTCCAGTCCCATGCCCCACACCTTACTTGCCTCAGTAACTTCTGCCCAAATCATAAGAAGCTCCTGACCGCACCCCCATCTCTCCCTCTCCTGATTCCCAGTCCAGTTTGCACACAGCTCCGAGTAGAGCCCAACTCTGATCACTGCAGTCCCCTGCAGAAATCCTTCAAAGGCTGCCAGCGTCAACCCAAGAAAATCTAAACTCCTTAGCCACGCACTCTGGGGTATTGGTGATCAGGTTCCTGACTCAGTTTCCCTTCTGGCCCCTACATTCCCTCAAACGGACTATTCCCCCCAAACACACCCCTTACATTCCTTCCTTCTTGCCTTTGCTCATACTGTGCAGTGACCTCCCCACATGTCCAAATCTACCTAAAATTCAGAGCCCATCGCAGTTGTCACCTCCTCCAGGGAGCCTTTCCTGATTGCCCCCACCGAATGAAGTTTCATCCCTCCTCTGAACCTACAGCACTTTGCCCCTTTTGTCCTCTCACTGTGGTTATTTGTATAATTGTCTTCTTCCTCTACATCTCTGTAAGCGACCTGCAAGCGAAGGCTACATCAATGCTCTCTGTACCTTGGATGCTCAATAAAGCTGGATTAAAGGGAACTGGTTAGGTGCCTGGGGAACAGGGTGGCGCTAGTTCCAGCGAGCCTGGAGGTCGTCTGTGGGCTTCAGTCTGGAGGATCCTCACTGCTTCCTGCCTCAGTCTCTTCCTGAATAATAATCAAACACTGGCGGGGCGAACAAGCATCCTCCACCTCGTGACCCTGATGAGGGACCCAGACCCACCTGATTGTCTGTAAGAAAGTCACCTAGGGTCTCTGGCAAGAGAACAGGAGAGGAAACAAGGAGACGGCCAGCAAAAGACACTGAAACTGCAGAAGATGATCTGCTAAGAGAGTCGTGCCACTTTGGCCCCAGTGCTTTGGCGCCTGCCAACTCTCCTGGTGGCCTAAAAAATAGTAACTGAACACCGTGCCTTTTTTGCTCTGCTTCTCATCCTTTCAGACACAATTTTCAAGCCTCGTAGTATGAGCAGCGCTTTAGTTCTCAAGAGGTGGCAGTTTCCCTGGAGGACCTCAGGCATCTGAGCTGCGCTTGGCTGTCTAAGCAGAGGCGCAGAGCAGGTGATTCCCGGTGGCTACCCAGCGATCTCCTTTAGGTGCCGGCCCAGGGCGTGGGAGGAGGCCTCTGCGTTTGGAAAAGGAGGTGACCCCAGTGGAGGCAAGAAGCTGCAAATGAGAGAAACAGCCTCCACGTGGGATTGTCGCAGCTCAGAATATGATTCCAGAAAATGTCAGGAACTCACAAACCCACTACTCTAAGATCACAAGACGGGACAGCACCCAAGATGTATGGAGACAAAAGTTGCAATCTGGGGATGGGTGGGCCATAACTTGATTGTCCATGATCTTACTTTGACCTTCCTGGGATTTTTAAGATAGGGACATTTCACCTAAAAATCAAGGTTTCCAATTTCACTTGAAAAATGAGAAGCCCTGGCTCTAATCAGCAGGAGCTCAGTAGGGGCTGCTCTCTTTAAATGAGGCCCAAACCTTCCCGTTCGCCACACTCCCCTCCGCTCCCTATTGTGTCACATGTGGCTCACTTCACTCATCATCTGCCTGGCCAGGTAGACATTTGAGTTTGCAACCCCGGCACGTGTTCATAGGCAATTTGGACCAATGTGAGATTTGGGCTTGAATTATCTAATAACCATCCCATTTCTCTTTACTTAGAATGTGATTGTTCTCACATTGTCATGATATACCACAAGGGCCAGGGGCCTTGAACTCACGTACCATGGAAGCTCAATCTCTTATAATCCTGTTTCTGAGTCTCCTCATCCCCCTCTTTTCTAACAGCTCTGTTGGGTTCGGAGTATCTTTCCCAGTTTCCTGCCCTGGAGTTCTTGCCTTTATCAAGCCTGGGAGGGGTGGGTCTGGAAGAGTAGTCTCCCCTTTAGATAGTGTACAGATAGAGCTTTGTCCTGGTGACAGAGAAGGAAAAGAAGCTCTCAGACATGAAGACTTCAACCTGTTCCCCAATCTTGGAAAATTCTTTTGTTCAAGACATTCCAATGCCCCAGAAATGCTCCCTCTTTTTCAAAAACCCTGCTCAAACGGAGAGTGGAAGAATCTAGCTGTTTGAAACAGTCTTTTTTTTTTTCGGTATGCGGGCCTCTCACTGTTGTGGTCTCTCCTGTTGCGGAGCACAGGCTCCGGACGCGCAGGCTCAGCGGCCATGGCTCACGGGCCCAGCCACTCCGCGGCATGTGGGATCTTCCCAGACCGGGGCACGAACCTGTGTCCCCTGCATCGGCAGGCGGACTCTCAGCCACTGCACCACCAGGGAAGCCCTGAAACAGTCTTTTGAGGTCCTTATCACCCCAACTTGGAGACAGCCTACCCAGCTACAGGCCTGGTCCCAAGGAGGAGGAACCAAAAGAGCCATGTGAAGTTAATTTTACAAACTCTACCACGTATGTCACAGAGAGTAAGAGAGACAGGTACAGTTTCCTCTACAAGAAAGCATTCATTCATTCAAGAAACACCAACTGATCATTATTTGCACCAAGAAATGGGCTAGATGTGGAGGACGCAAAATGAAACTCAGGTCTTTGCCTTTAGGGTTTTCATTTAGTGGCAAGGCAGAGGAGAAAGCCAATAAGCAGAGCAAAAATGATCCACAGATCCACAGTCCAGAACTCTTGGGGCCAGGTGTGCTTTGGAAAGCAGAATTTTTTTTTGCATTTTATTAAAGTACTATGTTGTGTGTGTATATATATATATATATATATATATATATATATATATATATATATATCATACATTATGTAACACTGCCAGTAGAGGATAGGGCAACACACTGTCATCAAACCCATTAATATTTCTACAGCCAAGCATGTGAATACACACACTAAATGGAATAAATAAAGACTATAAATAGCCTCATGTCAGTTCAGGTCAGATTTTTGCCGTCAGATGAGGTTTTTGCCCCAAATGGGATTGCTTCAAATTTATAAAAAATGAATGTGAAATGGCAGATAAGGGCTTATGCCTCCACGCAGAGGTCAGGGTCTTTCCAAAAGTCAGGTGAAGATCTACTGATTCCATGCAAACTGTATCAAAATCCCAGTGGCATATTTCACAGAACTAGAACAAATAATTCTAAAATGTGTATGGAACCACATAAAAGATCCTGAACAGCCAAAACAATCTTGAGAAAGAAGAACAAAGCTGGAAGTATCACAGGCCCTGATTTCAAACTACACTGTAAAGCTACAGTAATCAACACAGTATGGTCCTGGCACAAAAGCAATGGAAACCACGCTTATACGGGCAGTTAATATACAACAAAGGAGACAAGAATATACAATGGAGAAAGAGCACTCTGCTCAGAAAATGGTGTTGGGAAAACTGTACAGCCACATGCAAAGGAATGAAACTAGAACTCTGTCTTCTGCTATACACAAAAATGTATTGAAGACTTGAATGGAAGACCTGAAACCATAAAACTCCTAGACAAAAACATAGGCAGTACCCCCTTTGACATCGATCTTAGCAATACCTTTTTGGATATGTCTCCTCAGGGCAAGGGAAACAAGAACAAAAATAAACAAATGGGACTAGATCAAACTAAAAAGCTTCTGCACAGCAAAGGAAACTATCACCAAAAGGGCAACCTACTGAATGGGAGAAAATATTTGCAAGTCGTATATCTGACAAGAGGTTAATATCCAAAATATATAAAGAACTTACACAGCTCAACAAAAAACAACCCAATTAAAAACACGGGCAGAGGATCTGAATACACATTTTTCCAAAGAAGACATACGGATGACCAACAGGCACATCAAAAGATGTTCAGCATCAGTAATCATAAGGGAAATGCAAATCAAAACCACAATGAGATATCACCTCACACTTGTTAGAATGACTATTATCAAAAAGATAAGAAACAGCAAGTGTTGGGACTTCCCTGGCAGCCCAGTGGTTAAGACTTCACCTTCCAATGCAGGGGGTGCATGTTTGATCCCTGGTCAGGGAGCTAGGATCCCACAGGCCTCCCGGCCAAAAAACCAAAACATAAAACAGAAGCAATATTGAAAAAAATTCAATAAAGACTTAAAAAAAAAAAGAAAGAAACAGCAAGTATTGGAGAATATATAGAGAAAAGGGAACACTCATACACTGTTGGTGGGATTATAAATTGGTGCAGCCACTATGGAAAACGTTCTGGAGATTTCTCAAAAAATTAACAGAAATACCATATCATCCATCTATCCACTTCTGGGTATTTATCCAAAGAATGTGAAAACACTAATTCGAAAATATATATGTACCCCTATGTTCATTGCAGCATTATTTACAATAGCCAAGACATGGAAACAACCTAAGTGTTCACGGATGGTTGAATGGATAAAGAAGAGGTGGTACATACATACGATGGAATATTACTCAGCCATAAAAAAAGAATGAAATTTTGCCATTTGCAGCAACATGGCTGGACCTTGGGGGTATTATGCTAAGTAAAATACCCTATGATTTCACTCACATGTGAAATCTAAAACAAAGCAAAACAAAACATGAACAAACAAAACAAGAAAAGCCCTTATAGATACAGAGAAGAGATTGGTGGTTACCAGAGGGACAGGGGACTGGGGGATGGGTGAAGGGAGTCCATTGTATGGTGGTGGGTGGTAACTACACTTTTGGGACTGATCACTATGTAAGGTGTACAGATGTCAAGTTACAATGCTGTACACATGAAAAAAAAAGTCAGGTAAAGAATTTTTCCTGGAGGAGATATCACTTGAGCTGAAACTCAAAAGATCAACTGGTATAGAAGGAGATCTTTCCAGCACCCACCAGACAAGCCACCTGCAAAAACTCGAGAAGCCCATAGCGCAACTAGAGCCAGTCCCAAGGGAAGCAGGGTCCTGTTGCTCAGGTGGGAGATGCAGGCATAGCCGGCACCAGGCAGTGCTGACCGCCTGCCTCAGATTCACCTGGGGATGGGTGATAAAAATAAAAAAACCTCAGGCTCTCACCTAAAGCCCCTCAGAAAATGGAGCCCTGTAAACTCCACTTAAATAAGTTATCCTGGAGATTCTCATTCGTGCTGAAGTTTCAGAACCACTGATTTATTTGAAACACCCTATGTGCCAGGCAGTGTTCTAAGTGGCTTTAGAATTATGAACACATTTGATCCTCCTGACAACGTTACCATGTAGGTGCATTGTTATTTCCATTTTGCAGATGGGGAAATCAAGGTACAGAGATTTTTTTAAAACTCATCCGAGGTCACGGAGCCTATAAGGGATAGATCAGGTGGTCTGGTTTCAGAGTTTGTGCTTTAACCGCATGCTGTCTTTGCATTGATTTGGGCGTCTTCCCCCCACGTGCAGCCAACAGCAAACCTGGGGCTCTGGCAACCTGGAATGCTGATGAGGCGTCTCTGAAGGTGCAGATCACGCCCTGTGTCCCGCCCACCCCATCCCGGGGACTGGACCACACACAGAGCTGTCTCAGGGAAGAAGAGGAGCTTTGGTCTTTCACCCCTGGGGGCTAGAAGCCACAGAAAGAAGTTGACCAGTTTGCAATAAGCCTTTTGGCCCTGGGGTTCAAAGCCCATGTTGCTCTACTCTTTATCTGTGTTACTGATATCTGTTTCAATAGCTTCTGTTTGAGTAGATGGAGCCAGAGAGCTGGGATAGGGGGTTGGAGTAGGCTGACCGGATGGTCAAGCCTGGAGAGCAATTTGCCCTCTTCTTGTGTCAATTCCAAAAGGCAGGGTTTGGAAATCAAGTCAACAGAGAGCTTTTCTTCATCTCCACACAAACAGCCGTTATGCAGTGTTTGGAGAGAGTTGGGCAATGCTGGACCGAGCTAGGTCAGAGGAAAAGTCAATTTTGCCTTTAAATCCCTAAAGCCAGGTTTGGTTTCCATGATTCTGTCACACGCCTACAGCTCACACCAAAAAGAAAAATGCTCCAGGCTTGTGTATATCCCCCTCCCCCATCCACCCACCAGTGAACTACTGTGGGCATTAGAATGTTCTGGAACATTCTGCCTTTCCCCTCACACTGAGTGACTGTCATCCCTGCACAAACCGTCGCCAAGCAACCTCTTTTTGATGGCCCCAGAGTTCTTGTTCAAGGAAAACTGCTCTCAAGCTTAAGCCAATTTGGAAAGCACTGGAGTCGCACATGAAGCAAGAAAAATGGCCAAATGCCAGGGATAGGCAGAGCAGCCGTCTACTCAGAGGATTTTAGAAATAGAGGGGGAACATTAGAAAGTATTTGCTCCAAACCCTTTGCTTCTACAGATGAGGAAACAAAGGCTCAGAGAGGGGAGGTTTCTTGCCCAAAGCACCCAGCTCGCACACGGAGAGGCTAAGTCAGAGCCCGTTCCCTCAACGCCCAGCTGGTTGGATTTTCCCACCACACTATTTAGCCTCTCGTCATTTGTCTTCAAAACTTCCCAGTTCACATTCTTAGTCATCCATTCAGCCTTTTCTTTATTCTCTGGAGTATCTTCTATGAGCCAGTGAGGGGCTAGACCCTGAGCGCGAGCCAATAACAAGGGGCTCCAGCAAGAACTCTTTACGGTTTGTCCTCCCTCCGTCTTCCCTTCAGAAATGGCACTGGGTGTGGTGTCGCCCCTAACCAATTAAAACAGACTCTCTGGGGCTGAGCTCCACACATGGGGAGTTTAAAAATCTCCCTGAGAGAATCAAATTCTGTAGCCAAATTTGAGACGTACGACTTGAGAGCACAGCTTTGGGGAGGTCACGGGCCCCAATTCCACAGAGGCCCAGGGAACTGGGACGGTGGGGCTGTCCTCGCCTCCAGACATAGCACCCTACACCCCATGGGGCCCTTATACTGGCACAGGCACCCAGGGGCATGCAGGCTGTGATCACACAAGCTGCCAGAGGGCACGTCAAGCCGTCTGGCTCTCTCACCTCGTGCCCTGAGGTGTGTCCTCACGCGGCTGTCGGTTCTGGGGCAGCAAGAGCAGTGCGCACCCCACCAGCTGACCCCTTGCCTCCTTCCAGCCCCAGGGCTCACCCCACATAGACCAGGGTAGGGGGTGCCAGGACCTGATGGGAGGTCTCCTTCGACTGTCCGGACACCGGGCATCGTTCATTGATAGCTTTGTCCCTTGGCTGCAATTCCAGAATAATGGGAAAAGTTCCACACAACAGTCTATTTTTCAGCCAAGAAAAGAGAGAGAAGAGGCTCTCTGTGTACTGGTACTAAATGATCTCAGAGCTATGTTATAAAATGAAAGGGCAAGGTTCAAAACCCTAAATATTACGGCCCCAGTTTGTATTTCAAAGGTGGTTATAATATACACGTGTCTGTGTTCATAGTCTATACAAGAAACATAACAATGGTTGCTTTGGGGTTGGGGTCTTACTTTCCACTGGGGGGCTCCACGGATGGTTCAGAGCAGGCACCCAGTAGAGTTAACCCCCTCCCCTAGGCTGAGAAGGCAGAGAGAAGGCCCAATTTAATGTGCCTTTACACCCATTTAGCAAAAGTAAGAAATGAACAAAACGGTGCGGTGATGGACATCACCAATGCATGCTGCATACCAGAGAGAAAGGGGGCGTAGATGCCAGCAAAGGGAAGAGCACATGTTACTTTTACAAAAATAAATCTGCTAGTCATGCATCACCAGCTTCTAAGGAGGATGAGAGGCAGCTTCCAATAAAAGATACTGGTGATTACATACCCTTAAAGAACAGAGGAAAAGGAACAAGAGCTGGTGGAAAAGGGGAGAGGTGGCAGAACGACTGCATCTAGGACTTTAGGCACAGGTCTTTTGTATTAATTGAGGTAACACTGGTTTATAACGTTATATAAGTCCCATGCGTACAACATTATATTTCTACTTCTGTATACACTACAGGGTGCTCACCACCAAAAACTGAGTTTCCATCCATCACCGTACAGTTGATCCCTTTACCCATTTTGCCCTTCCCCACCCTGCTCCATCCCCTCTGGTAATCACTACTCTGTTCTCTGTATCTGCAGGTTTGTTTTTGTTTGGTTTGGGCTGTTCATTTGTTTGGGATCTTGTTTTTTATATTCCACATATGATTGAAGTAATATGGTATGTCTTTCTCCATCTGACTTATTTAACTTAGCATAATACCCTCAAGGTCCATCCATATTGTTGCAAGTGACAAGATTTCACCTTTTTTATGGCTGAGTAGTATTCCATTGTACACATATATACCGCATCTTTATTATGGCTGAGTAGTATTCCATTGTACACGTATATACCGCATCTTTTTTATCTATTCATGTGCTGATGGGTGCTTAGGTTGGTCCCATATCTTGGCTGTTGTAAATAAGCCTGCCTGTATCTTTTCAAATTAGCATTTTCACATTCTTTGGATAAATACCCAGAAGTGGGATAGCTGGATCATATGGTAGTTCTAGTCTTAATTTTTTGAGGAATCTCCATACTGCTCTCTGCAGTGGCTGCACCAACTTATAATCCTACCAACAGTGTATGAAGGTTCCCTTTTCTCCACGCCCTCTCCAGCACTTGTTATTTCTTGTCTTTTCGAGCACAGCCATGCTAACAGGTGTGAGGTGATGTCTCATTGTGACTTTGATTTGCATTTCCCTAATAATTAGTGACATTGAGCATTTTTTCACGTGCCTGTTGGCCATGTGTATGTCTTCTTTGGAAAAATGTCTATTTAGCTTCTCTGCCCATTTTTTAATCGGGTTGTTTGTTTTGCTGTCGTTGAGCGGGGCACAGGGTTTTCTCTCATACTCATGTACGACGTCTCGTTTAAACATCACAGCCACTGAGGGGTGGGGTGCTATTACCAGCCCCACTTTGTAGATGTGGACACCTGGGTCAGAAAGCTGACTTTCTCATGTCACACACCAGTCAGTGGCATAGGGGGCCCAGGCTCAATTTTTTTCATATTCTGACTTTCTTTCTTCCACACACATTCCCAGAAGTCTCATACCCTGAGATAGTACCGTACGAGTACTACCAAGACTGCCATTTAGGGCTTCCCTGGTGGCGCAGTGGTTGAGGGTCCGCCTGCCGATCCAGGGGACACGGGTTCGTGCCCCGGTCCGGGAAGATCCCACATGCCGCGGAGCGGCTGGGCCCGTGAGCCATGGCTGCTGAGCCTGCGCATCCGGAGCCTGTGCTCCACAACGGGAGAGGCCACAACAGTGAAAGGCCCACGTACCGCCAAAAAAAAAAAAAAAAAATGCCATTTACTGATGCCACAGGGCACCCCATGCATACATTATAACCACACCCCCGAACACGCACTAAATCTATCCTCTCACCAACTACTGTGTGCTCCTTTTTATTATTTCAATTTTGAACCATGTGAATATAATACCAACTCCAAATAGTGTAAGGATCTTACTACTGTCTGATCCTTTTTCATTCTATTTCTGGCTGAGACTATGATCAACTAGTCCCTATTGAAGTGCTAATGCATTAATGGGCCACACACTCAGAAAAGGTGTTAGAACTTTACCGGGGGCCTTTGGAGATGAAGCCTCAGCTGAGAGGTTTCTACCACTCTCAAACCCCAACGAACCACTTTCCTTCCCATGGCAACCACCATGAGCAACTTTCTCAGACATCCTTCCAGACACGGTTTACTCCCCTCCCTGTATTTATTGACATGGAAGCAGGTTATACACGCTGCTGTGTATCCTGCTTTTTTTTTTAACCTCATACAGCTTTAAAAGTGTTCTAAGAGTTTTTAAAGAATAGATCTTTGAAATTCGTTTATCAGTTTGTTTAAAAATCCACACATTTCACGATTTTAATGGCTCCAGAATATTTCACTCTGTAAATATACCCTATGTTAATTTGACCAGTGCCTTTCTAATAGATATTTGGTATGTTCTTACACCTTGCTGTACAAGCAACATTGCAATTTTGCACAGTGTAGGATAACTTCCTGAAAGTAGAATTGTGTGTCAAAAGCTACAGGCATTTGTAATTTTGAGAGCTATTTCCAAACCGCCTTGCAGTTTGTAGTGATACGCACTCTCACCTGCAGCAGATGGTGCTTGTTCTCATGCCCTTGCTGACAAGGTAAAGCTAGCAAATTTGTACAAAGAGGCAAGCGTGGTATGCTTAGGCCCTGTGTGGTGTCTGTAGGGGCTCGTGGCGCCTGGGGAGAAGCTTAAAGGTGCTGGTGCTTGCCCACGAGAGGTCAGGCTTCACAGGGGACATGAGAAGCTCTGAGACCAGCTCCCCTCACCTCTCAGTCCTGCCAAAGACGGAGCCAACAGAAATGCCCCGTGATCTACAATATCACTGAGGTTAGTGCCAAGATCTCTCTGCATCTCATGGAGGAATGGTGAAACCCAAGTCTGTGACTGAATCCCACCTGCTCAAAGGCAACTGCCCAGGTTTGCTCATCTTCATGCACAGGTGGTCTCCTGATAGTCGACAGCACATGTGGGGACAGTAGTATAATTAGTTCCCACTCTCCTGGCAAGAAACTGGTTTCTCCAACAAGGTTGTGAAGTTATGAGGGGAAAGCTTCATCTTTGCCTAGCCCTTCCCCCTCACTGTGCCCTGAAAAGGTGGTTTGATTAGTTGGAGCCTCCAGTGGTGGCCTTTGACCACTGTCCTCTGGGCTTCTGGTCAGAAGACAGACACCTCTTTAGCGTTCTGAGGACAAGGCTGGCTGCTACCCTTGTTCAGCGTCAGGCAATTTTCTAGCCAAAGTTTACTATACTTCTTTGGGGCTTAGATACTAACGTGAAGTGTCAGAGGCTAAAACTGCATCCCTACCCTTCATGGTCTCCCTTACCTGTGTTATGCTGTTGGCAGAGATATGGCCTCTCTTCCCAGCAGGGAATGACTAGAGTGTCTGTCAGGATCTAAGGGATCCTGGTGCATCTTGATCTGCCCTGGGATAAACCCTCCTTGCCCAGCTTGGCTGGAAATGTACAGCCACCCCAAGCGACCGACAGTCGTGAGGAGAAGGGTTGAAAGGGAAGCTATGAAGCAGAGGATGGGAAACTGTACTTGCCACGAGGTAACTGAATCAGAAAACCCCAAAGTCAAAGCTTCAAAGAGGTTTTGTCAACCAGCCTCTTAGTTTTCCCAACGAGAAAACTGAAGCCAAGCAGGTAGGAGAACTCATCACAAAGCCAGTCTCCACTGAGTTTGGGACGCCCCGTCGGAAGGTGGTAGGAATTTCATGGAGATTGACCTTTCACCCTTATAGTGAATGGCGGAAACATTCTCCCAACCCAACCCAACCGACGACGATGAGCACAGAAGGTCTGTGGAAGGTCTAGAAGCTTTTCTCATTTCCCAACCAAACCAAAGTCGGCTGCACTCAGTTCAGCCTCCCTCGGAAACACGTGGCTTGGCAGATGGGTCCCCAGTGGGAGTTTGGTGAATGCCTTCCAAGGCGATAATCATTAACAGCAAAGTACACTTTAAGGCAGATTAATTAGGAGAATACTCTTCAGGTTGATCCCCCCCGAATTTAAAGGGTATCGATAGTCTAAGAAAGTAGAGAAATGATTCTTTGGTGTCAACTCTACTGGTCTTTTCTACATTTCTCCTCTTCTCCTTTCCAGCCACTTTGGCCAATAACTCCTGGTGCCTCTAGACAGCTAACCAGTCTGGTCTGCCCCTTCCACGAGTTACTCCAGCAGCTGCGGGTTCATCTCCACATGCCATCTCTTACCAGCCAGCTGGGTCCCAAATTCCTTTTCATTTAAAAAAAGATTTTGGTTTCTATTTCCATTATTGGTAATATGACCTTGGACTTTCCCATGTCTATACTGTGCATGTCAGGCTCAAATTCCAACTACTGGCTACTAGCCAGCAAAAGGGAGCATCTTTCCAGACCCAACCAGCAATATTTCCACATTCTAGTAGCATTCAGGATGCAACTATATTCAAAAATATATTTTGTATATTTTTAAATATATGAAAGCCAAGTCCTTACATAGGCACAGCCTATAATCAATATCAGATATTAAGTGGTTAACATATTGATGATATTGGGTACTAACATAGTTTGAATACTATTTTATTATTTTAGGAAAGGTTGTAATTTGTCTTCCAATCAAGCTCTTTAAATGGCTTTCTGCAGCCTGCCAAACTATTTCCTGAATTTTCACCAGTAGAAATTCAGTCCTTTGTGTTTACCCTTCTAGAGCCTCCTCTTTCAAAATGTGTAGCCCTCAGGAAGGAGTAGCATTTTCCCCTACAGCTTAAAACTCAACTGATCTCCAACCAACTGCTTATCTTCTACTGAAGATCAGCTTTTCTCTAGTGCTCCAGTTACTGTCTGTTTACTAGTATTACTATTTTGAGGATGGGGGCTATGTCATTCATGAATATCTCCAGGGCTTGGAATGGGTATGCAATAACTACTTATTGAATGAATAACACATCAGCCTGCTATGTCAGATCCTTTGCCATAAACTAGCAGTTCTTAAGTATTATAGCCCCTTTTTAAAAAAATCCACAGAACTTTTAAGATCTAGTGATCAAGAAACTGCATAATCACCACAAGTTATTCAGACCTGAATTATTCTCAATGCAGTAGAACACTGAAATAAATGTTTGTTTCATCAACCACAACAGCACCCACATGTATTCAAAGGCTTGGTGTACATGTGGATTTTCAGGCCTTTGCAGCCTCTCTGAAGCACCCCTTCCTTATATCTGTAGCCTACAAGAGGGGATGGAAAACTCACAATTTTGCCAAGAGATGGTCCTGTTCCTAAAGATTAATGAGAAGGAAGAATGATGCTGAAAAGGGGGGATAATAAGGTAGTCAGTATCTGGAAATTAATTCCCCCAGAACACAGTGGTCATTATTCTAGTGGTGGGTCAATATTAAAGTCTAATGTTGACACATGGAAATAATCACCATGTTTGTGCACCCCTATTCCTGGGAGTGGAGGGAGGCCCAGAGCACAGATGGGAATATGGGCCGCAGACTCATGTCCTACAGAGTCTGGAACTCCCATGACTGCTGTTCAGATCTGCGAATCTTTCTCACTTCTTTTCACTTTGGTCCCCATCCCCAACCCCACAATGAGAGGCAGCTCAGAAAGGAAGAGGTGACAGCTGGTGTGGCCCTTTGGAAGCAGAGATCACAAGAGGTGCCCAGAAGCTTCTATACAACTTTAGCTCTAGCTCTGTCGCCCCCACTGTAACCATCCCTCACATGGACTTCACCAAAGCCTCTTAATTTCCTCTCTTGCCCTTCTCCATCTCCCTCTTCTCACTGCTGAATACATGATCCTGTCTAGATACAAGTGATACCCTTCAATATCTTCCCAGCGCTCTTGGGATAAAGACGAAACCCCAACCTGTGCCCCCGGGTCCTGCTGGATGGTACCCTGCCTACCTCGAGGTCTCACAGGGCGCCTTCTCCCACTCTATCTGCTCCAGCCACGGGGGCTCGCCTGCCGCTGTTTTACACCTTCACACGTGCTGTTCCCTCTACTTTGTATCTTTCCATCCCCGTCCTTTTGCCTAGATAATTCCTATTCCCTCCTTCAGAGCTCAGGCCCAACATGGCTTCCTAGAGGAAACTTTTCATGACTCCCCTGCTAGATAGGGCCCCCTTCTGATTCCTGCTTAACACCCCAGGCACCTACGCTGCAAGCACTCTGAGCTGAGTGACTCCCTTCCAGGATAAGTGAAAGCTCCCCTAACTCCAGCCCTGACTGGCCCTCGGCCTGCCGGACTGCCGAGGATCAAAGCCCTCAGCTTCCAAGGTCCCTTCTGTTGGTGCTTGCAGCTTTACTGAGACCGCTCATGTCAAGCCAGCGTCTGTACAGAAATCCTAGTCCTTTGATGTCGCGCTGCACTTGTCCTCAGCTTTTGGACGAGAGACCATGTCCTCCTCATCTGTTGCCCGTTCAGCAGCCTTGGAGCTCTGCTTCTGATCACACCTCCAAGCAAGGTAAAATCCCAAATGCAAAAGGTCACTGCCCCCACCTCCCAACCACTAGCCCACTCCCCAAGGAACCACCATCAATGATATTCTTTGTATCCTTCAAGGAAGAAAAAGTATGCTATTACCACCGAATAAATATATATACAGATGCACACAAGTATTTCTCTATTTTTACTTATACCAAATGTATTCTGATATATTTTGGACTGGGGAGGCATGGGATACACCATCCTGCTTACCCCAATTCCTGGTCTTTTTCTTTTTCTGCACAATTTTACATTGTATGGCTGTGTTATTACATTATTACTTTGTATGCTGTATTATTTATGTAACCAGTCTACCATACAGTAGTCTGCTTTTCAGTTTTCTGATCTTACAAACAATGCTGCAATGAATATTTTTATATACATGTCTTACTTTCCTTTTGTGAATATATCTATAAGTTCCCAGTGATAGAATTACTGCACCAAGAGGGATGTACTCCCAATTTTAATAGACACTATCAAATTATCCTTTAAAAAGTAAACCATTAACACTTCCAGCACAGCCTTTGAGAATGGCAGCTTGTCCACAGTGTGACGAATCCTGGATATGGACCAACTTTTTAGTTTTAACCTATGAACTCACTGAGAATTGATCCTCATCGACCTCTCTATAATGATGAATGGAGTTAACCCTGTTTTCATGTGTTTATTTTGCTGTAAATTCCGTGTTCATCTCCTCTCTTTTCCTCATTTTCATCTTGAATTATTCGATCTTGATTTATAAGAATGTTTCCTAAACTGAAGAGGTGAGGCTGTGGTATAGACTGCTATTTTTCCCTAGATTTTTTTTTCTTTTGACTTTTATTATTTTAATCATCTAATGTTAGAAAGTCTCGATTTGAGGCTCTGTGTGCTGCTTAAGAATGCCTTCCCTGGCCCAAAATTATATACTTTTTTTTTGCGGTATGCGGGCCTCTCACTGCTGTGGCCTCTCCCACCGCGGAGCACAGGCTCCGGACGCGCAGGCTCAGCGGCCATTGGCTCACGGGCCCAGCGGCTCCGTGGCATGTGGGATCCTCCCGGACTGGGGCACAAACCCGCGTCCCCCTTATCGGCAGGTGGACTCTCAACCACTGCGCCACCAGGGAAGCCCCTATATACATTTTTATCAGTTTTAAAGAGCTGGACAACTGCTACTGTCTGTCCTAAAGATTCATCTGGTGCCTACTGATCCCCAGCCCCCTTGAGACACCACAGTTTAACAATCACTGACAGTTGATCTTCCTTTTGACAGTCCTTGCTGAGATCTTCCCCTACGCACACATTCAGCCAAAACAGCCAATATACTTGAGGTTAATTCAACTGATGTTTTTTCCGGGTTCCAAACTGTTCTCTGGGTTATTGATTACTTCCAAATGCCCTTTGCACAGCCTGGATTGAAGAAAACATCCCATAAACTCCGGTCTAATTAAGCCCTGCTCTTAAAACACAAGAATCTGTTTGAATGCTTTTCCTAAAGCTCTTGGCGAAGCTGACTTCCCTGGTTGTCTTTAGTCTTCTGCGTGCAGCACCATCAGCTAAACCATTCCTAAGAGTAGTTGGGATTTTGCTGATGGCCTGCAGGTGAGCTTTATGTGTGGTGGGGGAAGGGGTAAATGGGTGTGAGCTTCACAGGTGACTGGTAGAGGAGATCACAGCAGCACAAATCTGGGAAAAAAATCAATATTTCTAAAGCTCTGGCTTCATGGGACTTTCCCCCATGATTTTCAGCTCATAATGTTTTAGAGTTTATAAAGCCTTTCATGGAAATCAGCCCATTGTTGTTTTACAGCAATACTGAGGAGAGTCGTAATGTTGTTCCTAATATTTTTATGTAGGAAAATAGAGGCTCTGGGACACGAAGCTAACACAGCTGGGAAGGGTTAAGCTGGGTTGCAAATCTCTTTGTTACGACTCTGAGTCTACTGGTCCTTCCCCAGTTCTCCCTGTCCTACCTCGTTACATCAACTTTCACGTAACAGAAGAGCTAAGCTTAAATGCAATGCTTATTAAAATAATCATGTGCTCTAAGGAATGAAGAAGTAACTCTAAGGAAGCTGACTTTCAACCTCCAAAAAGAACTGAGCCAGGTCAGTGTAGCAGCAGCACAGGATCCGGCAGCCTCCTGGAATACATTCGGAAAGGGCTGCCATATAAAATATAGCATCCCTAGTTAAATTCACATTACAGATAAACAATGAATAATTTTTAGTATAAGCAAGCCCCAAATATTGCATGGGACATAATTACCCTAAAAAAATATATTTGTTTATTTGAAGTTAAAATTTAACTGAATGTCCTGTGTTTTTAGTTGCTAAATCTGACAATTCTAATTGAGAAGAGACGGTTTGTCGATACGCATAACAAGATTTGTGATATTCTTGGCCTGAGGAGGTATTAGCTGAGTCGTAGCAGTGACTTTCTAATATAGAATCGAGAAAGGTCACCTTGTACCACTTAAGATCTCATAGACAAGGAATACTTTTGCCCATTTTCCTTGGAACCAAGCTAAAAAGTTAATAACGCAATGTATCAAAGTCTTTTAAAAATTACAAAAGATGTGTGCAATTATTTATCTTTAAAGGTGGTCTTTGCATCATTCTGAAAAAAATAATAATTCTGAAAAAAAGGAACCAACTTACTTCAAAATTCCCTGGTGGCGCAGTGGTTGAGAGTCCGCCTGCCGATAAGGGGGACGCGGGTTTGTGCCCCGGTCTGGGAGGATCCCACATGCCGCGGAGCAGCTGGGCCCGTGAACCATGGCCGCTGAGCCTGCGCGTCCGGAGCCTGCGCGTCCGGAACCTGCGCGTCCGGAGCCTGCGCGTCCGGAGCCTGTGCTCCGCAATGGGAGAGGCCACAACAGTGAGAGGCCCGCGTACTGCAAAAAAAAAAAAAAAAAAAAATAGGGTTTTAGTGAATAATAAATTCAGTCAATGGAACACAATGAAAGAAAATGGAATCCAAAATTATTTTTAAGAGTGTTGATACAAGATATTCCTTGACGCAGAAGTATGTTGAGGATAGAATATTGAATGAAAAATACAGGTTGCTATATTATCATATTTTTGCAAAACAACTGCATTTTGTCTGTTAAAGCACACCTTCCCCCCTCATGTTTTAGCATCTCTGAAATTAGGATGCCTTTAGGACTTAATGGCATGATCAGTGTTATTGACCAGGCAGCAGACATGGAGCAATTGTCATCTATGTGCATGTGAGGACTCAGTGATTGCTGGTCGTGGTGTCAGCTCACTGAGCTATCTGCATTGTTGGTACAACATCTTCTGAGTTTGCCATTTAAAATATCTTCCAAGATTACACTATGATTCAGCATTGAAATGAAAAGTTATTTTCTGTGCAGAAGCATGGAAACAAAGCCGAAGGGACTAAATTTGATTTTAGCAATACAAATTTTCTTTTTGTCTTGGAGAAACAATAACAGTTATATATTGTTTTGCAAAGCAGCAAACAAGCAAGCGCATGACAAAACCCAAGAAAGGAACAGACTCCCAAGTAGATGAAGGGGTGCTGGATTTTGTTACTGAGAAATGTGCAAAAGGATTGCCAATTACAATCTGGCCAAGGAAAGCAACTGAGGACAATTCATTTGTTCCTGGGCCAGTTAACCAGGGAGAGGGAAGCCTGGGGCAGAGCTCGGGCGGGCAGAGCTCGGGCGAGCAGCCCAGCCAGCCTCTGGGGACTCTGGCCGCCTTGTCTGTCCTGTTGGCTTTTAATCTAGTCCAGGCAGCTAAAACAGAAGGCAGGGAGAGATTGAGGGCTTCCACACGGTGCCTGGGACTCCCCTGCTGTCCCTCTCGAGAGCCAAGGCAGCTGAGTGACAGAAGGAACGGTTGTGAGTGAGAAGGCATGTTGCCGTCACTTAATTTGCATTTTATCTGTTATCTGGAACTTACCCTGGTCACTTGGGAGCCTCAGGCAGAAGGAAATCCTCAGGGCTCAGGCAAATACCCAGATTTGCCCTCTGAACTGGCCCCAAACCTCTGATCCAAGGACCCCAGCAAGGCGAGGAAGGGGATTTAGAGCAGCTGGAGTCTATAGTCCCAGCTGCAGAGGGAGCAGAAGCCATGAAGGAAAAGGCCTGTGGCCTCCCAGGATGATAAGCCATCCCATGCCCCGCCCCCCAACAGCCAGCTGAGTGTCTTTTCTCTCAATACTTTCTCTATTATACCTGCCCAACAACAGTAGTAATGATATTTGAGTGTGCACTACGTGTCAACTACTACGCTAAGTATTTTATATACATCGTCTCATTTAATCCTCACCATAGTTTGGGAAGGTAGGTTTTATTATCTGAACTTTACAGATGAGGAAATTTAGGTTCAAGGTCACCCAACAAGTGCAGAAACAGGAGTCAAACTTCAGATTCTCTGGCTACGAATCCCTGCTCTGAAGCCCCACTCACAGGACATTTCTCTGGACAAAGACCCCTGACTGCGGGCTGTCCTCTCCTGTCTAATCCCACGATCGTTGTTTTACTGCTGCTCCTTGGGACCGCTTCTTCTCTCCGCTTCCTACCTACACACCCAGCAGCTATCACAGAGCCACCCCACATTCCTGTTCTGTGCCCACAGTGGCTGCTCAGCCCTGGGAGTCGCCCCAGGATCCCCTGTGCTCACAGAGAGGACACTCAATAGACCTGTGTGCCACCCAGAATCCGCTGTGCCCACAACTAGCAGATACTGTCTTCTAAACACCACCTTGGGTCCACTGGTTCCCCATGGCTGGATGAATTAAGTAAGCCCTTTGCCTCAGCATGCCCACTGAGGCATGCTGGGACCTGTGCCCGTGTTCATAGGGCCTGGCCCAAGCCCAGATCCAGCTTTATGAAGCCCCCCTCCCACAGAAGGCTGGCAGGAGCTAGGTCTGAGATGCCTGCTCTGACCCTGGAGTCCCACCTCTACTGCTCACGGAGGGGATTATGCGCACGTGATCTCAATAGAGTTAATAAGCAATTCTAAAGCCACGTCTCTTCAATTCAGCTGTGAGTTCCTTGAGGCTTTGCCCCTCACCTGATACGAGCAGTCATCAGTGGTCTCTCTCTCTGTGCTCAAGAGTCCACCGCCAGGCCCAGGATGGGGGCTCAGCAGAAACACTCCTGGACTGGATTTGTGTCTCAACCACACTAATCCCCCTGCCTGACATCTGGACTTTAGGAGGTGATAAGGGAAAGCTGTGTGCGGCAGCAGCACAAGAGGCATGAAGGGGACAGCATGACACTCCCTCAGGGGTCCAGGTGTGACAATAAGACCACTGGTCAAAGAACTGGGTTGGCATCTGGCTCAGTGGATTCTGGAGCTGGTGGCTCTGGAACAGAGAACAAACTGAGTGCCGATTCCATTCTCTGCCTGACTCGAAAACAAAAGTGAAACCGAAAGCAGCTGCAGCCAGGACGGAAAGCAAATTAATTAACTTGATTTTTAAAAAATTCTTTCCATTGAACGTTGTTTTAATTCAGAGTCATTCTTGAGTTGATTCTACCAATACCTAAGTGTGCCAGAAAGTGAGGGTTGAAGAGGAAACAGGGTAGAGAAAGGTTTTGGGGAGGTGCCAATGGACAGGACTCGGGAGACCCAGGGTTGGAGTTCAATGTTTGTGAATGTGCAAGGAGTAAAGGCCACGGGGGCAGGGAGCAAGGAGAGGAGGGAAGATAGTGACCTGCATAAAATGATGGGGCAGAGTGTCCCCTGGAGAACGCTCCATCCAAGTGGGGGCTATGAGAAACACACTCAGGGATGGGCACGGAAGCCCCAGCGCATAAGAGGAACACACACCCAGGATTTGCACCCTAACTTCTCAGCCTAAGACTGAACCTAGAGGGAAACGGGAGGAAACAGAGGAACATTATTACAGTGCCTCTGTAAGTGGCTCTGAATTTCCTGCCAAGTTTCTATTTCAAGGATTCCACCCAAGAATATATGTTACAAACTATTTCACATAGCTGGCCTTGGCCTTTGAGAAAATTATAGCAGAGACCACCAACCCAGGGTGCATTTGAGATTGTCCAGAGTATGTAGTTAAGATCCTGGCCACCAATTAGAATGTGTGGGAAAGTTTTCCACACCACCAAGCAATTCTCGGACACCAGCTGGGTGTCCTACAGTTCAATTTTAACACTATCTACTCGGAGACAGCATCAGATCCCACAGGATAAGGGCTCAGTCCCACGACCTTCCCCCTCACTTCAGACACCAGTTGCAAGTCCAGTTTGTCATCTGTGCTTCTGAGCCATCAGAAGTTCCCATGACCCATTCCTCGGGTTGCATTAACTTGCGAGATTGGCTCATGGAACTCAGAGAAACATTTTACCTACTAGATAACCTGTTTATTATAAAAAGATATATAGCTCAAGAAGAGCCAGACGGAAGAGATGCACAGGGCAAGGTATGGGTAAAGGGCACGGCACCCATGCCCTCTCACAGCCAGCCATCCTTCCCAAATCTCCAACGTGTTCACCAACTCGGAAGCTCTTTGAACCCCATCGTTTTGGATTTGTATGGACGCTTCTTACATAGGCATGACTTGTTGAATCATTGGCCATTGGTGAGTGATTCGATCTCTTACCCTTCTCCCCTCTCCGGAGGTCCAGGGGTGGGACTAAAAATGCCAACTCTCTAATCACGTGACTGCGTCCTCTGACAACCAGCCCCCATCTTTTGGCTACCTAGGTTCCAAAAGTCACTTTATTAACATAACAAAAGACACCTTTCGAGCTCTTACCACTTAGGAAATTTAGAGTTTTAGGAGCTCTGTGCCCGACTTGGTGATGAAGACCAAATACATATTTATTATTAATCATAATATCACAACAGTCGTTCTGCTCCTTTACCCCTTAAGCATCTAGATGACTTTGGGGTTATACTCAGGAGCTTCATGGTGCTCCTGGGGAGGTGGGGTGGGGGGAGAGACGGTTCTGTGATGCCAGCCCACGCCTGGGTAGAGAGCTACCTAAGATAGACCATGAGCAAATATATGAATGCATCAACTAAATCCTGTTTTCATGTGGCATTTCATGAAATGACTTTTTTCCATATGAAGTCTCTGATGGTGGGAGAAGATGGTGCCATCAGAACTCCTTGGAAGTCACCAAGGGCGAGAGGAAGAGCTGGGATTGGCCCCTCTCTCCTGAGGACCTGTCGTCTGTGACTCAACCCTGGACTCGGGTGTCGGGTCCCCTTTCAGGAAGGACTCCCTAGTCACAAGGCACCGCTAGCGTCTCCTTCTCAGGAAAGAGGCCCAGAGCTTTGCGGCTGCCGAGATGCATTCCCAGGGACCCTGTGCGAGCCCCGGCAAAGGCCGGCTCTATCCCTCCACATTCTTGTGCTCACCAGAGTAGAAATGCTCAAGGCGACAGGTTAGTGGGTTGTAAAACACAGTGGAGCATCTGGGCAAAGATCGTGGACCAGGGCAGAATCGGTGTAACGCTCAAGAGTTTGTCCCCAGTGCCCAGAATTTTGAGCTACTCTTGGAAAAACAAAGTCACGGGTGTTGGAACCCAGCCTCCTTAGGTAGGGCAGCTGCAGAGAGAAGTAGAATTGCCCCAGAAAAGTGAGCTTCGAGTCCCAGCCTTGACCTGTACTAGCTGTGTCTCTGATTATTCTTGTTTCAATTTTAAAATCAGAAATAGCTCAAAGAGGTTATGAGGATTTAATAATAACACTTGAGTGTTTCCTCTGTGCCAGGCACTCTTATGAGCACTTTATGTATATTAATTCACTGAACCCTTACAATGACCTTATGAAACAGGTACTACTAGTAACACACATTTATAAATGAGAAAACTGACGCACAGAGAAGTTAAGTACCTCTCAGAAGATCACACACTGGTAAGTGGGAGGGCCAGGGTCTGAACCCAGGCAGTTTAGCTCCAGGGTCAGTAACTACACTAGGTAAGAATGCGGTCAAATATAAAGGGGGGCAGATAGGAAAAAGTATTCAAATGACTATATTTCACTGATTTTGAAACACACAAATTTCCCCCACATTTTAACATCTTGAAAATCTGAATGCGTCATATTTGAAAAATGCTTAGATTCAATTCACGAGGGAATGAACTTGAGGTGGAACTGATTCCTGGATAATTCTTCCAATTCCAATTTATCTCTTCTTTACTGTAACAAATGTTATTAAAATGAAGCGTTTATCTTCCACCTACTGTGAATAGTGGGTGGCCAAGCCCACACTGGAACTGTAAATACCATGTGAGGCCACACGACCTCATCTGGTAACTCTCCCCTCAGCCCCACCGCACTGGTTACGCTGGCCTTGTTCCCATTTTGAGACATACTTGAGCGTGTAGGTCCCTCTGCCTGGAAATTCTCTTCCTCGTGGTTCACTCTTTAACTTCCTTCTGTTCTCTGCTCAAACGGGGGGCCCTGCCTATCGCTATTTTAACTTGAATCCTTCCCCCAAACCCACTATCCACTTCTGACTTCCTTTATTGTGTTTATCGCTCACCTCCTTCTGGATGTAAATTCCATGAGGGAAGGCATTTCAGTCTGGTTTTCTTGGTTGGTTGGTTGGGTTTTGCTGCTGCACACCCAGGATCTAGAATAGTGCTAAGGACACTGTGGCTTTCAACAAATATTTCTTGAGTGAATGAGGGCTCACTGGAGATTCTTGTTGGATATTGAAGGAAGAATTACTCAAGAGTATTTGCTTATCTTCAGAGGGGGGAGGCCATGTGGAGAGAGGGGAAGCCAGGCAGAAGGTTTAAAGGACCTGCATTCTAGACCTTCTCTCATTGCAAGTCCTAGAGGAGTGGCCAATCTTTGGAAAAACTAGGATGGAAACATAACATTTTTGACAGACTGCTAGAGAGCATCTAGATTAATTTTGTCATTTACAAACCAAATGCAAGGCATTAATCTTGCCTGGATCATAGTTTTTAAAAAGAAAGAAAAATTTCTAGTATCATGGGGAGTGGGAAGGGTAAGCTGGGACAAAGTGAGAGAGTGGCATGGACATATATACACTACCAAACGTAAAATAGATAGCTAGTGGGAATCAGCCGCATAGCGCAGGGAGATCAGCTCGGTGCTTTGTGACCACCTAGAGGGGTGGGATAGGGAGGGTGGGAGGGAGGGAGACGCAAGAGAGAAGAGATATGGGGATGTGTGTATATGTATAACTGATTCACTTTGTTATAAAGCAGAAACTAACAAACATTGTAAAGCAATTATGCTCCAAAAAAAAAAAAAGAAAGAAAGAAAGAAAGAAAGAAAGAAAGAAAAAGCAGCTCTAGAGAGATTTTGGAGATAATTGGGAAATTTGAAAATGAGCTAAATATTAGACACTATTAGGGAATTACTGTTAATTTCACTCTGATAATGGTACTCGGGTTAAGCAGAATACTCCTATTCCTTGGGGACAAGTGTTGACGTGTTTAGGCAGGAAGTATCATAATGTCTGTAGCTGGTCTGCAACTGCCTCCCGGGAGTGGGTACCACTCACTCAAATGATGGCCCTTCCCCTTTGCCCCCTGCAGTCAGGCCCCTCCCCCCAATGCCTAACGGTGTTCTGAGCCCATTTCCACCCATAAGAGCAGGACCTTTAGTGGGAGAAGGTGGCCTGTGTGTGACTACAGTGGTGAAACCAGGACTCGCTGTCAACACTCTATGTTTTCACTTGGGTCCTGGATTGGGATGTTGGTTTGAAAGTGGTTTTGATTCTCTTGATGGCCAACCTGAAGCTGTGGCCACTCAGCATCCTGCCTGTCCTCCTGTGCTTGGCCCTTTCCCTCATGGTAAATTCAACTCCTTTGGTCTCTTTTTCTTCACTACCCCAATAAATAACCAATTAGTCGATACAGCTCAAGACCTTGGTAACTTCTCTACATCCATCTTTGTTTTTCTCTATTATTAATAAAAACAAATTCATCTCCTATTTCACCAAGGTTTCAGAGCAAATGACAAGCTAGTATCTTCAGCTTTGCTACACAGAGAGGAAACTAAAGGCTCAGAAATATAAAGTGTCTTTTGCAAAGGCAACAATTTGAGCAGCAAAAGAATCTCGAACGAGACTCTTGAGATTGGATTCCACGTTCTCAAACTTCGGCCTCCCTCCTGGCAAAAGTTTGGCAGTCTTCATTGGAACTGATTCATTTTTTTTTTCGTCTCAAAAAGCCTGCCACTCAAGGAAGGAAGAGAAAACCACTGTCAGTCACCCACGGGAGGCGGAGCCTGCTTCCAGCTGCAACCAGTGGAAAGTTACCCGATTTTGTTTTTCTCTGTTTGCAAAGCCCCGTTTTGCAGCCTGTATCTGAGTACAAACATTAGGGATTTCAGACATTCTAAGCTGAACTTCAACCTTGCAGGATTCAAATCTATCTTATCTTAAAAGAATGCATCCCCTATAATTAAAAAAAAAAAAAAGTCATTTTAAAGCAGCAGAGGCAGGTGTTCTGTGATTTGCTGGAAGAAGTTTGTTAAGGATTATAAATAGGGCAAGATTTACCCTTTCTCTGAAATTCAAACTCCTTGCAAGTACCATGGCTGGGAATTTAAAGGAAATCATCTGAAAGTTAAACATTTGTCTTCACCATAGTTTTCCAAATGAAAGGGAAACTGTCTCAGCAAAAACGCATCAACTTTCAGAGACCGAGCAAAGCTGGTGAAAGCGACCCGGATGTTCATGCGGTGAGGCCTGGGTGTGGGGGGAACCTGTCCTGCTGTTTGCAAGAATATCTATATTGGGGACTTGGGACTCTGTGTCACTGAAAAGGTGAAAAACCAACAGTAGTTCTGAAAAGAAATACGGTTGCTGCAACCAGGAGAAGCAGATTTAAAAGTACAAAGCAAGTTATCCCAGGCAGGACCAGCGAGGCGTCAGGGTGACACCAGAGCCATTGAACAAAGCTGGAGCCGGGCGACCTCCACAGGACCCACGCCAATGTCTTTGTCCCACTTCAGGATGAACATTTGGACTTTCACCATATGAATCTGCCAGCCTTCACAAGGCCATGGCCAATCCCTCAGCCCTCCCGGAGCACCCTGGTCTTTTCTAGGAACAAGTTCTCAGTTTGATCTCAGGTGGTTGGAGGGAAGGGACCTGAAGCAGGACCAAAGATAGGGGCAAACTTGGGACTCATTTCTTTTTTTTTTGCGGTACGCGGGCCTCTCACTGCTGCGGCCTCTCCCGCTGCGGAGCACAGGCTCCGGACGCGCAGGCTCAGCGGCCATGGCTCACGGGCCCAGCCGCTCCGCGGCATGTGGGATCTTCCCGGACCGGGGCATGAACCTGTGTCCCCTGCATCGGCAGGCGGACTCTCAACCACTGCGCCACCAGGGAAGCCCGGGACTCATTTCTTGACATCAGTTCTTAGGGAAGAAGAAGAAACGCCAGAGCATATTTGCTTTCCCTTCCAATTCTGTGTAGGGCAAAATGGCAACATACCCACTAGTTAAGGCTGCCTCTTCTCCCCAGAGGGTCATGAGCTTCGACCAGGATAAATGCGATCTGAAGTGAGGACTGGTTCTTACTAGAGAGGATAACAAATAGCTTCTTTTCAAAGCGTAAGAAGGCAAAACAGCAAAGTGGCCTGAGGAGGAAAAGAAATGATCAGAAACATTAAAGATAATAGCAGCTGACAGACTAGTTTAGGGCCAGGGGCAGCCTCCAGTGGTGGTGGTTGTTATTGCCTTTGTATGGCTCTCTCTTTTATCTGTCTTTTTTTTTTTAACCAGAATGTAAACTCCATTTGTCTCGCTCACCATTGTGATACCAGAGCTGAACAGGTAAGGAGGGGCTTAATAAATCATTGTTGGCGTGAACAAGTAAGTAGATTGTAACTACGTCAGAAACGATTGGTTCAAGAGGAGCGTGAGATTGGCTTCCAAATATTGGTCGAGAGCTTGAAGTAGGATGAGCCAAGGATATATTTAATAGGTTCCTATGATCAGGTGACTTTTCTGGATCTAGAAATCTGAGGAGGTGACAGTGTAATAAACTGCGGTCTTCCTGTGAGGAAGGAGTTAAACGGGTTTAATCCTGGGTTTCTGAGGGAAATACTTGTGCTCAGCAGGGGCAGGGCCTCCATTTCGGCCACAGGAGGGGGACGCAGGCCTTCCAGTCCTGCTTAGTGAGCTTGACCAAAGGTGACGATGACTAAGGGCTAAGGTCGTGCCCTCCCTCCCTCCAAATCGATACTTTAATGTGACTTATCAGAAAGAGAAAGAACTGTTTACTTTAAAACCCTGGATCCCATAAAGGGAGCAGGGAAAGGCCTAAACCCCACAGAAGCTCAGGGCTGGCGCCCATGGCCACCCCCATACAGCCAGGAGAGGGGAGAACAGAAGGCGCCATCCCACTGGCAGAGAAGGGGCCCTGGGCCCGGAGAAGACATGAGGTGACTGGAAGGTAGGTGCCTCCCCACACACATTCCAGTATCTTCCAACTCCCCTGTGTGATTTAGGCTGTGCCTCTGGGGGGCTGCTGACTTTGAGAAGTGAGGGTGAGCTGCCACCCAGGTGTTTACAAACACCCTACAGCACCTAAGCAATGTGACATGTTACACACACCACAATGGAATCTGTCTGCCACGATTATTCTGCATCTTCAGAGAGCCTAAGAAAACTGGAGACTCTCCTAAAGATGCTTCTCCCCCCAAGTGGAGGGAAAGGAGACGGTGAAGGAGCGGGGAGGAGTCTAGGGCCTGGAGGTAGCATGGCCTTGGAGTGGCCGTATATGAAGCCATTTCCTGTTTTATGATGGTCTGATTAACAATAACAGCAAGGCCTTCAAACAAGATTCCACCCGTAGGATACCTGGAATTAGGAGGTTTGTTTGCCCAGAAGCCCTTCCCTTCCCCCTGTTTCAGGGCAAGCACAACCGCAGGGCTCCCTACATTTTGTTTCTCAACTTCTAAAACTCCAACATTGGAGCTCTTCCTCTGTCCAACTGGTATTGTTCCCTGGACAGCACTGGAAATAGCTGGACACCTGCATAGAAATGAAACAGGTTCCTAGGAACCCCCAGGCCTCAGCAGTTCTCTTTGAAAAGTCTATGAAGACCTCAACTTGGCTGAGAATTTGCTCAGTGATCCCCTCTCACCTCTGGTTGGCGATAACGCGCATAATGGACACATGCATAAACTTTCCTGATTTCCCCTCTAGATGGATTTCAATGAGAAAAGAAATGCTTCCTTGCTCCCTATGGAAAAGAACATTCTATTTTAAAATTTCCATGTGCTTTCAAAATGACAAGACTCAGGCATATGCAACTGACTTCTTTTGTCTTCTAGACTATAATAGTCTAAAAGAATCAAATTGACGTCTTTAACACATCTATTTGAAATGACAGGAAATGTGGATTTGGAATTTAAAAAAAAGCATCTCCGTTTATCATTTGCTTTTTAAGAATCTTTCTTAGGTGCTGAAGGGTTAGGTTTGCAGCAAAGTGACACTTCACGGTCCTCAAGGCACTCTTTTCTCAGCCCTCTGGAGTTGGCCCTAGAATGTTCCCAGACCCTGGGAAATAAAATGTGAAAGCAAAGACAGGCCGCTCGTGCCCATATCTGACCTGAGAAAGCATAGGGAGTTCTGTGATATTCCTGGTGCTTGTGAATCTCAGACATCTGACAGGGAGGTGTGATGCACGCAGAATACTTACAGGTTGGTGAATTCGCTAGAGGATTGGGCTTTGTAAAGGCTTTCTTCTCAGTGAACTCCCCCTTCCTGCCCCCTCCCCATTTATGAAAAGAAACGCCCAACTTTAAAAAGAGTAAATCCAGCCTTGCCTGTTTTTCATACCCATGAACTCAATGGGAAAACTGCAATCTGAATTGACCACAGGAGCTAGAAATGTCTAGAGATTCTGTCCGGGTTGGGAAGGTGAGGGAAGGGAGCCTGGGACACTGCACAGAAGTTTCATTTTAATAAAGAGCCATTTAGGAATGCCTGGTACTCAACCTCTCTCAGGAAGTAAGGCTCAAAGAGAGACAGTGGGAGATTTGTGTAGCTGAGATCAGAGGAGAGAAATTAAACACGATCCCCCAAGGCCTTTTCCAGCTGTGGAAAACTGCTGGCATTTGGACACATCACCCTGAATTAATTTCCAACCTCTTTGTCTTTAAGGATTAAGTTTTTCACAGGAAATAACAGGTGTAATTATTTCCCAACCAGCTTATAAACTTTTTGAGTTTTTTTTTATTAGCTAGAGCTATTTAAGTTCAGTTGTTAAATCTGAAAATATGAAAGATTGTTTTAAACCTGCAGAATGAGAAGTGACTATTTAAAGTTTTTAAACTATATCCAAGTAGATCCTGGCATTAACCACTTCCAATTTTTTTTTATTAGTGACATATTATTGGATGGCATTTGAAAAAAATGAAAACATCCTGCTTGCCCATTTAAACTGCTTTGCAGGTTGACAGAATTCAACCGCTCCTGCAGAAACCACCAAAGAAGTAAGAAAAGATGATGGCTGTTATATTTTTAAATTGTTCCCAATCCAGGAACACAATAGGCACTCAATAAATGTGTCTGATTGATGCCATAATACCATAAAATAATTGTACTGCCTAATAAAGCATTTTGCTAATAATTTGCTAGGAGATTAGCCTGTGGCCCATCTCTCAGCCCAGCGCTAACTTTTCAAACTTGTTGACAAGCAGAGTAGGAAGAGGGTAAATTCTAACCTCCCAGTTTCAGAAGAATGTTTTGCAAAAAGGAATTTTTATTAGGAAATCCACACTAAATAAAACTTCTTAAAAATGTTTACATTCTAATTATTTTTCTCATTACAAAACTATTACATTAATTATAGAATGAATAAATGCAGAGAAGCAAAAGGAAAAAACAAAGCCATAATTCCATGGTTAATAGTTGATGTTTTTGCCCTATAGGCATGTGTGCCTTTTTTCACAGAAGGGGGCTCATACTGTGGATATAGTTTTGTAAACTACTTCTTCATTCGATAACACCTCTTGAATCTCTTTCCAAGTCAATAACCACTTTTCTACAACATCACCTTAAATGACTAGGGGGGACTATAAATATACCACACTTCCCCTATAATTGGACATTTAAGTTGTTTGCAATTTTTACTGTTATAAACGATGCCTCTCTGGACAACCTTATAGGTAAACCTTTCTACAAATGGGTAGAAAAGAAAATCTTTTCTACAAATTCAAGGACCTTTTCCTTGCCATGAATATCCCGGACCAAAGAAATAGAGGTTTATTTGGAGGAGGATTTTGGTAAAGATTTACCATTAACACATTAACTACCTCCTCTCTTTTCTTCTTTCCCCTGTTTACTCTTCCTTCCCTTTTCTGTCTTTTGCAGGTTAATGAAAGCTTCAGGCTTTCAAGGCATACAAGGCCCACACGGAGAAGTGCAGGAGGGCTCAGACATTGCTATGAGCTTCTGAAGTGAAATGACCCCAGGAGCGTGACCGATGGAGAGCTCTCCAAGCGTGTCCTACCAGGACCTTTGTCACTAGTGAATGGATCACCTCCCGATGATTCTTTCCAACTGAGTTAAGAGATTTCTGGAGCCTCTCGCCATGGTCAGAACATCCCAAGAGTGACCAAGAACGGGGGCTTTCTGTTCTAGTCCCTCGGGCAAAGACAAAGCAGATGAGCCCGGCTAAGTTGTTAGGAGGCGCTGTAGGGAAGGGAAGAACCAGGGATGGTTAATCACACGAGTGTGTCCCCTGCGGCTGCACCCAGCGTGCCAGGGGTTTGCGGTAGCAAAGGGGGCCAGCCGGAACTCTAGAGCTGGTATTCGGTGTGAGTCTTGCCAGATGCCCAGGGGAAAATTCCCCCTGAAGACAGCAGGTCTAAGAGTGAGACAGGTAGCGCTTTCCTGCCACCTTGCACCCTGAAAAGGCGAGCCAGGGTCACAGACAGGAACCAAAGGAGGTCAGTCTCTTCGTAGGAAGATGAGCAATCAACACAGTGAAAAAGAAAAGAAAAAACAAAAAAAGTCTGATGTTTTACACCTAAAATGAATATGCTAGATATCTCGATAAAACCGGAGAGAAAAAAAGAGGCGGGGTCAACACTCCAACCCCGCGGAAGCTGAGTGGCTTCCGTGGTGCGCTCTCAACCGCACGGTCCAGGTTGAAGAGGGTTGTTTCACGGTCTGCGTGTGAATAAGGGACATTTTTACTGAAAAAAAAAGGCAGAAGGATTCATTTTCAAGTTAAGAATGGGCCCATTTTACGGCCGAAGCAATGCTCTGGTTAACAACTCAGTTATCTTGGGGAAAGAGTAAACTGGCCTCCATCCCTCTCCATTTCCAGCATTTTGGGGAAAAGAAAGGCTGAGATAAAGTGCTTTATTTGCTCTCATGCTCCACTGTGGGCAGGAGATCATACATCAGTCAGAAACCTTTTTTTTTTTTTTAAACAAGAAATCAAGTAAACCAGAAGGGATTTATGCACAGGAGGCTCCCTTTTGCTAGAAAAAGAGTATTATTAACAAAAAAATGGAATGGTTCCCCTCTCTCCATTTTCCTCCTGTCCTTCCCTCCTCTCATCTATCACCCGCTACTGCAGTGGGAAACCACTGCGGTGAGTAAGATGTGACATCTGAGCCCCGTTGGATGCCTCTGTATCCAACAGCTGTTACTGAGAGTGGATTACAGCTCGTCTAAATGGTAGGTTCCCATGCAAAAGAATTGTTCTTAGACTGCAGAACCGACCACAGTTACTGATGATGGGTTGGGATAGATCGTGAGGAGAGAGTCAGCGAGGATCAATGAATCCAGTCATGTTATTACGGTTTATAATGTGGGCTTCCACTAAGTATTTGTTTCCTAAAATTGATTCCCTCTGGGGATTCTTTCTCTCTTAGCCCATTTATTTATTTATTTGTTTGTTTGTTTGTTTGTTTGTTTGTTTTTGCGGTACGCGGGCCTCTCACTGCTGCGGCCTCTCCCGCTGCAGAGCACAGGCTCCGGACGCGCAGGCTCAGCGGCCATGGCTCACGGGCCCAGCCGCTCCGCGGCATGTGGGATCTTCCCGGACCGGGGCACGAACCCGTGTCCCCTGCATCGGCAGGCGGACTCCCAACCACTGTGCCACCAGGGAAGCCCCTCTTAGCCCTTTTAGAAAATTGACGCAAACAGATTTCTCCTTCATTTCTAGAGGAAGTCTTCCTTCCTGTTGCTGGGAGGACATTGTGGGTGGTAGCAGACCACAAGGCAGTGGGTCCCTTTATTAGCCTGTCTGTTCCACAGCACAGAAGTCCGACATCTTTGTTTCTTTCCATTGCTCAAGATGCTCCGACCCGTTATCCCTCTTTTCTTTGCTCAGGTCTCTCTGTGGAGCTGGCGAGGCTCTCTGGTGATGCTCAGTGGCTATGGTGGAATGTGCAGGTGAAATTAACACTTTCACGGCTACCGATTTTCCTTAACAGAGCTGTGGAGTGTGACAATGGTGTTTGTGTCCAAACCATCAAACGCCATTATCACACTAAATAGCTACTGTTAGGCCATCCTTCCGCTCACTAAATGCCTTGACATCTGTTTGGTAGGGGCAAGAAGGTTCATCTTATAGCAGTGCTCCCAGGCCTGTGTAATTACTGAGGAAATTCTGGTCCTTTTGTGCTCATAACCAATATGTCATCTGAATGTTGCCTCTCATATGCTGTTGTTAAATAATTTAGCTGATGATGACTTTTCTTGTCTTCCTGAGTCAATAAAAAGATTGCAGCGTCCCCCAGAGCGCCCAACACAATGCTAGGCATGTGGTAGTTGTTCAACCCATGCTTATGGAAAACTAAAACCGGTGTATATCTAGGTTTCGTAAAACCCATGCTTATAGGTAAAAAATTAAGTTGTGGGGGTCTTCTACTTGTCATCATAAAAAGACAACTTCTTAATAAACTTATACGTGGCCTAACTGACCTTTCAGAAATTCTAGAACATGTTTGATTTCTACTGATTTTAATCAATTACCAGGCTGATTACTGAATTTGTATACAAGGTCCTTCTTCCTTATGTTTCGATGAATTTCCATCAGGAAATTATACATGAACTGTGTGTGGGCTGTCATAGCAAATCCAAACATTTTAAACCCAATGTAGCTTCTGGGACACTTGGACCAGCCGGGTGGTCTGGTTTGAAACACATTCTTTCTCTGAGAGGTGTTTAAAGTAAGAAGTAGGTTCTGTTTATGCTGGGCTAAAACTTCTCTCCCGTGACTTGGCTAAATGAACTAGTATATGTTTAATCAAAATGAAAGGATTGGAGGGACCATCAGAGGCCAGTTCATTCAACCCTTCATTTATCAAATAAGTTGTGTGTCGAGGGGCTACCATGTGCCAGGTGCTGCCCTAGGCACTGGGGATACTTTTGCGTTAAGCATGGCTGATATCTCCAGGAATGGGCGTTCACTGGCTCACACTCTGCCTGGCACCATTCTGATTGTTCCAGTTACATTTATTAGGGAATCAAACGAGCAAAACTTTGCAAAATAATTCCAAGTCCCTTGCTGGAAAAGACCACGTGAGTGCAGTCCACATGCCTATGATACACGGTAAAGGTCCTGAGAAGCTTCCATCTGGAGAAGAAGAGGGCCATTCCTGCCTGGCCTGCGCCTCCTTCCCCTCCCATGTCCTCCCTCCTGGCATCACCCACGCTCGAGAGGAGACCCAGATGCCCCTGAAATAATTAATCCACTGACATTCCTTTCTTGTGTTTTTCTGGAGTGCATGCTAATGGAAGGAGAGTTGATAGAGGGTTCTACTGTTACACAAATCACCCCCAGGCACACTGTTTCACTTGACCCAGAAAAGGCAGGGCAGAGATGCCCGGGTCGGGGCTCCTTCCACAGACAGCAGACTAAGAGTGGTCTGGTCATGCCAACCACAGCTGAACGTGGGTCTCCTAAATCTAAGGTTCTATCCTTTACCTGGGTCCTTCCCTGGCCCGGTTATTCCACAGAACCTCACGCTTCACGACTGAGGCTGTGTAGAAACTGGGTTAATCCTACGAGTATTGGATCAATATCTTCAGGCCCCCATCTGCTTTGTCAAGGGATTCTGAGGGAAGCGTGTAGAATAGGAGAGGGATGAGTCATAGGATAATATTTCCCTGAGAGTACTCTTAATGCAGGGAAAGCCAAATACTGTGAAACTCTGTAACGGTGAAGTGAAAGAGAAGGGAAGGGAAGGAACATCTAAGCAGTAGCTTGGAATCAAGAAGGGAGTGGCCAAACTACGAGGACACGGACCAGCCAACTCAGTGACCCAGCCAACTGCTGCAGCGTCGGCTGACGCAGAGCCACAGGCTCTGAATCATTCCCAGGCTCAGCGACAACTCAAGGATGGCCTCACGCATTCCTCCTCCCTCCCACTCACCCTGAGATTTTGCTCAGATGGAGTTAAGCAGGGAGCCAAAAAAAAGGGCATTCTGTATCTTTTCTACTAGGTTGACTCACATAACAGCTTATTACGATTCCTGCCTGGGTCCGTGCTGCATTCAGGGTTAGGGACCCGTTCTTTCTGCAGATCTACATGTAAGGAACACACACTGTGAAGCCGTGTCTACCAGTCCCACCGCTCCGATCTCTGATCACAGCATCCCTCGCTAGCCCAGCCTGCATCTCTCCAACTCCCCCTGGGAGTATTACTGCTGGTTGTCTGCAATAAGCATTCCTGGGGACACTTACTGACGCCGAATGTGGTTTGCAAGATGAAAGCGTTCACTAGGAAGTGTTGTTAAAATCACATGCAATCTGGGAGGCAACAGAGAACCCAGGCAGCCACGTTAAGATGTTTTCTTCCGCTCGAGACAGGCCTTACTTTGTGACCCATGCCAGTGAGGACCTGTGAATCCTTTCACCTTAGAACAGCGTGTACCTTGAATGTGACAGTTGTCACTCAGGGCCTGTCCAGTGTTCCATCCATCCCCAAAGGAGGTTCTGTGAAACAGCATAGCGGCTTCATATGTACATGGCTAGTCTACACCTTTTTCCTGGATGCTTCTTAAATCTGTGTTTTCTTCTTTGTATACTTCCTTGAATCAGAAGACAATAGATTGTTAGAACTGGAAACCAGTTTCCTCTTTGTTCCGATGAGGAAACTGAAGCCCAAAAAGGTTGAGGAACATGCCCAAGGCTGTCCCATCAGTCTGCACCCAAGGTGGACCCAGGCCTCGCCACTTCATCCTGGTGGTGGTCTCTTGAGTGTCACCGCAAAGGGTGGGCACAAAAGGAAGTCAAACAGTGCTTGCTGGCTGAGTGACTAGATGCCCCGTAAAGTCCCCTGCCCTTTTGTTCATCTGAGAAGTGTCTCCTTCCGGTTTCAAGGGGACACTCCCTAATTCGGTATTCTAGACTTCGGTGGATGGGTCCGTGATTACATGCTCTCCTTTCCCTGCGTCATCCACCATCCACTGGACAGATGTGGGTTGTGTGATGACTTTGTGTCTGGTATTGTCCTGGGCTCTGGGGACACAAAGGAGG
This sequence comes from Leucopleurus acutus, assembly GCF_964270905.1. NCBI lineage: Eukaryota > Metazoa > Chordata > Mammalia > Artiodactyla > Delphinidae > Leucopleurus > Leucopleurus acutus. The sequence continues at coordinate 16,792,986 of NC_139155.1, read as the reverse complement.
AGACCAGGTCCCTTCCCCAAGTTGCTCTCAGTCCAGGAGTTGGATAGTCACCTAATCAAAGACATTGAAGCCTCGGGGTAGTAGATGGCATCATAGAGCCATAGTCAGGGTGCCCACAGACTTTAATTATGCCCTTTATTTCTTTTCAGATGAAGAAACACTGAATCTTTGAGTAATTTTTTTATTACTGTTGGGAAAATAATCGCTCTCGTTTATTTTGATGATTCAGTTGCCAACAGGTTGTAGATAGAGGGCGCTCTGTTGAATTTGGGGGCAAAGCTGTAACGGGAAGATCTCGTAGCTTTTACTGTGCCACTTGCTGGCTTCATGAGCAGCGTGGGATCTGTGGAGGGGCCTTAGGAGGAGTTAGGGGCTGGATTAGAATGCTTTTCAGGTATGTGCGTGAAGAATTTTTCTTTCTCACAGGCGCTAGGGAAGCTGTGAACTGGTTCTTTCACAGTGCAGGATGGGTTCACGTCACAGCACCCCGTCATTAGGCCATTTCCTCCCTTCCTGCCTCTTTCCCTATCATGAAAAGCCAACCCCAGAGCCACCAGTTGGATGCCTTACTGCCCCTCTGTTTCCCCTCCCTTGGTGCAGCTCAAGGAAGCTGTTGGGTGCAAAGCCATGGCAGGAGCCCCCAGGGCCTGTGGGGAGGTAGACGGAGTCCCCAGGGCCTGTGGGGACATCAACTTTCTTTAATATTCAAGCTTCCTTCCAAGCTTTCCGAAGGAAAAGGAAGGGTTTCAAGCCACATACAAGTTCACCAAAATGTAGTTGGCTAACGAAGATTCATTCCAAAGGGTCTGGTCATAAGATAACCTGATTTAGAAAGCAGGCCACCATATGTGTTCCACAGAAATGGTTTACGTGATGCAAATTTATCACGTACTGAGAATATTTAAACACTGTGCATAGGATACACCAAGATGAGGAAGACATTCATTCAACCGACATTCAACCATGTGTTCCTACTATGTGTCAGGTGTTAAGCTACTCACTGAGAATTCAAAAATAAGATATTCTCCCCAGAGTACAGTGTATAGAATATGCAGTCTAGTGAGGATGCAGGCAAATGAATAAGAGAAGAGCTGAGCTGCAGATTCTTTGAAGTAGATACCGGATAACACGGGGGCGGGAAGGAAGAAACGCCATCTGTGGTGTGACAGAAAGGCATGAATAAGAATAAGAGACAGCACGCTGGGCCTTCAGGCAGCCACCCAATTAAAGAGAAATTCAGTCGTGACCTTGGCAAGTGAAGAGTAGATGTTTTCACCTCGATAGAGGTTGAGTTACCTTCGAGTTTCCAAAGCATTCCCCAGCAATTCCCTCCAGAGAGCAATGGAACTACGAACCTGGAGTGTATCTGGTGGGGAGTTCCCCTCTCAAAAATACAGCCGAGTGTCTTTAACCGTTCTGAGATAATTTAGAAGTTTGAGTTTATTTGAAAAATAAGTGTATAAAAAAATAACAGCCACACAGCTACAGAGAAAAGATCACCTTTTAAGCAAAAGAAGCACATCGTGCTATCTGGCAGGTGACTGGGGGAGAGGCGGGTTGTGTTGAGTGCGCACGTGTGCTTGTGTGAGTGTGTGTAGTGCATGTGTATGTGAAGAATTTTAATCTCTCCAAAAAGCCAGGTAAAATGCCTTTTACATCTTATTCAACTGGGACTTTTTCTTTCTTTCTGGAACCAGGGAAAAGCCAGTGCTATGATCTCAACTAAAGTGCTCAAGTGAGCATCCGCCTGTGCCCAGGGCTCTCAGCCCGGGGCCCCTCTCTTCTTGGGATACTGCCCCCTAGAGGTAGGATGTGCCCCTGCATATCACAACTGCAGTGGTTTGAAAGGATTTCAAGGGCATTATCTGAGTATTCCAAATTCATTCATTAAGAGCTTCCACCGACAGCAGAATCTAGCTTTAATTTTGATAAAGTAAGTTTTCAAAGGCCTGAGGGGGAGGGGGAGAGGAGTGGAATAACTTGTTCTGTTGAGTGTCTGTTGACCCATTAAATATGCCAGACAAGAACCAGTCTTGCTCCACCTGGAGAAAGTCTCTTCCTTTTCACTTTTCTGGCACATTTAGCCCAGTCGAGACCTAATTAAAGTCCTTCTCATTTCTTAAGGCTGCCCGTCTTCCGGGCAGCACGTCCTGTCTGGTTTCCCACGTGGCTCTCGATAGTGGCTGGATACAAAGAAGCGAGACCTTCTCGTCCACCCTTTGGATGTGTGGCTATGGTGTTTACGGTCCCTCTCCCTGCACCCTAACAACCCGTACCTGAGACTTTTCTGGTCCCTCCTATGTCTCTGCATGAGCTCAGGCTCTCAGATGGGATCCTTTGCTCAGCAATTACAGTGAGTGATGTGCTGGGCTGCATAAGGCATGGAAAGGGCCCTGTATTCATCCCCAAGAAAGTGGCTACACATCACAACCCCAAAATGTAGGTAGTGTGTTAGGAAATTTTGATTGCAATAAGCAGTTTTTTCTTAGATCATCTCAAGTGACTCATTCTTACAAATTTCACATCTTACAAATCCTTGCATATTTCTCAAGTACCTACTTTGTGCAAGGCACTGAGCTGGGGAAGGTTTTTTCGGAAGGGGCCTCATGGCAGGAAGGAGACGGGAATCACACGGGAGCCCCCAAACAGTCATAAGGCAAGGCCTTGTGTTGAGTGGACAGTCAGGATTCATGAGTACGCCGGAGTCTGGGATGTCTGGCCGCTCCCCAGACTGTAGAAATAGATCAAGTCTCAACCGTGATGGTGATTCATCTGCTCCATCTTTCTGCTCTTCCTGCTGCCTTATCTGCCTCCATCCTTGCCTACAGCCCCTGCTCACCTGGAACTACTGCTGACTCATGCTCTACGAACACTGGGCTCTCATGGCCCTGCTACTTCATGGCCTCTGCTTGTCTGCCTCCTTGGGGTGTCTTTGCAGTTTCCTCATGTGCTATCAAGTGACTTCTCCCTCCCTGTGTCTCCAGTTTGAATCCCTGAGCCAGAGAACTGGTTATATTACCATTGGGGCAGCCTTCACTCCAAGCCAGGACATAGGCTGCTGGTCAACCTTTGGGGCAGAAAAAACAAAGGGCGTGTATGAGAAAGTCTAACGCAGAGAGCAATATGTAACCTTCGCTCTGAGTAGGAGCTATCCATTCTCCAGGTGAAAAGGCAGGGGAAGAATTCTCAGGATAAAGGGACAGCATGTGTCAAGTCTTCAAGTGGGTGGAGTCTGGAACAGCCACAGAACCCAGACCCAGCTAGTATGGCAGGAACATGGTGACCTGCAGGGGATGAGGCTAGAGAGGTGGGCAGGGGCTGGCATCAGGATGGAGGGGAAACATAGGAGGAGGGAAAGCATGAGTAGCCATGACTTTCACTGATGGGTCCTCAAGACCAGGGGTTGACAACTTACAGCCTGTGGGTCAAATCCAGACTGCCACCTGTTTTTGTGTGAACTAAGCATGGTTTTTGTATTTTTAAATTATTGGGGGGAAAATCAAAAGAAGATTATTTCATGACATGTGAGATATATATGAAATTCAAATTTCAGTGTCCATAAACAAAGTTTTCTTGGAATTCATCAACCATCCCCATTTGCCCACACTATCTCAGCTGAGCACTGACACTCTTAGATCCTGGAAAACCCCTATGTCCCAGGCAAGTTGGGATGGCTGGTCACCTGGAACACAGCCAGTTTCATTCATGTACATACTGTGGAAGGCTGCTTTCAAGCTCCAGAGGCAGAGTGGAGTAGTTATGACAGAGGCCATACGGTCCACAAAGCCTAAAATATTTACTATCTGGCCATTTACAGAAAAAGTTTGCTGACCCCACCTCAAGATCAAGGAAGAGTGGATAATTTACCTGATAAAACAGGAGAATATGACTGATTGTTACTCCCATGAGAGTGCCGACCATGCCTATTCACTTTCTCCACTGGGGGCCGATTCATTTTAGAAAAGCTAAATTAGATCCTGTTACTTCCCTGTTCAAGATCCTTCAGTGGCTTCTCATCACACTGGGAACAAAACCCAAGGATCCCATACCTCCCTCTCAGACAGACCTCGTCTCCTACTGCCCCTCCCCTTGCTCATCCTTGCCACGCCCGTCAGCGTGCTGATCCTCAAACATGCCAAGTGTGCTCCTGCCCCAGGACCTTTGCACTTGCTGTTCCCTCTATCCAGAAACTTTCTCCCAGACATATGCATACTTCACTCCTTCAGGTTATTCTTGTATATATTCAAAGTTGTCCTTTCAGTGAAACCTTCCCCCTCATTGTAGCACTCTTCACCTGACATCACTTGTTTATTTTCTGTGTCCACACCGTGTCCACACTGTGTCAGGCACGTGAGGATAGGGACCCTGCTATATCCCCAGCTCACACATGGTGGGTTTGTGATAAATATTTGTTGGATACATAAATGATTGGTAAAGCCAAGAATTGCATGCATGTCTCCAGGGACATGTCCCCATTTATTGGACCATATAATTGCTAATCAATATTTCATTTTGACCAACATCGTCCTGTTACAATTATGCGGCTGCCTGTCTCTGTCATCCACTGGCCTCTTTTCCTGACAAACACCTTGCCTTTAATCATCTGAACACCTGCTCTGTGGATATCTCATGCCAGATGCCAGCCTGAGATGTTGCCATTTCTCTTGCCCTAAGGATGGATGCATTAAATCCCAGGTCCAGGGATGGAATCAGGGTTATCCTTCAACCTCCTGAAACTGACAATGACATTTTACACATAGATGCACTTTTCTAGGGTGAGGGTCCAGAACTGTCATCCAATGCTCGCGAGGGTCCCCGACCCCCAGGAGGCTGAGGGGCTCTGATTTTAAGCAACAACAGTCCATCTGCCTAAATATACGCCAAGCTCTCTAGTCTGTGTTTCAGGCCCTCCTGTGGGGGCACCTCTGCTCTCCGATATCTTGTGATCGATGCCTGTGTTCTTAGTCCTCAGCTGGTTCCACTGGGATGTTCTCTTTGCATCTCCGAAGGATCTGCCTTCTGCCACGTTCTGAAACCGTGTGAAGAACCAGCCGGCTCCGCCGAGGCTCTTGGGCCCCCCCTAGTGGCTGCTCCACGGAGGCCATTTTCCTCCAGGCAGTGAAGAGCTCTGCGCTGAGCCACGCACACCGCGTCGTGGACCAGAGAAACTCTTGTGAGGAGAGCTGCTGGCCAGGCTCTGGCAGAATGGCTTCAAGGCGCTTGTTCACGAACATACTCTGTCAAATATCTGTGCTGCGAGATTCATGTCCTGCCAAGGTTCCCTGCCCATTTCCCAGAGTAACTGAGCGGAGGCCACGCAGCTGTGGAAGCAGAGACTCGGGCTCCTGATGGGGAGGTACTCTGAGGGCACCCAGGCGCGGTCCTTTCTAAGAGGAGCTTGAGGGGGCGGGGGGACACCCTAGAGTATTTACTGTGTATCCGTAAATGGTGTAAATATATGCATGTAGTTATACGAACTGTGGCGATTCTTTTAAGCTGTTATGCAATACAGATAAAAGGATAAAGATAGAACAGACTAAAGTTATTTGGTGAAACATCTTGTAAGCACCCTGGAAAGTTCAATGTTGACTAGTGGAGAGACCCACCCAGTGAGGTGTCTCTGTCTCAAAGACAGTAAACATGCCCGAGGCACTGAGACCAGAGGCACTGAAAGCCAGCATGAGGGTAGTGACAGCGGGACCCCAGCAAAATGGGGGCAGGGGGCAACCAAGATGGTCTGGGGGCCTCTTCTGCACATCCCTTCTTTGCTTTGATATTCTTCCTGGAGGTTGCTAGGGCTCAGATAAGCGAGGGCTTTAGTGCTTAAAATGACTGTCCAGGGGATTGGAACTCTAGAGGCGAAATGGTGAGGGCAGAGCGCAGGAAAGCAGAGTACCATCCCATTTGGTTCACTACATCCTCTGGGGTAGAGGTGGTTTTTCTTCCTTATCTCAAGCTCATCATTGGGAGGGAGGCTGAAGGAAGATGACTCATGGCTGCAGGACCACATCTAATTTAAACCCTCCTTCTGCTGCAGTGAGGGGTTTGATTTATTGGTTTCCTGTAACACAGACCTGGAAACAATAGCAAAGACCCTATCGATCTTCAAGACTGTATCACAAGGCACTGTTAGCAAGATGTGTAAATACAGACATAAAGACAAAACAGGACCCCCTCCTGGGAAGCTGCAGCAGTGCCAAGTGAATCAATAATCGAGGGCGAACTTTTCTGTGGTCTGTTGATTCTGAGAAACAGCTGGACTACCTGCAAACAGCGGCTGCCTCTGTTGAATTTCATCTGCCAGGATTTTCCCACCTCGGCCAATTGCTACCCTGCCTGCTCTCCTTCCGGGTGGAGATGACCTGTATGCAGGGTTGGTCCCTGCCCTGTAGAGCCCTGGGAAGAGCTGCCTCGAGAAGGAAGTTTCCGGATGCTAGAATGGAACAACCTAATTTGGTTTCTGCCTCGCCCTTGTGTCCCCCCTCCCTCTCTGGGTCCCTCCAGGCTGCCTGTGACTTGCTTCTGAGCCCTTTAGAAGCGATGTCTTTCCGGTTTCCCGGTGCCCTCCCCTGCTTGTTGGCACAGAGATGCCTCCAATGGCAAGGCGCCCTCCTCTCTGCCCCTCCCCCTGACTCCTTCCTGGGCAAGCACTATACTCTCCGTATTCTAGCTGCTCAAGCTGTGTCTGTGCTAAGCCTTCAGCGCCTTATACATCCACAAAAACAAGCCGGTCTCTGACCAATCAGCAAAGCCCCTGCCTCCATCAGGCCCCCAGCCTGCTCCTCCTTTCTCCCTATTCAAAGGAAACCTCCTGTGTTTTCAGGCACATTCGCTTATTGTCACCCAGGGGTGCTCCTTTTCTGCTTGCTTCTGAACCCTGGCCCTTGAGATTCTCCCCCATGGGGCTACCTTCCTTTCTTCTCTTTGTCCATCCATCACTTCTTTTTATGCCCTGCTCAAAATTCACTTCTTCCAGAAAGAAGGAAGATGAAAGAGGAACTGGCGGTTGGAAGGGCTACTGATCAAAGCTGTGCTTATCTAAAAACAGCAAGAAGATAATGCAGCTGGGCTCTTCAGCAATTCCTGGACTGTCTTTAGGCAGCAAATGCTCCTTGATGCTTGAAAGGGAGGGTTTTTAAGAGACGTGCAGCAAAATTATTAAAACTTTGATTTGCTCAGCCCCCTTAATAGAGGGACCGTATAGCCTGGGACCAATCAAACATTGTAAAATGACTTGAAAACTGAAGCCTGAAAAAAATGCATTACATCAATCTACTGCATGGCATGATTTCTCCTCATTTTCCTCTTTTCTGAATATCAATGATAAGGAAAAATATAGTTTATTTACGGTTGTAGGTCATCTTTAGGTGATGTTTTATTGTACGATTTTTGCCCTCGCGAATAGCAGAATGATTCGTGAAACGCACTCCTTTATTAGGAGTGAGATATAGATATTTATAGATGACTAACTTCTCCAAGCTAAGAAGTCTGTAAAAGCTTGGACGCTGTGATGATTCATATTTATTGAAAGCCAGCCTTGGTCAGTTATTTTTATATGAAAATTAATTCTCATATCTTTGCAAGTTAGGTATCATTACTCATTTTGTAACCAAGCTGGACCCTGCTGTGTTCTCTGCCTCTTGTTTATAGAAAGACCTTAGCCTCCTAAGCTTTCCCTGAGTTCCAAAGAGCAAATTTAGTCGGAGAAGGGAAAAATGCAGAAACCAAGGAAAACAGTGAAGCAAGACAAAATAGGAGTTTAGTCATAAAACAAAGAATTTTAGTTCCTCTTCAGGGGCCATAATATTCTGAGCCATATCCTTGAGCTGTTTTGCAGACACTGAAATCCCCACCAGGTGGAGGATATTAACTGCATGCTGACCTCGAGCACATAGACCCAGAGTGGCTGGAACCAGGAAGTTGATGATGTTGACTCTCGATTACCTCACCACCAACCAATCAGAAAAATGTCCACGAGCTGAGCATGCACCCCACGACTCTCCCTCAATCTGTCTTTAAAAACCTTTCCCTGAAATCCACCAGGGAGTTCAGGTCTTTTGAGCATCAGCTGCTTGTACTCCTTGCTTGGCAGCTGCAATAAACACTGCACTTTCCTTTATCACAACCCAGTGTCAGTAGATTGGCTTTACCACAGGAGGGCGAAAGAACACAAGTTTGATTCAGTGACAATTTATCAGATGAGGGAGTTGGGTTCAGAGAGATGAGGTCACTCCCAACTCCTTTATTAACAAGTGGTATTGGAATAGGTTTGTAGCAATCAGATTCTCTTAAGAGATAAGAGTTCAATGGATGTGATGCAGATGGAGATGTTGACGAGGCTATGACATAGATGGGTCTGGAGTTCAGAGAGATAATTTGGGAATTGTCAGTGTATAAATATGCTTGGCTGTGACACTCCTCACTTTCACAGCTGACCCGCTGCACAACTCAAGGGGGCAACAGTCCCATTTCTCCTGTGTGAAAGACAAGGACACAATTTGGGTTGAATTGTCCCTGCAAAAACTCATACGGTGAAGTCCTAACCCCCAAGGACCTCAGAATGTGACCTGTGTTGGAGATAGGGCCTTTACAGAGGTAATCAAGTCAAAACAAAGGTCATTAGGAAGGGTCCTGATCCAGTATGACTGGTGTCCTTATAATAAGAAGGGAAAATGTGGACCCAGACACGCACCTGGGGAGAACTCCACGTGAAGATTGGACTCATGCTGCCACAGGTCAAGGAACTACCAGAAGCTAAGAAAGGGGCTGCAACAGAGCTTCCTCTATCACCGTGAGAGGGAGCATGGCCCTGCCAACACCTCGAGCTGGGTCTTCCAGCCTCCAGAAGCATAAGACAATCCATTTCTGTTGTTTAAGCCACACAGTTTGTGGTACTTTGTCACAGCGGCCCCAGGAAACCAATACAGACACCAAAGAAAGTATTGTGGACAACGTAACTCTGGGAAGCAACCACTACCTTACCATTCTTGTAGAGGTAGACAGAGAAAGAGGAAGGGATGGGCTGGAGAGGAAGATGGTGGTGAGACATCCCATCAGAATTGCTTCTGGTGCTAAAATGAAAGTTTGCGTCCCTAAGAAGCTGACAGACTGGTTTTTCTTAGTATCTGATGAAGACATGTAATGTTTGAAAAAAGCCTCTGAGATGATTTCTACCTTGGTCCATGTGGGCCTCTCATACAAAGTAGAATTTTAAAAATTCTTGATCCTGTGGTACCATTTGCAGTTTAAATATTTGTTCACTGCATCTGTCAAGTTGAAGTCTGTGCTCACATGACCACACAGATGAACCTGGCAGCCCATCTTGCCTCTCAGCTCTTATAGAACAGTCTAGAACAAGCCAGTTCTCAGAGGATTTCAGAGCTGCTACAGCAGAGAGTTGGAAAACATACCCTTTGCTGGAAGGCAGAAGAGGGTTTTGTGTCTCTTTGATTTTTTAGAACTATTGAAGCCCAAGTGGCATCTGCAGATCTAGATGGGGGAGAAATGCCTACCTGTTCACATTTGCACACACTGGGCCAGCAGAGCAGAGCGTACACAAAGGAAGAGAGCCAGGACCGGGCCGAGGCCAGCTCCTCCCATCTGCAAACAGTTGAACACATGCCCGACACACACACAAAACAGGATGTATATTTAGAAAAAAGAACACTGCATAATTAGAAAATCATTGTTACTTCTTTCGGCACTCTTTTTAATAAGAATCTATTGAAACCCTTTGCTATTAGGAGGCTTATCAGAAGCACGGCTGGGGAGGCGCTGATACAACAAGATAATGTGAAATAGTCACACGATCCCAAACCAGACGTCTCCAGAACAGGACGCCACTGGCAAGAAGTCCTCATCTCTGCCTTCCTCATTAGTGATAAACCTGCTGTTGGAAACACCAGCCCATTTTCATGAGGTGTCACCTGCCCTTCACGGAGCTCCGCCGTGAGCCCTTTAGGCAACAGAGGTGCTTGCGTGCATGTGACAACCCTGCAGGCATCAGGCACCACATCTCCAGCTGGACCCACCAGGCTGTCCCAGCTCCATCCCGGGCTGAGTGTTGTGTTTATAGACCTCCTAGCACCTCACACTTCCAGAGGCAGATGGGAAAAACCATAGGAACTGGATGTGGTGCAAAGTGAGCTAGAACAATGGCAACGGGTGTGGGCGTTTCTGAGACCCCAGAGAAACTCCTTTGGTGTAAGAGCTCACGGCACACTCAGCCTGTTAGTTGACGGTGCGAGGAAAACTGCCATTCATCTCAGAACAGAAGGTCAAGGTTTGGGTGGCTGGACAGATGGCCAGACAGCCCCACAAAGGCCATCCCTGGGAGCACTGGCTGCGACAAATCCGACTGCGGGCACCCCTTTTGTCCCTGGTCCTCCAAATGTTTATAAACAGATGAAAACAGATTATTATAAACAATAAGGGCACTTTGAAAAATAAGCTAAGCATCTGTAAAAGGAGGCAGGGGCAGCTCCGTCCAAGCCACCCTGTGGGCTGCCTGCAGAATGCCAAATCCGGGAGAAAATCCTTTCCTTTCCACTGTCTCTCCAAGTCCAAATTCAAAGCCAGCTCGGGGTGGGTGGGGGCAGGAGGGTTACAGGATGACTTTGACTTTTCATTTTGTACCTTTCAATAATTTTTTTGAACACTTGTGTTGATTTGTTTTGTTTTTTTTTTTTACAGTACGCGGGCCTCTCACTGCTGCGGCCTCCCCCGCCGCAGAGCACAGGCTTCGGACGCACAGGCCCAGCAGCCACGGCCCACGGGCCCAGCTGCTCCGCAGCACGCGGGATCCTCCCGGACCGGGGCACGAACCCATGACTCCCACATCGGCAGGCGGACTCCCAACCACTGCGCAACCAGGGAAGCCCGTGTTGATATTTTTATAATTACAAATTATTACCAAAGAGAGGGTCTTTGGTCCCACCCACACTGATGTATATACACTAATTCCAATCAAAATGTGCCCTGCGCTTTGTTCTTATGGAACTTTCTAGAGCTCCACTGCCAAATACCTCTGCAGGATCTCTGCAGGGAAAGCAGGCTACAGGCTGCCTCATAGAAAAAATGAGCATTTTGTCATCTGTAGCTGGGGGAGTCATTTCAGAAGAAAAGCTGGAGATGACAGATTTTCTGAAAAGATGAGCTGTGAGTGGCTGAAGAGTTTTCTCCTTCAAATCTCTTTTCAAAACAAACATCACATCATGTCCTCTTCTTTATCTAAACCCCACGCCCGTGGAGAGCAGTATTCTCAAGTGGAAGCAGCCAGGAGTCTCCTGTGGAAGCCTGCTGCCTCGGAGGGACTGCGCACGGTGACCACCCCGTACTGTGAGAGCTGCTGCCCTGTTTCTTTGTCTCCAAGTTGCTCCCTCCCAGAACTGAAGCAGCTGGATGCCTCCTCCAGCCGACTGCTGTTTGAACTCTAGGCCTAGTCACTCCCCTCAACATTTCAGGCCCTTTCTCCCTGTGATCTAGACACCCCTCCTAAGTGTGGTCCCAGGCCAGCACGCAGATCCCCTGGGAGCGTGATGGAAATGCAGAGTCTCAGGCCCCGACCCACCGAATCAGAGCCTGCATTTTCACAAGATCCCAGGAGGTTCGTGTCCACTTTCAGTTTGAGGAGCCCCCTCAGAGGAGGCCTAATAATCCTCCCTGGTCAGGGAGTAGTTGAAGAATCTTTAAAAACAACCAGCTACCTGAAAAGGCTACATCCTGTAGGTTTCCTCCTTCGTGCCCTTCTGGGAAAAAGCAAAACTATGGAGGCAGTAGAACAACCGGTGGCTACCAGGAGTTGGGTCTCCAGGGAAGGAGGGAGAAATCGGTGGAACACGGGGGATGACCGTGGGTGATGCTGTGATGGTGGATACATGTCATTGTATGTGTGCCAAAACCCAGAGAGTGTGGGCACAAAGAGTGGACTGAAATGTAAACTGTGGACTTTAATGAATCATAATGTGTCAATACTGGCTCCTCAGTGATAAGAAATGTATCACACGTCAGATGCGAATAATAGGGGGACATATGGAATGGCGGTAAGGGGCCATATGGGAACTCTTTGTACTTGCCACTCATTTTTTGGTACACGTAAAACTGCTCTAAAAAATAGTCTATTACTTAGACAATAACAACACACTGTTGGAGCCTGAGATGTTCTTATAGTTTGGGGTGCGTGAAACAGTCGCTGAGCTGTCCTTACAGCATTTCCTCTTGCCCAATGTGAACTGCTGTGGCCATTCTGCTCCACAGCTGGGCAGGACCCAGACTGGTAGGAAGGAGACCTCTTTGGAATGGGTGGATGGGACCAGGACCCTGTGAGCTTGTGTGTCCCAGCCAGGATTTGTACGCATCTTCCAGAGTAATCCTACGTGGGGCAGCCCTAGGTTTAGGGAGCTTGGATTTAGAGAGCAAAGTAGGAAGTGGATCACACTGGAAGTAGTGCTTATAAGAATGGGGAAAAACACAGATGCAAATATTCTGTGCTCCGGGAGACGTATTAGGAAATTACTAATCCTGGAGGAATGTGAAATAGGGCACAAATTCTAAAGAAAAGTGTCTGTGCTAAGACATGCATCTTACACTTTTTGTCTAAAGATGAATTTAATTAAACAGAACATTCTAACCAGATATGTGAGTAATGATGGGAAGTGGCCTGACGTTTCGGAAGCCCCCCTCCAGCTACAATAGCATAATCGACTCTAGTGCGACAGATAGACCCAATGACGGAATTCACGTTTCCTGTTGATATAGTAGCTGGATGTCCAGAAATTCTGAGGTTAGGAATGGGGGTAGGGAAGATTGGGGCTGTGGACAGACCCTGCTCAGGACCAAGTCCGTAACAAGACAGCCACGTGCAAATACACAAACAGACGCATAATGTGAGGTTGGTACAAAGGCTAACGGTAGAGACAAAGATGGACTTCTTTGAGACTGACAATGGATTCAGTCTCTCCATAAGCCTGCTCACAAATCCTGCTCCGAAATCATCTCAGTGAAGACAGCAGGTGACGGCTTTGGAAGCAGCTCGGAGCACAGGCAGCTGGGAATAAGGATTGTCAGCTCTCTGCAGGCTACGTGTTCCCTCCAGGGTGTTTTCAAATTTCTACCCACAAGGCTGTGTGCTGCCAGCCGGTGACCGTTAGCTAACAGGAGATGTTAGGTTTTCTTTCCTGCTGGGGTCCCAGATGCCGTCTTCCTCACGGTTGTGCAGTTTGGCTGAATTTTACTTTTCCCAATGCTTGGCTTCTTCTGTTTCTGGCTGTTTTGAAGCGACTTCAGCCCCAGCATTTTACAATACTTGTTACACTGGTGTAGCGCTTTAAACTGATCAATGAAGGTCATGGAACAGTTGCCTTTAAATCCTTTGTACCTGTGGGTTTGGGTGGAGGGAAACAATTTTTTTTTTTTTTAAACAGGACCCTTCACCAATATTCAAAGAAACGTTTCAGCGGGGAAACTAATGGTGTGTGAAAATATATTTATTCCTACTTTAGGCAAGAATGGCCAAATGGTTGACATAACTACTGATAGAAGAAACAAAACCTGTGGATTGAAGTAAAGGCAAAGACCAACTGGCATGAAGTAAAGACCAAAGATTATGATCAGACAAATGTTCTAGGGGTTGACAGTTCTGCTATGTCAGCATTTTATAGCTTTTTTTTTTTTTTAGTCATAGTGACTAGTGCTGGACCATCTCCATAAAAATTAGAAGATCTCTTGGTGATCTGAAAGCCATCCCATCCCATCCAGAGGTTCTGAATAAAGAAATCTAGAACTTTGGGGCTGGAAGAAGTTGAGTTTAGACCCTTCCACTTATCATTGAAGGAGTTTAGGCTGAGAGGCTGTGCGGCCAGCCTAAGACAGCAAAGCAAGTGGGTGTGAGAGAAGAGACCAGGGTGCAGCCCTCTGCGTCTCCCTCCTACAGAAGGGCTCTCTCCTGTGACAGTGCATCCTCTCCTCAGGAGAAGAATCTGGGCCTTTGTCTCTGGTAGGCTCCTGGAGGGACCCTGCTGACCTGCCTGGAGTGGTCTCAGGGGCTGTTCCTTCGGGTTGGGACATTTCATATTCAAATCGTCAATGGCTGTGTTTTCACATCTCGATCGATCATGGGAGGTAAGTGTCCTCCTGAATGGACAAGTCCCCATGCCCCCAAATCTCCAAAATCCAGCAAGAGAGCTGGTGAAGGGTTGCTGAGAGGGTGACGATGAGGAAATGCACACAAACCACCTAGATCAGCGCACGACGTACAGTGGATGACGTTCAATTAACGCTGGCCAGGCTGTGTTACAGTTGTCAAGGTTATAATGGGTGCAGCCGGTAGGGGCTTCCTGTGGAAGGGACGCTGAAGCTGAGATTGAAGGATATGGGATTTGCCTGGTAAAGAGGATACGCAGGGGTGTGGATGGCATATGAGACCATCGACATAATTTTCAGGGCCCAGTGCAAAACAAAAACATGGGTTCCTTGGGCAATAATTATTAAGACTTTCAAGATGACAACAGCAGAACATGCATTAAATGAAGCCCAGGCCCATCTGAGTGTGGGGCCTTATGTGACCACACAGCCTGCCTGCCTAGGAAACTGGTCCTGCTGGGTGTGAGTGAGTTCTGCTGCATTTGATTAATAGGGCCAAACGCTAATTGGCAAAAGGAAGTCTGCAATGCTGGCATTGCGCTGAATCTGTAGCTAACGTGATTCAAGAAATTGGGCCTCCTTCATTTGCTGGTAGAAACCATAAAGGCCAACAGACCTGAATTGAATAAACTGGGACTTGTGCGCTTTTCCCTAGGAAACCCAAGCTGGGTTTTAGGCTGTTAAGGGCCTGAAAGATTTCTTTCATCTCTGAAGCCAAAGCCTCAGTGAGCAGCTCCATCCTGACATGTTTGTTAAAATCCAGCCTGCCTCTTCCTCCTCCTTGAAGGGAAACGGCTCTTCCCCCTCTCCCTGGGAGCCCACAGTACATTTTCTTGTGAAAAATGACTCCGTTTTTAAAAGCCAAACTCCCTCGTTGAAGAAAAAGTCAGCCCAAGACAGGTGTTGACTCTAGCAGGGTAGAAAGAAATGCCACTGCCAATCATGTCATCTTTACATTTCTATCTTCTTCTGTAGGAGGTCATGAGAATGGCTGAAATAGCCTGCCTGCATTTCCTTGTTGCCTGAGCACGCCCTGGAGGGATGTGAGGCCACTTGGACCTGTGACTGTCAGATGGAATGGAAAGCCTAATCCCATCCTCCTGCCAGGGAGGCCCCACTTGTCTCACACCGATTCCTGAGCTTCTCAAACTAGGATGATCAAAGGCAGCCTCCCTATAGAAGCACATTGGAAACTAGTCAAGGTCATCTGTCTAAAGCTGCCTTGAGGCTTGTAGACGTTCAGACAACACCTAGTCTCAGCAGAGAAGAATCACTCGTTGCACTGCAACCTCCCAGAAAATTTGCTAATTGCTTCTTAAGCCCAGCCTGGCGGTCAAGTGTATAATGCTGCGTAACAAATGGTCCCTTACATAATGGTTCCCACCTTCTGAAACGGGAATGGCTGAGTTTGGGACAAAGGAGCAGGACTTCTGGGCAGCCCAGCTGGGTGGAGCCCAGATCTCTTCCTAGGAATCTAGCACCTTCTTTAGACTCCTCCGGGAAAGCCAGAGTAGGCAGCAGAGACTGGGGCCGATTTTACTACAGAAGGCCACACACAGATAGGGCAAGGCCCTAGAGTGAAGGCAGCTTTGCTCAGTCAAGGAGCCCCTGACTCAGCCCCTGGCTTCCTTCAAGCCCCAGCTCGAGTGCATTTCTGTGGAGCCTCCCCCCTCTCACACCATGAGAAGAAATCTCTCCAGCATCTTCCCTGTATCCTTGTGAGAACTACACCCACTTCTCAGAATTCAGGGTATGCCTTCCCGTGCACAGACTGATCTCCCCCAGGACACTACTTTATGTCCAGAATACCTGTCTAGGGAGGCTCTTCAATAAAGGTCAAGGGAAGAAATGAACGCATGCCGGCCCCATCCTCCGAGTTGCCTCATCTCGGCCCAGGGCATCTCCAGATCACACTGCTAAGCTTCCTTTTCTCTCTCCGTCTAATTTTGGACTCTCAAATGGGCCTCCCGGGCAATATGGAACATCCCTCCCCAGCTATCTCAGGTGTAGACTATTTTTGCTACCTAGCATCTGCAGAATTAAAAATCGTTCTCCTTTCTCAATTTGGTCTCTGTCTCAGCCAGGGCTGCTGAGCTTCTATTTGACCTCTTATTCTCTCAAACTCACAGCCATTGCTGCTGCCTGGGAAGAAAATAGGGCAACAGCGTTTGTGTTCCTAGATCAGTTAACCCAGAGTTTTTCCAAAGGACACAAGTTCAATTACACCAAGTGCTCGTACACCCAAGAAATGAAAAATCCAGGCTCTCCTGCTTGTGGTCCACCTTGCATGCCACGTGTGCCATCTGCCACCCTCAGGATTGGAGGGGACCACAAATTTGAAGCATCATGACATCTCTCCAGCAAGGTCCCCATTGCAGACACTCGCCATTGTTGTTCCTGTTGGATGAATGTATTGGGTCGAATAGTGTCTCCCCCAAAAGTCATGTCCTTCCCAGAACCTCAGAATGTGGCCTTATTTGGAAATAGTGTCATTGCAGATGTCATTAAGATGAGGTGATACTGGAGTAGAGCGGGCCCTTAATCCAATAAGGGCATCTTACTGGTGTCTGTGTAAGAAGAGGAGAGGATATAGACACACAGGGAGAATAGCACGTGACAACAGAGGCAGAGATGGGAGCCGTAATCTACAAGTCAAGGAACGCTGAGGATGGCAACGACCTCTGGAACGTAGGAGAGAGGAGGGGACACATTCTCCCTCAGAGCCTCCAGGAGACACTGACCCTGCTGCCTGACTCTGGACTTTCAGCCTCCAGAACTGGGAAAGGACACATTTCTATTAAGCTACCCGGTTTTGTGATCATTCATTTTGGAAGCCCAAGGAATCTAATACAATGGGAGAAAATAACCTTGTATCTGAGAACTTTCTCACACATTTCCATTTTTAGAAACCTTAGTTCTATTGAATTTTATTAACGGAATCTTTGTATCCTTATCCTCAAATTAGTATAATTTTCTAGCCCATCGCTTTAAATTATCCATCTTCTCTCACAATCTCCAAGCACGGAACAATAAATTTACTCTACTGAACGTCATCCAGCAGAGTATTTTCGTAAATGTCTTGCCCCTTGGATGGGCGTGGGGCATACACATCACGCAGGGGCCTTGCTAAAGTGCTGGCTTGGAGTGAGTAGGTCTGGGGTGGGGTCTGAGACGCTGCATTTCTAACAAGCTCTGAACCCATGCAGATGCAGGGACCCCCCTTGGAGTAGCAAGGAGACTAAAGTGTGAATGATCTCACATCATCCTTCTTTGACTTCAGAAACCTCTTTAAATCGGAAACTGGACCTCTTTCCTTCTTGCCGTTTGTGTCATACAACTTTGTAAAATCACTGTCACAATCCACTTCAGGAGGAGCCAGGAGGCTATCTTTACATCCTGCCTTCGCTCCACACAGATTTATTCAGCTTTTCAACATTCAGTATTATGTGGGCTGCGGGTCTGTCACAAATGGCTTTTATTATGGTGAGATACGTGCCCTCTATACCCACTTTTTTCTGCATCTATAGAGACGATCATGTGGGTTTTGTCTTTTCTTTTGTTGATGTGGTGTATCACACTGATTGATTTGCATATGTTGAACCATCCTTGTGACCCTGGAATGAATCCAACTTGATCATGGTATATGGTCCTTTTTTTTTTTTTTATGGTCCTTTTTATGTGTTGTTGGATTCTGTTGGCTAATATTTTGTTGAGGATTACACAGATTTATTCAAAATGTGTTGGAAACCGTGCTAGGCTGACTTCTTGCTTAAAAGCGAGTCCCCTTGGGCTTCCCTGGTGGTGCAGTGGTTGAGAGTCCCCCTGCCGATGCAGGGGACACGGGTTCGTGCCCCGGTCCCAGAGGATCCCACATGCCGCGAAGCGGCTGGGCCCGTGAGCCATGGCCGCTGAGCCTGCGCGTCCGGAGCCTGTGCTCCGCAACGGGAGGGGCCACAACAGTGAGAGGCCCGCGTACCACAAAAAAAAAAAAAAAAAGCGAGTCCTGTTTCCTCTCTTGCTGATAATGGATGGCACGGCCTTTCGGACTCATAGGAAAACCACCACTTGACAGCAATTGTCGGCTTCTCCCTCAGCTTAGCACAGATTCCCTGTGCAATTTACTGCCTCCAAACACGCCCAGAGAGGGGAGGGGGTGGAGCAAAGCCGCAGAAAACTCCCACCTCTGGCTGCGTGGAAGAAATCAAGGTTCTTGTCTGGCTTAATAAAAGACTCGTTTAAAGAAAACTCGGTGAGACAAGAAAAACCTATAGAAAGTCCCCACACATTGGTAACCCTTTTAGAAGCAAGCCAGAAACTATTTATAACAGAGGTTTTAGTCTGAGATGCTTTCTAAAGAAAATTTTAATTTATGAGGAACGGCTAGAAGGACTTGGAATTCAGGTTGAGGATGGCGGGGAGGAATTGAAAGAAACCCCCTAGTTTGGGGAGGGGGTGGGCGTGTGCCGTGTCTGTGTGCAAAATAAAGCCGGGGCTGAATCTAGGAACAGGTAGAATCGATTGTCACCTACGTGGAAAAGAAAGGGCGCTAAGGGAGCTGCCCGCTCTGGAACCATCTAGTAATTCCTGCCATTCCATCAGTATCTCCATTTCTTCATGTTTGTTCATTCATTTCTTCATTCACTGGGCACGAGCTGTATGGCAGACATCGTAGGGGGATTAAAAAGGATTAATAATGTACGTGGCTCTTTTCCAGAAAGCTGGCATCTTGCAGGGGAAACGGACACGTAAACAAATAATTACATTATGCTGTGATAAAGGGCTCCAGTAACCCAGGGATGTGATTTTTTTCCCCACTGCCTGGTGGGTTCTAAGGATGTTTCATGGAGGAATAATGGCTCTGGGATTATGTGGCAGGGGTAACAGCATGGACAAAAGTTCAGAGGATGTTCTGAGCAGACCAGGCGTCCTGAGGAGAGACGAGGCCAGAGGCCGTTTGTGGAAGGTTCATAAGCCATGCTGTCATTTCTCTTGTGGGTACTCAGTATTTCCCAAAATACATTCCAAGGAACAAGAGCCCCATTAGATGCTTTGAAAAAAATAATAATTCTGTGTTGTAAATACTGTGAAAAATGCTATATAATCGCTCTCCTTGCCCCCTTGGGGTTCAAAATACACACCGGCTCTTGAAAGACCCTGTGAAGTCTCACACGGAGGAAACCTCCTACACTTATTCAAGTCAGGTCTCCCAGATTATTTGACAACAGCCATCTTGTTTTCACACGACCACTTTGCAAGCTGCTACCGTAAGAGTCACTGGGCCTTCTGGGGGGGACGATGTACCGTAACCAAATCCATTGCCCAGAGAAGTTGTATTATGCTCCCGTCTCCAAGCTGACCTTGGAGGTCCCCTCTAGACAGGGGGCCTCAGCCCCCAAACACCATGGGAAGCCCGGTCCAGCCAGCACCACCCACCCTGGCCTCCCCCAAACACCATGGGAAGCCCGGTCCAGCCAGCACCACCCACCCCGGCCTCCCCCAAACACCATGGGAAGCCCGGTCCAGCCAGCACCACCCACCCCGGCCTCCCCATCGCCAGGGCCTCCTGGTGGTCGTCTTTGCTTCTCGCCTTGTCCGGGGCGCATGCCATGGCCACCCCGGGTATAAGTCAGATCACGGTCACACAACGGCTCAGAAGGCTCCACCTCCCTTAGAACAAAGCCTGGCTCCTTCGCATGGCTGCCAGCCTCTCTGTCCTTCTCGAGGCCGCCACAGCCCCTGCCCTCAGGCCTCCATTAAGCAGGAGCCACAGTGCCTCCATGGAAACAAGCCCTGGTACTTTCTTCCCTACATCCACCCAGGCTGGGAGAAAGCCGGAGCGCAGCGGCACGCCCACGGTCTGGTTCTCGGCTTCTGCTAGCAAGGCCATTCCAGCAGCCCTGCACACTTGCCAGCCTTCTGCTCTGACGCCTTCTGAAGGCGCCCCAAATCAGGGGGGCCTCTGTGATGTGAGCCCTAGGACGAGGGAGCAGAGAGGGGCCCCAGGGGAGAAGAGGGAGCCCCAGATGTCTACTATGGGTCCGTTCTTGAGGCCAGGAGGCCCGTCCCCGTGGCTGTGCGGGAAGCATGCGGTCCTCGCCTTAATATCTGAAATGGAATCTGAAGCTGGGACCCAAGAGAGCCAAGGAGGGGATACAGGGGACAAGACAGCATGAAACAAGCAGTCTGAGACTGAGCTGCTGTCTACCAGCCTGTCCTGCAGGGGGCGGTCTCGAGTCCATCAATCTTTCGAGATCTTTCAGTTCAGACTTGTCTCTGAATCTGGAAGACAAAAGACTAGGGGCCTGGCTGTGTCCCTCTGGTTCTGGGCATGGACCGGGCAGGGGGGTAAATAGTGAGTAGTGTCGGGGAAGTAGGAGGAAGCCCATGGCTCCAACTCCAGTCACTTCAACAGAACTGTCTTTTGTGAGACTTTGGACGGGAGGCCAAGAGACTGCCATGCTATTCCTGCTCTGTGGACAGGCTGGGTCCTGGCTGACTCTTGGGCCCAGGAGACTCTGAACACCCACTAGGAGCATTGCCAGTAGTGCCAGCCTCGCCAAAATTGTGAAGAGAATAAAGTGTTCCCATCATGGGCCTCCACATCTCCTTGATGGCAAAGACTGGCCAATAAAACAGCCACTGGCCAAGTAACTCTGCTACATAATGTCTTGATCGGATTTAAATGAGATGCCCGCTGCCTTCCAGGGTAGGTGACAGCAGTGGCGGAATGGGAAGGCAGATACTTGGGGTGTGAAAGTGCCTTTATTAGGTCCCTTAGGCCTGTGAGACTGGTCCCCTAGAGCCTGGTGTTGGTGAGACAGCTAGAACATCCAGGATCCACAGCGACACGGGCCTGCTGTGCAAAGCACTGAAACGATGTCAGGAAATTCTGTTCCAAATCCCTTTGTTTCCTCCCCTCCTGGAAGATTCATGCGTTGCATTAAATGGTCGCCCAGAGTCACCACACACACACACACACACACACACACACAGCGCACGCCCCCGTGTGCACACAGGCACACCCCCGAGCCTATTCTCAGGGTGTGTTTCTTGAATATGAGATCCCATTTCCTTCCACCCACAAGTATGTTTCGGCCCTTCCTCTCCAGGCAGGGTGGTGTCTCGGGTTGGTGCCTGGGTTAAGCCTCCCAGGTGGCGGCCGCCACTCTGTCTGCTCACGGCACACAGGGCTCCGTGGTGGGCTGCTCTTAGCATGGATGGCTGATCCTTTTTCTGGAACTCAGCTGACTGAATGTGGGAGGCTGTGTTCATTTTTCCTGTTTCATGGCTCATAGGACATCACGCTGATGCCAGGAGAGCCTGCTTTCTTGAGGCAGTTGTCCTCACTGTGCGCCTGCCTTGATATCTGGGCCCTATCACCTCACATGTGCCGCTCAGCGAGAACAAGCCATTCGTGATTCTCTCCAAGGTCTCCTGAATTTGGTCTCCACGTCAGGGATGCCTGACGCATGCCACGTATCCTATGCATGACTATTCTTTCTTCCAAAGGTAGAGCCACGATGCTGGCTGGCAGCCTGGTGGCCACAGGGAGGGGCTCCTCTGTGGTTATTCATATCGATCCTATTTTTGGTTCAATGCTTACAGACTGGGAAGAAATCTGCTCAGGGTACTTTTCTTTGTTTTTCACCAACATGAAGTGGGCTTTTCGGGGGAGAGATTACAGGAGACAAAAGCGTTGGCTCTGGTGCCCTCTGGTGGCTGAATCGCAATATCACCATCTCCCCAGAAACTCAACTGCTGGCTGGGGACAGGTGCGTGTGTTTGCAGGATCCACTGTGACATGTGCAGCTCTGCTCCCCAACAAGGGTTGGTATACACTGATTTTAGTTTGATTAGGTTAAATTTCCAAGTCTTCGGGTATGGAATTAGTCATTTTTTCCTCCTCTCCCTTCAGAGAACTCTAAATGCTCAAGCGATTTCAAATCAGAAATATGTTCGACAGTGCCGTTAGTATCTTGGGTCTGCCTAGAAAATGTATTATTCGATGTTGAAGCGATCCTATTTGCCACACTTTGTAACATGAAGTTTTGGTACGCAACACTGCCGAAGGATTGTAGGTATTGGGGTACAGCATTCTTTTTTTTTTTTTTTTGCGGTACGCGGGCGTCTCACTGTTGTGGCCTCTCCAGTTGCAGAGCACAAGCTCCGGACGCACAGGCTCAGCGGCCATGGCTCACGGGCCCAGCCGCTCCGCGGCATGTGGGATCTTCCCAGACCGGGGCACGAGCCCGTGTCCCCTGCATCGGCAGGCGGACTCCCAACCACTGCGCCACCAGGGAAGCCCTGGGATACAGCATTCTTATCGCTGGCTCACAGGACAATATGCCATGCTTCAGTTTTAAGGCTCATACCACCAGGTAAAGTTGCATTAAAATGAATAAGTCATGACGGTCCCCTATTTTCTTTTATAAGATTATAAATAGCTTACCCTTCAAATAGTATTATGACTTCACTGAACAAGAGAACAAGCCAGGTCCCATTTACTGGGGCGTCCACAGTCAAACACAGGGTTCAGGTTGAGTCACAGGGAATATTTTCTTTAGATGAAAATAAGTGGCTCCTCTTCCTGAAGAAGATCCTGACCACTGCCAGCCAAAAAGGGTGGACCCTAAATTTGGGAGATTTTCACCTTTCTGGTTTAAATTTATTATCATCATTGTTAATAATTATTAAAGTAAGTCATACCTGCCTCCTCACTGTTTCTCCTGTCCATACCTGGTGTTCTTTTTCATGCGATTAAAAGAACACGTGTAATGCTGCCTACATGGAGCGCTGCTTCTTAGGACGGGGGCACCCGTTCCCTAGGCTTCCGGAGAGCGGGCCACTCTCCCTCTCCAGCACGGATGAAGGACGCCTGCGCAGGCTGCTCGCTAAGAATTAAGAGAAGGGGCTCAGTGCTCAACCACCAATCTCCTCTCCTGCTGTCTGGAAACCCTGTGGCATCTGCCAGGTTCCCCAGTCTTTCCTTCCCCTGCTCGAGGTTGCTTCCCACCTGGACTTCTTTGCCTGTCTGTAAGCTGCCTTTGCACTTGAACCCTTTGCAAATCTCTCCCATTGCCTGGTCTCCATTCTGCAGCTTTGACCTTCACTCGAGTTTCTTCAGTGGCACCCCGCCTCCTGTCCCTCGGGGCCCCATACCCCATGTAGGGCTGTGCCTATAAGCAGGCTGCCGCCTTTCCCTGCACCTCTGCTCCTCACGTGGCAAGTAAGAAGGTGGGATGGACCCAGCCCCCAGGGGCTTCCGAAGACATCTCCCAGACCCCGCCCCTTGTCCTCTGGTCAGAGAATCTTCCCCTTTTATCAGTTTTTGGAGGAAAAAGAAAAAAATGTGACTTCAAATAAAAGTTTTTAAAAACACAATGGACAAGATGATCTAATACTCCTAATATCTAATCTTTCTCAGACACTTCAGAATTTCCTTCTCTCCCACCCCCTCCTTGGGAGGGAGGCAGTAAGTAACACTTAATAGACAACATTGTGCACTGGCCTCCAGCTACCAGCTCTAATGGGTGCTGGGCAGCTGTCCCAGGCCAGATAAGTCACATTAAAGCTGAGAACAAAACCAAAGGGATTGGATTTCTTTTTTAAATTAGGAGGAGAAAAAATATGGTCTGGGTTCCTGGAAGCCGTTAAGATGCTTTTAAAAGATATCTTAAATCATCACTCTTATGCTTGCCTTAGTTTTTGAAACTTCTTGGGCAGGTTTCTGCTTTGTTTTGGTAGACAGTTGTTCCAAATAATGGTATGGAATTTGCCTACCCTGTGGTCAGGCTGGGGCCTGGGTTGGGGGGAAGGTATTTATGAAGCATGTACTGAGCTTCAGGGACTGGATGCAGATGAACTGGGGGAATCTTTTTTTTTTTTTTTTTTTTTTTGCGGTACCTGGGCCTCTCACTGTTGTGGCCTCTCCCGTCGCGGAGCACAGGCTCCGGATGCGCAGGCTCAGCGGCCATGGCTCATGGGCCCAGCCACTCCGCGGCATGTGGGATCTTCCTGGACCGGGGCACGAACCCATGTCCCCTGCATCGGCAGGCAGACTCTCAACCACTGTGCCACCAGGGAAGCCCAAACTGGGGGAATCTTCAAGACAACCCCATGTCCCCATTCTGTAGATCAGTGGCTTTGAGAATGTCAGGTCTCATGTCCACAGAGCTGGTAAGATAAGAACCCAGCACTCAAACCAGGTCTGGATGAGGCCTGAATTTTTAATGTTCTGCAAATATGGAGCCTGTAAAGGAAAGCTTTCACTTGGGAATTTTTTCTGGGGTCCAGGAAAAGTCCTTCGTAAATAGGGGTACCATATATTTTCTCAATGGGGAAACTTATCCAGGACAAATGAGTAACTAGACAGGACGCTAGGATGGCAGGCATGAAATAGTACTGTCCTGGGCAAATCAGGCTGTACTGTCACCCTTTTCATCACATGGGCCAAATTCCTATGACACCAAGAAGAAAGGCTACCACTATAAGAATCAGAAGTAAGTGGCAGGACCAAGAATTGAACCCAAGTCTTCTTCTAAAAGCCCTGTTCTCCTCACTACATCATACTCCCCTCCTGATGTGCTCTCTTCACAAGCCCAAGGCCATGACCCAATTCCCTGACCCATATGACAGGGCTCTGGTCAGCAAGGGGGATGGAGTGTGGAGATAGGAAAATACAATTTTGTGTTGGAACTGAGCAGATTTTGAGAAGGAAAATATGCCAACTGCATCTTAGTTCTAAAACCAAATTAGAAGCTTTTGCGTAGTTGGTGAGAACTTCATGAATCAGACTTATTGATCTGTAGGTTAAAAGAGAGTGGTCCCCTTTCCACTTTTTTCAAATCCCTCTACTTTTCTCCATCCTCCATACACTAATTGAAAATTAGTGTACTTGTTAAAGCACTGCTGATGCCAATGGTCTGAAATAACCAGAAAGCTCAAGTAAATAAGTTGTTCCCAGCTGTAGGAGAGTGAGCTATATTAACCATGCTATTTTATCGTCCGTGTTTCTGACACTTTGACATCCGGGGCTTTGCTGGCCCTGGAGAGACTCCCCTTCCCAGGGTTAGCCAATTCCTAGAGATAGTAAATGACTGGCCTTCTAGAATGCCTTTCATATGCCAACTAACCCATCTGCAGCCTACTCCCACCATCTCCTCTATTGGGGTCTCACACTCTGGGCCACTATCCACCCGCCCTAATCACCCCAGGGCAGGTACCAGATGAGCCCAGACAACCGGACACCTCAGAGCCTGCTGGAACTTTTCAAACGAGTCAATTCCAAGCTTGCTTACCCAGCCCCACCTATTCCTTCCCTCCAAAACCACAGTAAAAGCTCTCATCCATGTTTTCCCCTCACTCCTTCTGCCTCCTGACTGACCCTGGTGCTTCCCCATGTGGCCCCCCATGGCCTGCAAGCCCCCTCATCTTGGGAACTGTGAACAACTCTTTTTAGTGGCAATTGTCTCCTGATCTGTCAGCTTCATCATATCTGAACCACAAGAAAGCCTACTTTAATTGAAGTATAGCTGATGTACAATATTATATGTTACAGGTATACAATATAGTGATTCACACTTTTTAAAGATTATACTCCATTTATAGTTATTATAAAATATTGGCTATATTCCCCATGTTGCACAATATGTCCTTGTAGCTTTTTTTTTTTTTTGCGGTATGCGGGCCTCTCACTGTTGTGGCCTCTCCCATTGTGGAGCATCCGGACGCGCAGGCTCAGCGGCCATGGGTCACAGGCTTAGCCGCTCCGTGGCGTGTGGGATCTTCCCAGACCGGGGCACGAACCCGTCTCCCCTGCATCGGCAGGCGGACTCTCAACCACTGCGCCACCAGGGAAACCCTTGTAGCTTATTTTATACCTAATAGATTGTACCTCTTAATCCCCTACCCCTATCTTGCCCCTCCCCCCTTCTCTCCCCGCACTGGTCCACTAGTTTGTTCTGTATATCTGTGAGTCTGCTTCTTTTTTGTTATATTCACTAGTTTGTTGCACTTTCTGGATTCCACGTATAAGTGATACACAATGTCTTTCTGACTTATTTCACTTAGCATAATGCCAAGTCCATCCATGTTGCTGCAAATGGCAAAATTTCAATCTTTTTTTATGGTTGAGTAGTATTCCTTTGTGTATATATACACCACATCTTCTTTACCCATTCATCTGTTGATGGACACTTAGGTTGCTTCCATATCTTGGCAGCTGTAAATAATGCTGCTATGAACATTGGGGTACATGTATCTTTTGGAATTAGCGGTTTTAATTTTTTTGGATATATACCCAGCAGTGGAATTTCTGAGACATATGGTAGTTCTATTTTTAGTTTGAGAAAACTCCATACTAAAACCTCCATTTTAAAACACACACCATCCCTTCTAAAAGTCACTTGCTTGCCCCTCCCCCACCCATTTCTTCCTCCTTACAAATGGTCCTAGTACATGGGAAGAGCAGCAGTTGGAGAAAGCATGGTAGCTCCAACCTGGAGCTTTATTTTCACAAAGAACCTCAAATAGCCTGCTCTCTCCTCATTAGTGGTCAAGCAAAGCAGTGAGAAGAGACAGTTTGTTCAAGAGATACCCCAGTAAAATGTTATCTTAGTGCTCTCCGGGCACACCCCACAGTGAGCAAAGCAACTCCCTATGCTAAATTAGGAAATCAATACCACTGACAACAGCCATAGTCACTAATCACAGCCCTTCCATAGCCATTTGCCCCTGTAATCAATCATCAACATGGGAGTCTGGGAGCCGCCTAAAATACTTTTTAGTGAAAAGTATGGGGAAAATACATTAGAAATATGCAAATTGAGTTCACTCAGTTGCAAAATAGAATTTTTAAAGAAGCTTCTAATAGTGAAGATATTAAATATAGAAAAACAGAATATTCCTAGTTAAAAGGAGTCCCAATAATGCTGGCATTTCCCACCCCCCCAACCATGGGCCACCTGTTAGTAATCAATCTTGAAATGTGTTCAGAGTTCTTATTTGTTTCAAAGTTAGGAAACAAATGTGTTTCCCTGGGAGGACAAAGTCCATAAATATTTTAGGTAAGTGAGAGAAGTGAACTGAATTCATCCCAA
This sequence comes from Leucopleurus acutus, assembly GCF_964270905.1. Classification (NCBI taxonomy): domain Eukaryota; kingdom Metazoa; phylum Chordata; class Mammalia; order Artiodactyla; family Delphinidae; genus Leucopleurus; species Leucopleurus acutus. The sequence goes on along the minus strand of NC_139155.1, from coordinate 16,765,750 downwards.
GAACATCTGTCTTTCGCAGTTAGGACAAGAAATCTCCTCTGCCCACATCAGCCTAACAGCATCTGCCCGGTAGGTGTTTGGAAACCCAGAGGTGAGTGATGTGCACTTGATTTTTTTCTTCTACTCACCCTTTAGCCAATGTTGCTATGCCAACGTCAGTCAACTTCATTCCTACACCTATGGGAAGAGAGAGCAAAGACGGGATTTGTGTTACACGGGTCTCCTCAGAAAAGAGGGACCATCTATTCACAGGGAGGGGTAGCGTCAGCCCCATCATCATTTCCCTTCCTGCATAAACACATACTTTCCTCCTTGTTTCCATCAGCAGAAGCTGACAGCCTTTCAGACATGCATCCTGCTTTACGGGAGCACAGTGGGCAAGGCAGGCTTCTGAGGCAGCCGGTCAGGAGAGCAAGGGGCGGGGCCTGCTGCCTCACCACACATGCCGTTTACAGCTCCGGAAACGAAAGTGCTGTCCTCTGCCTGCCTGGACCACTGCCTCTGCTGGAGGAGGGAGGCCTGTCACTTGTCCCAGGAGTTCTCTCCCCAGAAACGCTCTGATTTGGGCTTAGGCCTGTTCTGTGTTCTTCATCAAAAGCGGAAGCCCTTGTACAACAGTGAGAGAGTTCAAGGTGGCCTTTGTTCAGTTCAAGGCCAGATTCCAGACACACCATTGCCCATCTCCAGAAAGATGGCATTCCGGTTCAGGACTGACGGTTTTCTGGGTCGGCTTTAGACCCAGGGAAGCACTACTGAGTTATGTGCAGACTTTTAACCATCGGCCTGGAGATGTCACGCGTGGTCTGACCTTTTGATGCTTATCCCAAGCTCTCTCCATTAAGCCATTGGAAGTTGCGGGATGGGGGGCGGGACACCCAAGCAACAAAACAGCTGCCTGAGCTTCCCACGCTGGTCCCTAAACAAGCCGTAGGCATCCCTGGTAGAATTCCAAGCACTCAGGAGTCCTTTTGCTTCTCCCCTCGCAGCAGGAGCAGATGGGAGAGTGGCTAAGGAACCAGGGATTCAAAGAGAATGAAAGTCCTACTGTCTTGCAAGGTGGGGAAGGGCAAGGTTGCTGTCACCTTCTGCAATCGAAAAGTGCCATCCTTTCTCACCCAGGTCTGGAAGAAGGCAATCCTCTGATGCCCAGAGCGCGGACAGCCTCCGGCCTTTCCAGAATCTCCTTGCCAGACCAGCTACCGTTTCTGCTCCTGCCTCTCTAGGGTCGTGGCTGCAGGTACTAGCTCCGACTCCGTGGACCGCTGCCTTAATCTCACCCATGCCATCTAGTGACCGGCCTTTTACGGCAGGGCATGGGGTCCATGGTGCTATGCCAACCAAGCCTCGCCTCCTCTCCTCTGGACCCCGACTCTTGTCCCACCCGGGCCAGGCTGTGGTCACTATATTCCCCAAGGCCAGCCGGCGACTTGCTCACTGAAGGGCCTGGCGGCCCAGAAGCCAGTCTGGGCTGTGGACGAAGGAACCAGCATCCCTGGCAAAAGCCAACCCTGGGGGTCAGGCCTGATGGCAACCTAGTTCCATGGGTCTCCCTCATATGAGCACTGTTTTCTGAGGCTCAGAAAAGGGCAGCTAGGGACTTCCCTGGTGGCGCAGTGGTTAAGAATCCGCCTGCCAATAGAGGGGACATGGGTTCGAGCCCTGATCCGGGATGATCCCACGTACCGCAGAGCAACTAAGCCCCTGCGCCACAACTACTGAGGCTGCGAGCCACAACTACTGAGCCTGCGCACCTAGAGCCCGTGCTCCGCAACTAGAGAAGCCACCGCAATGAGAAGCCCGTGCTCCTCAAAGAGTAGCCCCGCTCCCTGAAACTAGAGAAAGCCCACGTGCAGCAATGAAGATCCAATGCAGCCAAAAATAAATAAAATTAAATTACAAAAAAGAAAAGGACAGCTAAAGCGTTAATTTTCTGATTCAGCAATGTCTGCCTGGAGTGAGGCAAAAATACATGTCATGCTGCTGTTCAGACAGAAGCAAAGAGCCCTGCTTTTCTGCAGGGCACCTGGGAGCTAAATTAGACACAGCACTTTGGGGGAACCAGTAAGCATTTTAAAAGCTTTCACAGTTGGCAACTAATTCATCTCATTCTTTCAAAGCTGCTAACAACTAAAGCACATGTGGAAATGCTTCACGTAGTTTTTATGATAGGAACTGGGCTTAAAAAAAAAAAAAACGACTCCAAACTGCAAAAGCCCTCTTTGGACATCTTGTTTCGTGGAAAAGTTGTACTTAAAAAGTACAGCTCTAAGCCGCATAGAAGTCCAATTTTCAAGAGCCATTTGGCAAAAGGTCCTTGAGCTTGGGAATTGCTTTTCCTCAATTCTCACAATTACCAGCTGTCATTGATGTTTGGAAAAGTAGAATTTGATTTTCAAAAGGAAACTTCTCTCTTGGTTTTCTAGTTTGCCAGCAATTCAGCAAAGGTTACTAAGGGTCTCTAGAGGATAATAATTTAGATTATAGTGTGCAGCTATTAAACCAAGTTGGGGATAATAGTCATCTACAGGTTGTTTCTGACGGAAGGTAGGAAGAAGGCAGTATTACAGTTTGTTCTCCAGAACTTGAGTTCTTGGGTTATTTGGGTGACAGCTTCTTAGGAAGCCCAGTGGTCTCCGGTGTGTGCAGATCTTAGGGCCAAATCACAGGCTCACCTTTCACCCCACTGACCTGCAGGACTTGCCACAATCTCATCAACAAGCCGAGGCAACCAGGGAGAGGATAACTTAAGAGTCTGAGAAAGTGAGACTGGAGCTTGGGTTTGTTTGGGATTTTTAAATCCTAATTCCAGTGTCTTAGTAAAATTATAAAACGTGGGGATCGCTTAGAGAATGGATGTGTGATCTTGTGCCACAGTGATGATGACAATAGTAAGATCCTTCCCAGCAGCAGCAGAGAGTAAATAAACACCCTTAGGAAACACCATGCCATCACTTTCAACCACACACGTCATTTACGTCATTACGTCATTCCACTACAGCTGTTTGCTAGTGACTGGAAGCAAGATTAACCGTGCGCGAAGCTCCGGAGTGTTGCTTTTCAGTAGATGAACTGTATTTAATGCAAAATTAACTCTGAAGGAGGAAAGATGGGGAAGTCTCAACAGTTGCACAGTCTAATTAAAATAGCTGTCTGTTTAAGGCCGTATTGTCTGTGTGTGGCAGCCAAGTCTCTTCAAAAGTGAGTAGGGCTTCCCTGGTGGCACAGTGGTTGAGAGTCCGCCTGCCGATGCAGGGGACGTGGGTTCGTGCCCCGGTCTGGGAAGATCCCACATGCCGCGGAGCGGCTGGACCCGTGAGCCATGGCCCCTGAGCCTGCGCGTCCGGAGCCTGTGCTCCGCAACGGGAAAGGCCACAACAGTGAGAGGCCCGCGTACCGCAAAAAAAAAAAAAAAAAAAAAAAAAGTGAGTGGATATGGCTGGCTTCAACTTGCAGATCAGCCTCCCCTGCGAGTCTACAACATTGCACTTCCCAGCTGACCTCAGAGGAGTCCCTCACAGGAGCCTTTGACATTAAGGGATACTTGGAAATCTTGCAAATTTGTAAATGAGTTTTAGTGGAAAGAGTTTGGGGTTCAGAGTCAGAAGCAGTGTTGGAGTCTTGGACCCCTCTTCTTCTGAGTGAGCTGGGGATTAGATTATTATCTCCCAGCCTCTGTTTTCTCATCTGTAAAATGGGGATCATAACATCTCTTTGGCAGGGTTATTATGAAGATTAAACAAAAAATAGGGAAAAATGAGTGCAGACAAAAACTGGTGAAATCCACGTAAGGTCTGTAGTCTTGTTAATTACATCGTGCCGATGTGAGTCTCCTGGTTTTGATAGTGTACTGTAGGTATGTAAGGTGTTATCGTTAGGCAAAGCTGGGTGAAGGGTACATGGGGACCCCTCTGTACGTTTTTGCAATCTCTCATGCCTATGGTTATTTCAAAAGTTTTTTTAAAATAGGGAACTCTTACTATGTGTCCATGCTGCGCTAAATGTCTTGCTATCTCATTTCATCCTCCCAACCACCCCACGTGGAAATTACTGAGGCACAGAGAGGTAAGTGGTTTGCCCAAGGCTAACAGCTAGAAAGTGGAGGTGCAGGAAATAGAACCCACAGGCATTCTTGCTCTTCACCACCATGATGTATAGAGCTTGGGATTCTTATACGTGACAATGTCTGACATTAGTAGGTACTCAGTTATAGTTCAGAGTTTTCTCTTAAAGCATTATTATTTGGAAAGGAAAAGGAATAGGAAAGCCCCTGTGGCAGAAGCTGTTGGGACCCTGCCCATCACCCTCACCCTCACCCCTTCCATGCACACAGCTCTAAGTCCAGGTACCACCACCAGCATCTCTTGGCCTGAGAACACGCTCTGATCACAGGCACCTGCTTTGCTCAGCGTGGCTTGCCCATGTGCTGGTGGCAAACGCAGGGGAGTTAACACCCCCATCTAGAACAGCCTGCTGCTGGTAAGTAAAGGGAGTTGGAGTATAAATACCCCTGCTCCCTCACTCCTTGGGTGTGCTAATTCTGAGAAGTGTGTTCTGCCCAGCCTCCCCCAGTTTCCCCAGCAGGCATGAGCTTCAGTAACACAGTGGTAACCGGGTATAAGGTACCCTATTGACTTTCTTTCCCTTCCCTGCCACACTCCCTCAGTCTCCTACCAGTGTTTCCTGGGATCCCCTCCCAAATATTTGCACTTGAACATTTGCGTGCAATAAAGGATTCACCTTGCCTAAATAAAGGATTCGTTTTTTGCCCAACTTTTTGGAGGTAACTGCTAAGCTCTGATAAGAGTGTCCAAAGAGGCTAGAGGCAGAGGTCAGTCTCACGAGCAGGCAGTGACGGCTCCCTAATAAAATCTCTGAACACCAAGTCTCAGGGGAGCTCTCCTGGTTGGCAGTGCCCCCACATCACTGATGGGGGAAGCACTGTCCCCACGGCTTCACCAGGAGGGGACAAATGGGAATTCCCACCTGGTCTCTCCTGGACTCTTTCCCGTGTGTCTCTTCCCTTGGTTGATTTGAGTATCTTTTCACTATAATAAACCGTAACCATGAACATAATAGCTTTCCTGAGTTCCCTGAGTCCTCCCAGGAAATTAATGAACTTGAGGGTGGTCTTGGGGAAACTGCAACTTTGTCTCAGGGCTGTCTCTGTGGGAAACCTAATTATGACATCCCTACTTCATACAACAAATGTATTCCCCAGAATGTGGGTATAAACTGAAAACATGCTGTAAATTCGCCAGCAGAGCCTGAAATCTAAAGCAACTGTGAAAGATCCTTTCGCCTATTAAGAGTGAATTCTTACATTTTAATTTATCTTTTGGTACATCTGGATTTTCATGTGTACGTCTGAATTTGTGCCTATTGAGGATATAGAGCGCCAGTTTTTGGTTACCTGTTGTAATGGGAAGGTGCTGCTAGAATGAATTATTAAAATGTACTTTGTTACTCCATTGAGTTGCTCGTTTAGGGCTCCTTTGTTGCTTTGTTTCTGATGAGACATTAGTAACACTTTCTGCTGGTGAAGGTGCTTACAGTCTGTACCCAGCAGACCTCTCCCTCTGCCCGCCCCCACCCCCCACCAGGAACATCCCAGGCCCACAGCATCCCTGGAGCCCAGGCCAAGCCACTCTCCTCACCCTGCATGTCTGTGACCAGGAGGCAGCCACTTGTCTTCTGGTAGACCCAGTGCTGGAAGGTGCAACATTTCTGACCAGCCTCCGATTCTCTTCTCAAGAAGTTTATCTCCTTCCCATCCCTGATGGAATACTTCACAAATTCTCCAATCAGCTCTTCCTCCACTGTTGCGTATGGGATATTGTTCTCAGGTCGATGGATAAGGAAAATAGGAATGATCCTGGAAGGGAAGAGAACATGGGCACACGTCGTGTTCTCAGATGGGAATAAAGATGGCGGGGATATTCTATCCTGACCTGGAGGAGTAGGGAGCTGCAGGATAAATCCCTGGGTTCCATCAGCTATAGACTAAAAATTCCCCCAATGATTGTTCAGTGGATAAAAGGATGTGTTCCTTTTATTTGTTCCTAGAGTTGGTGAGAAACTCCTCCTTGGGATGGAGTTTAATTGCTCATGTAGCAATGAATGTCTTCATTATAGGCATACCTCAATGACCCACTGGTCAGGTGACTAACCTGACCCATCCATCCAGCATCTATCCACCCTTCCATCCATCCTTCCTTTCAGTCAACAAATATTCATTCAGTGGCTTCTATGTGTCTTCCAGACACTGTTCCAGAAAACAGCAGTAAAGAAAAGAGGCTCTGCTCTCAGGGATCTTACATTTAAATGAAGAAGACAGACAATAAACAAGCGTCTAGTGCCCTGTGCTATATGAAGAAAACTAAAGCAGTGGAGAGGAGAGAGGTAGCACAGGGTGTGGAGGAGGGGTTGCGATTTTATTTAGGGAGGTCAGAGAAGGCCTTGATCGTAAAGGACATTTGAGCAGAGACCTGTAGGAGGTGGGCACGGAGAGAGCCATGAGGACGTCTATGGAAGGAACATTCCAAGTAGAAGGAAGAGCAAAGGGAAGAGGCCCTGGGCAGGAGCATGTGGGGCGTGTTCAAACAGCAGCGAGGGGCCGACGTGGCTGGAGAGCTTTGAGCAAGGGGAGCGTGGTGGTTTGCGTGAGGATGGGAGAAAACGGGGAGCTGGACCTTGGGGAGTCTGGGCCACTTGAGAAACTTTGCCCTTTGTACTGAGCAGGAACAGAAGCCACTGGAGGGTTTTGGATACAGGAGTGACATGATCAAACTTGCATGTGACAGGGATCACCCTGCCACCCTGCGTGGTACGGAGCGTGAAAGGGCAGACGCAGGACACAGGGAGGAGGCCATGTGAGAACGATGGCAGCTGGAGGTGGAGAGGTGATCAGATCCCGCACTGACCCATTCACCGTCACACCACCCTAGATGATTATCCCCAGCCTGCTCCTCTCTCCTCAGACCGCCCACGCCTTCTCCCCAGCCTCACTCTCAGATGAGGACCTTGCTTCCTGTTGGACTGTGAAAACTGAAACAATGAGAAACTCTCACAGCTACACCCACCACGTGCTCCTGCCTCCCAAGGTCAGTGCCCACGTCCTCTGCCCGCCCACCATCTACAGTGGAGGAGCCCTCCTTGCTGCTACCTGAACCATCTCTCCGCTGGTGCCCTGGATCCCAACCCCTCCCTGATGCTCAAGGATATCGTTCCAGTGACGGTTCCCCACTCTCTCTCCCACCAGGGTTTCCCCCTACAGACTCATTCCCAATGGCAACAGGGAGTAATAACTCTACTCAGCCTGTGGACCTCACAGCCCACCCCCACTACCGACTCACCGTTTACATCAAAACCCAAATCAGCTGTAGACTCACTGTCTCCAATCCCTTCCCTCCCGTTCAGTCTTGAATCCACTCAAAGTGACTTTCCTGCTTAAAGAAGCCTCAGTCAAGGGCACCACAAGCACCATGTTGCTGAGGCTAATTGTCCCTTCTCAGCCCTCATCTCACTCACCCTCAATGGCACTGGACACTGGATCACTCACTTCTTTTTAAGACACTTTCCCGTGGCTTCCAGAAACTCACTTCCTCTTGGTTTTCTTTCTGCTTCACTGGCTACTTCCTGTCTCCTTTCCTGGTTCCTCATTTCTCCCCAACCTTTACACCCTGGCACGCCCTGGGATAGCTCTTCTCACTCTGCACACGTTCCCTACTGACCCTCCTTGTTTTAAATACAGTTCATATACCGGCAGTTTCCACATTTATATCTCCAGCCCAGACCTCTCCCCTTAACTCCCAACTCACATCTCCAGCTGCCTACTCTCCATCTACACTTGATGTCTAAAAGGCGTCTCAAATTTAACATGGCAGGACTTCCCTGCCATGGCACAGTGGTTAAGGATCTGCCTGCCAATGCAGGGGACACAGGTTCAAGACCTGGTCCAGGAAGATCCCACATGCCGCAGAGCAACTAAGCCTGCAAGCCACAACTACTGAGCCCACGTGCCGCAACTACTGAAGCCCACGCGACTAGAGCCCATGCAACAAGAGAAGCCACCGCAATGAGAAGCCCACGCACCGCAACGAAGAGTAGCCCCCGCTCGCTGCAACTAGAGAAAGCCCGCGCACAGCAACAAAGGCCCAATGCAGCAAAAAAAGAAAGAAAAAAAAAATTTAACGTGGCAAAAACTGAACTAGTCATTTGCCTCCACCCCAACGTCTGTAGAGTTGATTGGCAACTCTACCTTTGCATTCTTTCCCTTCAACAAAAATCTGCTGAATAGCTTGTGCCAGGATCTCAAAGATTCAGGGGAGGGGAGACGAGAGACACAGTCCCTGCTTTCCAAGGGCAGTCGTTGGGGAGGTGCCCAGAGGAGGGACATCTAACCCCCAACTCCCAGCTGATAAAGACAGTCAGCAGCCAGGTGTGTGTGGCCTGAGTTGTGAAGACTAAGGAGGGATAAGCTGGCAGAGTGGGAAGCAAGAGGGAGAAGCCATCCAACAACTCCACGCCTGTGCTTGGTACCCACAGCTCAGGCTCCCTCCATCCGCACCCGCACAAGTCAGTCCGAGTCCCACGTCCTGGTCCTCTCTGCACCCTACCTGGCCTGGCCTGAAGCTTCCCCGACGCTTCTGAGTTCCACCAAGTGATGCTCTGCCTCCCCCCAACCCCTTCCCAGATGCAGTTAGTCCAGCACTGAACAGATCTGGTGTCACAACTGCCCATTCCCTTTTGTCACCAGGTGAGGAATAAATTGCATGAGAGCTTGTGAAATGGTATACATGAACCCACCTCACCCACTACTCACCGCAGGAAAATACGTGTACAGCAGGGTCAGCACCCTGTTACCTAGGGACCAGCTCCAGTCAGATGCCTGTTTTCATACAGCCCACAAGAATGGTTTTTACAGATGAACATTTGCAATTGATTGGCTTTTAGGGAACACTAACTCTGAACCCCAAATGTAAGCAAAGTTACTTTAAAAAGTTAGCAAAATGCCACTTAAAAAGAAAGAATTCCATTCTTCTATTAGGAAATCTGTATAATTCATCAATAAAGATTTGTAGCTACTGGTTTTCTTTACTGTTACATAAGCATCTACCTAATAGCGTTGATTTTGCCTATGGACCTACACAGCCTAAAACAGTTACTATCTGGCCCTTTGCAGAAAGCGTTTGCCAACCCCTGGTCTCAAGTTTTGTCTTCTGTTGGTGAATGCTTTTGTTTCTTCTCTCTGCCTCAAGGTCACAAACATGTTCTTGTCTCCCCATGTTAAAAACAACCAGCACCGCCCTTCCTTTGGGGGGACTTTGCCCTTAGATTTCATTCTGATTTTCCTTGTTTCCTTCACTTCTTGAAAGGAGCGCCTCCATTTGTATCCATGGCCTCAGTTCCAATTCCCTCTTTGACCCATTACCCCTCATCTTCCAAAGTCCCCGCCTGCTGTGGTCATCCATTCTGATGGCCTCTGATTATTCCCCAGGACCCTTCCGCAGCATCTGACAGTGTGTGTTTAATTTTTATTGGCGTATAGTTGGCTTACAATGCTGCGTTAGTTTCTATTGCACAGCAAAGTGGATCAGTTATACATATATCCACTCTCTTTAGATTCTTTTCCCATATAGGCCATAATAGAGTATTGACTAGAGTTCCCTGTCCAATACGGTAGGTCATTAAATAGATAACTAATAAGCTTCTGACAGTGTTGACCCCTTTTGCCCTCCAGAATCACCCTCTTGCCTGGACTCTGGGGACAGTGTCCCCTCCTGGCTCTTGTTCCACTGACGTTGCCCCTGAGCATTTGCCGGCCCCTGCTCAGCACTGACTCCGAGCCCTGCATGTTCGTGTTTCTCGAGCTTCCATCCTTGGTCCTTCCCTCCCCTTGTTCTATGCACTCTACGCAGGTAAGCCCACCACTTGCACAGTTGCTGTGATCATCCGTCTGCAGATGCCCAGCAAACCAGCGCACTGCCTCCCTTCTCTTTCCGCTCCAGGCTTAGATGATTGAATTGCTGCAGTCTGATGGGCCACAGAGACCACACACCTCAGACTCGGCCCACGCAAAAGTATTCACCTCGCCTTACACCTACGTGAGTCTTCTCCCTGCCTATACTGTCTTCAAGTGGCGGCATTGTCTACCCACTGTCCCAAGTTCAGAGTCAACCTTCTCTCCCTTTTCACTCCTTCCATGAAGTCTGGTTAAACACACCTACCTACCGAATGTCACGCAAGCCCATTCTTTCCTCTCAAACTCCCCATGGCCATGGCTTAGCTCCACTGTCACTGCCTCTTTCTTGGGCAACAGAAACAACTTTCAGACTGGTCTCACCACGTCCAGCCTCTGGGCCTTGTCCTTGGACGTCCATTGCTGACGGACAGATAGCTCTAAGAGCCACGTCCGCACAGAGGATTTTTAGGGCAATGAAACTACTCTGTATGATACATTACAGTTATCATACGTTATAGTATCATTAGACATTTGTCCAAACCCACAGAATGTACAACCCTAATGTACACTGTGGACTTAGGGTGACGATGATGTGTCAATGTGGATTCAATTATAACAGACGTTCCCGTCTGTTGGGGGATGTTGGTAATGGGGGAGGCTGTGTATGTGTGGAGCCTGAGTGGATATGGGAAATCTGTCCCCTCCATTCAATTTTGCTGTGAACCTAAAACTATTCCAAAGATTAAACTCTGTTAAAAACAACAGGGGCTTCCCTGGTGGCGCAGTGGTTGAGAGTCCGGCTGCGATGCAGGGGACACGGGTTCGTGCCCCGGTCTGGGAAGATCCCACGTGCCACTGAGCGGCTGGTCCCGTGAGCCATGGCCGCTGAGCCTGCGCGTCCGGAGCCTGTGCTCCGCAACGGGAGAGGCCGCGACAGTGAGAGGCCCGCGTACCAAAAAACAACAACAACAAGAACAACAACGTGTCTGCTGCGCTGCTCAAGGCTCCCCTGCTGAAAGCTTCTGGTTAGCCCCTGTCTCCCTCTCGCCCCGATGCTCATTAGCTGGGCATTGAAGGTTCTTTGCATTCTGACCCCCAACCTGCCTCTGGCCTCTTTCTCTGCCCCCCTTTTTTCTACCCTGCCAGTACTCTAGATTTACTGAGCATTTTCCATCTCCTTGAAAACCTTCTTTCACAGCTCTTCATTTCTTTCTTTGAACACGCTGTTCCCTTTGCTGGCAGTTCTCCACCCTTACTCTCCATCTGGCAAACTCCTACTCATTCTTCAACACCCTCCTCCTCCTGGGAGGTTTTCCAGACCCCCTACCTCCTCCATGTCCCCATAACTCCTTGCACTTCATGCCAGCACACTGGGTTTTTGGTTTTTGGGGCTTTTTTTTTTTTTTTTTTTTGCAGTATGCTGGCCTCTCGCTATTGTGGCCTCTCCCATTGTGGAGCACAGGCTCCGGACGCGCAGGCTCAGCGGCCATGGCTCACGGGCCCAGCCACTCCGCGGCATGTGAGATCTTTCCAGACCGGGGCATGAACCCGTGTCCCCTGCATCGGCAGGTGGACTCTCAACCACTGCGCCACCAGGGAAGCCCCAGCACACTGGGTTTTGTCCTACATGCCTTGCACTCCCACTGGCTGTGAGGCGCAAGAACCTATTGCGTTTTCTTTGTATTCGTTAAGGGCCCATCACCTAGCGTGCAACAAAGCCTGGCGCATGGTACATGCACAGTGTTTGGCAAAAATGAATGAATGTTTATATAAGACCAAGTTTCTCAGTCTCAGCATTATTGAAGTTTGGGGCCAGATAATTCCTCATTGTGGGGCTGTCCTGTGCATTATAGGATGTTTAGCAACACCTCTGGCCGCTTCTCACTAGAGGCCAGTAGCACCCCTCCCAGTCACAACCATTAAAATGATGCAGGATCTGATCTGACAAACTTGTAGATAGTCAGAGAAGAGGTCACCTAGTTAAGTGTTGATCACACAGATGTCATTTTCAAGGACTTAAAGTAGAAATCATGATAGCCACCCCAAGGAAAAGGTAAGATGCTGATTTTTTGATGCTCATGAATGTAAAAAATATTTTTAATACAGATTATTTGTCAAATGGGTAAACAAATAGGTATAAGTCCCTAATGCAGGCCCCTACCAACTGTCGATGTATTTAAAGGCTCAGAAAGTAGGCTTCTGGAAGGGTCTAAGTGCCACACACACACACACAAAAAAAAACATTAATGGTGTGACAGTCCCCTGCGTCCAGTGATGGTCACCTGGCTTGGGGAGGGGAATGGCTGGTGTCAGTTCTCTTAGTAAAACCACACAGAGCCCTATCACGAGAAGGCCTCAGACGTGGCCCAGGTTTTGCGTCAGAATGTCTACAGGTAAAGATACAGAACAATTCTGCAACACTCAGCAACCAAATCCAAGCTTAGGAAAAGTCATGGGGGCAGCAGGGCCGGTGGCCTCCCTTCTCCCTTCAAAAATACTATCACAGACACTACCATCATTTCTCTCTCTGGGGGGACATGAGTCCCCTTTTCCAGTGAGATGAGGGGGAAGGCCTCTTACTTTGAAGGGAGGCTTGAGTTGGGCACCCCGGCCGGGTCCGCACTCACACCACAGGGCGCCGCCTGCTTCCCCAGGGGTGAGGACAGAGGAGAGCGGATTCTCCCAGAGCGTGGAGAGCATCCGGGCCTGTGCTGTTTCCACCCACATCCTGCCTCCTCCTGGGAGTTCAGCTGGAGGCTACACACAGGTGTCTGAGTCAAAGACTGTTGGGAAAACATTTTTATATTAAACAAAGAGGGAAGAATACAAAATTCAAGTGAATTTTAAAGACACAAAAGGTAACATTTCAAAGAAACGACTCTGCAGGCAGATTACTTCAGATTAAGCCCCCAGAGCTTCTGAAGGGAACATATTTATCCTCCTCTGCCATTTACGAGTATTTCCTTGAGAAAATGTGAGGAGGATGCCTCCTTTCCCGCCCCATCTCTCTCGGGAGCATTTCTGGACCAGGACAATGTCCTTTGAGACACCAAGTGGCCGACCCTTCAAACACCAACGTTCTCTGATTACTAATCACGGCGGGAGTCATTTTAAGCACTATTTCTACTTCTAGGATGAAAGCGTTTGTGTCTTCTTTTATCAAAGAAATGTCAAGTATTAGCCAGTGGGCTGGTGGGCCCACCTGAGGCAGTGGGCCCTTCCCAGCACCCCTGAAATCAGCCTGGGGTGTCCCCAGCCTCCCTCTGACAACTTGGTCATTTCTGAAGGATTTGGGGCATCCACGTTGCCTCCTGAGGACGCCCTGAAGACAGCTGGCCACTGACCCTGCCGCAGGGCAAAAGGGTGTTCAGGGTTGACCTGGGTTCTTACTCGTTCCGTAGCCCTAAAAACCAGAGATGGAGCTGGCCGTGATTCAGGGTGGTAACTAGGCATGGTCCCTGCCCAGGGGGATCCTTTGCATGAAGAACGCTGACTCTACCGTCATTCACAAATTCAAAACCGGAAGCTGCTGGAATGCGGAGGGTTTTCTCTTCTAGACCCACCCGCCCAGAAAAGGGAAGCGTAGGGCCAGCCTCGCGGTCTGGAAATAAACACATCCCCACCCCAGGCAGGCCAACCACCCAGCCTCGCGCCCTGTATCTGCAGAGGAGCCTGAGGCTTGGCGGGGAACCCGCTGGCCGCCCTCCCTTGGCTCGCCGCTTGGGAGCCCTTTCCCCTCACTGGCTGCCTCCTTGCAGGGATCGCGCTGAGGCCCTCCCCCCTTTGTTCTGCCCCTCCCCTCACAGCCATCTGCCAAGTGGCCACGTCTCCGTGGGCCCTGCACGTCCTCCCTGCTCAGCGGAGCATCTAGAGGCTGACAGGTGGGCGTCCGAATCATCCCCACCCCTCCAGAGACACACGCGCCCCCCGTGCCCTCTCCTCTCAAACCGCGCTCACTTACACCTTTGCTAACGTGGTTTCAAGCACAGAGGCCTTTGAGGAAGCCGCGTGGACCTTAGGCCAGGGGCCGTTTCAGAAGTAAGGAGAGTCCTCGTGCTCAGAAAGGAAGTCAAGGTTGGTAAAACGGAGAGAGCTAACGAACAGGAGAGGAACTCCAGGGTCACAGAAAGAACATGCAAGCTGCAAATTCAAATCGACGTCAGCAGAAGCGGCAGAGGAACGGGGGCTTCTGCTGAACCAAATACACAGGCAGACTCGGCGAAGGGGACCCAAAGAAATGATCTGTGAAAAGTGACAAAGCTTCCTGTCCACAAAAGATGCCACAGTGTTGTGACAGCCTGAGACCTCAGAAGAAGACACCCATACCTCCCTTACCTTCTAACCTGCCGCCCCCCCGCCCCACGCCGTCAGCCTGATTCACCAAGACGTTTTGCAGGCTTGGCGCCAGCGATTACCACCGAGAACCAGAGGCCGGAAGTGAGACGGACAGAAGCAGCCCTATGAGCTGTTCACCTTCCTCCAAAAACATTCCTGCCACAGCAGAAGAGGCCAGGATCCTATCAGCATGTGGAAGATAAAAGATAGACAAGGGGGAGCTGCCTCTGGAAAGTGCTGATAAAAAGAGGTCTTTGGATGGGACCAATTCTCCTAAAGTGGCTGCTCCTCCTGAGGAGGGGGCGCCCGCCCTCGAAGACCTACTGCTCTCCTTGAGGGAGTTAATACAATCGTGTCAACTGCTGACCCAGAGGCTGTGCTTGCTTCCTGGAGCAGAACTGTAGCCGGGCCGAGAAGACAGACTCAGCGGAATCACAGGAGGCCGGTGTGGTCAGGTGGTGCGTGGTCCACGGGCGAAGTCTCCCCGCTCCCCCACTAGGGCTGGGCTCATTACAGTTTCATGCCGGACAGGCTTGGGTTCTTGAAAAACAGAGGAGGGGCTCTGCACTCTTCTCCCTTCCTGCCGGCAATTTTCCACCCAACACCTGGGGGAACCACACGCTGCGCCCTGAGTGTGTTCGTAGGAATCAAGCATTAGCGAAAAGCCCGCGGTAAGGCTACACCACCCGGAAAAAGGGTTCAGCTATAATGATAGTTAACGACAGAGAAGTGACTACAGTCCACTCCGTGGTGCCCCTTGACAGCTGAACTGTGGGCCGCTCCACACGCTCCATGCTTCCTGCTTACAGGAACACAGCCAGGGGGGGACACAGCCTGGCCGTTGCATGGGGAAAAAAAAGCCTGTGAACTACCTGACAGGAAGCCACAGTGGAAGTGGCTCTCTCTGCAAAGAGCCCCGGCCCTGAGAGGGCAGGGAAGGAAGGAGATGAGACATTTTACAAATATGAACTCACTGAATGGAATTAATTTACCTGAAAGGGCCTCCGATAAGTTTCTACGCTGGGGAAGACGGGGCTTATAGACAAAACTTGAAACTTGGTTATGTTCACCTTAACCAACATTCAAACCTATCATCGCCAGGAATGGTTCAAACAGAAATGTGTCTTCTGATGTGACACAGTATATCACTGACAATCTTCTTGCCAAAAAGATGTAATATGCATCACTTCACAAGGAAGCAATCAGTCCTGATTATACCTGTTGTCCCGGCATAATTAAGAGACCCCCTTGTTCGGCATAGCAGTCTCTTAGACATAGCTATATGTAAATATTCAGAGCTATGCACTTAAGATGTCTATTTTTACTTTAAGTTTTATACATAATTTTTTAAGTGTCCTGGAATGAATGGTAAGTTACAGTTCCTCTAGTAAAAAGGGTGGTTTTGGAATAATTGGGGAAATTTTAATATAGCTTGGATATTAGGTGATACTATAGCAATGTTAAATGTGTTGGTTTTGATAGCTATTGTGGTTATATAGGAATATGTACACAGAATCTACAGAAAGAATATTGAATTAACTATTAACAATTGGTCAGTGAGGTGCAAAATATACAGGTGTTATACCAACTTTTGTTTCAAAAGTTTTTAAAGTTTAAAAAAAAAAAAGAATGCTGTGTGTTTCCAGTATAGGATCCTGATTTTGGGTCAGTGAACATGGAATCAGGCACAGATGCCCTTTTTTGGACCCTTATCCCTCCATGTACTGTCCTCGTCCATGAGTTCACAAATCCTCCCACAGTAAGGAAGGAAACGTATTTGGATACCAAAACATCCTCATCTGTCTCCAGGGCGGTGACAGATTTACTCGGAAGCTGATTAAGCCCTTGTCCTTCACCCGCACAGACCCTTTCCAAGTCCCCGGACACGTCTTGATATTCATAATTGTGTTCTTTTCCTTAGAAAAGCCCCCAAGTTGTGTAATGAGTCAAGCTGCACAAAGCTTGGGTGTGCCCCTGCGGGAGGGCGCTGTGGCTCCACGCCTGGTGGACGGATTACGGGTGGATTCTTCCTCCTCAAGGAGGAACTGAAGAGGACAGAGCAGGAAGAGGGGGCTAGAGAAACAAGAACAGGACGAGTTCTCATGACAACCCAGTCCAGATTGCCGTCTTAGCGTACTTAACAGAAACGCAATTGAAAGTGGTTTTCTTTGCATTATGTTAATTTTTCTTGAAGTTGCTGAGAACTGTTTGTATACTAAGTATGTTAAGCATTTCTTGGAGAAGAACAGCAAGCATTAGACTTTATACATGGTGTGTCCAACATACCACCTCAGGGTTGTTTTTTTTTTCCATTTCGTGAGTTAACAGAGATAATGCAGACAAGAGTCCCTTCCTTCTTTCCTCTCCTTTCCCAGTTTCTACTCATATGTAAATGACTGGTCTGTCTGAAGTTTCCACCGTGCACTGGCACAGCCTTTTCTCTTCCCCTTTATGATCTCAACCAGATAAGCAGATCAGTAAATACAAGCTCCAGACACCCCAACATATGCTTGTGCCAATCGATATTTAGTCAACGAGTGGATAAAAGTCAGTGTAGTTTACCTCTGTAGGGTTCCAGGAATCGGGTACTATGCTCCTATGTTCCTGATGTCCCAGCTCATTCTTCCCTGACACACCACCATATTTATTTTCATCACAGGACTCCTGTTCTATTTGTTTATGGTTTAGACAATGTAATACCCATGAGAGTAGATACATTTTCTATTTAACATGGTATATGCATTTATTTAATTATTCCATCCATACACACATTTACTGAAATATCTAGCAAGTCTTTTTCTGCAAGCCTCTGGTGACTCAGTGAAGAATAGGATAGCAGCTGTGTGTGCCCTCTTAGAGCTTACAGACAGACACCAGTTGAAATGTGTGTCCTACCGTTTCTCCTCACCCTCTCATCCCTCAGTGCCCCGCAAGTCCCGCAACAAATTAGAGGAGGGGGGGCACAAGGGGGAATCATACTCACTCTGGCACATCTCCAAAGCCTTCCAGAGGCTGTGCTTCAGCGGCGTAGATCTTGGCGTAGTATCTGGCGGTATTTTGAACGTAGCACTCCTAGATCACCCAAGTACATGGGAAAGCCCAGTGATTAGAAGAAATTCAGAGAGCATTGCCCGGTAAGGCTCAAATTTCCCAATATAGGTTAAGCCAATGGATTTCCAAACCCATCCCTTCGTTGGGGGCACAGAAGCAACAGTGAATGTAGCCTACAGTTGGCCACTTGCAGAGGAGCTCTGAGATCTGAAGGAACCATCCGGGTGAAGGTCAAGTGGTCTCTAGGGCTAGGTGTCCCTGAACTATGAAATTTCTAGAACCCGCATGGCTGAAGTTCACCCCTGAGCTAAGGGGACTGGTCCCTGGGCAGGATGTCAGATAGAGCACGGGGACTGTTGGATTTCCCATGAGCTACCCCATCTGAGGTTCTTCTTCAAAGGTGTAACTTGAGCTGTAAGCAATGAACACCTTGCCAAGATTGTTGGCTTAGAAAAGCCCTACAGAGTGGAAAGCAGAATCCAGTAGTCTGGAGTCTGGGGGATTTTCCATGACTGGGCCAGATGGTACTTGAAATGGAAGGAATATTCAGTGAAAGAGAAGAACAAAGGAGGAGAAAGGAGTACAATTGCCAAAGCCTATGCTCAGAGAAGAGGGGTTGTCTTCATGAGTACCAAGTCCCACACGGCATTGCCACATCTGAGATGACCGTGGAGGGACAGTGTTTGAGAGCACCCAAGAGACTCATCTGAGTCTAGCTTATTCGTTTTATAGGTTAAAAAAAAAATTCAGAACGCACCTAGTTTGTGAACGAGCTAGACCCAGCTCTCCTGAAAGCTTGGCCAGCGCTGGCATGGAGTGAAAAGCATGGATGAGGGGTGGGGGAGGGGTGGTGATGCAGGGGGAGGAGATCGTGTTTTCCTCCCCTCCCCTCTTGCCTCAAGGGTCCTACGACTCAGTAACACAGGAGGGAACTTAGGTAGAGACTTGGGTCAATCTCTGTTCATAGCTGATGGGTGGACATTGAACCTAACTCAGGAAGGCAGGAAACAGGACAAACGTTAACCCTTCTGAATATTCCCACCCTCCTTCCTCTTCCCTAAAAGAAACCGAAACACTCCAGAAACTCCCGTTGATTTTGGCTGTCCTTGAGGGTCCCTGGGAATCCTGGCATCCACTGTAATTTGGACACCCCACTTCCCATGTCATTCTGAGTCCAGGTAGATTCAAACCCCTAGGGGTCTGATTGGGCTTCCTAGGAAGCCTTCCTAGAAGTGATCCCAGCCCAGGTAGGAACTGGTGAGGCGCCCCCAGACATAGACTAGTCCCAACTGGCTGGCACGAGGCCAAGAAATCATTCCGAGGCTGAGATGTGATCTCCAGCATTTAGCCTCAATCTAGTGACTCCCTCATAAACATGCCCCAGAGGGAGAGAGACACCCTCTTGGAGACACCCGCATCGATTCTGAGTCTGATTTTCATCTCAGGGTATCATGGGTCCGTCTCACACCTCAAGCAGCACTTTCAGGCCAGTTGGACCTACCTGGGCGGCGAGTTTGTAGTTCCTCTGAATGAGCTCATCATTGTTTCTGGTCCCGTAGGCAACGGCGTTGTGCACCTTGAGCACACAGGTGTGGCCGGGCTTGAAGACTGGTGTGAGGCCCTGCATCACTTTGCTGCGGAAGGCTTTCCGGTGGACCCCTTCCCCAAAGTGCAACTCCTCCGTGGCGATCTGACCGCGCAGACGGCCCCCGAAGTAGCTGTCGCTGAGGAAGTCTCCTCCGAAGATGAGTTGGCTGAATTCAATCTCTTCGTATACTAAAGATATAACACAACTTCCGTTGGACAGGAACATCCCCCAATCCGGCTCCTTGGCTAACAAGCATTCCCACACAGGGACAATGACAAGGTTGGCCTACAGAATCTAGAAGGGGGAACCACGCTAACTCCCAACAGAGGCATAGCTCGAAGGGGAGATGGTTCACTGAGGATGTAGAAGATGGAGGTGAGGCCCCAGTGGATCGGATGAGAGGGGAACAGACGTGGATTGGATGAGAGGGGGAACAGAACTGGGGAGCCCAGGAAAGGAACTGTAGACAGACCCAGAAAACGTGAACAGAATCATGCAAGGTGATTCAAGGCAAGTTGAAAAGACAGATGAAATGTAGAAGAGGGAGGAGGTACCAGTTGTAAGACTGATCTGCTAGATCATTGATCTGCTGATCAATGTTTCCCAATCTTTTTTTTTCATTGTTGACTTCTGCAAGGATTCTTTTCAGTCTTTCCCCCCCAGCTGCACCACAGAAAATTTTAATACCACAGGTGTACTGTGTATCTGGTATGGCTATCTGTGCTTAACACACAAAAATAAGTTTTCTTTTGCCTCCCCAAGACCCAGTTTTGTCCTCTTGGAGGTGATACTGCCTCTGTTAAGACTGACTGGGGTAGTCATAAGAAATAAGTGGGAAAAAACCAAAACAGGTAAAAAGAACTCCCTCTGAAGGGAAGTTGAAAAAAGGTAGAATCATTCTGGATCTACTTGTAAAAAGTACTGAGTTTTCTATCAGCTGTTTGAGTTGATTCTGCATGTGTTTCAGATGACAATCAATTCGATCAGAACGTTGCGTTTTACATGAGAGATGACCAAGTCAGACTTCTGATTGGCCGAGAGAAGAAAATAAGACGGCTTTCAATGAAATAAGATTGTTTAGATTGTAAAAAAGCCACCTTCCACTCCTCAAAAGTCGATGAAAACTCATCTTTCTGAGATAGATATCATCTATCTGGTTCTGTGAAAATCCCACTTCACCTTTCTATTTAGAATATTTAGCAAAATATTTTTCTCTTTGAAAAATATTTTCCAATCATATGTTTTAAGGGCAGCCTATGACCAATGTGATTAGTTAAAAAGTATAAGGGAACAGACTGTTCTTAAAGGGTATTGATTAGTGTCTAGACCTAGTTATTGTCAGAAAGAAAGGAGGCAGGTAGGGGATTTTCAAATAGAGAAAGGAGGTGAAAGTGTCAGTGAAAGAGTATTCAGAGAGCTGCTCCAAGGCAACTCTTTCACAAGGGCTAGCAGAGTGCCCCTGAAGACTAACCTATTTGGGGTTTAGAGAGAATGGGGGCAGAGGAACAGGAAAGCAGGTAGGTAAATGGGACATTTTCCCACATAAATTTTAAAGGAGATAGGATGAAATCTGTGAAAGAGCTAAGTAATAGAACGAGAAAGTTATAGAGAAGAGTAGAGTTTAAGTTAAATTTTAGAATTAGGTAATGAAATGGAGAGGGAATGCTACTTATACAACCCAAATCTTAATTCTAGTTACATGATTGATGAACAGTTTTGCCCCCAAGACCTCTGAAAGGATACAGGAAATGCTTTATGTATGTACACCAGAGCCCAGTGAATCTGAGCTATATTTACCACATTGTTTTCCTTCAAAAGTCCCAAAGTTTCTAAAATTCAATTGTTCTTGAAAGTTAAAAGTTTGTGTATTTTAAAATTCAAATTTAATTAACTAAAGACAAAAGTTGTTCCAGACTCTCTGCTTAGTAATAGAAAGGAACATTTTTAGTGCCGTACTGTATAGGGATGGGCGTATGTGTGGGGATGAGTAATTTTCCCTAAGAAAAAATACACGACGAGCATGGACTCCACCATCCTCGATAATCCTGTCCATAATTTCCAGAAATGTCCACTTAACCAGGATAAAACAATGCCAGAAAAATACATCTTAGAATTTTTCTTTGAAAGCCGCGCGTGCCACCATTAAGTTGTGCTTTATTTGAATCATTCATTTGGGGCTTTTATTAGACTTTTAGTTAGTGATCAATTTGTAAAATGTTATATGTTCCTCCCCTAGAGATTTAAATAAAATATCTAGTGAGAGGTTCCTCCAGATAAGAACAGTGATAAAGCAGTCATTGGAAACTTCTTCATCTGAAGGTACATGGAAGGCAGAGGAAGGTATGGCCTCCCCAGCCCCGTGAGCCACTGAAACTGGACCCACAGTCTCATGGAGAAGCAGCTGGCAGAAGGTGATGTCTTCAGGGTCTAGACCCCAACCCAATAGTGGGAGTCACAGGGCTACAATAGCGGTGACCAGCACCTCATCCTCACAGGGGTCTCATTCCTGACTGGTAAAGCCTTGAGAAACGAGTCTCTGCTAACCTAAATTAACCAGGTCAGAGCAAGAGTCTGGGATGGGATGCCAAGCGATGCTAAGCAGCTGATGGAACAGAGAAACCTTCCTTCTGAAGGTCATTTTGGTTTTTGACATAAGAAAGGACATTCTTTTGCATATTTAGATTCTTGGGGGGATGGGGACAGATATAGGGAGGGATCTTTAATTACACAAGTACATGACACACTAAAGACATGTAACATTTGAATGGTTTGTGAGGAGTTGGTATTTAAGTCTGTTGTTTTGGATAAATATCACAGCATTTGCTAGACCGTTTCTAAGTCGATATCCCAGCTCCTTGCCTTTAATTACTAGACGTTACTGCATCTTGATCTGTACTGTCTTGTTTTCACAGAGGTTTCAGGGTTTTTATTTGCCTTAAAAGAAAATCAGCACATACAGTGTACACTAGCAGTTTAAACTTAGCATGATGAGAGTATCTGCACCACAGAAATTGGAAAACTGTACAAATCAGGGCCTCCCCAACCCCCTGGCAGGTTGTTAAAAGTTTGGCAGCATATCACTGGGTGCGGATGGGCTCGTGTGTTGGGGACGGATAATTTTCCCCAAGAGGAAATACATGACCAGCATGGACTCAGTGGGTGGCCCAGAGGCAGCCTGAACGTTCAAGGGCAGCTGGTAGCTTGTTGCTACACCAGGAGTGCACAAGTGCCAAAGGAAAGCACAAAAATCCATCTCCCGTTTCCACTAGGATGCAAACGAATGCACTTATTCTCCTAGACACCTGACTCTTTGGGAATCTGTTCAGCTAGTCGAACTGAGAACTAAAACAGCTGGGGAAACAAAACATGCCGTGTGATGCAGAGAACAAACGTAGGGACACCAAGTGGGGAAAGCGGGCGGGGGGTGAGGGGGTGGGATGAACTGGGAGATTGGGATTGACATGTATACACGGATGTGTATAAAACTGATGACTAATAAGAACCTGCTGTATAAAAAAAAAAAATTCAAAAACAAAGATAAGAGATAACAAGTGTTGGTGAGAATGTGGAGAAAAGGAAACCCTTAAAACAAACAAACAAACCATGCTGTGTACGCGCCAGAGGCTGAGAAACCCCATGCAGATGGGCTGGATGCAAGCCTGGTGCTCCACAGAGAAAGTCTAACCCCAAAAGTGCCCCCCGCCCCCTCGCCAACACGGTCCCAACTGCACAGTCTGATCTCTTTAATAATTCACTTCTGGACCTCTGGAGCCTAACACACTCATCACAGGCCCTGTAGTCAGGTTGAAATAGCTTATGAATTCGTCTCCCAGGCATTCCTGAGCTCTCTCCTACTTGGTTCAAAGAGTCGACGGGAATGTTGTTTCTACCATTGCCTATATTTCATGCTTTAGGATGCACCCATTTCCTCTGACGTCCAGCTCAGGTTAGCTTACCTTTAACATCTGGGTGACTTGAAAGTTGTTTGAGAACTGGAAGATGACAGAGAAGAGAACGCCTTCAGTACAAAGCAGCATTCTGAACTGGTAGGGGCTAGCGGTTTTCACTGGAAACGGCAAAGCTGAGGTTTACCTTCTGTGGTGAGTTGAAATTCCGTAGTCACTTTCCCGTAACCGTTCTTGATGCAGCAGGAATAGAGGCCCTGGTCCTTCTGACTGGCTTGAAGGATGGCCAAGGACACAGTGGAGCTGTCTCCTGCTCTGCAGTGGGGGACATGAACGTGGGCACGCATCATCATTCTGAAGTTGCACTTTTCTAACAGGAGAAAGAAACTAACGCTTCCCTGCCCTCGTGAGGTCAGCCAAGGGGCTGGCTGAAAGACAAGATTGTGATCAGCTGTTAAAGCTAACTTATTTGTAGGAGACGATCGGCGTGGTTTTGCTTCACACCCTCACTTCATTATGCAATATGAATGCACGGAAACACCTGGGAGGTTTGACTGCCATTAGTAGAGCAGAGAATGGAAAACGTGAATTCTGGGGGCTTTCGTTAACATTTCTGCTCAGAATTCCTCAGTTGTGTTACTAATCCAGGTGTCCTGGGCTCAAAGGAAACCTGAAAGTTCCAAACCCAGACACAGTAAGAGACAACAGAAAGGGGGTCTTTGTTGTATATAAGGACTCATGGGCTGGAGACTTGAATAGTGTGCTCCCCTCGCAAAGACCACCCATCCATCTGCCCACCCAATCTCAAGTTCCAGGACTGTGCTCTAAACAGAAAGACGCGGTGGTGACAGTGATGACGGTCATGGCTAATGTGTATTGAGCACTTGGTGCGTGTCAGGCATTGTGCCCATCACTTTAAGGGCTATTCCAGGCCATCCCTGGAGCAATCTAACAAATACCATTACTGTCCGCAGCTCACAGGAGAGGAAACAGAGGCACAGTGAGATTAAGCAAGGGGCCTGAGGCCACACGGCCGATGAGAGTAGACTCAGGACTTAAACCAGGTAACCTGACTCTGGAAGCCTCCCCTTGACTGTGATAAGCTGCCTCCCAGTGATGTGTGATCCCTGCCCTCAAATCGGGGATAATTGAGATTAGAGTTAAAGCCACAATCTTTGTTCCAAAGTCTCAAACAGAAAATTTACTTTGCAGCCAAAAAAAATACTCAAATAGTATTCTAGTTTTGTTCTATACGGTGAATTTTGTTAGACATTCACCAAGGTCAGGTGTGTGCAGTGTACGTTTTGGTTCATTTCACAATTCAACAGCAAAATCCACTCATCTCAGTTTGCAGAGCCAACAGAAGTCTTCGTTATCGTTCAGCTTTTCAGTAGACTTCAGGCCTCCGACGTACACATGCCTCTTCTGGAATGGACCCGTGGCTTAAAACAAAGTCCACTAAATCATAATACTTCCTCCAAGCGCATCCTGAATGCATGGTTGAAAGTGGACGCGAACAAGCCCAGTTATAAGGGGACGACTTCCTGGACAGGCTGCCACATACCAAGTCACGGTGGGGGGGGGGGGGCGGCGGGGGGCATGCCGTATCCTCCTCTAGCGGCCTGTTGATGAGCACAGCGTTTGTGGCCCTGAAAGGGGCAGTCGAGATCGGCCAGAAAGGCTGGCGGCTGAACTAGAATGGTCCCGTGACAAGTTCCTTCCGGCCAAGAAATCCTGACGCTTGGCACAGAATCTCGGTGGCCTTTTTCTGTCTTGGCCCACAGAGGCCTTCTTCTACGAGGGGCAGCTGAGGAGTCACAAAGACCTGGATTCAAATCCTGAGCTGAGCTCTGGTCTCTCGCCCTCAGTTTCCTCGTCTGGGAAAGAGGAAAGAGCAAGATCCCCTCCTGGGTGTGCATGAGTAGCAACTGACACCTGGCACGTGAAGCCTGACTGAGGGGTCTAGTCTGGGGAGTGGCCATGAGCCATCAGCGGGGGTCAGCTGCTGTGTGCCCAGTACCGGGAGATCTGGTGATGGGGAAAAAGGCACAGTCTTCACCCGTGAGGGTCTTCCAGTCTGGGAGGAGATAGACACACAGAAAATACCCATATAAACTGTGAGAAGTGAAAAGAAGTGGTCTTGCACCTTTTTGAATCAATAGGGGGAAAGCTTGGTTTCATATTCTTTTACCCTGTAAGGGACACAGGTTTTTGCTTTCAGGGGGAGGAACGGCCAAATGCACAAAGGGCCAAACGGGAGTGGAGCGCAGCTGGGGAGACAAGTGCAAGCAAAAGAAGCTCCAAGTGTGACCGGAGTTAACACAGCCAAGAACTCAATCGGCCGGAGGGGGAGGGCATCTAAACGGGGGGCTTCTCAGCAGAGCCCAGAATCCATCAGCAGCCCCAGGGAGCAGGGGTGAGGACTGCCAGCACCCAGTGCCCACCTTCCAGCCTGGGTGGAGACGTCCTTCCAACGGCCAACCAAGGAGAACCTGCCTCTGATGGCAGCCAGCTCTTCCCTCCCTGCTTGTCCGGCAGCAATGATGTGATCTGTGCTCAGCTTTCAGCCAATCCACTCCATGGGGACAGTGGCCCTTTCTAACGCCCAGGCCACTCCCAAGCACCTCTCTCCCCAGAGTGGAGAATGGGTTCCTGGTTACCAAGGAGGTGCTGACGGCCAAGGTAGCAGTGAAGCGTGCCAGCTTGAGATCTTCTTGGAGCCATTGCACAAGCTACCACTTTCTTCTTGGTTTCCTCAGGGAACATTCACCTTGTCCTAGCCACAAGCACGTGTCCTGACACCTAATTTCCAAAATTGAGCCTATTAAGGAAAAGTATCCTAAACCTGGGGACAAAGGTGAAAGGATGATTGAGTGTCCTTTGTGTGTCACTGGTTAATGGGCTCACCCAAGGAGAAGTTAGTTATAGCAGATGCTCCTCTGTCGGACTTTGCTATTTACTCTTTAAACATCTTTGTAAGATGTTACAGAAAAATCCGAACGAACTTTTTGGTCAACCCAATAGAACCCACCCAGTTATAACTTCTCCTGGACAGAAACCTACAAAAGATAACTCCCAAGGTTTATTACCTGTTGAACATTAACAAGTTTCGTATCCATTTGCAAACATTCCAGCATTCTTTTGCCTGATTAACTGTATAAATCCATTCCTCAGATGTTCCTTTAAACAGCTTTCCCATCTTACTCATTATTTAATGAGTTAGAGAAGGAAGATCTTTGTCACATGTTCCTGTTACATTTGTTTGACAGATCAACTTTTTGATAACTATATCTTGACAAGGCAGTGAGAGATTTCTTGGAGGGACATGTAAAGGAAACATGCAGGGCCCTGGTGGCGCAGTGGTTGAGAGTCCGCCTGCCGATGCAGGGGACATGGGTTCGTGCCCCAGTCTGGGAGGATCCCACATGCCGCGGAGCGGCTGGGCCCGTGAGCCATGGCCGCTGAGCCTGTGCGTCCGGAGCCTGTGCTCCGCAACGGGAGAGGCCACAACAGTGAGAGTCCCGCGTACCGCAAAAAAAAAAAAAAAAAAAGGAAACATGCAACCGGAATTAGGGGTGAAAATTTGATAACGTTTGAAAATCCACCTGAAATATAAATGACTTAATATCAAAGGAGTTATGACTCCCAAATCTCCAGTGGTTGCACAGGGAGGGCACATGGGTGCGCCTAAGCCAGACAGTGTTACCAAGAAGAATGAAGCCAACCTCCCCAAGAACTTAAAGGCCTGGGCCACGTGTCATTAGTAGACGGCGTGCCTACTGAGGTCACACACTTTCTAGAGGGAGGCTAGGTTCTCTAAAGACACCTCAGATGGAAAAGGGACCTGAAAGATTCAAGTGCCAATTTTCAGCTTAGATCAAGAGCAAAAAACGCTGGTTCATTTTCTTGGCTGACGGCTACGGAAAGTACTTTAAATGAATAATTAGCACTTTTTTTTTTAAAATAAAGCTCTAGGGAACCACCTTGATTTTTAAAAAAATCAAGCCATTTATTCTTCATTGTGATTCTTAAGCCTTGCATAAGACAAGCAGGGTAATGACGGCCTTTTAGGTAAAGCAGCTTTATTACAATCATAGTTATAGGAGATGATAACTAGATAACTAGTTGGATTTCTGGCGTGATGTTACAGACAGGAAACTATAGCTCAAGTCCCCCATCGTTGCATTTGGAACAATTGCCAGATGTGTTCCAAGCAGACATTTGATTTAATTTTACAGGAAACTGATTTATCTCACTTTTTCAGCCTATCTGTGATAAGATTAGTGGGTTAAGAACACCTCCCGTGACTCAGGGAGCTGTACTAGGACCTCCTTTGGCAGAAAGGAGCTTCTGAGAATTGTCTGAGTTAGGCTGGTTTCCATCAAACCAGGGCATCTGTTTCTAGAATGAGTCACACCTCCTCAGGTGCAAAAGACAAAGCTTGATTCACCAGTTCACTCGAGCAAGGATTTATTGCTGGAAAGCCTCTTGAGGAAGGTTCGTTCCACACGGGGTATCCTTGGCAATGATGCTCAGTCATCTCTCCTCTCCTCCCCTTCAGCTCCTCTAACCTATGGCCCCAGATATAAACTGGTTTTCCCATCTTAGAGAGGGCAGCTTACCACCCTGGGTAGACGCCACTTTTCTGTAACCTCACGGATTGTTTTTTCCTTTTGATTTACCTTCTTAGCTCTTTGTTAGGTTAATGGGAATTTATGAGAACAGCAAAATGCACGGGCATATAAAAGAGAGCTCTTTAATCTTGGGACCACAGGACCTCAGACTAGAAGATGATTGGACAGGTTCCCCTGATTTTTAAAAATGTGATGAAAGGTTTGTGCCTTCCTAAGGCCACCAAACGTGATGGTAGCCGAGGCAAGGCAAGAACGCTTCACCATCCTCCCTGTCCAGGTATCTGTCCTTTTGTTACTTACCCTTCTTGGATACTCTGGGTGTGGAGTTTCTGCTTCAATCTTCCTTTTACTTCCTATCATTTACTATTTTCCTTTAGAACCATGTTGTGAAATAAACAACCAACTGTGAAAAGTAACCGGGGGGTGGGGGTGGGGGTGGATATCGCACCTTCTCTGCACTTGGGCTATCGACTTTGAATCTTTCATCCACCAGATAGTAGAATCTTCATGAATCTCTGCAAACTGGCAGCTTAATTTTACATTTCCAGAGTGGTCGGGGAACATCTCAGCCTGGATCTTTTTCAGTAATACTGGAGCTGGAAACAAGAAACTTGTAGGTCAGTGTTCTTATAAGAATTGCAGAGAGCCTTAGGGTGGGCAAGAGACTTTCCCATTTTATCACATTTAATTCTCACTACAATCCCAAGAGACAGGGATAATAATTATTACCCTCCATTTGGTGGGTGAGGGAATCTGGTGTCTGAGGGGAGACGGTACTTTCCTCAACAGATAGAAAATGAACAAGTCAGTAACAGGAAACTCCCACTTTTCATTACTTAAAATTCCTGAGTGAGGTCTGCAATGCACAAAGTGAAACAGAACTTGAAACTTTAAAAAAATTGACGGGAGGGATGGGGGTTGTAGATACCAAGTCTATAGGACCTGGGCCAAATAAAGATGCTTTTAGATGACTACCAGATGATCCAGGTCAAAAGTAAAGCTGGGGGTTAGGAAGTAGAATAAAATCTGGACTAGCCGAGTGATGTGGCTAAGCCCCCAGGTGTAAAAGGCAACAACAGTAAGTCATTTGCTGAAGAATATTCATCCATCTTTCCCCTCGATCACAGTTATCTTTGCAGAAAGATATCGGACATCACTGCAATCCATTAGGAGATCAATTTCATTAGCGAAAGAGAACTGTCTACTTGAATGAAATAGGAGCAATACACAATTCCCAGGGGTTAGGCTGAGCTCTTTTTAAATAAGGGACGAGAGGGTGGCACACCAGGTAAATGTGTAATTACTCAGGGCAGCCACTGGGCGGCAGCCTAGACAAGAGGAGGATGGCTGACACAGCCAGGTGGTCAGAATAATTTGGCAGGTAGAGGTTACTGGAAACGTGGTGTTGGTCTATTGCACACTGAGTTTCAAAATTACACAGCTTTGGTAACAAAATGTTATAGAATCCACAGGCAAGCCCAAAGTCATCAATACCGATGCTTTGTTGGCTCTGCTGCCTCAGATTCCACTACTGTGAAATCGTTCATGTGTTAAATGTGCCTCCCGTCTCTTGGCAACAGACTTGGCTTGGATAACAGTGCGTATTGAAAAGCTTGTTTTCTGCCCAGGAAGTAATAATGGGGCGCTTGGGGAACAAATTCTGGCATTAGAGAGTAGCTCAGGGTACTAACAATATTATGGGAGAAAGATTAAATATACCAAGTCCTTACTGACGGCAAAACTCATTTCACTTCATCTGGCCCTACCTAGCTACTGGTGCTAGGTGGTCTGGCCCACGGTGTCAAGCTCTTTCTCTAGAGTCTTGACCAAGCCCACTGCCCCACCTGGGACATATTTCCTCAAGGGCCCTTCCTGGGTGATTTGCTGACACCTAAGAGTTCCTAAGGCTGCCAACCCTGTCCACAACCTGTTGTAAGTTCTGAAGACAAAATTGGGGGAGGGGAATTCAGGGAAAGGCATAAAATGGGCAGAACTAAATGAGGGTCTAGGATAGGAAGCTGGCTTGGTCAGGAGGCCTCAGGGCTTTGGGAAAGGTCACCTGTCCGTGTGGGATGGAGGGAAAAAACAAAACAAAACAGAGGGAGCTAAAATGAGGCTCGAGAGGGAAGCTAGGTTTCTCTGCGGTGTATATTCCGGCCAAGTGTTGAGGGCAAAGGATAGAGAAGTCCCCTGTGACTATAAAGCTTTGCTTGTACTAAGCTTTGAATGTGGGAAAAAAGTTTACTCAAGTTCTATTTCTTTCAGAGTTATCCAAGTCATCCCCAACATCCCAACACACACACACTCCTAACTCCTCCCCACCCCACCCCCAGAAGGCTGTGCTCCCTGTGGCTGCAGCCCTTCATGCCTGGAGACGCAGCTCCGGAGATCACGTCCTCCAACGGCACCTGGATGGTCCTTTCTCCCACGGAAACAGACAAGAATTCCAAATTAAGATTTTTTTCCTCTGGGCTGAAACCACTTGAGATCTCTTGAAAACATGGTTTCATTCTCTCTAAATATGTTTTAAAACTCGGAAAGCAGTTTCGTGTTTGATCTTTTCAGCAGCAGGGGCTGTGGGCCCGTTTGCTGAGGTCTGGGAACACAGTAAGCACTGGGGTAAGAGGAAAAGCCTCTCCCCCGGGGTTAAGGAGGGCCGCAGCGCTCTGCTCCAGCTCAGGCAGGCACGTTACCTGGCTGCAATCTCTTCTGACTTCTGCCAGGTTTCATGGGAAGGGAAAGAGCTCAGGAAGAAGAGGCTGAAATCTGGGTGATGGGACGGAGTTTGGCATTGACTCGGTTCCCCAGGCGAAGCAGAATTGACTGCAGTTACCGGGGCTCTGAGCCTCAAGTGGTCTGAAACCTGGAACAGAGACCCGGGGGGGACTTCCCGCTCAAAGCGGAGGGCAAGTTGGAAAGAAACTTTATACTCAAATTTGGAAGAAAACCCAACATCCAATCAGCCACTTCAAATGAAAAAAAAAAGATTGAAAGGAGACTGCTGGACTGTACCTAAATGTTTTTCTGTCTATTTAATTACACTAATTAGCTACACTGATTAATGCTTGTTTCTTTTAAAAATTTTTTTGAAGGATAATTAAACAGAAAGGCGTAGTAATCACACTCCCTCAGTTAAGCATACCTACAAGGCAGCCTATATCAGTGGTCCTCCCAGCACATCACCCAAGAACTCGTTAGAAATGCGCTTTCTCCAGAATCAGGAACTCTGGGGTTGCGCCCAGCAACCTGTCTTAACAAGTCCTCTGTGGGATCCTGAGGCCGCTCAAGTTTGAGACCCAAGGGCCTACATGCCAGGCCACTGGTCACAGCCATAGCATCCGACGCCTCCCCAGTGGACACGCACCTTAACTGCAAGGGCTCAGGTGGACACACGAACTTGACATCAGGTCAACAAACCCAAACGTTAACAATAATAGGAAGCAACACAGCCTCACCTGTCCCTTCGCTTTTGCAAGGTGGTCTTTTGGAGTCTTTTTTCTCATCTGTGCGTGATACCGATGTTTCGAGTTCAGGACTCTTTTTAAGAAAGATCGAGTTCTTTCTGGTGTTTTCTTTCTCTTCCAATCTCAGCCTCAGGGTGGCCACCCTGGACAGAATTTTCTTCTTTACTCCCTCAGCTACGTGTCCACTCCCTGGGGTTTCTTGCTTCCCCTTGACCTCCTCTGACCCAGTCACTGCTGGAGGGACCCTGGGGAGGCAGCCAGCTTGGGCCACCACAGGGAGGACCTTCTCCTCCCTTGACATTTTCCCACAGCCAAGGGTGGAGCCCTGCTGGCAGGGGTCCTGCAGCATCTTAGGAACTTTCTCTGATGCACATTCTCTGGACATGAGTGTTGCTGCTGGGGAGCCAGATGTGCTTGTGGGTTTGGTTTCCCCAACTGGGGGCTCCTCTATTTTATGTTCCTCAATTTTGTGGCTTCTTGAAAAGCCTGTGATGCTTTCATCTAGAGATGAAGTAAAAAGCCCCCAAGTGAGACCACTAGAAGGGGGCACACGTTTCCCACACTCACTCTCAATAGCTCCCCTTTCCTTTAAGTCAGAAAACGCACACTGATGGTTTCTGGGCTCCACTAAATCGTTCTCAGGGAGGTCATGCCTTTGACGTGTGGAGCCGTGAGTATCAACTCCAGAGGCGGGAGTCATTCTTGCAAGACCGCTAGAAAGAGGTAAAGTGGGGGAAACGAATTCTGCTTTGTTATTTTTACTTCGTTCAGCCTCCGCTAAGCGCCTCTCACTGCCTTCTCGTATTTGGCTTCTGCCGCGTCCGGTTGGAGTCGTTTCCCCACCTTTGACAGGACCGGGGACAGGCAAAATGGCAGAGCGTACGTCCCCCTTTGCTCCGTCACGTTGGCTTTGTCTCGCCCCCTCTCCTCCGCTGTGCCCTTGGTCTCGGCTGACGGTGTTTTCTCTTGGAATGGCTTCCCCGCTTTGCTGGGGGCACGGAACTTGAAAGATGGACAGTTGGACTTCTACTCTCTGGCCCAAGTTTCCATCATTCGATTTACTCTCCACGCTGACGGCCCCCAGTGTGGATTCAGAAGGCTCTGGTGTTTCCACCCTGGCCCACTCCACACTCGTTTCATCAGTGGGATCTACAGAGGACTCTAAGATTTCAGGGCAGGTCAGGAACTGTTTAAAGAAGGAAGGGCGATCCATCTTGAGTTGGCTTTCCTCTTGGTTTTGACTGACACTCTTAACATTTTCCTTCCTTCCAGTTCTGGAAGCCTCTGATAGCAAGTCTGTGACACATAATTCATTTTCATCTACAGGGTCCACAGAGGACTCCAGGAGTCTGGGCTGGCTCAAACACTGGGAGGAAAGACAACTCCAGTTTGCATGGCCAGCTAGGTCTTCACCTTTATGGATTTCTCTGTTATTAGCAATTGCTGAGCCGGACTCAGCCTGAGGACTGCAGGCTGATGCTGTCTCAGAGGGGTCCAGTTCAGGCACGGCAGCATCAGTCTTTAGAACGTCAGGTACAGCCCAGACCCTACCAGGGATGAGACCAGGTTCTGACTCCTCGCACTTAGAATCTGTCAGTTGTCTTGGTGGCCAGGCTTCTGAAATGGAAGCCTCTAGAGTTATAATCTTCACCCGTTTACCTGCTTCCCAATATCCTGGACCGCTCTCTTTAGGCTCCCCCAGAAGGGTATTAGAGGGAGACGGAACATTACTCAGAGCCTGGCTATCATCTTCCGTTATAGATTCAGCCACCATGGGCACACGAGTCCCCAAGCCCGAGCTCTGTTCCCTTCCCTCCCTGGAGTTGGCCGATGAGTGGTCCAAGAGTACCAGGTTTATTTCCCCTGGTACAGCAGACGTCATGGGCAAGCTTTCTTGGAAATTTTCGTCAAGAGAACCCTGCTGGACACTCTGTGTTGTTTCACTTCCTTCTTCTTGGAAATTCTCTTCAAGGCTCCTGGTGTCTGCTCTGCCCACGGTCTGGCTCTTTCCAGACTGGTTATCAATCTGAAGAGGGGAATTGCTACAGAAATCCTCTCCCTCTGGGAGCTGAGGAACGTGGACGTGGATTCCTGATCCACTGGGAGCCACGCACGCTAGCCCTTTTGAAGATGCAGTTGTAGAACCATTTAAAATATGACCCAATTGTGCGTTGGAAGGAAGTTGAGAAAAATTGTCATCTGGTGCCCGAGTTGAGCTCTCGTCAGGGTCACCTACATGGCTGTTCCCAGCAACTGAAACAGGGAGGTATTTGGGTGGTTGGCCTTTGGTGGCAATGGTAACAGTGGATGTGTCCCCACTCTCCCCAGTCACCTCAAAACACTCAAGATTAGCAATTAATGTTGTTGGCTTCTCCTGAGGAAACTTCGCTGTTGAACTATGCCTGGCCGGTGTGTCTGCAGTGACCGGGGCACTGGAGCTAGAGCTCTCGTCACCACCTTCTTTAGACCATTCCAAAGAGTCATTCTCAGAAGACAGAGGCTGTCTTTCCTCGAGCCCACCTGAGTGACTGGGGCTCAGCAACCCCTGACCAGCCTTTACCATGGAGGCCAACATGGAGGTGGAACCCTCCACCTTGGAGAGATTTTCCCCGGTGGCACCTTTACTGGCTTTCTGTGAAATGTTCCAGATGAGAGCACCGATAAAAAGAGGGAACACTGCAGAGGTTCTCTCGTTGCTGCTTCCGTATGTAGACTGTGGAGGCTCAGAACCTTGTGTCTGAGAAAGAATATCCAGTGCCTTGTCATCAGAAGAACACAGATCAGATGCTTTGCTTTGACCTGCCAGCTCGAAGCCCACGGAGCAAATTTCTCGAGGCAAATATTTACCAGCTGGGGCTCCAACAGGAGCGCTCACAGTATCACACGCTTCTTGGTCACCTGCTTCAGGACGGCCTAGCACACACGCTGTTACTCTGTCTCTTGGCCCAGCACACGCAGTTTCCAAGGTGGGGACGGTATGTACAAATTCAGGGGAAGCAAGAGAGGGAGCCCGGGGCTCCCCGGGGTCAGCGCTGTTCTCCTGGGGGAGACGCGCCGACGGCTCACAGCGGGGCGTATTTTCACTTTTGGCTTCTGGGATGCTCAGCTCACACCCTAGGTCTCCCCAGGGACATCCAGGTGTGCTGTCTTCTCCATCTTGGTTTTCTTTGTGCCGTGGGCCTTGGGTACACCTTTCTACCTCCAGGTGTTGGGCCAATGATGCATTTTTCGTGTCGATGCCTCCTAAATTGGAGAAGGAATCTATTGTGGTCATAGTAAATGTGGACTCCTCCCCAGTAGGCTCTGAGAAAGCTGGCATTCGGCTGAGAGAGATTTGCTCCCTGACTGTTTCTTGAATTTGCACCTAGAAAATGAAAAGTGATATTAGTAGAATTGTTCCTGGGAGATCCCACAACAGGGCATAACTGCAATCCCAAGAGTGTTAATCCTTGATGACTATAATCTCAGACAATGAGAAGGAATGATTGAGATCTAGACACAAATCCCCAAACTCTAGCTATTAGAGACATCCTGAAGAAAAGTTTAAGCAACTGTATGTTCCAGGGGGTCTTGGTCAAATTCCCCATTAAAAGCAAAAGGCCTCCTGACAATCATGTAATGATTTCTTGCCCATCTCGCAGGAAAAAAAGATGGAATTACATGTTAAATTACATGTTAACTTCTTTGACCGTCACAAGAGTTTGTGAATCTTTTCAGAAGGAAATTTCACATAACCGTAACAAAATATGCAGTGCTCGGCTTCCCTGGTGGCGCAGTGGTTGAGAGTCTGCCTGCCGATGCAGGGGACGCGGGTTCGTGCCCCGGTCCGGGAAGATCCCACATGCCGCGGAGCGGCTGGGCCCGTGAGCCATGGCCGCTGAGCCTGCGCATCCGGAGCCTGTGTTCCGCAACGGGAGAGGCCACAACAGTGAGAGGCCCGTGTACCGCAAAAAAAAAAAAAAAAATGCAGTGCTTGTAAAGCAGCAATGAGCACACTTTGTCCCCCGAGTAGGCCATCTTGCTGGTTAATTACTAAAGAGGCATGTCTTTTGAACCCACCTCTAATGAAGTAATGGAGTTGTGATTGGCCTTCAGCACTGCCAATCATTTCCGCCCCAGGAAGGTTATAAAATCTTGAAGCGCCTCACCCACTTTAAGACAGATGCCCTGCGGCAGGCAAACCATATCCACAAGACGTAGGGGGTTCAGGACTTCTTGGGTTTTGGGGAAGAGATATACAGACAGGGGAAGAGAAAGTGAGGAAAGGGGGAGGACAGAATAAATGTCACTTTCCGAGGAGTGAACCCATCATGGTACTATCTGACTGTCCTGCGACACTGGATATTGTTCAAAGAAGTAAACTCAGTCTAAATTCTTGCCTCTTGAAACTTTTAGCTCATTGATTATTTCGAAACATATGAGAATTATGCCCAGCCAAGGAGAAGGGACTCGCTGATCTGGGACAGGCACCTCCTTCTTTGCCCCCAGGACTCCTGCTTTGAAGCAGCCCCGTTCAAACGTGCGGGAATCGATGACTGGGCTTACAGAGGGGAGGAGAGTCTCTCCCCCAGCGCACGACAACGTAGAGCTGAAATACACGTAGCTCCAGGGTCCTGACGCTTATTCCCATCAATCACTTGTGAAAATCAGTCAATCCCTTTACACACCGTCAGTAGGAAACAAGACAACAGTGTACCACTCCTGTTTTCCACACTCCCCAAGGCTGCCTGCAGCCAACGATTCATCTCTCCTTTTCTCCTGCAAGGTACCCTGATGTTCATTTAACTCATTTGGTTGACATAAAAGTGCTGAATAAGAAATTTAGTTTCCTGTGCTATAAATTCCGTGAGTGCTAGGACCATTCATCAATTCAAATATTTATTGAATACCTCCAACGTGCTAGAAAGTATCCCAGGGGATGGGATACAATACAGGCAAAATGCCCATCTGCAGGGAGCTCCCGTTCTAGGCTGTTTAAGGCCCGGTACAGTGGTTGGCACCTAGCAGGGGCTCCATAAACACTTCTTGAAAGAATCAGTAAATGAATGAACACCACGCATGAGTCAGATCTACTCAACTTCCCCCATTAAACCTCTAAATTTGAAAGGGTTTGAGCTTTCATCTGCTTCTGTCTTCGGGACAACTCTCTTTTAAGAGACTTCTAGCCACAAGCAGAGGCACTACTGGTTCACATCCTGTGTTTCTAAAGGAACTCTATCTATTTTTTTCCATCATATGAAAATGGAAGAGGGAAAAGAAATATCTGGTAAATAAGTTTTGATGTTTGTTTTTGTTTTTTTAAGTGTCCAGGACTTTAATGTGTTCATGGTTTCCCCTCTATACCTGAACATCTATAACGTGTAGAGAATGTTCTTTTCGTTTGCTAATTTGGGTTTTTTGTTTTGTTTTGTTTCGTTTTTTTGAGCTATAGCACAAATCTACTGAACTATTAAAAGCATAGAAAGCATAGGGCTTCCCTGGTGGCGCAGTGGTTGAGAGTCCGCCAGCCGATGCAGGAGACACGGGTTCGTGCCACGGAGCGGCTGGGCCCGTGGGCCATGGCCACTGAGCCTGCGCGTCTGGAGCCTGTGCTCCGCAACGGGAGAGGCCACAGCAGTGAGAGGCCCGCATACCGCAAAAAAAAATCATAAAAGCATAGAAAGCATGGGTAGCCTCCTGGTCATGATTTGAGAGGTGTAGGGAGATTATCTGATCGAAAACACCAGGACCCTCTCCTGAGCCTTCCTCCCTGCCTGAGCTTCCACTAGCTATGTCAGCCCTTTAAGATCTTGTCATCATCACAACATCAGTGCCCGACATTTAAGGACTAGCTGCCACGTGTAGAATTCTCTGCCAGGTACTGGACAATTTTTTCCAAAGGGCTCCAGTCAAAAAGCCACTGTGTTACTAACTGGGACGCTACCCACCCATTATTGCTAACTAGCGTATCAGAGTTGTAGGCTGATACACCTGGAGAAGATGAAACACAGGAGAAGTAAGCTTTGATTAGGGTGGTTTGGTCATTGGGATATATCATAACCATGGTGTATCATGCCTTGACTTACAGGAGAGTCCTGTTCCTACTAAGGTAGACTGATTCCTCCCCTCTCTACCTTTTAAACTAAAATCCTACTTTAAAATAGCCTGGTGAAGCTCCACACATAAAGAAATATGGCG
This sequence comes from Leucopleurus acutus, assembly GCF_964270905.1. Classification (NCBI taxonomy): domain Eukaryota; kingdom Metazoa; phylum Chordata; class Mammalia; order Artiodactyla; family Delphinidae; genus Leucopleurus; species Leucopleurus acutus. Next base: position 16,728,635 of record NC_139155.1, on the reverse strand, counting down.
AATCCTTGACCATGTAAAATTCATCCACTTGAGTATTTACTGAGCACCTACTATACACCAAGCTGTTCTAAGGACTGGAGAAGCATCAGTGAACATAGAAGACTGCTGGCCTTTTGGAAGTTAGGTTCAAGCAAGCAGCCATACAAATTGGTTCACTGCTGATGTGAAACTCCATAAAATGTGATTGTAACCAATGGACGTTCTCAAAGCAGAGCTTTTCACAGTCCAGTGCATACTTGCTGAGGCTCACAGCATTGGTTCCAAGGGCAGCCTCCTCGGAGGCCAACTCAGAGAAAGGGAAACCACAGGCTCACACCTTCCAAATGAGTCAGACCTTTCTTTCAGCGGGAGATCTCTTAGTTAATTATGAAAGAACTCCAGCAAACGATTCTCCTGCTGCTCAGCTATTCTCATCACGGAGTGAGTGGTGAGACTCAGGTGCTTTTGTTATGTAGGAAAATTATCCTTATTCAGGTGAGGGGGAGGAGAGTTTAGGGCTCTTGTCGGAAACCCATCGTGGTGTGTGGACTCAGGACTGGCCGCCTGGGCTTCAGCTTAATCACGTATTGCATTCGTGACCCCATGTAACCTCTTTTTGGTTTTTTTTTTTTTTTTGTGGTACGCGGGCCTCTCACTGCTGTGGCCTCTTCCGTTGCGGAGCACAGGCTCCGGACGCGCAGGCTCAGCGGCCATGGCTCACGGGCCCAGCCGCTCCGTGGCATCTGGGATTCTCCTAGACCGGGGCACGAACCCGTGTCCCCTGCATCGGCAGGTGGACTCTCAACCACTGCGCCACCAGGGAAGCCCTCCATGTAACCTCTTTAGCCTCACTGACCCTCCGTCTCTTCCTCTAAGGCTAACCACACGCACGTCAGCACTATCCTGTCGAGTGCCTGGCACTCACTGACATTTGTTTCCCTTGTTCTGTGAATCCCGCACTGCAGGGATCTTATCCATCAAGTGGAAGAGAAGGAATCAGTGGTGACCTTCCTTTTACTCCTGGAGCAGGACTGTTTGTTAAATTCCATCCATTTGGCCATTAGCACAACTTGTCAAGAACTGCTGTTTATCTTCCCCCCCACACACACGTTGTCTCTTCAGCTGGATTATAAGCCATCTGAGAAGAGGGATCTTATCTCATGCCACCTTCTATTGTTAGTCACTGAAATTAGTGTCATGCACTTCGTGGCATCCAGGACACTCCCTCTAATGATGAAGATAACCCTGCACATCACGGGGTGGGTGAAGAGACAACACACCTTCCATGGGATCCACGGGAGACACAATTAGGGGCAGAATTTCTTGGAAAGGCTAACAGCTGGAAACAATGTGATTGTCAAATCAGGCATGTTGGATAGAGGAGGGGTTGGAGACGGTTGTGCAAGCAGAATTAAGTTTCAAGCTTCACGCTGCTTTCAAAACCAGCTTTGGAAGTGTTACTCTTTGGTCTACCCCTCCCGCTGCTGGTACTCATTCATGTTTATTCACTCAGTAATAGAGTCCTTACTATGTGCTAAGGTTCTAAAAAAATTCAGCAAAGAATAACAAGTCCTGCCCTCAGAGCTAGTGAGGAAGCTGATAAAGAAGCAGTCATGGGCTTCCCTGGTGGTGCAGTGGTTGCGGGTCCGCCTGCCGATGCAGGGCACACGGGTTCGTGCCCCGGTCTGGGAAGATCCCACATGCCGCGGAGCGGCTGCACCCGTGAGCCATGGCCGCTGAGCCTGCGCATCCGGAGCCTGTGCTCCACAATGGGAGAGGCCACAGCAGTGAGAGGCCCGCGTACCGCAAAAAAAAAAAAAAAAAAAATCCCTGCAGTGCAAAAACCAGAGGGTGCTCTCTTAGGTATCAGTTCTTAGATAATTCTCGGACAGTCCAGTGCGGTCTCAGGAGACCTCTCTACTGATGAGAGCGCGCAGGTGTGGCAGACGTTGCTGATCCTCGACCCCCTCCTCCCTTGCCACCTCCAACTAGAGGAGGCTAGAAAACCACGTATGCTCCCAGCCTCCTGCATAGCCATTAGTCAGTTCTGGCTAATGATGTAAGGGGAATTCCACTAAGGAGCTTCCGGAGAAGCTTTGCTTTCCTTATATAGAAGGCACAGACACGGTAGGTACCTTGCCTACCCCCTTCCTTCTTCCTGTGACGAACTTGTGATGCCTGGTGCTGCAGCAATCAACTTGCAGTCACAAGGCAACCAGCACGAGAATGAAAAGCCCACTACAGCTGGTGGAGCAGAAAGGATGGACTTGGGAGCTGGTAGGTATCCTCAAGCCACTGGATCAACACCGAGGGCCTTCTACCTCTAGACTTCTTGTGAAGGGAACAACAAAAGTCCATATGTTTGAGGCCACTGGTAGTTGGTTATTCTGTTAACAGCATCTAAAAGCTTTCCTACTGGATGCTAGAGGAAAGGATATGGCTGAAGGGTGAAGGAAAGGGCACATGAGATTCACCTGGAGCCCTTCGACAGGCAGGGATCAGCGTGAAGGACAGTGTCACAAAGGGCACCGGGTGTGGCTCCTGGACAGGGTGCTGGGGAGCTGGTCAAAATGACAAGGGATCGATAGGGCCTGGGGCAAGGTGAACGTGAAGTAGAAGGTGGGCGGTGGGAGGATGGGGAAATGTGAAAAGATGGATCAAAGGAGAGGCCATGGTTCTAAAGGCCACATTCAACCGCCCAGAGCCAGGAGAGGGTAAGCCCGTCAGCTCCTGGCTTCAGCTGGGCAGTCTTGCCATAGACTGCCATGTCCTCCCACCGCCCAGAGCCAGGAGAGGTAAGCCCGTCAGCTCCTGGCTTCAGCTGGGCAGTCCTGCCATAAACTGCCATGTCCTCCCGTGGGACAATTTAACTCCTGTTTCTTTTTAGATGTTCCTTATCTGGACTCGATGCAAATAGCACCATGTCCCTCAATGGTTATCTATACATCAGTCTCCCCCTGGGGTTCCAGGAATCTTTAAATGGGAGTTCCCCCACTCCCCAGCCAGCCTGGGCTGGCTGCAGCCTCGCCCACTGGCTAACCTTTCCTAAGTGTCTGCTGAGCCCTCACTACGGGGCACAGCGTCATTTGTCATTCAATAGAGCAAATCCACACCACCTGGGGCTGGGAAACTGAAAATAGCCTGGTCTCCAGCCAAGGAAAGCTTAAAGGCAAACTAGAACATTTCAAGAACTTGAGTTTATTTTTAGGAGTTGCTGGGATGCCCAGAAAGGAGCTTCACTGAAGGCTTTGAATGTTAAAAGAACACGAAGTGGAGGACACACGTCTAAAGTCCCCAATCCTGGGAATTCCCTGGCAGTCCAGTGGTTAGGACTCTGCGCTTTCACTGCCGAGGGCACGGGTTCGATCCCTGGTTGGGGAACTAAGATCCCACAAGCAGCGTGGCACAGCCAAAAAAATAAAAAAAAAAAAACCCCAAACCCTGAAACACGCTCCTCACTTGACCAGCCCTTCTCCATTCAAGACCCTCCTGGGAGGCATGAAATCTTCAGCCGGCTGGGGTTATAATCCTGCCTGATTTCCTGGGAAAGAAAGAGTTTGTAAAACACCAAATTGATTTCTTGGGAGAGGACTGCGTTTCCATGACGCATACCATTTCCCAGAGCTAAGGGGCTCCGTGCACCAGCGCAATCTTTGCCTGGTAACATGGTGAGCCAGAGTCCCAGAGCCCAAGCCAGAAGCTTGTGTTTTTGTGCATCTCAGGTGACGTAAGTCTCAGCACCACTACTAGTGATAATCACCAAGCCCTGTGTAGCCCTTAGCACCCAGCAGGCACTGCTCTAAGCGCTTTACAGGCGTTAATACGGTTAATGTTTGCAAAATGGTATAGACATGTATGACTTTGGGACTTAGGGTTGTGTAATGTTAAGGAGAAATACCAGCTATTCTAACACATAAGACCATCTCATGGTAAACTCCCAAGTACAGTGGTCCACAAAAGCAACTGTCTTCCTTTCCCATATGGGCATCTTTGTTTTCCTGCATCTGAGAGTTTGCTGGGTGATGAGAGGAGAGCCTTGATTTCCACATATGCAACTAGGAGCTATGCCAACATAAGAAAAGTGGAATTGGGAAGGCTAATGATTTTTCTTGAATACCACCATGCATTTCTGAGCACTCTTCGTGTTTCTTGCTATGTCCCAAACAGACTGGCACTTGGATGACGAGGTGAAAGGCAAGTGGAGCAGGGTGATGGATGGAGCAGGGGGCCTCAGAAAAGCCAGGCGTTTATCCTGGATGCACTGCCTCATGGGAAATGGCTTTGGTGAAGTCACTGGATCTGAGGCTGTTTCTTCCACAGTAAAATGAGGGTTGGAGAGTACCTCTTGGCCCTCGCTAGCTTTGGTGTTCTATGACCTGCTGCCACGGAAACAATACAAACATTGAAGTGAGGCTTAAACCTCACCTTCCACTTAGAGCAGCTTTTAACTCCTAAGGCTTCTAGATCTACCTCGACTACCTATGAGGGTTGTTAGGGGAAAGGACACATACGTAGAGTGATTCAGGACAAGCCAGTGGCGGCCCCAGGGAGGATCAGGAAAGAGACAGAGTGGGCTGGAGAACGCTCCCCGATTCCTAGCTCTTGTCTCTCCTCTATGTACTAAGTGCCCCATCTTTTTAGTGGGCTGCACTGTGTCCGCATATGGGCCCTGAATTGATCCTGCAGCATTCTAGAGGCCCACAGACCTAGTACATGGCAATGAAAACCGTCACGGCCACACAAGGGAAGACCAGCAGCTGTCAGCCTCTAAATGTGCTAAATCCTTTTTGGCGTTGAGAAAAATTATGGCTTCTTTCACCCAGAAAGTCTCGTTTTCCCCACAGTCTTTCAAAGAATCAAGAGCTTCCAGACCCACTTGAGTCCCTTGATTCCCTCCTCCAGGCCCCTGAGGCCACAGAGGGAATCCCAGCTGCGGGTTCTGAGCTAGGAACATACCCAGCTGTGGCATTATTCCCACAGACCAAACTTCTCTGCAGATTTCGGACTAGATAACAAGGAGGGGCGGAGGGAGGGGTGGTGTTAAACCTTAGGTTCCAGAAGAACATTCGCAAAAATCCGTCTCCCTTTACAGTTTCTAGAATGTGTGAGCAAAACCAAAACCTAGTAGCAGTTACCGTACTACCCTGACAATAATACATGGTACAGAGCCAGTTCTTGTAAACTTTAGAAACAGGAAATACTTGTCATGGTTACTATGCTACTTGCCTATTCAGCGAGGCTTCAAAGTGTACAGGGGTGATGCTACTTGGCACTTGGAACAGCTGAACATGAGCATAGAGCAGGTTGCCTGTCTTGGACGGCCATTACCAAAAATGAAAAAATGTAGGCCTGGGGCTTGAAGAGTCCCTTACAGGCCATGTACTTCAAGTAAGCAGCAGGACAGCTACAGGTCCTTAGGCTAGGCTTCTGGTTAAACAGAAAATATCCCCCAAAAGAGCACAGTTCTAGGAGGGCAGCCGGCAGTTACCCAGCCGGCTGTAACAGTTACCCGATTAGAATCAGAGACAGCTTCTTCAGCAGGAGACGCAAAGTTCCCTGGACAGTGAGATCCATGAGGGGAGGACAGGGTTAGTCTTACTCATTGTGGTGCAAGGCACATAGTAGGTGCTCAAAAATAGGTCAAAGGAGTGGACATCCAACCAGTCTGTTCTTGGTCCCGTGTCCCTTTGCCGACAGAGGCAGGGAGGGTTTGTCCATCCCTTCAGAGTCTGGTTCTCGTCTAATTCTATCGAGACATTGATCTTCTATCCGCTAACCTGCCCGAGGGTCCTGTGCTTTGGTTAATATGTACTTGCCGCTAAACTAACTCTTCTTCACCGCTAATGACTTGGTGCTGAGTTGGCCTCAATCTTTAGATTGAAATGGAAGCCATCTGTTCTCTTTTGAGAAGAAGTGTCTCTCATTTCATCTATGAGAAAATGAGGTTCCCAATACAAACCCCAAAGAAGACATCAGCATGGTTGTACCATGGACACCAGGCACTGAAGATGGGGGGAACAGGGTTGTGAATTTACAACATGCAACCAAAGGGTTAAGTTTAAACACCCGTACTTTAAAGATGAAGGCAGTCAGAGGCAAGGTGGGAATGGGGAGGGGCAGGTGCAGATTAGAAATTCAGGAACCTCTTTTGATGGAGCCGTCAGAAATCAACTTTCCCCTTGTAGACAGAAAAAGAATGATTCACCAAGAAGCTTCTGGAGGGCTTACCTGGTGGCGCAGTGGTTGAGAGTCCGCCTCCCGATGCAGGGGACACGGGTTCGTGCCCCGGTCCGGGAAGATCCCACATATCGCAGAGCGGCTGGGCCCGTGAGCCATGGCCGCCGAGCCTGCGCGTCCGGAGCCTGTGCTCCGTCCGCAACGGGAGAGGCCACACAGTGAGGCCTGCGTACCGGGGAAAAAAAAAAAAAAAAGAAGCTTCTGGAAAGCTGAAGTTATTGGGGGAAAGACTTTAAAAACAAAGAAAATGTCTAGGACTCACTGATTTGGAGCTAGAAAGCAAAAATATACTGAGCTGGTATTTGTACCTGTGGTGAAGATTCATACATAGGACTTCGTGTATGTGTGAGCAAACGCATTCCCTTTATGCTTTTTCTCTAGCACTGATCATGTCGTCCTCATAAGCCCCCAGTCATGTAGCGGTTTGGGGGATGAGTGGAGAACAGTTCTCTCTCACTAAGCAGCCTCTGGTAGGTGGGTGGGGACTAGCTAGGCCCCGTGTCCCAGAAGGGAAGCAGGGAAACAGCTCCCGTCCTCACGGTTTCCCTCGGTTTGTTCTAACCCAACCCCGAGGTTAGGGGAACTCGAGGTGGGATTACGTGCCCCCATGAGCCCCGACTCCGTCAGCCCTTTTGTCCCAGCATCTGAGGGCCAGGTCCCCTCGTCCACACCCTCACACACTCCCGATTTCCGATTGTGCAGGTAAGACTGTTCTAAGAAGAAAGGAACTTAGAAATCTCAATAAAGCCTGACTTTAAAGATTACTGCCCTGCTTAAATGAAAATAAAACCAAACACCTGTTTTTTATGTTTGCTTTCCTCCGTACAACTCTAATCACCATCCCCATGTCATCCCCAAGGCACCCCCCTCCCCCCAGTCCCGAGATGCTTTGGAAGAAAATTGAGGCAGAAGTGGAGAGACAAGAATTTTTTCTAGTAATTCCCTGTACCCACCGTTGGCAACTAGGGCTTCTTCCTAGGACTTCGGAAATAAATTACTACAAACTGGTTAACTTAACAGAGCACCCATTCCCTTAGTTCTGGAGGCCAGAGTCTGGAATCAGGGTGTCCCCAGAAAAGAATCTTTGTCTTTGGACCTCAACTAATGACATCTGCACGGAACCTAATTTCTCTCACGTTCTGAGGTTCCAGGTGCATATGAACTTGGGGGATGCTTTTCAATCCACTACAGCAACCCACTTTTCCCCAGGCTTCCCCTCTGGCCCTCCTTCCCCGCAGCCTGCCATCAACGGAGGATAAAACTCAGTACAACGGGGAGTCCATCCCTTGCCCCTGCTCCGCTTTTGCTATTGAACCAAATTCCCTCGCCTAAAGCCCAAGCCGCCAAAACGCCCAGCCCCCAGTTTGTGGAAGTTTCTCCGTGAGGCAGCCTAGCGAGGAGACCGCGGAACAAGCCTCAGAGCTGCCTCGCCGGAGGCCAGGGGCTCAGGGTATTTATGAGATTGAAGCAGGGCGGCCTGAGGCACGGGGAGGGTGGGGAAAGGTGATTGGAAATAAGAAAAAGGTGAGACACTTGTTCTCTCCACGTTCAAAAATGGAGGCTCTTCGCACGATCTGAGGGTGGAGCTTTCGGCCCTCTGACGTCAAAAGGTCACTGAGCGGCCACTCGCGCATGCCCAGTTGGAGGGTGGGTGGTCCTAACCAGTCTCAACCAGCTCAGCTCCAACTAGACACAGCTGCCTCCAAGTTCCTGGAAAACATCTTATTGTTTATGCTACGTGTCGTTTGGAGGACTTCCCCGGTGGCGCAGTGGTTAAGAATCCGCCTGCCAACGCAGGCGACCAGGGTTTCAGCCCTGGTCTGAGAAGATCCCCCATGCCACGGAGCAGCTAAGCCCGTGCGCCACGACTACTGAAGCCCACGCACCACAACTACTGAAGCCTGTGTGCCTAGAGCCTGTGCTCTGCAATGAGAATCCCGCGCAACCCAACGAAGACTAGCCCCTGCTTCCCGCAACTAGAGAAAGCCTGCGCGCAGAAACGAAGACCCAACGCACCCAAAAATAAATAAAGTTTTTTAAAAGTGCCGCTTGGAAGTCATGAAAGTCTTTTGTATTAACAGTGAAAACAACCTTGATTGGTGAAGGCAGGTGAACTGGACTTGACTGATAATTACCCACGGCTTCACCCTCCGGAAGGCTGGTGTTCTAGAGCCCAGCCTTCCAGACCCCGTAATTAGCATCAACCATTTCAGACTGTTCTTGGAGGGACCTGTCTGTGCCGGAGCCCCAGGCTCTCCCATCTGTGATGGAGAGGCAGTGACTGGGGAGTCCCATATATTTGTAGTCAGATTTAGACCCTGAACTAGAAATTTAGAAGATGAAGGGGTAAACAGTTTTCATGATGGTTATTTTCCCACCCAACGCTATCAGTTTGATGGTAAATGCGAAAGCACTTGTTTTTAAACCATCACTTTAAAAAAAGGCCCGAAATCGCAAGGCAGTATCAAAATACCTGTGCTGACTCAGAAAGATAATTTTTCAAGCATCAGCAGAAAGGGGAACTTACAGAATTTGCAACTTTACCTCCTGCCCTGCCCCTACGCTCAGCTCTATAAATACAGCGGAGGCCGTAAATTGGAGGGGGTGGGGGAATACGACTTCTCCCCCTTCTGTCTTGCCTCTGTACGTAGATTTAATTCAGTTCGACAAATAATATTGACAGGCACTGTGTTTGTTCTTGGCATTTACAGATGAATTAGACCCAGTGCCTGTCTCCACGTAGCTCACAGAGTAACAGCCCAGCTGGGCTTACAAACAGCTAAAATATACAGTGAATGCTAGCAGAGAGATTAGGAATAAAATGTTATGGGAGAGATTAAGTTTCCTTCAGGGAGAGGAGAAGGGACAAGGGTAGCAGAGAAAGATCCAGAATCTGCTGCCTGTGCATTTACATTTATTAATTCCTTCATTCCTTTATTCAACAGAGAATCGTGGAAAGCTCTGTACGTGCCAGGCCTCACCCTACCTGCTGGGGAAATCCTATCACCAGAAAAGATTCTGTCTTCTTAGAACCTGAATTCTGTGTAAGGAGGTAGACAAAGCCAAGGAGGTCAGAAGATACTCTACAAGGAGAGATGATGGAGGAAACAGCATGAACAAAGGCACTGGGGTATCCAAAGTGCCCATTTATCTGGAATGACTAGGATTTGGGAAGGGTGGGAGCAGGGAGACAGCCGAAGGAGCCCACAGTCTTGTTCTGGAGACTCCTACACATGGCACAGATTTATTCCTATAGCAAGAGGGTCCATCCAAGTTTGACAGGGGCTAGGAAAGTAATATTGTCATTGGTCTGAACAAGGGAATGATATTCCCAGATTTAGGTTTCAGGAAGATTGTTGCAGTAACATGAGAGTATCTTAGAAGAGAAAGACAGTGGTCCAAGGAGTCTATTGCAGTGGTCTAGATAAAATTATGAAGATTGGGCTACAGTGGTGGCAGAAGGATGGAGTGTGTTGTGGATGGAATTGTGTCCTCCAGAAGATATGTTCAAGTTGTAACCCCTGGCACCTGTGTATCTAACCTTATTGGAAAATAGAGTCTTTATAGATGTAATCAAGTTAAGATGAGGTCACACTGGATTTGAATGGATCTCAATCCAATGACTGGTATCTTTATAAGAGGGAAATTTGGACACAGAGACACACAGGGAAAATACCATGTGACCATATAGGCAGAGATTGGAGAGATGCAGCTACAAGGATGGCCAGCAGCCATCAGAAGCCAGGAGAGAAGCATGGAATGGCTTCTCCCTCAGAGAGAGCCTCCAGGAGGAACCAGCCTTGCCAAAACCTTGATCTCAGACCTCTGACCATCAGAACTGTGAGAGAATAAGTTTCTGTTGTTTTAAGCCCCCCAGGGTGACAATCTGTTATGGCAGCTCATGGAAACCAATAGGGAGAGGAAGATTCCGACTCAGGAGACACTGTAGAAGGAAAATTGACAGGATTGGGGGACTGGTTAGATGTAGGGATTGAAGATGAGGAGGACATCAAGGACCATTCTCGGGCTTCCAGCTCAGGGAATTGCGTTATAAGCTCTTGTCGGACTGACACACCTGTTTGCTGGAATACTTGATACACTAAGTAGGTGCTTAATAAATATGCATTAAATAACAGGTGTTGGCAAGGATGTGGAGAAAAGGGAACACTTGTTGGTGGGAATGTAAATTGTTTCAGCCACTATGGAAAACAGTATGAAGGTTCCTCAAAATTTTAAAAATAGAACTACCATAGGATCCAACTAGTCCATTTCTGGGTGTTTATCTGAAGAAAATGAAAACACTAATTTGCAAAGATACATGCACCCCAATGTTCACAGTAGCATTATTTACAATAGCTAAGATATAAAAGCAGCCTAAGTGTCTATCAACAGATGAATGGATAAAGAAGTGGTTTATACACACACACACACATACACACACACACACACATATATATATAGTGGAATACTACCCAGCCATGAAAAGGAATGAAATATTGCCATTTGCAACAACATGGATGGATCTGGAAGGTATTATGCTTAGTTAAATATGTTAGACAAAGACAGACAAACACTGTATGTTTTCACCTATATGTGGAATCTAAAAAAAATAAAACAAATGAACAAATACAACATAACAGAAACAGACTCACAGAAAGAACAAACTAGTGGTTCCCAAAGGAGAGAAGCGTGGGGGGGAGAGGCAAAATAGGTGAAGGGGATTAAGAGGCACAAACTACTAGGTATAAAATAAATAAGTTACAAGGATGTAATGTACAGCACAGGAAATAGAGTCAATATCTTATAATAAATTGGTATGGAGTATAATGTATAAAAATATCAATTGACTATGTTGTACACCTGAAACTAAAATAATATTGGGAGTCCACTATACTTCAATAAAATAAAGAAATAAATAAACATGAGTTAGCTCAGCTACCATCTTTGGGCTCGAACAGAGCCTCTGTACAACTTAGTTCTTTGTGTCGAAGTTGTGCAGGGGGGATGGAGATAAGGCGAAGGCAGTGTGCCCGGGGCTGCCAGGAGGAGCAGGGTGGGCGTGGAATCGTGCCGGTGTGTCTGGGGAGGTACACTGGACATCGCAGCGAGTGGAGTGTGATGGGCCCCACGGTTCATCTCTCTCTCTGTGTCACCACAGGCCACATCCTGACCTCTGCTCCTCCAGCCCCGATGAGAAGACCGACTGCAACATCTCAGACTGCTCCTCTTCCCACCTGGTGTGGGGTTCCCTCCCCTGCAACCTGCCAGGTGTCCCCAGACCCCAGTCCTCTTGAGGATCCTGCCTGGGGTCCTCAGGACCAGTGTCCCTGTCGCCTCCACTGGTCCTTCGGATCAGCGACAGGCCAAGAAGCTTCTCGGCCTCCCTTTTCCCGGAAGTGCGGAGACTCTCCAAGGACCTGGCTGGGGAGGGGCGTGGTTAACTAGCCTGGTCCATCCCACATTTGTAGAACGCCAGCTCCACACACGACGCGAGGCCTGCAGTGTGTCATCTCAGCAAGGGACGGGTCAAGAGGATGGGAACTTTGAAGAACCACAGGAAATAGGAGGTTTGAGCTGATCTGAGCCTTTCTGCGGAGAAGATATTCAAAATCTAGGAAGGAGGATGACACCGGAAGCGCCCCAGGAGAAGCCGGCTGCTCCTTTCCCTGTTTCTTCCCTGCCTTCAGGATTCCTGCCCTTGCCCTTCGCGATGAAGGTAACCGAGGAGAGAAACTGGGGCGTAAGGGAGCGTAAGGGGTGGCGGCAATGTGCTCGGGCTCGGGGGGCCCCCCCTGCTGCTTTGTACCTTTGACTTTCTCTGAGTTCAAATCCATCAGTATCTTTTCAAGCCAATCCTCTGCGTTCCTGGATCCTCTGAAAAGGGCAGCACAGTAACAATTACGAAGGTCAGGTTAGGACATGGAATTAGCGCATTCATCAGCTCAGAACCCTCTCACCCTCCTTCAATCTCTGTGCTGACACTCCTACCCCATGAGTCCCCTTGCGAGGAGAACCGCCACTCGGAAATCTGAGATGGGGAGATGGAGAGGACGCAGCAAGACCCTGACAGATGTGGGACACTTCTCACTCCCCTTCCTATCACCTCGCTGTTGAAGGAATCTTACTCCATGGTTGCTTTTCTCCTTGTATCTCCTTCGTGCTCTCTCCCCAGTCAAGCAGATGAGGTCATTCCTCACCGCCTCAGGGCGGGATGTGGTGAGGGAAGAACAAAACCAGCCTGTATTCTAGACTCTGACCTCCTGGGCATCAAAATGCCTAAAATGTCAGGGGGATTTAGAGGATTTTCAGAACAGTTAGAAGATTCAGAGAGGCCTGACCCCCTTCCTAAAGCATCACCCCTCCCTCTCTGTCCTGCCTTGTCTGTCTCTATAGCACCATCACTGCTGATGATACAGGTACCTCTGTTTATTGTCTGTCCCCCCACTAGAAGGTAAGCACCCTGGGTTGGGGCGGGGGACTTCACTTGGCTCACTGTTGCATCCCTGGCACGTAGAAAGAGGTCTAACATAGAGTGGGTGTTCAATTAGTATTTGCTGGATGAACAGAGTATTTTGAGCAGAGACAGACTTCCCCTGGTGAGAGAGAGATCTGCTGGCCTGGGAGCAAAGGAGAGGAAAGAGGCACCTGGTGTGTCTCTGCTCCCAGCTTCCAGGAGAGAAGGGCAGTGTTCTTGCCAGAGAGGTAGCAAGAGCCCCGGCAGACAGCGCTGCGTGGGATCTCCCAAGGTGGGCCATCAGGCCCCTGGTGTGGCACAGAAAAAGCAGGAGACCTGAGGCTGCATGGCCCAGGGTAATGGTCACCTCTCAGCAGTGACCTCAGTGGACCAACAGCACCAGGACAGTATATGGACAGATGTCACAACCCTGCAGAACAGGGCAGGAGGACCTCCACAGACTCAGGTGAACGTTTCCCGCAGTCTGCATATGCGTGGCTCAAAATGGGAGAGTTACGGTAATTTCCTTAGAGTAATGGGGAGCTGGGCTTGATTCCAGCCACCTGTTTGTGAGGCCCCTGGGTCTTGCTGGACACATGTGCCTATACCCCTTCTGTTAGTGACGTGAAGAGAGGTGGAAGGACAGGGGAAGGACCATGTGGTTATTGTATATACGTGGGAAGCAAATGAAATTTCAGACTAGTGGAGGGTTTTTTTGGGTGGGGGGAGGGTGCAGGTGTCCAAAGCTATTTTGAGCACAGCAGGAACATTCCGTCATTTGCCCAGCACGGAGCTGGGTCTCTTCCCACTCCGCAGGTCAGTGATACGGGCCCCCAGAGGCTCCAGCCCCCACCTTCTTAATATTCTCATCTATATACACCAGCTTCCAGCCAAACTGGACCTTGCCGTCCCCTAACATGTCCCTCTGAGCCAAATTCACGCTCTCCTATTGGCACTCTTCATTATGGCTAATTACCCTAGACCTTCATGTGTTCAGTAAAAACTGGCTAGGTCAGAGCCTCTTCCTGTAAACTCTTTTTAGCAATGAGATTCACTCACTATATGGATTCGAAAGGAATTCACCTGAATTCCTTTACCATATGTGTGAAAGTTCACATTTTCAGGAGACCAGCAATGAGCTGAGGTTAGTGGACCGGCAGTGAGGCTGGTGAATCGCATCTGGGTACCCACGAGGGCTGAGTACAAGTTTCTGGTTAACATCATGATTTTTTTCCTCTTCGTTAATGTGTGATATCACAAAAGAGCAAAGATAAGCACCGTGGAATTCAGACCCATGCCCAGTTGTCTCAAGGGAAGGAATCTCACCTATGACTTTGAAAAGCACCGTTTTTACCAATATTATCTACTCATTGAATTGTTCCTATAGAGTCTACCAGCTCTGGAAAAGTCCTCGCCAACCAGGTGGTAAGTATTGTATCAGTTATCGTCTGGTGAGAGTCGAAGCCAGCCTTGTTCTGTATTCCCAGAGGATGGGAAGGATAGAACCTTCACCATCTCAGCCATGATGCTCAGTGCCCAGTTTGGAGGAAAATATCTGATCCCCTTGAGAACTGGTCTGATACTGACCCAGTTACTGGTGTGTGTTCTAACTATGAATAGGAAGGCTATGGGCTTATTGTTTTTTAACTGTCTATTTTTTAAACCAATCACTAATTTATTTGAACAGGTGATACATACACAGCACAAAATTCACACGGTATCCGGTGAAAGGGTGTAGAGTGACAAATAAGTCTTCCTCCTACCCCTTCACGAAGTCCCCTTCCCCAGAGTCAACCACCGTTATCAGAGTTTATTTTAGTTCTAAAGAGAGTTAAGGGGCTCAGCCCGAAAATGGAATTAGGAAGCTGTGTAATGTCGTGATTAGGGCTTGGAATCAGGCCAACTCTGTTCAAAGGCTGGCTGCAGCACATCCCGACCCAGAGCCTAGACACCAGCAGGATTTATCCCCTTGGATTGTTGAGATAATTAAATGAGCAAAACACAGCCCCAGGCACGTATTTACATTCAATAAACATCAGCTATTCTAAGCGATTGGGCGACTGAGCTTGGAGGAGGAGGGCCGAAGGGATGGGCGGAGCACGTTGACTACTCTCTGGGGAAAGTCTTCAGCCTTCACTACTCTAAGTGCGGTCCCTGGAAATCCCTGGGAGTTTGTTAGAAATGCATGATCCCAGGCCTTCCCCAGACCTGCCCAATGAAAAGCTGCTGTCAGACAAGCTCGGCAGGTGACGTGCATGTGTGTTACAGTTTGGGAAGCACTGCCCTATGCAAGCCCAGGAATCCTTGAGGGAATGGGCCGTAGAATCCCTGCCTCTGGGGAGCCAGTGATGCTGTTTCTCCCCCTTCAGACTAGGAGCCTCTTAAGACTTCTCAGGATGAAAATTCAGGGGAAAAACACGTTTAAGGGAAAAGCCACTTCCCCTCCCAATCCCCAGCTTTCTTTTCCACATCCGATTTCCCAAGCCCGGTCACCTGTGACCTCCAATGCGGCTAGAATGTGTCCTCTCTTGTCCTGTAGCTTGATAGCAACCCGATAGAGGGTTTGGGGGCAGGGTGGCATGTTGTTTTCAGAGTGATACAAGAGACACAGTGGAGCCTGCCCAACGAGCTGCAGGGCTGCCAGGATGCCAACTGGGACGCGAAGGTCCTGGCAGTGGGGGGCTGCCTCAGTTAGGGCTTGTCATTAGAAACAAGGTCTGCGTGGGGTGAGGGGTGGAAGGCTGGAGGGGCTCAGGGGGTGACAATCACTGCTGTTTGCCACATGTTCCAACAAGGAGTATATGACATACAGGAAGCAGCCCTTTCCTTAAAATAGCATTACGTACTATGATGGTGGTTACATGTCATTATACACTTGTCCAAACCCATTGAACGTACACCACCAAGAGTGAACCCTAAAGTCAACTATGGACTTTGGGTGTTAACCACGTGCCAGTGTAGGTTCATCGGTTGTAACAAATGTACCTCTCTGGGTGGGGAATGTTAACAGTTGAGGAGGGCAGGGGGTAAATGGGAAATCTCAATACCTTCCCCTCAATTTTGCTGTGAACCTAAAACTACTCCAAAAAAGAAATTCTATGTTTTAAAAAAGAGAGAGAAAATTACATCTTGTCACTGGATCAGCTGTAGAAGAGAAAAGAAAACCAAAGTTGAGGCCTGGGGCAGTGTGCTTTTTAAAAATCACCATTACAACAGAAATAACTTAGAGCTGGGCTGTCCAGTCCAGAAGACTTTAGCCATATGTGGCTAGTGAGCTCCTGAAGCATGTGTGGTGCAACTAAGGAACTGAATTTAAGTTTTTATTTAACTTTAGTTAATTTGCATGTAAAATTTTTAACGACACATGATTCAGTTAGGAAAACATTTAAGTAGGTTCAGAACAGTTTGGGTATGTGAATCTACTCTTTCAACTGTTAATTTCATGAAATCTCAATACAGATCATGTATTTCCAATAAGTAGTTAGCATACAAATTGAGTGTAAACTACACACCAGATTTTGAAGACTTGTAACCAAAGAAAAGTAAAATATCCCGTTAATAACTTGTATATGGATTGCATGTTGAGATAATATTTTGGTTACCCTGAGTTACTAAAATATAATATTAAAGTTTATTTCACCTGTGTCTTTGAACTTTTTTAACAATGTGGCTTCCAAAATAAATTAAAATGACATACCCGGCTTACCCACATACACTGCTGGTGGGAATGGAAAACGGTGCAGCTTCTTTGAAAAACAGTATATGATATTTCCCCAAAGGTTAGACATAGAGTTACCCAGCAATTCTACTCCTAGCTATTTACCCAAGAGAATTGAAAACATATGTCCACACAAAAACGTGTCCACGAATGTTCACAGCAGCATTATCCATAATAGCTACAAAGTGGAAACAGCCCAAATGCCTATCAACCGATGAATGGATAAAAATAGGTCCGGTAGATCCATAGAACATAATATTATTCAGCCACGCAACGGAATGAAGTATTGATAGATGCTCTAACATGAATGAGCCTTGAGAATATTATGCTAATTGGAAAAAGGCCGACAAAAATCACATATTGTATGATTCCATTTACAGGCAGACCTCAGAGATATTGCGGGTTCAGTTCCAGACCACTGCAATAAAGCAAATATCACAATAAAGCAAGCCACATGAATTTTTGGTTTCCCAGTGCACATAAAAGTTATGTTTACACTATACTGTTGTCTATTAAGTGTGTGATAACATTATATCTAAAAAAAAAAAAATGCACATAACTAAATTCAAAAAGACTTCAGGGCTTCCCTGGTGGCACAGTGGTTAAGAATTCGCTTGCCAATGCAGGGGACATGGGTTCGATCCCTGGTCCGGGAAGATCCCACATGCCACAGAGCAACTAAGCCCGTGTGCCACAACTACTGAAGCCAGCGAGCCACAACTACTGATGCCCGTGCGCCTAGAGCCCGTGCTCCCCAACAAGAGAAGCCACCACAGTGAGAAGCCCGCGTGCAGCAACGAAGACCCAACGCAGCCAAAAATTAATTAATTAATTAATTAAAAAAAAAACAAAACACTTCATTGCTAAACAATGCTAACTACCATCTGAGCCTTCAGCGAGTCATAGTAGTAACAACAAAGACCCCTGATCACAGATCACCATAACAAATATAATAATAATGAAAAACTTTGAAATATTGCAAGAATTACCAAAATGTGACACAGAACCATGAAGTGAGCAATTGCTGTTGGGAAAATCATGCTGATAGACTTGCTCAATTCAGGGCTGCCGCAAACCTTCAATCTGCAAAAAATAAAATAAAATAAAAACCAGCATCTGCAAAGCACAGTAAAGCGATGCACAATAAAGCAAGGTGTGCCTGTATATGAAATGTCCGGAACAGGCAAATCTATAGAGACAGAAAATGGAGTTTGCCAAGGGATGGTGGAGAGAGGATAGGAAGTGACTATTCATGGGTATGGGGTTTCTTTGGGGGACGATGAAAATATTCTGGAATTAAATCGTGGCAATGGTGGCACAGCTTATGAACATACTTACACAAAATTACATATGTGGCTTGCATGATATTTCCACTGGACAGCACTGATTTAGATGAAATAACAGCTTCTTTCCCAGCTGTCACTGGTGAGGGTACAGAACTTAGCCAGAGCTAATCAACATGGGGTGATTTATGTTGCACCCCCCCACCCCCCAGGGGACACTGGGCGCTGCCTGGAGACATTCTTAGTTGCCAGCTGCGGTAGAGATGAGAGGTAGAGGTTGCTACTGGCCAGAGACGGTGCTAAACATCCTACAATGCACAGGACAGCTGCACATAATAAAGGATTATCCAGCCCAAATGTCAGCAGCATCGAGTTTGGGAAACCCTGCACCAGAAGCTGCTCAGAGTTTCCCACCCTCCTTTGCACCATCCCAGCCTCTCTGACTGCCCTGCGGTCAGAAGGTATGTTCTGGGCATGACCTTCCCAGGACACTTTCTCCTGGAGTCCAGCCACTTCACAGGCATTCTCAGGCCAGGAGCTCCTCTGGACATCAGTGTGGAGACGGAGACATTCTAGGCATCCTAATTCTAGAGTGGATTAGATGTGGAGTCCATGACTCTGTCCTTTCTCCCTGAGTTCCAAAATGTTATACTTTATTTACTTATTTTTATTTTATTGTTTTTTTCTTTTTCTTTTCTTTTATTTATTTTATTGTTATTATTTTTTTGGCCACGCAGCTTGTGGGATCCTAGTTCCCCGACCAGGGATCAGACCCCGGCCCCCTGCAGTGGAAGTACCGAGTCCTAACTACTGGACCCCCAGGGAATTCCCAACATACTTACTTTAGATGAAGCTGGCCTTGTTCTGGGTAGAATTACCATTTTTCTTGTTGTTTTCTCTTCTGTGTCAGCTTTTGAAGCCAAAGACATCTAGAATTTGCATAGTGTGTGTCATAAATGGGTTCCTTCTCTGATGTCGGAAGTAAAAACCTAAGGAATATCCTGACTTGCTCTGAAGTGCTTTGTTTTAAAAATTATCCTTTCTGTCTGCATTAGTTTTTTGTTTGTTTGTTTGTTTGTTTTTGCGGTACGCGGGCCTCTCGCTGTTGTGGCCTCTCCCATTGCGGAGCACAGGCTCCGGACGCACAGGCTCAGCAGCCATGGCTCACGGGCCCAACCGCTCCACTGCACATGGGATCTTCCCGGACCGGGGCACGAACCCGTGTCCCCTGCATCGGCAGGTGGACTCTCAACCACTGCGCCACCAGGGAGGCCCTGCATTAGTTTTATGGCTGCTGTAACTAATGACCACAAACGTAGTCACTTAAAAGATACGAATTGATTATCTTACAGTTCTGGAAGTCAGAAGTCAGACATGGATCTCCCTGGGCTAAAATCAAGTTAGCGGCAGGGCTGCATTCCTTCCGGAAGCTCCAGAGAAGAAATCTCTTGCCTTTTCCAGCTTCTAGAGGCTGCCTGCTTTCCTTAGCTCATGCCCCATTCCTCCATCTCCAAAGCCAGCAGCACAGCATCTTCCAATCTCTCTCTGACTCTTCTCCCTCCCTCTCTCGCTTAGAAGGACTTATGTGATTACATTTGGACCCCTGGCAAATCCAGGGTAGTCCCCCATCTCAAAACCTTTAACTTATTCACATTTGCAAAGTCCCTGTTGCCATGTAAGGTAACATATCCATGGGTTCTGGGGACTAGGGCATGGACCTAATCTTTCGGGGGCATTGTTCTGCCTACGACACTGTCAACTGAACCTGGGCAATCTGCTGGGTGGCCAGCATCCTCATGCCACAGGGAGAAGAAATTGGGGCGTGTTTGCTTTTCCAGAATTGTGGAATTTTCCCAATCAGAGTTTTGAGGTAGTTAAAATGCTGACTTTCCAGATCCTAATTCTCAGTGACTTGTGCCCCAAAATGGTCAGTGATAGATTTAGAAACTATGTGTTATAGGCTGAATTATTTCCCCACCCGCAAATTCATGTGTTGAAGCTCAGAATGTGACCATATTTGGAAACAGGGCCTTTAAAGAGGTGAATAAGGTAAAGTAAGGTCCTTAGAGTGGCCCTTAATCCAATATGACTGGTGTCATTATAAGAGGAGATTAGGATATAGACAGACAGCAGACACGTGCACCCACAGAGAGATGACCGCACGAATGCCCAGTGAGAAGGCAGCCACCTCAAGCCAAGGAGAAAGGCCTGAGAACTAGCCAGCTCTGCTGACCCCTTGACCTTGCCCTTCTAACCTCCAGAACTTTGAGAAAATAAATTTCTGTTGTTTAAACCATTCAGTCTGTGGTATTTTATGATGGCAACCCTAGTAAACGAAAACACGACTTTTCCATATTTATACCTTCATATCATTTGAAATGAATGATCACTATTCAAATCTATTCATATTATTATGGTTGACAATGTTTCTGGAGTGCTTGTCACGCTTGCTGGATTGATATCCCCTTTTGTACATGGGCCTTTCGGATCACAGGGCAATGTTCAACTCAACATGTATTGAGCTCTTCTAACGACCAGGTACTGTGTGCTCAGTAAGGCTCACCACTGACCACAGGGAATTCACAGTCCAGCAGGGCAGATGAATCAGGACAGTGTGGATCTAATCCAGTGTGATGGACAGGAGAGGCTCTAAGTGAAGAGCTGTAGGACTAAGCAGGCGGAGTGGCCCGGGGGCAGTTGAGCCCAGGCGACTGAGGAGCTAGGGGGCAGGCATAATCCAAATCTGCCTTGGGGACAGTTAGATAATTTCATAAACAATCTGGATTTTGGAGCCAATTAATGGGGTTCTTTTTCCTGAATGATCCTGGCTCTTTTCTCAAACTTCGGTGGCCCTCAGCAGTAGCAGCAGCAGCTTCAATTTGTGGTGTGTTGACCTGATTGCCTTAGGGAATCTGAATTCCATTTTTCCCACTTGAAATAAACGTGCCATGTTCCTGTTAATTAACATCTTTGAGCCTTGTGGGCAGGCTCACACTATTATTACAAGGATTGAAGGAAATAGCAAATGCGGGGCATTCGTTCAGTACTAGGAACACGAAGACACTCAATAAAGGGTGATTATTTTTGTGGATGAGGAGACACTCTGTTTCTCCCCACAGGCAGTGCAAACTTTTGACCAAGTATAGAAGCTGGGATGACGATCTAAAAGTGTACCTCCAAGTCAATGTCATCTTTTAACTACACAACTGACTGATACGGCTTATTCCTTATTGCTTAGTTTTGGTAACAATTCCATTTCAGAAAAATGCCTTAGGACAGTGTCATATACGTGCCATGCAATGAACACAAAAGTATCAATATCACCATTCATAAGAACACAGCTTCCCAGTGAATAGGGTAACCTCTGGTATAAATTAGATACAAATAGAAGCTACTTTAAACATAAGGGATGATTGTTAGTAATTTACGATATTAGTGCACCAAATAGCTCCCAAATTACCTGGGGCTGTGAATTCTGAGGATGACTTTATATCTTAGTCAGCTTAGACTGCTCTAACAAAATACCATAGACTGGGTGGCTTAAACACCAGAATTTTTTTTTTTAACATCTTTATTGGAGTATAATTGCTTTACAATCGTGTGTTAGTTTCTGCTTTATAACAAAGTGAATCAGTTATACATATACATATATCCCCATATCTCTTCCCTCTTGCGTCTCCCTCCCTCCCACCCTCCCTATCCCATCCCTCTAGGTGGTCACAAAGCACCGAGCTGATCTCCCTGTGCTATGCAGCTGCTTCCCACCAGCTATCGGTTTTACGTTTGGTAGTGTATATAGGTCCATGCCACTCTCTCACTTTGTCACAGCTTACCCTACCCCCTCCCCATATCCTCAGGTCCATTCTCTAGTAGGTCTGCGTCTTTATTCCTGTCCTGCCCCTAGGTTCTTCATGACCTTTTATTTTTTTTCTTAGATTCCATACATATGTGTTAGCATACAGTATTTGTTTTTCTCTTTCTGACTTACTTCACTCTGTATGACAGACTCTAGGTCCATCCAACTCACTACAAATAACTCAATTTCGTTTCTTTTTATGGCTGAGTAATATTCCATTGTATATATATAAACACCAGAATTTTATTTCTCATAGCTCTGGAGAACCAGCTCGGTTCCTGGTGAGAGCTCGCTTTCTGGCATGCATACAGTGCAGCTGCCTCCCCATGGTCTCTCCTCTTTTTCTTATAAGATCACTAATCCCACTGTATGTGGGGGGGGGGGGGTCCACCCTCATGAACTCATCTAAACCTAATTACCTCGAACATTGTCAGATTTATCCATTTTTCTTTCCCTTTATGCTTAGACAGACTTTCCTCACCTAGAGATCCACATTTCCTTCCATTTTATTTGATATTCTTTTGGTAGCTGATATTTTTTTTGGTATTTTTTTGAATTAAGGACTCACAGGACTTTAGTGCCTGGGAAACAGAGATCTTCTTGTTGAATCCCTTCAGTTCACACTGAGGAAAGAGGCCTCAAGAGGAGGAGAAATGACACAGGACGTGCAGCTGGTCACTGGCAGAACCAGGACTAGAATCGAGGATTCCTAGGCCCCAGTCTGTTTTCCTTTTCAAAAACACTAGTTTTACTCTATGACATATATCACAGAAAGATCCTTTTTGACCCACTTCCTATAGTAATGGAAATAAAAACAAATGGGACCTAATGAAACTTAAAAGCTTTTGCACAGCAAAGGAAACCATAAACAAGATGAAAAGACAACCCTCAGAATGGGGGAAAATACCTGCAAGTGAAGCAACTGACAAAGGATTAATCTCCAAAATATACAAGCAGCTCATGCAGCTCAATATCAAAAAAACAAACAACCCAATCCAAAAATGGGCGGAAGACCTAAATAGACATTTCTCCAAAGAAGACACACAGATGGCCAAGAGGCACATGAAAAGATGCTCAACATCACTAATTATTAGAGAAATGCAAATCAATACCACAATGAGGTGTCACCTCACACCAGTCAGAATGGCCGTCATCAAAAAATCTAGAAACAATAAATGCTGGAGAGGGTGTGGAGAAAAGGGAACACTCTTGCACTGTTGGTGGGAATGTAAATTGATACAGCCACTATGGAGAACAGTATGGAGGTTCCTTAAAAAACTACAAATAGAACTACCATATGACCCAGCAATCCCACTACTGGGCATATACCCTGAGAAAACCAAAATTCAAAAAGAGTCATGTACCAAAATGTTCATTGCAGCTCCATTTACAGTAGCCAGGACATGGAAGCAACCTAAGTGTCCATCGACAGATGAATGGATAAAGATGTGGCACATACATACAATGGAATATTACTCAGCCATAAAAAGGAACGAAATTGAGTTATTTGTAGTGAGGTGGACGGACCTAGAGTCTGTCATACAGAGTGAAGTAAGTCAGAAAGAGAAAAACAAATACTGTATGCTAACACATATATATGGAATCTAAAACTTTTTTAAAAAATGGTTCTGATGGGGCTTCCCTGGTGGCGCAGTGGTTGAGAGTCCGCCTGCCGATGCAGGGGACATGGGTTCGTGCCCTGGTCCGGGAAGATCCCACATGCCACGGAGCAGCTGGGCCCGTGAGCCATGGCTGCTGAGCCTGCGCGTCCGGAGCCTGTGCTCCGCAACGGGAGAGGCCACAACAGTGTGAGGCCCGCGTATCGCAAAAAAAAAAAAACAAAAAAAAACAAAAAAAAAATGGTTCTGATGAACCTGGGGGCAGGACAGGAACAAAGACACAGACATAGAGAATGGACGTGAGGACACGGGGAGGGGGAAGGGTAAGCTGGGACGAAGTGAGAGAGTGGCATGGACATATATACACTACCAAATGTAAAATAGATAGCTAGTGGGAAGCAGCTGCATAGCACAGGGAGATCAGCTCGGTGCTTTGTGACCACCTAGAGGGGTGGGATAGGGAGGGTGGGAGGCTCAAGAGGGAGGGGATATGGGGATATATGTATACATATAGCTGATTCACTTTGTTATACAGCAGAAACTAACACACCATTGTAAAGCAATTATACTCCAATAAAGATGTAAAAAAAAATAAAATTAAGTTAAATTCAAAAAACCACTAGTTTTCAATAATGCAGGTAATAAATGAATACAGTTTCCTTTTAAAATGTTACATTACTAATCACCCTTCTGAATGCAATATTCCTATTTCCCTCCCTGGAGTTAGTCATCATTATCATTTTGGTGTGTATCCTTCCAGACTTAAAAAAATAATTTTATGTATATATATATATGTATGTATAAGAACATACACTATTCTGGATTAGTCTGGAGGGCATGAATGGTATCATGTTCCATGGATCATGCTGCACTATACCTTTCTCTTTATATTATGTTTTGAGATGCCCAGCATCTGAACAGGCCACATTTTATTTAGCTGTTTCTGCATAAATGTTTCCTTAGACAAACAATTCTGCAAAACATATTATGGTACACAGCCCTCCTGGGGCCCGTGTGTAAGCTCTTCTTGAGAGTAGATACCGAAAAGTGACACTGCTGCCCTTCTTCGTGTTAAAAGATACCACCAAGTTACATTCTTGCTGGCAATGAACCCATTTCTCCATAATCTCAATAACTTGATGTTATCATCCTTTAAATCTTTTGTCTGTCTGATGGGTGGAAATGTTACATCTTTTAAATTTATATTTTCCTAATTACTCACAAGATTGTACATCTTCTCATATGTTTAATAACCACTTAGATTCTCTCTTCTATGAACTTCATATTTATTTACTTTTACCTTTTTTAAAATTCAGTTGTTAAGGGTACTTTTCTTATCTATTTGTTTTTTATATGCCTTGGAAATTAATCTTTGTCTCTTACATGTTTGACATATTTTTCCTGGTGCGTCACTTTCATTTAATTTTGTTCATAGTATTTTTTGTTATATAAAATTTTTAATTTGATGTAATCAAAACTGTCATATTTTTTCTTTGTTTTTGTTGTTGTTGTTGATGTTCTTTATATCCCAAGAAGATCTTGTGGCTTTCAAGGTCATAAAAATAGTTTCCAATACTTTTTCCAGTAGTTTATAGTTTGGGTTTTTTATATTTAACTCAAAGACCCATCTGGGGCTTCCCTGGCGGTACAGTGGTTAAGAATCCGCCTGCCAATGCAGGGGACACGGGTTCGAGCTCTGGTCTGGGAAGATCCCACATGCTGTGGAGCAACTAAGCCCATGAGCCACAACTACTGAGCCTACGCTCTAGAGCCCATGAGCCACATCTACCGAAGCCCTCACGCCACAACTACTGAAGCCCGCGCACCTAGAGCCCGTGCTCCGCAACAAGAGAAGCCACCGCAATGAGAAGCCCGTGCACCGCAACAAAGAACAGCCCCCGCTCGCCACAAAAGAAAGCCCGTGTGCAGCAACAAAGACCCAATGCAGCCAAAAATAAATTAATTAATTAATTAATTAATTAATTTAAAAAAGATCCATCTGGAGTTTATTTGAGGTCCATTGGTCTTATTTTTTTCCCCACACGGATGGCTAGTTGTGTCAACTTTGAAGATTTTGCTTCTTCCCTAAAACTTGGCTATTTCTATCTTAAACCAAATTCCAATATATTCTTAGGTCTGATTCTGTTCTCTCAACTCACTTTGGTTTATCTACTTATCTGTTTGGGGCTACTACCGCACTGTTCTGATTACCACAGCTTTAGCGTTCGTATTGATAGATGGTTGGGTAACCCAATATTTTTTCGGTCCCTTTTCAGTGAAGCAAGTTCACTTTCAGTCATAGCAAAAAAAAAAAAAAAGACCAATAAGGCATGTCTCTGGCACTCAGCTCCCACCCAAGGCAGTGATGAGAGATTCGCTACAGGGACTAAAACTCATCCTCGCAGCCCAAGGACCCTCCTCTCACCAGCCTCTCCTGCTGCCACCCAGATTCTTGTCCCGTCCCTACTCCTCAAAATAAAACTCAGCTGTAGATGGTACACCTGTTTTGGATTAGTTACAATAAATCAGGATCTGTATTTATTTCAGTGGCTGGACAGGTGACGCCCAAGCTGCATTTATAGCAAGCCAACTAGAAACCAGAGAAAAATCCAAGTCATGAGGTTTTTTTCCTCTTAGGGCAAAGGGGTTACACTTGACAAGCCCTAAACTGCCCGTTGTTTCCAAAATCCTGCGATTCTTTACAGGGATGCCTCAAGTTGTAGTATTCACACCAGGTCTCATTCTAGTTAAGCCCATGGCTTAAATTCTGCTCAGGAGAATCACTTAATTAAAGTGATCACTTAATTAATTAAGAATCACTTAATTAAAGGTGCAGATACAACAAGTCTTGGGTAAAACTCAGAGATCTGTATCTTTAAACAAGCACCTTAGCAGGTGATTCCCAGTGCAAATCATCCCGGCCCCCACTTGGAGGCAGTGCCCTGAGGCCTTGGAGCCCCTGAGCAGCAGGCCTTTGTGCCCCCGTAGCACAGGGGGGACTCTGTAACACGTGTTCTGTAATGAGGTAGCCCAATGAAATCAGTTACTAGGGAATGACATCAGTATAACGTAGATGCTGCATTGGCTCATGGGCAATATTTCCTAGGCTAAGGGCCCCTGAATAGCTGGAGTAAACTATAGAATCTTGAGCAGGAAAGGGAATAGCCTTTAACTCAGCTTTTGCATTGGCAGCAGGGACCCTTTGTAGTCATATTTTAATAAAATTAAAACTGAAGCCTGGGGGGTGGGGGAGGGATGGACTGAGGAACTGGGGTTGGGAGATGCCAACTCTTACACATAGAATGGATAAACAGCAAGGTCCTACTGTATAGCACAGGAACTATATTCAATCTCTTGTGAGAACTATAATGGGAAAGAATCTGAAAAAAATATAGGTATAACTGAGTCACTTTGCTGTACAGCAGAAATGAACACAACATTGTAAATCAATTAGACTTCAATTAAAGAATAAATTAAAAAAAAAATGAAGCCTGCCCCAGTGCTCCTAAGAGGCACACTCCAGGCCTGGGTCACTTGAAGGCACGCGGCACCTCCCAGGCCCAGCTTCACAGACGGCTCCACAGAGACCCATTTCTGTTTTCGCATCTCGGCCTCCAGCTGCTCTGACTAAAGGGCTGCCAGCACTTCCACTCAATGACCTTGTGTATATTTAATCTCTGCTGTGGTGGCCCTCAGGCAACCTGAGCCGCCTCCCTGGGTGGTCCAAGTGAACTTCTTGCATTCATTTTTTGCTTTTGTCTCTAGTTTTTAAATGGCCTGTTTATGAAGTAACCTGCGGGGAATACTATTTTCCCCAGAAGCTGTGGGGACTGTGACTTTGCAGAATGTGAGGTGTTGCGGGAATGCATATACCGTACCAGAGCAGAAACAACTTACACGTGGAGAACGCCCACTACCTTGATTTGAAAAGTAGTATTGAATAACCTGGCGCTTTGTTCCTTGGCTAAGATTGCAGAAAATCAGGTGCGAGGGGCTCCAGTATCCTTGAGGGAGCGCTTTCGTGAGGGGCACAACCTCTCAGGAAAGGTGGCCCTGCTCTGCCAGTGTGGGACCTGGAACCCCCAGGGTGACACTTGCATTCCACTCCCTGAGGGTCTTAGAACCACCAAAATCAGGACCTCTGGGGGTGGGGCTTGGGCACCTGTATATTTAGAAAACCAGGGATGGTTCTAAAGCACAGCCAAGATTCTCAATCTTAGAGGTTCAGAGAATCATTTGGGAGCTTTTAAAACCCTCAGTGCCCGAGCCACACTGCAGACAAATTACATCAGAATCTTGTAGGGGGAGTGAGGGACGGGGGCGGTACTCAGGCATCAGAATGGTTTAAGGTCCCAGGTGATCCCAGGTACAGCAGGGTTGAGACCATTGCCTTAGGGTCTCAGTGGGAAAGATCTCTTCTTGCAGACCAGGTCTTTTGGAACTTTAGTGTGCATACAAATCTCCTAAGAATTGGGCTAAAATTGCAAATTCTGATTCAGCAAGACTGGGGCGGGGCTTGAGATTTTGCATTCTGCCAAGCTGGTCTGCAGACCACAAGGTGAGTAGCAAGGCTGTAGGTACTAACGAGCTTCCGTTGATTTTTTTTTTTTTAACATCGTTATTGGAGTATAATTGCTTTACAATGGTGTGTTAGTTTCTGCTGTATAACAAAGTGAATCAGCTATACATATACATATACCCTCATATCTCTTCCCTCTTGCATCTCCCTCCCTCCCACCCTCCCTATCCCACCCCTCTAGGTGGTCACAAAGCACCAAGCTGATCTCCCTGTGCTATGCGGCTGCTTCCCACTAGCTATCGGTTTTACATTTGGTAGTGTATGTATGTCCATGCCACTCTCTCACTTTGTCCCAGCTTACCCTTCCCCCTCCCCATATCCTCAAGTCCATTCTCTAGTAGGTCTGCATCTTTATTCGCGTCCTGCCCCTAGGTTCTTCATGACCTTTTTTTTTTTTTTAGATTCCATATATATGTGTTAGCATACAGTATTTGTTTTTCTCTTTCTGACTTACTTCACTCTGTATGACAGACTCTAGGTCTATCACCTCACTACAAATAACTCAATTTCGTTTCTTTTTATGGCTAATATTCCATTGTATATATGTGCCACATCTTCTTTATCCATTCATCTGTCGATGGGCGTTTAGGTGGCTTCCATGTCTCAGCTATTGTAAATAGAGCTGCAGTGAACATTCTGGTACATGACTCTTTTTGAATTATGGTTTTCTCAGGGTATATGCCCAATAGTGGGATTACTGGGTCGTATGGTAGTTCTATTTGTAGTTTTTTAAGGAACCTCCATACTGTTCTCCATAGTGGCTGTATCAATGTACATTCCCACCAGCAGTGCGAGGGTTCCCTTTCCTCCACACCGTCTCCAGCATTTACTGTTTGCAGATTTTTTGATGATGGCCGGCCGTTGGTTATTTAATACCGACTGAGTACAACACCTGCAGTGAGCAGTAATCATGCAGGTCCAGGATGGTAATGGGTTTAGGCAGAAGTGGCACAGTGGGCTTTGTGATTAAAAACAAAACAAACGTTTGTGTTACTCCCTGGGTCAGCCGTGGAGTAGTGCTGACAAGAGGCGTGACTGCCACGTTCTGAGAGATGAGTGATTATAAACTTCGGCCCTTCCCATCATCAGCAGAGAGCTGGCTCACCCGCCTTCCTGAGTCAGTGCTAACAGTTGTTATTTGGGCTGATGCATTTTATTATGCAGATGAATTCGAATCTCAGATTGTTCTGTCCCAGATATGAAAACTATATTGCAAGAAGGTTTAGATTATCAGCTTATATTTTCCTATGCTTTAAAAGAATTTTTCTGGAGACCTGTGTCTACCTGTCACTGGGTGGCCATGCACATTTCAAGCTGCCGTATACCGTGTTATTACACTGCCTGCCTAGCTACTCGGCTGCACTTAAATGAACTTTCCTACCACATTTATCACATGAGCCTACACAAGTGACACATTTCTATAGATCTTACTACACACACATACATACACACATACAGAAGCACAAGTAAAACTGGGAAAATCTGAATAAGATCAACAGATGGTATCAATGTCAATGTCTTGGTTGTGAAAATTATGCTATAGTTTTGCCAAATGTTACCATCGGGGGAAGCTGGGCACGGTGTACAGTGCTCTCTCTGTCTCATTTCTTACAACTATATGTGCACGTACAATATCTCATTAAAAATTTCAATTAAAAAAAGGTATTAAATCCTCTTGTAGCCAGCCAAAAGGAGGCTGATATGGGGAGAAAGGACATATGGATTAAGAAGGTAAATAATAAATTGAAAAATGAAAATACTTATTAAATGTTAACTGCATAATAGGTACTGTGCTGAGCATTTAACCCGTACAACACTCTGTGAGGTGGTGGTGGTTGTTATTATTATTGTTATTATTATTATTTTGTTTTAGATGAGGAAACTGGGGCTGGGAGAGCTTAAGTAGTTTTTCCCAGGGCACAGAGTCAGAAAGCAGTAGGGCAGGAACCAAACTCAGGTCCAGAGCTCACCACACTATACAATGAATGAGGACAAGCATGCTGTTTCTCTGGAAGGAGAAATCATAGTTAGGGATGAGTAAAGTGCTTCAGGGGAAGTACAATTTGAAGGACCTGCACCTTGGCCTTGAAGGAGTAGGTGAGCTGAGCTAGCAACAAGCTGAGTGATGGCGTTCCAGACCAGAAGATGGAAAAAACACATGCTGAGAAAAGTCTTCCTTTTCCAGGTAAGGTAGCCAGCGTGTACGTCTGCTTTGCCTCTCAGAAGTAAACAGAAGCAATATTGTGGAAGGTCTTGAATGCTAGGGGGATGTGGTAAGATCTTCCTGGATCTAGTTAGCAATTTGTGAGAGCTGATAAGCCACCAACAAGGCCAAGGTTGTATCTGAATTCCCAGCATTCAAGGAAGCCGAATGCAAAGTGTGGTCAGTTTAGCATAAACCAATCCATCCCCAGGGCCAGAAGAGCAATGGGTAGCAATTTCCTAGTGGAACGGTGGTATATGAGGGGAACCAAGGAATGTACTTATGACAATGAAGGCCATAAAGTAGTTGAGACCAATGAATATTAGAATCATACATGACTATACCTGGAATTCGCAGCAAAAGCAGTTCTAAGAGGGAAGTTTATAGCAATACAATCTTACCTCAGGAAACAGAAGTCTCAAGCAACCTAGCCTTACACCTAAAGCAACTAGAGAAAGAAGAACAAACAAAACCTAAAGTTAGTAGAAGGAAAGGAATCATAAAGATCAGAGCAGAAATAAATAAAATAGAGATGAAGAAAACAATAGCAAAGATGAGTGAAACTAAAAGCTGGTTCTTTGAGAAGATAAACAAAATTGACAAACCTTTAGCCAGACTCATCAAGAAAAAAAGGGAGAGGACTCAATCTAGTTATCTAGTACCATATGGCTATTTACTCATTCAATTATTGAGTGCCTATTACGTGACCAGTACTATTCCAAGGACTTGGGACATTTCAGTGAACAAAACAGTGACCGAACTCACTACCATCATGGAGCTCACCCTTTATGCTGATTCCTGGTCAGGAAGATTCTTAACTATCAGAACCTAAGAATACATTTCCATACCGTACACTTGAGTTCCCATGATCCCAAAGAGCAATGCAAATCTCTCTGGGGTGAAGCTGGGCAGCTATGCAGAAGGACAGACACAGTACTTCTGATTTAAGAGTGAGGATGATCTTACCCCAGTGTGGCTACAAGGAAACTTAAGAGGGGCAGACTGGCCGGCGCTGCCTCTGAGTTGGATCAAGAAAGTAAGATCAGAACCAAGGTGAACAATTGGCAGTGTGACCCTTGAAGATGATTCAAGTTAGCCTGGGGTACCCTTTCTGTTTTCCACTCCCAAACTGGGATGAATTTAGGAATCTTCCATAAATGTAGAGCAACTGGGGGCTTTTCAGTCTTAGCCTGGGTAAGTACCATTTCGAGACAAATCAGAACAAGATGGCTTTGCCTTGTTAGAGTGGGAAAGGAAGACAGCAAGTAAGGACTCCTGGATTCAGTTTAGTCTACACGTTTGCCTTGTTCTTGTAACGTAGAATTAGAGATACGGAATTTTTCTCAGCATGCTAAAAGCAATACACAGATGAAGAGAAAATACTAAAAGATAAGATGCTGGTCACTGTTTCTACTGCTAGTCACCTTCAAGGAAGTGAATCAGGCAAGAGTCAGGAGAGGGCAAATTTATTAATGTTAACTTCAACCAAGGATTTTTAACCCATTTTAAGTTCCCACGAGCCTCAGATGTCTGAGAATAAATATTTTAAATGTCTTTTGACTTAGTTATGGAAAGATTCACCAATCTTGGGCTGGCTTTTTTTTTCTTTAGCAATATTATAAAATATTTGATTTAGTTCCCAATGACCCCTAATGCTTTGGTGTCACATGTGCAATGATATTTAGCCATTTCCTGTAAATGTGGCTATGCTGCGTACATGTGTAAGAAATACAGACATCTCCTACAGTTAGAGAGTAACTTTTTGCATGGGTAAAAGAAATCTGCACTCACTATGCCACTATACCTGTGGCAGAACGTTCCTGCTTTACTTAAGGGTCAATAAATGCCACAGGTACAGAGATCCTATTTCTAACTTGGGGCTACACGGAACTATTTCATATATAGCTTCTACTCACATTGTCCCTTGAGTGAGAGGTCGACTCTGCTACTGAGAACAGCAGAGTGAGAAATGGCCCTCTATCTGCAGAATGCAAGCTTTCTAAAAATTCATGTTCAGGGTCCTGAGATAATTGCCTTGGTCATGTGTGAAACCACAGATGGGACCTTGAGCTGATAGCTGGCAAGGTAGGTGTGCATCCATGAATGTGTGACTGTGTGAGCAAGAGTCCCATTAGAAGTTTGGCAGAGACAAGAGTGTCCCAGGGACCGCCCCTTCTATTTCACTGCGTTGCCAGGAAACAAGTGAGCTTCCTGGTCCCCAGGGCTCTCCATCTCAGAATTCAGGATGACAAAGGGGGCTCCTTCCTTGAGCGCCTCTCAACTTTTGTCAGCTGAGGGAGCTAGGCATTGCCTCCCACAGTGATGGGTCTAAAACTAACATTGTCAATAGCCCCCTCTCCTTCACTTACTTTTTTTGGGCCACTTTGCTCCCCACTTCCCCTTGCTCCACACTCAACCTTTAATAATTGAAGCAATTTGCCCAGTGAAACGCTCAACATGGATAAACGACTGTGAAAAGGCACTTAGCTGAGTCAGGAAGAGCATTTTATGAGTAGAAAGGGAAATGCTGTATTTATTGACATGGAAAAATTTACATTATAACTTAATTTTGTATTACTTTTTGGCCAAATCGCCTCTATAAACTCCTCTTGGGCATGAATCTGTGGTCATCGGTGTGTTAAACAACCAAAAAGGATAAAGCTG
Organism: Leucopleurus acutus; assembly: GCF_964270905.1. NCBI lineage: Eukaryota > Metazoa > Chordata > Mammalia > Artiodactyla > Delphinidae > Leucopleurus > Leucopleurus acutus. Next base: position 16,696,043 of record NC_139155.1, on the reverse strand, counting down.
GCACTCCTGCAAAGAAGTAAAGTATAAATGTGACCTTTATACGGCTAATTTGGCCCGTGGAACAGAACAATTTCCTCAGGAAAAAACTACCCTGGATCTGGAGATTTTTAGATTTTTAGGCTATTTTATCTATGGGTCTTTAGAAATCAACATATTAAATTTTTACTTTTTCACAAAGGGAGTTCAATAACTTTGAATGCATTTGGGAATACTTAATTTTCTTTGGAGTATACCTAGGCTTCTATAAAGACAATACTAGGTCCCAACCACAAAGTTGGGAGAAGGGAGAACAGAGGCTGAGTAAAAATAATTGATAAATAACTTTTCTTAGGTATTTACTTCCAACAACCAAATCTTGGTCATAGCAGAGCATCAGTTCAAAGCCCATTTGGAACCCTTTAAAATTATAAATATAATAAGTTCATATATCAAGCATAACATATTTGTACATTAATTATTCCCATTAATTCAATTGCATCTTTTTCAAATACACCCCCACATCAGTAATAGAGTAAAACTTTTTTTTTTTTTTTGGCTTCCTGTTGTGTTTTCTTAGCCTCTTTAATACTTTGTGGTCTAAGAAAAATAAAATAAAACAGACATTCGTTCAAAAACCTACTTTGATTTTTGAGCACAGCAAAATCTACTTTATCCACTTTCTCCAGCATCAAGTGAATCCTGCAAATCATTTAGACACACAGAAATCTTTCATTCTTACTACGAATTCTGATAAAACCCAGCACTTACCAGTTTTCAAACTGCCCCGAAACATCACTAAAAAGAATGTTTTGATTTTTTTTTTTTTACAAGCTACACCCAAAACATTTGCTTAAAAACTTTCTAAATGGTGACATTGCCTGGTAAAACACACGCAGTAGACAAAATATCAAATTTCTTTGTCCAGCTGTCCAGAATCCTATTAGTGCCTCTTACTTCTATCTGTCTTTCGCTATAATTAGGATGGCTTAGGGTTTATCTGGCCCTTTTTTCAAAACCAGATTTCCTTCCCAGCAGCAGCCCCTGTCATTCACAAGTACCCTGATGGTACTGGAAGAACCATTTTGATGCACATTGTGGAACAGCAGTTGTGAATGTGAAGGGAAGGGACATACACACACGTGCACACGCACAAATACATTTTAGCTTATAATTTTTTAAAAGAGGAGTCTTACCTGAGGATGATCACTCCAGTCTGGAACCCTGCCTGTTTCAAGTGCGTTTGTAACCCACACTCCTTCTCCCTGCAAGTCCAAGCTCCCTTCTTTGGAGAGTGAGCCTGGTGGAGCCTGCAGGATGTTTGCTTCTTGCTCTGCTTGGGGTGGAGTAGCACAGCCTCCTGCATGGAGCTGGGAATTCAAACCAGCCGCTTCTGCTTTGGCATGGGAACTCTCTCTTTTGTCACGTGGGGTTAGTGGGTGCTTCCCAGGTCCTCTGGGATACAGGCGATTCAGGGGGGCTTCTGTTGCCCCTTCTTCCAGGTTGGGGTTCAGCTTCTTGGCTTTTCCCTTAATCCCCGGTCGCCTCGCCCTGGCAGGTTTCTCTGAGCCCCTCCGGCTCAATGAGTCTTTCCCCCCTACTCTTTTCTCAGCCACAGTCTCCAAACACTGGTTCATCCCTGATTTTCCCAACTCACCAGATAAGTGCTTCCTCTCTCTCTCTGTTACTGCTTTATCCATGTTTAGCAGATTGTCACTGGCAAATTCCTTTCCTGCCTGGTGGCCGTCTCTGGTTTCCCCTTGAATTCCTGGATAGCCATCTTCAGCAGCTTCAGGGGCAGTGGGTGGTTTATATCTCCCCTGGTCTGTCACCATAGACGTTCCATCCTGGTGAGGTCCCACAGGCAGGGTCATCCCTGTCTGCGGGGATGAGGCACTGTGCATGGAGGCTAGGCTGCTCCGTACCTCCACTTCTTGGGATGGTGAGTGATGACCACAGAGGCCAGCGGTGGCATCCATAGGCCCGGTGTCATCCGACACCAGAGGCTCACAACCCATTTCACTGAGGAAATGCTCACATCCACCCAGGCAACACTCACTGAATTCCATCTCTTCGTCATCGCTTTCTAATAAAAAAACACGCTCAGTCCCCTGCAGGTCCCTTTGCCAAATTGCATTAGAGTGATCTGTCATGATGTCGGAACATTCCAGATACTCCAGGTCATTGTCTGAAAACTCCTCGGCGTAGGTTAGGGTTATCTCTGAGCAGAGTTCATAATCACTGTCAAAGTCTGTGCTGGAAGGCGGGCAGCTGACAGTCTTGTTGCCCGTGGCCCTGTCACCTGGGGAAGTGGATGAGGCTACCTCCATCAGCGGCAGGCTAAAGCTGATGGATTTCTGTACTGTGGGATTTTGATGACTAGAGTTGAAGACTTCTTCATTCGGGCCATTGGTGTCTAAGGCACCATCCATTAACCTTGATAGTTCGGAATGCACTGTCCTGTGGCCACACACATCTTGTTTATCGGGAATATTACTTGAATTAGAACAAAGCAACCCCTCTGCAACGTCCTCTGTGTTGTCGGGATCACGAGCCTCTTCAGTTTGCCTCATGTCTTTAACATCCAAGGGATTTTCAGAACTGGATGTACCAAGGGCATTATCAGCCAATAGCTGGAGTGAACACGCACCATTGAATTTGGAGGAGGCGGAGTCAGCTGATGCGGGAGGACCCGAGGCGATACTTTCTTCTTCCTTATAGGATGCTCTTTCTCATCAGTTTGATGTGTGCTTTCCTGCTCACAGGTCTCACGTTTGCAAACTGTGTTCCTGTCATCTTTCGGGTTAAGAGAGAGCTGTTGATTCTCTGACGGACACTCCGCTTCCGTGGATTGAAGCTCCACTTCAATGGATCTTCACTGCAGAGCCGCAGATCAACCCCAAACAGTTTTTAGCAGAGATTTGATAAATAGCAGCGTCATTTTGGGTACCGCTAGGATGAAGAGAAGATACAGGTAAGTTTGCATGCCTACATTTCTTGCCTCATGGCACACACAGAAAATGACCGTGGTTTTCCTGCACACTCAAGGAGATCTGTGGTTCCCCTAGGAAGGGGTTTGTGGTCAGAGGCAACTGGCTGAGATGCTCAGCAGTTTCCCTTAAGACTCTTCACGATCTTACCCCAAGCTGAAAATGCTATGAATTACTCAGATGAATGGAGAAACGTTTTATATTCTAGTTTCGTCTTCTCTCCTTTTATTTTAAGTCATTCTATGTTATGGGAGTTTGAAAAAGCATTACTTTCTGGAGTAAGGTATTATACACAAATAACTAAAGTACTCTAACTCCTGTAGTGGAATAGTATAAGCAGTAACTCTTTTTAAGACCATGCTAAGAAGGCATGGTTCTTGCCAGGAGGCTGTATAGATGATACCATACTAGGATGTGTATGAAGCATAGTGCCATTTCCTCTTTAATTTAACATGATTCTAAAGCCTAAATCACAGCCATGAACCCCTCTGGTTGGAAACCAATGTCCACATGCCATCCTGACCAAGACCTGCCAGGTGTTTGGCTTTGGCCCAGCAGGGAAGAAACCGAATCCTGGATCCCACCAAGCCTGCTCTCCCTCCCTGCTCCACGAGGGATGGTGCTCGGTGGCTCCTCCCTTTCTTGACTGGAGCCACATGGAGCCTGGAGCCCGACCTGCTTTGCTGACCTTTACCATTAAGACCCTTATCCAGGCTCTGCAGTCCCAATAAAAACTTGTTATACTTGCTTTATATTTGCATTCTTATTTATCTCACTGGACCTCATTGTAATTGTAACACTGCTGATCTCACGCTATGTATTACCCAGCTCAGAGGCAACCACTTTCAGAAGGCAGGAGCTGAGGGTCTGGCTCAGACTTAGAGATGATGCTCAGACCTTTACTGACTGGTGCACGTAAAAGATGCACAAACATCTAACCCAGGAGGGTCAGTGTTAGACGCTTACAGCTACGGGACACCGTCTTCCTTATCCTCTCTCTTCCTTACTGGAGGGACCTCACTGTCTCCTGAGCTCATGTGCTCGTAAGCCCTCAGTCGTTGGGCGCCTGCTCACATAGGCCTCATTTTCAGAAATCATAGACTGATTCCAATTTTATTAATACCTTGTTTCTTTTGGTAACTTGGTTCCCAAGTAGAAGACATTCAGGGGTGGCCGAGGTTGGCCAAGCCTGACCCAAAGCTAATCTCTGGATTTGCCCTGACCAACAGCCTGGGGAGACTAAAATTTAGGGCAAATTTCCAGGGGAAACAGTACCTGCTCCTGTCTATTTCACAAAGTTATTCTGAGGTTCAAATGAAAAAAAAAATCAATGTGAAAGGACTTTGTAAAGCAGAAATTTTATGCCACATGTACTCTGTAAGAATGTAAAAGTGCTAAAATGATAATTACGTGATGTGAGAGAGGTATTAGCTAACGCTACTATGGCAGTCATATTGCAATATAAACGTATCAAATCAATATATTGTACACCTTCAACTTACACAGTGTTGTAGGTCAAATATAACTTAATAAAAAAAAAAAAGAAAGGATGAGGCAGTGCTAAGATCAGGTTATCGCTGGTTCTCAAGAAGTATGAAGAAGAATTATCAAGGAACTCCATTCAAAATTCTTGAATCAGAATCTGAGTAAAGGGCCTAAGAATTTACTTTTCAAGTTCCCAGATGCATTCTGCTACAAACTGTCCTTGATCCACCCTTGGAGACACCCTCATCCTCATCACCATTAATTAGGCTTAGGTCTCTTCAATTAAAGCTGAGGGAGGCATGAAGAGAAAATGACTTTTGCATGAGTTTCACATTGCCCACGTCATTCCCTTTCTGCCCCTTTTTGATTAGCTCTTGGAGATCTGGCCTCAGTCGAGAGCTTACAAGGGGTGTGAAACAGCACCATGGGCTACTAGAAAATCCCAATTGTGACTTCCTGATTTATCCAGGCCATGATCCCTCTGCTGGACAAACCAGTTATCCTGAAGGTACTATAACTTGCGTGGGAAGAAGGAAAAGGAAGAGAGGAAAACAAGACCAAGAGGCACAAAGGACCAGGTAAGAAAGCAATAAAGGAGGAAATAGAGATGATTCTCTAGAATCAAGGAGGGAAAACAAAACAAAGTTGAGAAAAATATGGAGAAGATAAATGAATTAAATATACTTAACTTCTGAATGACTAGATTAACAGATCGGGAAGTGTTATGATTTAGTAATGTGGGACTTTATGGAACGTGTGTTTTAGCGGATATAAGATTTACAAGTCATCCTGAGTACATTAAAGAGGAAAAGGAACTGGATTAAGTATAATTAACTTCTCACTGGCTAATAAGTGCCTTTGAGAGAGTTATGGTTTGCGGTTGGCATGCCCTAATAATTATCTCTAAACATCCTAACAAGGAGGTGGAGAAAATCGGGCAAGGAACCCAGCCTTTGCTGAATACCTCCTCTATTATACAGTGTGCTAGCTGCTCCCTGTCTGCAAAACTGAGGCTCCAAGGAGCCATTTCCCCAAAGTGACAAAGTAGGTAAGTGGTGGAGCTCGGATAGGAGACCAGAGCCTCTGACTCTGTTGCTTGGCTCTGTGAATCCTGTTAAAAAACGGACATTCAGAGAAGGGAAATGATAGCGTGTAGAGAGAGATCATATTTGCAAATAAAATCTTTCTATTCTAAGTTTTCATCTTGATGGGTCAACTGACAACAAGAGTATGAACCAATATGATGGTAAGAGCTGAAGAAGGGTCAGGGAGATGGGGGAGACATCATGTCCAGCTCTAAAATGACTCAAAATCTACCAGGGGGAGATACTGCAAATTTCTCAGAGGATTTTGTGGGTCAGTTCTGTGCCAAGCTGTATGGTGCGGTCCAGGAGGACGAAGGGAGTTCAAAAAAGGGATTTCAGTGGTACCTGCTGAAATGGTATGAACGTAGCATCGGGGTTTAGAATCTTTGCAAGATGCTGGCAGAGTGTGCCCCACAGTGATTTGACAGGAATGCAAAACCATCCTGGAAGAATTTCCCTGAACAATTAATTGCATTCTCTCCTTGCATACCTTTCCTTTTGCCTGAAGGAGACAGCAGCCTTCTTCCACTTTGCTGTGAAAATCTTGCCTGAATACTCTAGGTTCTTTCTAAGTTAAACATTTCCATATCAGAGAAAAAGGGATGCATGTGACCTTAAGTAGATGGAGCTTCTTCTGAGCTTGAACCGTCTGGAATTAGCCTAAACCAGAGGTTCTCAAACATTTTGGCAGCAGGACCCCTTCAAACCCTCAAAAATAATTGAACACTCAAAGGACGTTTGTTTATGGAGGTTATATCCATCAATGTTGACCATATTAAAATTAAAACTGAGAAAAATCAAAAACATTTGTTTATCCCTTCAAAAATAACAAAAATTAACTCATTACATGTTTGCATAAATAATGTATTTTTATGAAAAATACCCATATTTTTCCAAAACAAAGTAAAATTGGAAGAGTGGTATTGCTTTACATTTTTTCATGTGGCTTAATAGAAAACAGCTGGAGTTTTGTATCTGCTTCTGTTTTCAATGTGATACACCACATTGTTTGGCTTGAAGTGTATGAGGAAACTCTGTCCTCACACAGATATGTAGTTGGAAAAGGAAGCAGTATTTTAATGGTCTTTTCATATGATTGCAGATAACCTCTTTGATACTACACAAAGATTAGTTGCAATGTGGAATCTGAAACCATACCAGTGAATTTTTCATACTTGTTACATAGAGTCCATTGGTCTGCACTGTATTTTACATACATCTCTAACCCATGTATGATTTTGTAACATCACGTATTAGTCATTTGGAAAAACTTGGTTCATAAGATCTCCAAATATTAATATGGTTCAATATACAATATTTTAAAGATTCCCATTCCTTAATATTACTACTGATTGTATAAGAACAATTTTGAACTATTGGGAAACTATCGAGCTTATAACGAAGGATACAAGTTTTCCAAATTTCTAAATTAAGAAAATAATATAAATATTCACTTATCATAATGACGTAAGTCAATTCTGTGCTAAATGGCATGGTAGAGGTGGAAGATGGAGGGCATCAGCAAAAACTGTGAAATAAGGACGCCTGGAAGTTTCCTCCTTTATAAAAGCAACAAGAACACTGGCGAAATTTGTCTGAATCAACTTTTTCAGAGCTCTAAACGTCAGCCAAAGGCCATGTAGGTAGCATATATTCAACAAAAAATGGCTGAATCTCAGTAAGAACAGTGAGTTTTTTGCAGTTTAACTTGCCCTAGTCCTCTCCCCCCATCCCTAGCTCCATGGCAGTCTCGGGAACCAAGAGCCCACAATCACAGTGAAAATTAGCAGCCTGGCAGCCACTGAAGGAAGCAGAACGGGTTGGAGCAACTCCAAAGCCCCATTCCCAGGGAATCATCACGATTTGACCTGTCTGGTGCTTTCCTGGAAGACCTCACTCATGAGACTGTCTTTCTGTGACCTGATTCAGAGCTCACCCAGCATGAACAATATTTTCCCTGAGGGCATTTGTCCAAAAAATTCAGAGGCGATAATTTAACATCATGGCTGCCTGCAGCAGTGGATAACAATCGTCGCAAACAATGGGCTAACCCAAACGTTGACCTGGGAAGGAGGAGGCTGGTTTCCATCCATGCTGGGGTGGAGGTGGGGTGGCAGGAGGCGGGGAGGGGTGCTAATTCTAGAAGTTCCTTGGGATCGCACCAACTTAGGATGGTTTTGTGCCTTGTGAGCGAGTGTTATAAATGTGAGTGAGAACTAAGAGCCCAGGGCGAGTATCCATAGGACTAATAACGCTATAAAATAAGAACATGAAGACAGGGGTTGGGGAACAGAATGTAACAAGTGCAATTAAAGACATGAAATCATTTTTTTCTTTAGCTACCAGTGCAAAAGACCTATCCAAACGGATACTTTTATTTTATTCTTTTAAACATCTTTATTGGAGTATAATTGCTTTACAATGGTGTGTTAGTTTCTGCTTTATAACAAAGTGAATCAGTTATACATACACATATATCCCCATATCCCCTTCCTCTTGAGTCTCCCTCCCACCCTCCCTATCCCACCCCTCTAGGTGGTCACAAAGCACCGAGCTGATCTCCCTGTGCTATGTGGCTGCTTCCCACTAGCTATCTGTTTTACATTTGGTAGTGTATATATGTCCATGCCACTCTCTCACTTCGTCCCACCCCATGTCCTCAAGTCCATTCTCTAGTAGGTCTGTGTCTTTATTCCCATCTTGCCGGATACACTTTTAAATCCCTACACTTCAGTCACCATCATCATCACCATCACCGGCATCATCCCCTAAGGGTGTTGTGTTTTCAAATGCATTATTTCATACATTTATTTATTCATGATTCCACTGGCACAAATAAAATAAGTTACTACTCCCCATCTGGACTGAAAAGCAGATTAGCCCAGCTCCTGTCGCTGTTCCTTTCCCCTCTTGTCTCCTGGAGGTCATTTGCCTGCTCCCCAAAAAACTCTCCCAACAATGTTAAAATTGCTGACGCTCAAACTGTGCTATCTGGCCAGGAGCCCTGAAGACAGAGTTCATAGGAGTGGAAGCTGAAACTACTGGCTAGAGGTAAGATTTGGAATCCTCTCTGAATTTCAGATATTATTCTATTTCATTACGTATTCCACCTTCCAGTGGAAGAAAACAAGATCTGGGAACAAGCAGTCTGCAGTGTCTCCCCGCCCCCTCCCTGAGCCATGCCTGGCCGTGCAGCATGAAGGGGAGAGGCTGGGCTCAGTAAATACTTACATGATGACATCCTTGTCCTCTATGCAGTCACAGCACCTGGTGAGGGTCATAATATTTTCTGACACTAAGTGTCTGTATTTTATGACTTGCCTAACTGCTGCTATCCATTTTATAAATTGACTTATTCAGAATAACTAAAGGAATAAGCAAGCCCCTTATATGCCCCAAAGCTATATTTATTATACAGATGGAAGAATTCCAACACTAGAAACACACAGAATTTCTTGAAATTTTCCATAAGCAGCTGGACATATTTCAAACCTGATGAGGAGATTCCTTGTACATGTACCAATTCATTTAGTTATGTATCCGACAGATGTACTGAGCTGCACACCTGGAGAGCTGAAGGGGTCCTTTGGGCCGTGCTGCTCCAGGGACTGCCTACCTCCCACCCACTCTGCCCACCGCGTCCCCTCTTTTGCTCTGTATCACAGAGTTGGCCCCTGGAGGCTGCATCTCCCCAGCTCCCAGGACCACCAGCTTTCTGCTGCATTTGACCAAAAGAAGGCAGGAGATGGGAGGGTGGGAAGACATGAGAAGCCAGCTTCAGGTGGCATTTCTAGCAGGCATTTCTACCCTCCTGTAGCTCCAGGTCCTACAGGACAGGCCCATCCGGAACTGGTAGCCCTGCCGCCTCCCTTTGTCTCTGCAGATAGGGGATGGCGGCTTCCTGCTGATGCTAATCTCTGGGGGACCTCACTGCCCAATATCAGCAAAAGTCCTTAAAAATATTAGCCAGCCGAATCCACAATATTTAGAAAACTGTATACATTCTAAACAAGTGAGGTTATCTGAGAAAAACAAGGCTGGATCAACACTCAAAAATCAATGAATATGGGGACTTCCAGATATGGCAGAGGAAGAAGTTAGTAAATCCCCTTTTCCAATAGCAACTATGAAACTGGACAAAACTGTCAAAAACCATATTAGGTTCAAGAAATTGATCAAAAGGAAAACAAATGCAAAACAAATTTGCAGCTAGGTATTTTAGCTGCAAATTCCCCTAATAAAAATGAACAGGGGCTTCCCTGGTGGCACAGTGGTTCAGAGTCCGCCTGGCGATGCAGGGGACACAGGTTCGTGCCCCGGTCCGGGAGGATCCCACATGCCGCAGAGCAGCTGGGCCCATGAGCCATGGCTGCTGAGCCTGCACGTCCGGAGCCTGTGCTCCGCAACGGGAGAGGCCACAGCAGTGAGAGGCCCGCGTACCGCAAAAAAAAAAAAAAAAAAAAAAAAAAATGAACAGTATTATAAGATCTCTGTCTTCACTATACTACACCACTACTAGCACACACACACACACACACACAGATTATGACCATAAGAACAGACAAATAGCTGGAACAGACTAGCAACCAGAAATAGCGTGAAGGATATGGGAATATATCCGCCTGTTTGGCTCCATCACCTGTGTAACCCTGCATTTAATGCTTGGTTGCTGTCTTTCTGGTTAGACCCTGACTGATACAGAGATGATTTATTTTACAGATTTTGGAACTGAGGTCCAAAGAAGATGCGACTCTCTTAAGTTACACAACTAAAAAAAAGAAGAAATATCTCCCACGTGTAAGGCACTGAGTTAGCTGCTGTATAGAAGATAAAGTTGTTAAATTCCTAAGCCCGCCTCAGGAGCTCCCCATCCAATAAGGGAAACGAGGTGTCTATATAAGCAGCTCCAGTACAGGACAGTACGTGCTAACCATTAAAAATCAGACCAATTATAGAAATTTGGGGGTAGGGGGCTGGCACATGAAAATGGTGTCCTGGGAACTTGAAAGCTGAAGCAGGTCTAGGAAATACACAGTAGGATTCTGGCAGGAAAGCTGGTACATGCCTGAGGTTGGGAAGGGGGCTGATCACTCCGGGCAGAAGGAACGGCCAAAGGTGAGAGGAGGTGGGAAAGCTCTGGGCCCTCACGGAAAACAACAAACCATGCTTCATTTGGAAGCCGGAGGTGTGCTGAGCTGAAAGTTAGGGCAACTGCATGATTTACTGTTGAAGCAGGACGCTTTAGAGAGTGAGGAGGGATGCAATTAATATTTACGCCAAACCACAGGCAGAAAGTGGGGTGGACCCAGGCCAGTGAGGACGAAGAGTTGCCCACCAGGAGGTGGGCAGGGCCCAGAGGGTGAACGATTTTCCATCCCAGACTGAAGGGTTTGGACCTCAGGCTCCAATTCACTGGGAAGCAGATCAGAGCAGTCATTTAGGGAAGAGTGGAAATCATTCTGTGAGATGCTCACCACATTGCACAGGGTACCAGGGTGAGGAAGGTGTGCTCCCACTCTCCTGAGGCCTCTGCTAAGCAGGAACACCCCATCCTCCCATGTGTCCTGTTGGACCTACGACCACATATGCCCGGCACACTGCATGGGACTTGAAAAGGGAGAGAAAAAAATGGGTGGAAAAAGACTTGTTTCCTTCCCTGGGGGAGCTACCAATTTTGCTGAGAGATAAGATTTTCAGGTATTAAGCAGGGAGCAGCATGTGGTTTGCAAACTCCAGTGTCATCATATTCCAAAAGGCACAGCTGAGGCAGTGAGCGCTTCTGGTGGATTGGAGGGGAGAGGTCAGGGTGGCCTGGATCTCAGGGAACGGAGCCAGGAGCGGGTAACCTGAGCCCAGAGGGGAGGATTAGACTTTGGCTAGATGGGGACGAGGCGAGGGCATTCCCGGCAGATGTATCGGAGCTGGAACAAGCAGGTCGTGTGTAAGGGACAGAGAAGAAATGAGCTGTGTGGGGAGAGGGCCCTGAAGGATAGGCGCTGTGGGTTGGAAGCACAGAATTCTGCTCAGGAGAGAAGCGCCAGGGAAATTCTACTTTTCCTCTTCACTCAGGTGCAGTTCTGAGCAGATCGGGGAAGCAGGCTACGAAGTCAGTACAGTGTATAATGGGTAAGGGACAGACTTAGCGGCAAGCCTGCCTGGGTTCACATGCTGCTCGTCCACCATGTTATACTGGACAAGCTACTGAGTGGCTCAGGACAATAAATAGGCCTACGCCAGGGGGTGACATGAGGACTATGCGAGTTCACTCCTGTAAAGTGCTTAAAGCAGGACCTGGCACACACGAAGCTCTAAATCGGTAGTTCTCAGCTCTGACTGAACCCTAGAATCCCTTGGAGTGCTTTAAAAAAATACCAGTGCCAGAAGATTTTTAGGGCGGTGAAACAATTCTGTATGATACTATATTGGTGGATAGATGTCACTACGCATTGTCCCAAACCCGTAGGTTGTACGATGCCGAGAGTGAGCCCTGATGTAAACCCTGGACTTTGGCTGGTAACGACGTGTCAGTGGAGGCTCATCAGTTGTAACAAACATCCCAGTCTCATGGGGGACGCAGACAGCGGGAGAGTATGCGTTGCGGACAGCGGGTACATGTGGAAACTGTGCTTTCGGCTCCATTTTGCGGTGAACCTAACACTGCTCGAAAAAATAATCTATTTAAAAGAGAGGGGCTTCCCTGGTGGCGCAGTGGTTGAGAGTCCGCCTGCCGATGCAGGGGACACGGGTTCGTGCCCCGGTCCGGGAGGATCCCACATGCCGCGGAGCAGCTGGGCCCGTGAGCCATGGCCGCTGAGCCTGCGCGTCCGGAGCCTGTGCTCCGCAACGGGAGAGGCCACAACAGGGAGAGGCCCGTGTACCGCAAAAAAAAATAAAAAATAAATAAAAGAGGGAAAAATATACCAGTGCCAGGGCCCCCCCCCCAAAAAATCAATTAAGCAGCATCTCAGGGTGAAGGGCTTTGCCGTTGGTGTTTTCTAAGCCTCCCAAGTGACTGTGATGAGCAGTCAGGGCTCAGATAGCGCTGAGCTAAATGAACGTTAGCTCCGGGCACCTAGCGAAGGACGTAGGGGAGCCAGTAAGTGGATGGCAGAGGAGGGATCTCAGCCTGGCCTTGTCCGGGGAGTGGTTTCCTGGCTTCCATTTGACACAAAAGTGCTGAGCTTCTGACAGCTTTTCTTTTTTTTTTTGCGGTACGCGGGTCTCTCACTGCTGTGGCCTCTCCCGTCGCGGAGCACAGGCTCCGGACGCGCAGGCTCAGCGGCCATGGCTCACGGGCCCAGCTGCTCCGCGGCATGTGGGATCTTCCCGGATCGGGGCACCAACCTGCGTCTCCTGCATCAGCAGACGGACTCTCAACCACTGCGCCACCAGGGAAGCCCTGACAGCTTTTTGAGCCTCTGGGACCAAATGCAGACCAACCAGACACTCTGAACAAGAAATGAGCTAACTGACTTCAGAAAGGAAAACATTTCATGGCCTCACTGCCAACAGGCTTAATTAACAGACGACTGACCTCTCTTATCCAAAGAAAACTCAAGCGTAGCCGCAAACAATCCCCACGCGCCTCACCAACAGGCCACCAAGCCAGCTAGGGTCCCAGAAATCTCAAGGGACATTGTGACAATACAAAGACTCCTAGATTAAACTGCAAATCCACCTGTGAAAGACATGGCCTCTTGAGAGCAGGACAGAGAAGAACGTATCACTGGACATAGGCTCGGAGGACCCAGAGCTCTTTCATAAAAGCAAGTTAGCTTAGAATTCCGAAGGACTGATACTGTTAGTTTATTTAAATACCCAGCATGCTCCAAAACAGACCTCGATTTTCCCATCCAAACCCGCTTCTCATCTCAAAAAAATCTGCAGCTCCATTCTGCCGATTGCTCGGGCCGCACACCTTGGAGTCGGTCCTCTACTCCCCTCCAGCATCCGGTCCAGCAGCAGCATATCTGGTGCTGTCAGATGCATCCAGAGCCTGCTGGCTTCCTGCCACCTTCTCCAGGACCACCGTGGACCAAGCCCCTGTACCTTTTGTCTGAATTACCGAGTCGCTGCCTGCAGGTCTCCCCCAACTGTGCCCTGTCTACGCTATAGACAGAACATTCACCCCACAGCAGCCCAGCAGCATCCTTTTACCACGAAGCCAGAAGAGATCACTTCTCTGTTTAGAAACCCTCCTGTGTGTCTGCATCTCATTCAAAATAAGATTCAACGTGCATAGATCGTGGCCTCCAAGACCCAACAGTCTTGTCTTTGGGATTCTTCTCCTACGACTGTCCCCTCCCTCAACCCTCTCCAGCCACAAGGACCTTGCACAGTCCCACCTCCGGGCTTCCTTCTGCCCTTGCTATTCCCTCTGATGAGAACACTCTTCCCCAGGTAATAATCACGCCCCCCTTCCACTCCTGCCCATCGCATCTCTGCTCCCAGCAGCTCACTGGAGAGTACTTTCCTCCCCTGACACGCCTTCCCTCCCTGGCTTTCCTTTACTCTTTGTCACCAGACACTTTATTGGTCTGTCTCATGTGTGACTCCCCCTCTCATCCCTACTCCATGAGACTGGGGACTTCACTGTGCTGCTACTACTGTGGGTTTAAAGCCACTGCAGCAAGAGTCAACCAGCTTCCTTTCTTTTTTCTATTTTTTTTTTTTTAGCCTCGCCGTGTAGCATGTGGGATCTTAGTTCCCCGACCAGGGATCGAACCCGTGCCCTCTGAAGTGGAAGCGCAGAGTCCTAACCACTGGACCGCCAGGGAATTCCCTCAACCAGCTTCCTTGAAAAAAAAAAAAGTGGAGATGAAATTTGATCGGAGATTTGAACAGACAGGGGAAACTGTGATTATATGCCCGTCTACTGTTCCATCAGTTGATTTCAAACCTTCAGAAATAGAAGTTGGAGTGGTGACAGCCAAAATCCTAAATTCAGGATTCTTACAGAAGCAGAGATTGATATCACCTTGTTACACTAGCAGAGAGAGACTAAACATTGCAGTCAGTTTACCAAATGATGTCGCTTGCCCGTGTGTTTGGTCAGGACAGAACAACAATATGGAGGTCCCTGGATTGAAAAAGAAGCCCTCTCACTCCTCCCGCCTCCGAAGTGGGCAGGACTTTGTATAAACAAAAACAATGCTTTTGGAAAATTAAAATAAAAACAAACAAACAAAAAACCCCCAGGGTCTTGAACAGTACCTGGTATATTGTAGGCCCCCTATGAATTCTTGTTTTTCAAGGAAGTACACACGATCACTCCTTTTTGAGTTATACTCCAGCACGTGTGTTAGCAGATTTTGTTTTGGAGGACGGCCCTGGTAGAATGAGATGCGTGAGTGACAGGACGAGACCCCGGGGCCCTGTGGGGACATGATTCTTGGGTAATCCTAGCTTTGCTCCTAACCAGTTGTTAGAAACTTGGATGGGTCCCCTGATCACTCGGGTCTTGGGTGATATATAAAGTAAAGGAATTGGACTAGATCAATTGCATTTAACCAATTAAATCAGCATTTCTTGGGAGTCGCACCTGAGTATCAGTTTTTTGTTTTTTGGGGTTTTTTTGCGGTACGCGGGCCTCTCACCGTTGTGGCCTCTCCCGTTGCGGAGCACAGGCTCCGGACGCGCAGGCTCAGCGGCCATGGCTCACGGGCCCAGCCGCTCCGCGGCATGTGGGATCTTCCCGGACCGGGGTACGAACCCGCGTCCCCTGCATCAGCAGGCGGACTCTCAACCACTGCGCCACCAGGGAAGCCCCTCAGTATTTTTTAAGAGTTCCCCAGGAGGAATGTATAGCCAGAAGCGTGGTAATCCATAGAGCAGGGCCTCTCGTGCGTTACTGTGCACACAGATCGCCTGGGATCTCGTTAAAATGCCGAATCTGATTTGCCAGTCGGGGCGAGGGCTGGAACTCTGGCATTCTAACAAGCCTCCAGGGGAAATCAACTCTGAGCGACAAGGTCTTGGAGTCGCTTCCAGCTCCATGGCTCTGCCGTTATCTATGAAGAGTGAAGGTCCCTTTATTAAATTCTTGGAAAAATAGCGTCTGCCACTTGACTGGTGGTTAGGGGTCCCCAGCAAATGCCCAGCAGCTGCCCCCCACCATGGAACTCAGTGGCTGTTCAGGTTGGTTTTGCTTTTTTAAAAATCGAATTGCTCGACGCAGGCAGGGGGGAACGTGCAAAACCAGACCCAAGAACTTCTCTCTCAAAAGCAGCCTTGGAGACTGTGGTCAGGGAAGAAACCCATCACAATTTAATTGCTTCTCTTTGCCTGCTGCTCTGCCGTAGGAGCCTTGGCGCTAGCTGTGAACCTCTTAGACATCTTCACCGGGCCACCTCATTGCACCTCAGCCTCGCTCCCATCTCCTGGGGCCCACTGAGTGAGCAGGCCCGGTGCTGGCAGCAGACAGGACAGCAGGGCGCTGGCACGGGGCTGGGGGGAGCAGGCCCATGCTGGGGGAAGGCTAGGCAGGGTTGGCAAGGAGGAAGCATTCCCAGCCCACTGGGGCAGCGGCCCAGGGAGTGGGGAATGACCCGGCCAGAAAGGGGGCAGCCACAGAGTGACCAGAAGCTCAGGCTCCCTGCAGCTTAACGGGTGACAAGGAGCCACTGACATGGTGGCCTTGGCCTACAGCTCCTGCAGGAGGCCTTTTAACATTATTCCCCACCTTCCCAACCCCTTCAGCAGCACAGCCGCTACAGTGCCAGCAGGCTGACCACCAAGAAGCCACCATAATTCAGACCCTTCCCCCGGGGTTCAGATGGCTGTCCGGAGAACGGCTCTATGGGGGAGGAGAAATTAAACTGACAAGCACACATGAACAGGAGCAACGCACACAAAGTCCATTGAATTTGTACACGTACGTGGAGCCTGCGCAAGAGAATGAAGACCCAAAGAAGTGACCAGAGTAGGGAGCTTTTAGAGGCAGAAACAATAAATTTGTGAAGAACTGACAAGACGAAGGGTTTGGGCTGTGGGTGGTAAACGGTGAAGAGGTAACAGGAAGAGAAGGGGGAGTTTAACAAGGTTTGTTTGTACAGAGTTCTTGGCTCCAGTTTCCCCATCTCAAGGCCTTCCCTCCTCCTGGTACAGGGGACACACCTTTCACAGGGGAGTTTTAGGACCTGTTTCAGGGAAGAAAGGCGAGGGGAGAAGGTCAGAGTGATCCTCCTCTTCCTCCATTTAAAAAATTCCCTCAACTTACGATCTTCCATATGCCAAGGTACCATATTTGGGGGTAGCGTGTCCTGAACCCCAGCAGCTCTTTCCTCTCCCCTCAGATCAGGACTCAGTAAAGAATATAACAAAAGCACTATATGCATTGCCTAATTCAACCCACAACTCTATCGAATTCCTGTTGAGAGGGCGCTGGCCACTGGAGGTCCAGCAGGGAACAGATCAGACAAGTTTCTGCTCCCATGGAACTTACCTTCCAGTTGGGGGAAACTCACGACAAAGAAAAATACAAATAAATATATACCATGCCAGGAAATAACCCAAGTGTCCCTCAACGGAATAACAATTCTGCTAGATCCAAACCATGAAACTGAGAAACACTGCTCAGCCATGAAAGAAATGAACCACTGACACACCAAATGACACAGGTTATTCTCGAAATAATTATGTGGAAGTGAAAGAAGCCAGCTACAAAAGAGTACATGCTCCACGATCGCATATATATACAAACTATAGAAAAGACAAACTAGTCTCCAGTGACCGAAAGCAGATCAGTTGTTGTGTGAGGATGGGTAGACAGAGAGGGCAGGAAAGTGGGGTTGCAAAGGGGCATCGAGAGATCTTTTGAGGGGACAGATGTGTCCACTCTCTTGGTGGCGGTGATGGTTCCATGTGTGTGTGCACATGTCAAAGCTCACCGAATTGAACACTTTAAATGCACAGAGTTCACTGTGTATCCAACATACCTACGCAAAGCTGTTAAATGTGTGTGTGTACACACACATACATTACGTCACATGCTACATGAAAAGGAAAGCAAGATAAGGAAGGCAGGATACGCTGGGGGCAGGCAGGGAGTGCTATTTTGTTTCTTTTTTTTTTTTTTTTTTGGCTGTGTTGGGTCTTCGTCGCTGCACGCGGGCTTTCTCTAGTTGCGGCGAGCGGGGGCTACTCTTTGTTGCAGTGTATGGGCTTCTCATTAAGGTGGCTTCTCTTGTTGCGGGGCACAGGCTCTAGGCACGCGGGCTTCAGTACTTGTGGTGCACGGGCTCAGTAGTTGTGGCTCATGGGCTCTAGAGCACAGGCTTAATAATTGCGGCGCTCGGGCTCAGTTGCTCCGCGGCATGTGGGATCTTCCCGGACCAGGTCTCAAACCCACGGCCCCTGCATTGGCAGGCAGATTCTTAACCACTGCGCCACCCGGGAAGCCCGTGAGTGCTATTTTTTCTGACCAGATGGCTGGTCAGAGAAGGTCTCAGTGATCAGGTGATTTTCAGCAGAAACCTGAAGGCAGTAAGAGAACTGGCCATGGGGTTATCTGGGGAGAGAACATTCCAGGTAGAGGGAAGAGCAAGGGAAAAAGCCCTGTGGGCCTGAGTAACACTGGAGCTCAGTAATGGCTCAGAACTGAGTTAATACTTCAAGATCTGGACTGAATCGTTGCCCCAAGCTTCACATACAGTCTTGCATCTGTCCTGCCTACCTGGGTAGAGTCCATGTCTTTGGACGGAGCCTGGCTTTTTAACACCTATATAAGCAGCGGTCACACTATACCAGCTCTGGAATCTGCACTAAGATTCTCATTCAAGAATTCCAAGATCTGCTTGACCTCATCTTCTCTGAAACGGGCAGGCAGCCTGATTGCACTTTCAAACTCTTATGACTGAGAGTGACTAACTGTGTCAAACAAATCACAAAAGACCTCAGGGTAAAAAGAGTGAACGTTTACCTGGCATTTGCTAAGTAACAGGCACTGTTCTAAAAACCTTATGTGTATTATCTCAGGTCATCTTCCCCCAGCCTTGCAAGGTAGATACTGTTATTATTCCCACTTTACAGATATAGAAACTGAGGCAGATAGAAGCTAAGCTACATGCCCAATTAAGAGGCTGACACTTGAACCTGGGCGCTATGACTCTGGAGCCAGCCCTTGCAAGTGTCTACACATGGCCTCGCAGAGTGCTGCAAATCTGTGATTCTTTTTTTTAAAAAATAAATTTATTTATTTAATTTATTTATTTTTGGCTGTGCTGGGTCTTCGTAGCTGCGCAGTCTTTCTCTAGTTGCAGCGTGCGGGGGCTACTCTTCGTTGTGGTGCACGGTCTTCTTATTGCAGTGGCTTCTCTTGTTGCAGAGCATGTGCTCTAGGCACACGAGCTTCAGTAGTTGTGGCACGTGGGCTCAGTAGTTGTGGCTCACGGGCTCCAGAGTGCAGATTCAGTAGTTGTGGCGCACGGGCTTCGTTGCTCCGCGGCATGTGGGATCTTCCTGGACCAGGGCTCGAACACTTGTCCCCTGCATTGGCAAACGGATTCTTAACCACTGCACTACCAGGCAAGCCCAAATCTCTGATCCTTAACCAGTGGTCCCCCCTATACCCCCACTGGCCTGGTCCAAGCCTGTCCCTGCATGTGGTTGGGACACCTTCCATATCTGGGGCAATCCTGTAGACTGAACTATGTCCCCCTAAAATTTATATGTTGAAGCCCTAACTCCCAATATGATGGTATTTGGAAACGGGGCCTTTGGGAGGTGATTAGGTGGGGCTTTCGTGACAGGATTAGTGCCTTTATGAGAAGAGACACCAGAAAGCTTGTCCTCTCTCCCCACCCCGACCCCCGCTTCCTCTCTCTCACTATCTTTTCAGTCCTCAGAAATGTCAGCCCATGATTCTGTGATTACAAAGTGAGACTGAACCCCAGTTGGCCCAAGAACTTCCCTCATGTTATTGGTCCTCTCTAAGTTCTCAGAAGGTGTCGATGGAATGGCCTTTCCCGAGCCATTCAGCGTGTGTCCAATTTCCAGTGACTAGTGCATCTTTCTCTGGCTGTCCCACCATCTGGGGAGGGGCTCAGGGACTGACCTGTCACCTGCCCCCAGACTAGCATAGATCTGCCCTGAGAGTCAGCACCATGGTGGGAGCAACTGCCCAAGTCTGGTCCCCAGGAAAGGATGAGCGAGCACACAGGAAAAGCTGAGTGTCCCATGGCGTGGTTCCCATCACCATCCACTCCACTGAGACACTTACCTACCAAAGTTAAAACCGGAATGTGGTGATGAACAGCAGATTATCAACACGGACCTATCATCCTGGGGACCAAATGGGTGTTTCTTGTCACACCCTTGGGACTCACTCCAGAAATGTTCCAGGCAGTGGTCTGAGGAATGGCCACAAAGCGTATCTGCTGAATTCATTCAGGAAGAATGCCACAGGAGCCCATTCCAGCTCTGTGCTGGGAACACAGAGGCCTTCCTGGTGCCAGAAAGCTCTACCACTCCTCCTTAAGACTTGTGACACCTACTTAAGCTCACGGGAACACGAAGTTCACAAAATGCTTTCTGACCTTGGATGAAATGCCTTTTCCCTCTTAGCCAAGACATAGCAAGATTCAGTCATCTTTATTTCTACCCAGTGGGTCCTTGATCAAACGTGTTAATTATATTTTATCCTCCCAGAGGCAAATAGCAGAGAGGAAAAACACTGCCAAACTAAGCTACCTTTCTTTTTTATTTAAGTTAATTTTTATTAGAGTATAGTTGCTTTACAATGTTGTGTTAGTTTCTGCTGTACAGCAAAGTGAATCAGCTATACGTCTACATATATCCCCTCCTTCTTAGATTTCCTTCCCATTTAGGTCACCACAGAGCACTGAGTAGGGTTCCCTGTGCTATACAGTAGGTTCTTATTAGTTATCTATTTTATACATAGTATCAATAGTGTATATATGTCAATCCCAATCTCCCAATTCATCCCACCCTCTTTTCCCCTTGGTATCCATACGTTTGTTCTCTACTTCTGTGCCTCTATTTCTGCATTGTGAATAAGTTCAACTGTATCATTTTTCTAGATTCCACATATAAGCGATGTTATGCAATATTTGTTTTTCTCCTTCTGACTTACCACGTCTCTGCAAATGGCACTATTTCATTCCTTTTTATTAAGCTACCTTTCTTACCTCTAAATTGTCTTGTTTTTAATCAGTTCCAAAATTATAGTTCAGTGTGGGGAACACGTTCAGATGGCACAAAGTAACTATTATTTATAGAGTATTCTAAATTCTTTGCATGTGTTGATTTAATCCCTGTGCCAACCCTATAGAGGAGGTACTATCTTTATCCCCATTTTGCAAGTGAGGAAGTGGAGGCCCAGAGAGGTTAAGTAACTTGCCCAAGATGACACAGCTTGTAAGAGGGAGATCTGGGATTTAAATCCAGACAACCTGGCTTCAAATCCTTGCTTTCAAGGTGGATATAATCTCCTGTCCTTTGTAAGTGAAGTTGATGGTAACACTTCTACCTTTAGCAGGATGCATGCCTTGAGGTGTTTCTTCCAGGAATGGAGATATTCTTAACGGATTCACCACTACTCATTTGCCCAGCCTCATTTATAACCAGCAACTCATGTTTTTTAGATGTTTGGAAAGAATCTGTGTTTCCCTGGGCAGAGAAGGAGGCTGAGGGTCCCTCCAGGGGCCAAAGTCTTTGGCTCAGACAACAAGCACTTATGAACAAGCTTCTGCCAGCTACAAACCAGAGTGGCTTCAGGAGTGTCCCAAGACTCCTGGCGTCTGTCTGTCCATCCAGATGTGAGGAATAACTGAGAAGGCCGAGACTTCACTAAAATCACAGATTCCACCTTCTAAAAACCATCCAAACAGGGTTTGGAGTGTAAACACATATGACAAAAACATCTTCAACCCTGTGTCTGGGTTACAGCTCTCCTGTTAAATATCCATTTCCTTCTTGTCTTTCAAAATTCTCCATTGATTCTAACATTTTCAAAACTACTCATATAAAATTATTCTGGCTCTAAACACACCTGGTATTATATGCTAGGACAGAGTAATTCTTTCAGAGTAATTCTGGGAACACAAGACTTTCAGGAAGTGATAATTAGTAACAACGAATACTTGTTGCACTGACCTGCACACTTCGCTGATCATTTTGCGTGAATCATCTCAATACATCATCACAAACACTCATTTTACGGATGAAGAAACTGAAGCTCAGAGAAGTTAACTGGCTTGCTCAATGCCACACAGCTCACAAGCAGCAAAGTTATTTTAAACTCTTAAGGGTACAGTAGATTACAAAATGCGGCCACTAATTCCTCTCACCCAGTTATGTACACCCTGTTGCAACGTGACATTCCTGCTCCACTCTTTAAGCGGTGGCCTCTCTCTTCCTGCCTCTTGAATCTGGTCTGGCCCTGTGACTTGCTCTGGCCCAGGGCACGTGGTGGGGATGGTGTTGTGAAGGAGCTCAAGAGGGCTTGCAGCTTTCTCCTGGATTGCTCCCCTGAGACCGACACATAGGAAACCAGTTCCAGCCAACTGGAGGGTAACAGTCTACGTGGAGGAGAACTGAGGTGGCCCAGCCAACAGCCAGCATCAACTACCAGACCTGTTGGTGAAACCATCTTGGACCTTCCAGCCTGGCCAATCCCCAGACTGACTCAAGCCCATGAGTGAGCATGAGTGGGCCAGGCAACTCCAGGGGAAGAACCGCTGCCAGCCCACAGATTCGTGAGAAATAATCAGCTGCTGCTGTTGCAGGGCCCTCTGTTTTGTTTTGTGGTGGTTTATTATACCGTTTCTCAACCTCAGCAACTACTGGCATTATAGAATGGCTGGTTCTTTGCTGGGGGGTGTTGCCCTGGGCAATGTCAAACATTCAGCAGCCTCCTTGGCCTCTACCCCCCGGATGCCAGTAGCACCCCTTCCCAGCTGTGACAATCAAAAATGTCTCCAGGGCTTCCCTGGTGGCGCAGTGGTTGAGAGTCCGCCTGCCAATGCAGCGGACACGGGTTCGTGCCCCGGTCCGGGAAGATCCCACATGCCGCGGAGCGGCTGGGCCTGTGAGCCATGGCCGCTGAGCCTGCACGTCCGGAGCCTGTGCTCCGCAACAGGAGAGGCCACAGCAGTGAGAGGCCCGCGTACCGCAAAAAAAAAAAAAAAAAAAATGTCTCCAGACATGGCCATATGTTCCCTGGGGGCATAAACATAAGTGACCCAGGAAGTCTTCATATTGATTTTTTTCCCTTCAAAATCTTGAGTAAATACCCAGTTATGGTAGAGTTGGAAAAATGTTCTTTGCCCTTTGACCACAGATGCCTCCCAGGTGGCCTGGATGAACTCAGCTGCTATCTTCTTGGGAACCAGCTCTATGTTATCAGGTAAAGCTGGTCAGCCCTATGCCAAGGTAGGTAAATAGCATTTTTTTAGAATGCTCAGACACACCACGTATTAGTTTCCTAGAGCCGGCATAACAAGCTACCGCAAAAAGAACAGCATAAAACAAAAAGTTATTCCTTCCCAGTTCTGGAGGCCAGAAGTCCAAGATCAAGGTCTCAGCAGGTCTTCAGCTCCCTCTGAAGGCTCTCTGGAAGAATCTCTCCTTTTGCCCCTTCCCAGCCTCGGGTGGCCGCTGGCAATCCTGGGCTTTTCGCACCTCACAGCTGCATCGCCCCAATCTCTGCCTGTCTTCACGTGGCTGTTTTCACACTCCATCTGTGTCTTTATAAGGACACCAGTTTTCAGTTTTCTCTCTTTATAAGGATACCAGTCAGGGCCCATATTAATCTAAGTATGATCTTATCTTCATTTAAATAATTACATCTGCAAAGACCCTATTTCCAAACAAGGTCACTTTCTGAGGTTCCAGGTGAACACGAATTTGGGGCGCCCTGTGCAACCCATACTCATATGAGCAGACTGGCTTGCGATGACTGTGCAGTTCTCCCGGCCACTGTTCCCACCAGGCCTTCTGCAGGGTCCGCCTCCAGCCCAGCCAATGCCAGGTCTGAGCTGACGAGAGATCAAAAGGGGCTGCTTGGGCTTCCCTGGTGGCGCAGTGGTTGAGAGTCCGCCTGCCGATGCAGGGGACACGGGTTCGTGCCCCGCTCCGGGAAGATCCCACGTGCCGCAGAGCGGCTGGGCCCGTGAGCTATGGCCGCTGAGCCTGCGCGTCCGGAGCCTGTGCTCCACAACGGGAGAGGCCACAACAGTGAGAGGCCCAGGTACCGCAAAAAAAAAAAAAAAAAAAAAAAGGGACTGCTTCTCCATCCCTCTAACCCTGTCGGAGCTCCTGCCCTGGCCACCCCCCTCGCCTCCCTCCTTTCTGCCTCACTTGTAACCTGGGCTCACTCTCAGCACTGGTGGACGTGACCGTGACCATCCAAAGAGGCCTCCTTGCTGCGGAGAGGAGTGTTTCTCTCTAGGTGTGGGTTCCTGGACAGATTTCTATCTGTTGCTTTGCTGCCTGTCTTTAAATTGTGTTCATAAGAGACCACAGTTCCCCATTTGTATACACGTCCTCGTGACTTGCTTTCACTATGAGGTAGAAAACATCTATCAATATTTGCATTTTCTTCCCCTCCTCCCGACCCCTATGTCTTTAGGGAAAAAAAAAAAAAATTTCACGCTACAGTGCAAACCATACTGTTATCATTGATGTTTCTCTCTCTTGGAATGCTTTCTTGGCTTTCCATGTCTTTTGTCTGCCAAGCACACTTGATCTGCGGTAATGGAAAGGTCACAACAGCACTGATCAGTCTCTCCAAGTAGTCTCATTTGCCCAAAGTACGAGATTAGGGTGGTATGAGGAGGAGAACGCAGGAAGGACGGGGGAAGAGGTGCTACCTGGTTGAGGAAAGGGGCAAGATGAAGAGTGTGGATAAATACGGAAGCAGGGCTCTTGGCCTCAAAGCAGAACTGCAGATCAGGTTTATTAAACCAGAAAAAGCTGGGAAACACAGAAACAGGAGCTTTCAAATATCTAAGAACTCAGATTTAACGACTGAAGGACTAAAGCCAGGTAGGTGAAGCAAAGTACTTTTCTTTGGGAAACTATGAGCTAATCAGGTGATTTATGGTGCACTGATAATGGCAAGAAAATTCAAGACTAATATTGTAACGAACAGCTCACTTTCAGTCTTTGAAAGGCATTTGCACAATATCCCACCCATTTTCTTAACCAGCACTTAATAAACGGGTAGAAGTCAAACTACTTTGCAGATGAATGTTTTCGGGTGTAAAGTATTTTGCATCTTGGACAACACATTGCAATCACCTGGGCTGGGGACTGACTTTGTCAAGGGTGAAGGACAAGCGTTAGTGGGTTTTATTGCCCTGCTCATGGGCAGCTACAGCTCAGAACTACTAGTGTAGAAAGCCCGAACTTTTAAAAATTATTAGTATCCCACATATTTACTACTAAGCAGAAAAGAATGCAGTCACATCTTTTGTTATCTTGCCCTACCATTTTCCTTGCCTTAGGACTGAATACTTTTTCCCAGTAGGGGTCTACTTTTCAAAAGGGCAGGCCAGGAACTTGGAAAGAGTGCATTCTGTCACATTTAACCTTTCATTTTTACGATAAACCACTGCCCTGCTGGACTTCAGAGCAGAGAATGAGGACCCCCTGCCCCTTCCACAGCACTAGCTCCCTTGCTAAGTTTCTCTTTCCTGTGTTGGCCTCTCCCATGTAACCTGCCCACCTGACCCTGGGGCTTCACCATGGCTACTTCTTAACTTCCTTAACACCCTACAGATGTTGGATTTGCCTATATTCCTGGTCCTCTATAAAAAAACAAATAACAATAGCAAGTCTCAATTCCTAAATGGTATCTCATCAGTAAAAGAATACACATTAAGCTTCCCTTCTGGCTAAAAAGTGAGTATACTATTTTAGCTTAGTGTAAGACCCAAATGAGTCAATCAAGAAATATGTATTGCATGCTCAGAGGAACAAGGGAAGAGTAGAAGATATACAAAGTACTCTGTGTATATTCTCAAAGATCTTGCCATCTAGACCAGGGGTTGCAAACTATGGTCCACAAGCCAAATCTGGCCCCCAACTGCTTCTATAAATAAAGTTTTATTGGAACACAACCATGCTTTTGTGTGTGTGTCTGTGTGTGTGTGTCTGTGTGTATGGCTGCTTTAGCACCATGCTGGCAAAGCTGAGGAGTTGTGACAGAGACCACCTGGCCTTCAAAGCCTAAAATATTTACCATCTGGCCCTTTATAGAAAAGCTTGCCAATGCTGATCTAAGCAAACTAACAACCACAACTACCACAACAAATATATATTTGAGATGGATGGATGGATAGATAGAGATAGATAGATAGATAGATAGATAATGTATTAATGTGAAACAGAGAGGGTTCCTGCCTTTAGGAGGCCCACAGTCTACTGAACAATCATTAATCCTGAGAAGTAAATAAGCACCCAAAGCGGGGACTGTGCAAAGGAGAAGAGGATGTTTGAGGCTGGGTACCATATCCATGGGTAACTACAATTGCCTGTGAGCTGTACAGGTAGATTCTAAGGTGAATGGGGTAAAGAGGAGAGTGGGGAAGGCCTTGGCAAAATTGGAATGAAGAGGCAGGAAGTCCAATCCACGGCTGAGGGGCAGCCGTGGCAGTTGGGCTGCTTCCCAGTCTATTGGAGCGTGAGGGCATGACTTGTTTACCACTTGTCTTCCCTGATGGACTTGAGGTTTTATGAGGGTGCAGACAATGTTCACATTGTTCACTTTGACCCCGGCATTAAGCAACATGCCTGCCGTATAGTAGCTGCTTGATGAATATAATTTAAAAAGTAAATAATGAATGAATAAACGGATGTCTGGAATTATCAGGTTGATATGCCATAAGCCAGTTGAGTCAGGCATTTCAACCATGGTAAAATGACCTCTGACCTTACTTTGAAACAAAGGCATAGATGAGGAGATAAGAAAGCTTTTATTGAGCAACTACTCTATAACAAGCCTTTTACAAGCACTAAATCATTTAATTCTCTCAGCCACCATTTTAGGGATGAAGAGATTGAGTTTCAGAGAGGTTAAGTAACTGGCCAAGGTCACACAGCCAGAAAACGGCAGAACTAAAATGCAAACCCAAGTCTTCACTTTGTTATTTTCAGATCCGAGGCTATGTACACACACCCATGCCTACCAGTCATTTTCATACCATGCTCTGCAGACCTCAGTCTCCTCAGAGCCACCATAAGTGACATGAAGATCAATCCAGCAGCACTGGGGACCAAGAGCACAGACTCCCCAGCCAGCTTCAACCAGAGGAGTTTTCATTTCTCTACTTCACAAATGGAGCTTCCTGATTTCATCCAAACACATAGTTCTTGGGGGAACGAAAAAGAATGAGAAACCACTATACTGGACCACGCTACTTCCTCAAACCAAGCCAGGAGGTACAGTTTCTAGCCTTAACTCCACCACCAACTTGCTATGGGGTCAGGGTCCATCACTTCTCCTTCCTTCCGTTCTTACACAAGAAATGTTCCACGACAGATGCTGAAATCCCATGAAGCTTCTTAACTTTCCAGAGAGAATAAGATTAAATGAAGAGCCCATTTAATGAATGCAAATGGCTGGGCCACCTTGAGTAAAATTCTAGATAAAGTTGTAATTCCATCAATGACAGCAAATTAGAGGAGTGTGATGAGTTACCAGGCAGAGCTCAGCAGAGTCATTGCTGGATGCCTTGTTTGATGACTGCTAATCGCATCCAGCAGAACTCAAAAACCAAACAGGAGCCAATCTTTTGGCCTTACCTCATAGTAACCAGCACGTGACAGAACATGGGTCTCTTAGTGAACAGTCCACAGAAGCACACCCACTTACCAATAGAGATGTAATAGATGAATATATTGATTCTCAAAGAATTCACAACTGGAGACAATGCCACACTCATCTATGGTTTGACCATTCTTATACGAAGTTACCTCTGGCTTGGGCTGACCTGACGATAAAGAAATAAGAATATTCTTATTATGTGAAGCATCTTTAGAAAAAAAATCATAAAGCTATGAATAAGAATGGGTGATAAAAAAAAAGAATGGGTGATAAACAATAGGGATAAACATGCTGTATATGTCACTTGGGGAACTAGAAAAGCTTCCTCTCATTGATAAAAATGCATCCTTTGGACTTCCCTGGTGGCACAGTGGTTAAGAATCTGCCTCCAATGCAGGGTACACGGGTTCGAGCCCTGGTCCGGGAAGATCCCACATGCCGCGGAGCAACTAAGACCGTGCGCCACAACTACTGAGCCTGCGATCTAGAGCCTGTGAGCCACAGCTACTGAGCCCGTGCTCTGCAACAAGAGAAGCCACCGCAATAAGTCCACACATTGCAACGAAGAGTAGCCCCTGCTCGCCGCAACTAGAGAAAGCCCGCATGCAGCAACGAAGACCCAACACAGTCAAAAAAAAATAAATTAATTTAAAAAAAATGCATCCTTCAATAAACACTATTGGGCATGTTACATGCCTAAGATGATGCGGTGCTGGGGTGAGAGTGGGGCAGACAAAATAAAAAATGTTGCTCCTAATCTTAAGACGCTATTAAGAAAAACTATCTAAAACTTAAAAAGAAGCCAAAACTGTGGATGGTATCTTGTTTCAGTGTCACATGGGAGCAAAGGTCCATCTAAGAGTTATGTAGGGGAATGTACTTTGTTTCATCAATGATTACTATTGATTAAAATTCCCAGATTTAGTGAAGTTACATATAAGCTTGCAGATTTGCATTCAATGGAGATGCAAATAATCTCTGTCTAGCAGACAAGATAACCCCACAAATTATGGTTTATTGCCCTATAGGACATTAACCAGTGTTTTATCTAATGCAGCAATCTTATCCTAACATTCCTTTATTAAGTTGCCTATAAATACCCCATTCCTCAAATGTTCTTTGACCAGGCCTTAATATTTTCTGGTTCCCTCTTTATTCAAAGAATTGAATAAAATCTTTGAAGTTCACTCTGTATTTGCATGGGAGTGAAAATTATACTTTAACAGTGCTCAGAGTTGAGTGTATGTTACGGTACAAAAGAGGGAAGAACAAAGTAGATTAGCTAAAACCATGTCTTCCTAAGGATAAAGGAGTTTGGAATGTAGGTTTCCCAGGCTGGTACTGTGCACATGTGAGTGACATCATCACAAAATTGACCTACGTTTTCTCCCTCAGAAGGGGTTCATCCTCCCCTGGTGATCATTAACCGGATGTAATGCTAAGGGGCTAATCTGGTAAACCCCCCAGGAATTCCATTCACCCCTTGGGATCTTTCTTCCCCTTGTGACAGACAGGGCAGGAAGGTTTCCAGCCTGTGCCAACGAGCTTTCTCACTAGCTTCCATGTCATTGAAAATGTATAAAATGTACCGTCTATACCGGAGGAAAGCCCAGTATTTGGGAGCAATACACCATTCTGAATCCATCCCAGGAACATTCTTGTGTTTCTGTCTTATCACACGATCTTTGGCGAGCAACCCCAGAGACCATTAAGAGAAAAACTCCATGTTCTCCTAAGGCTTAGAAGGGGGAGAGCTAAAAATGTCAGGGGCGGGAGTAACAAGAAAGTCAGTGGACAGGACCTGAGGGGGGCTCAGGGACCCTCTCCCTTCCTCTCTATGTCTCTTCTAATTTGGGGTCTCCCAGCTGCGCTACCTCTTTCCTTCTCCTCCAGGTAAGCACCTGCATAGTTGATCCCTGGCTCCAGGAGCAGACAGACCTGCGTGCAGGGACACATCTCCAGCAGCTGCTTACCTGAGTCTCTTTCAAACAAATGACTAAACCACCAAAAATGAGCTTCCCTGAAAACCTATCAAGGAAGCTGCTGATCATATTTCATTTCTGCCTGTTCTGATCAGACTTGGGTTCCCATTCCCATCAGTTTTATCAGATTCCTTCTCAGGAAGCATTTAATTGCTCCTTTTGTGTGTGTTCCTGACTTTTATTGTAGCCATTATATCAAGTATGCATGAGCTGAGCCTGGGGAATTCATTCTGATCTCTTGGGCTCCAGTGTTTCATTTCAGCCAGAGCAGGGCTGATTGAGTCCTCTGCTTTCTTACTGGCTGACTGGTTTTTTCCCTTCGTGTGGTATAGAGCTGAATAATCAGCCGCAAATGAGACTTGCACAGGGAAGTGGTATCTTGTACCTTGTGGGTGGTTCTCTTTTCTCCCTCTACTTGCTGGAAATCTCACCCAAAAATCCTACCCTTGTTTTTTTTTTTTAAAGAGTCAATTTTATTTAGTTATTTATTTTGGCTGTGTTGGGTCTTCGTTGCTGCACACGGGCTTTCTCTAGTTGCGGTGAGCGGGGGCTACTCTTCGTTGTGGCGCGCGGGCTTCTCATTGTGGTGGCTTCTCTTGTTGCGCAGCATGGGCTCTAGGTGTGCACAGGCTTCAGTGGTTGTGGCACGTGAGCTCAGTAGTTGTGGTTCGCGGGCTCTAGAGCGCAGGCTCAGTAGTTGTGGCGCATGGACTTAGTTGTTCCACGGCATGTGGGATCTTCCTGGACCAGGGCTCAAACCCTCGTCCCCTGCACTGGCAGGCAGATTCTTAACCACTGCGCCACCAGGGAAGTCCCTACCCTTGTTTTTTAAGCCTACCTGCAGGTTGCATATTGAGAGCCACTTTCAGAACGTTTCACAAGTATCTGGCTAATGTGTGAGGGGGCCGGTAGCCAAGGTTAGGGTCCACCCAAACACCGAGGCTTCCTAGGGAGACAGGAGGCTACTCTGAAGGCTCAGTAGTGGACTTGAGCCCATTCCTCTATCCGGATGCCTATGGACAAACACCGAGAAAGGGGGGGGGCTATGCTCTCGGCCTGGGGAGTCTGGGTGCACAGTCCTACACCCAAACATCCACATTGAAAGGTGAGATTTTATTTTGACTTCTGCTAAGGAAGCACAGCCATTTCAGAGGCTGGCTCTTCTCCTCTCTGGACTTAGAAAAAGGGATCGGGGGCAAAAAGTTTTCTGTCATCCCTCAGGAAAGGCCATCAGTGCCCTCCATGTTTTCAAGGGTAGACATAATCCAGGAAAGAAAAGAAAACAACTCACAAGCTACAATATACCACTTCCCTACCCAATTATTTCACTTCTATTTTCTTTTAATAATAAATCCCTTTTCCCACGGTGGGCACCAGTTCTGGAGTTCTGGATTATTTATTCTCCAGTCAGGGGGGAATTCCAGCCCTCTGCTTTCCCTCCACTGGGCATGTATGTCTTGGTTTTAACGTTTTCACTGCTGACCAGCATAGCTGAAGAAGGCAAGCAGTGGGGAGATGAATTTAGGCAGGCTGGGGATATCAGTAAAAGGTGATAAAGAAGAGTTCAGTAAATTGTCTAAAGTGAAGTTATTCATGCCATTCCCATGCACCACAGGAAATTAAGAGTGGATTCTAAAAAAAAAAAAAGTTCTGATGAACCTAGGGGCAGGACAGGAATAAAGACGCAGACATAGAGAATGGACTTGAGGACATGGGGAGGGGGAAGGGGAAGCTGGGACAAAGTAAGAGAGTGGCATGGACATATATACACTACCAAGTGTAGCATAGATAGCTAGTGGGAAGCAGCTGCATCGCACAGGGAGATCAGCTCGGTGCTTTGTGACCACCTAGAGGGGTGGGATAGGGAGTGTGGGAGGGAGGCACAAGAAGGAGGGGATATGGGGATATATGTATACATACAGTTGATCACTTTGTTATACAGCAGAAACTAACACAACATTGTAAAGCAATTATACCCCAATAAAGATTTTTTTTTTTTTTTAAAGTTAGGGGGCTTCCCTGGTGGCGCAGTGGTTGAGAGTCTGCCTGCCGATGCAGGGGACACGGGTTCGTGCCCTGGTTCGGGAAGATCCCACATGCCGCGGAGCGGCTGGGCCCGTGAGCCATGGCCGCTGAGCCTGCGCGTCCGGAGCCTGTGCTCCGCAACGGGAGAGGCCACAACAGTGAGAGGCCCGCGTACCACCAAAAAAAAAAAAAAAAAAAAGTTAGGGAACAAAACATACCTTTTATATATATTTATATTCTTATTAAGGATTAAATACTTTGCACAAAAGGTGTGATTAATAAATATATGTGTGTGCAAAAAACAAAACAACAAAACAAAAAAGAGTGAATTATCTGGAAAAAAAACCAGTGTGGGCGTTGCCTAACCAAGAATCACAATGGGTAGTAAAGGAGATCACTAAAACGTGTCCAGAAAGGCATTCAAAGAAATCTTCTAGAAAAAAAAAATCATAGAGGATTCAGTTGCTCAATCAGTGACTCAGAACTAACTTCCCAGGTTATTTTCCCAGGTGATCCTTTAACAATGCCCTTGTGAACCAAATAACCTGGTCTGCAGGTAGATTTCAGAGGGTGAGGAGCTAGAGATGCTTACCCGATATTATGCACAGAGTCTGACTTCTCAGGAGCTTTCTGGGAAAGCAAAGTAGATAAAAATCAACGTGTGCGTCTCTGGGGCCCTCCTGAGTCCGTCATCTTTCCATGCCGCATGAACCTGAAAAATAAAAATCCCCAACATCACCACTTGTTCTGGGACGTCTCTGACTTTTCTCAGGAATTCGAGAAACCCCAGCACCCCATGAGTGGTACTTAGGGAGAGAAGGAGCGTGGTCCCTTGGCTGGGGGCTGCACTCAGTCTGGCGGTGGGTTGGGAGTCCCCGGGCAGGCTTTCTCACCCACCACTGCTGACATCCGGGCCAGAAACGTTGTTATGGGGGGAGGTCACATCGTAGGACGTTTAGCGGCATCCCTGGCTTCGACCCACTAGAAGCGATAGCACCCCTTCCCCAAGTGGTCACAATCAAAATTGTCTGCAGATGTTGCCAATGCCCCAGGGAGGGCAGCCATGGTTTTAACCTCAAGTCCTAGGGGATGGCAGGGCGGCCACAGCCCAGTCGGAGAGGGAAAACTGCATGAGCCTACGGCCAATGCCACCTCTTTCAACGTTGTTTTCCTATTGGACTCAAAAAGTGTGTGCATATTTGCCTCCCCAAAGAGGAGTTGATTCAATACAAAGGAATCACCAGGTGGGAGGTATTTCTCCAGGTGAAACTGGGAAACTACAGCTCCTTCTGAGAAGCAGGCAGGTGCCCCGGGGAGGGCGGCGCGTGGGCTGGCATTTTTGAGTAAGCGCGAATTCATCAAGTCGGCATTAAATGCTTGGTTAGTCACCAGGTATGTTATTTCACTTAATCTCCTTTAAGTGACCTAAACGGTTATTAATACCACCCACATCTTACAGATGAGAAACCTGAGACTCAGAAAGGTTCGGCAGTGTGTTCAAGATCACCTAGCTCCAGTGGTCAATCACCTGGGGCCCCCTCAGAGCCACAAGGGCTGACATCTTCAGTGTGAGAGGCAGCCCTGGAGCTGTGCAGCGCACACCTCACAGCAGCCCTAAGAACACCAGCCTGTCTGAACCCAGAGGACCCTCTCCACTCTGTCCTCTGGCTATAGCGCTAGCTTCATGCCTATCCTTTGTGGAGCCCCAGGCTTGGAAATAACATTTCGCTCTATCCAAACAGTGGAAATTTAGAGACAGTCTTAGATTTAGAATCATCTTCCACGTAAATATATTTTGTGTGTTTATTTCTGGTGTGGTAAATTTCCCAAAGATGAGAACTGTGCAACTTACACGTTTTGTATCTCCAACTAGTGTACCGATTTGGACGTGGCATACAGCTAGGGTCATCCCAGAAAAGCAGCAGACTACGAGTCAGAAGTTTTAGTTCTAACATTTCCGTTTGTCACTTTTGATGCCGTGCAGCTCGTGGGATCTTAGTTCCCTGACCAGAGACTGAACCTGGGCCCCCTGCAGTGGAGTCCTAACCACTGGACCACCAGGGAAGTCCCTCCATTTAACATTTTTGAGAAGCAACATAACACAGGTGGCTAAGAGTTCTAGAGCCAGATACCCTGGGTTCAGATTCTGGCTCCACCCTTTTCTAACTCAATAAGCACGTCACCATTATTTGGTGGCTCAACTTCCTCATCTGTAAAATGAAGGCATAATAGTTGTATATTCTTCAGAGGTGGTTGTGAAGATTAAATGAGCTATTGCCTGTAAAGCGCTTAATCCTCTAATGTATGTAAATAGTCTAGGAAGAATCTGTTACATGATTGGTTTTCAAGATGGTAATCGGTAGGCTTTAAGGAAAGATTTCACTCATTTCATCAATTTCCTTTTCTGCTGTGGGTTACCACAATGATTTTTTTTTAAGTGATATACTAATTCATGTCTAAAAATTTCTCCTAGTATAATATTCACCTGTAATAGTAATTTACAAGACACGACTATTCCCATTCCCAGGGGCCACTGCTGTGGATGGAGAGAGAAGAAAGGACAAATGAAACCGTCAAGAGTTGGGGTGACGTCGAAGACCTTGTGTGCCATCCGTGACTCCTCCCAGCTGACGGCTCCCTGATGGCAAAGTCCCACAGGTTACAACACTGACAAACACGCTATTTGACTCACATAGTTGGTTCAGTCACCACATATCCTGGCCACGGGGCACTGACTATAAAGGAAAGGACAGTTAAGTCAGGCTGTGGTTCATGTTTCCTTGCTTCTCCGAAGGCGAGAACCCTTGAAGACAGATTTAGCATTCTCTGCTACAGATAGATAACTAACGAAATACTGAAATTAGCAGAGGGGGCCAAGGTGGGGTTCATGGACAGTCCTGGAGTGATAACATATCAACTGGAATGAACACAAGATTTGCATGTTTTTGTTTTTGTTTTTTTAGCTGTGTAGTCCAAAGCAAGTTGCTTTCTTTTTAAAAATTTTTGTTTACCTTTAATTACAGCCTAAATACATACATTTGTATTCTTTAAAATACACAAAAAAGTTGGTCTCCCACAAGCACTATCCCTCCATCTCAGTACTTTCTCAAGCGGAAGGGTCTGCCGTCCTTTCAGGCATTTTTCCATCCATTTACATATGAGTCATCTAAATATATATATCTTTTTTTTTCTGTTGTTGTACATACGTCATTAAATTGTACATACTTGCCATTCAGTTGGCTTATCTTACTTATCAAGTTTCGGCAGTCTTACAAGGTCAGTCCAGTCCATAAAGGGCTGCGTTATTTTTTTTAAATGCTTGATGATATCAGTATTGCATAAAATGGCAATACCATGCTTAATCTGTCTCTTCTTGTGTTGATGACGTGTAGCTTGGCTGGAGTTTTTCAGACTTACAAACGTGTTTCAAAATACTTCCTGGTACATGCCTCCTTGGGCACATAAGTGGTTCTCTAGACTAAATACCAAGAAATGGAATTGCTGGATAAGAATATTCACATGTTACATTTCGATAGATACTCCACGATGGAGTATCTACTCCTTAAGAGAATAGGAGAAGGATGTGATGATGAAGGGCCCGGATTCCTGGGTTCAAATCTTAGCTCTGCCACATACTAGCTTAACTTCTCTCTTCCTCCGTTTCAACTGTAAAATGAAGAGAAGAGCAGTATCTGCTTCCTTCGGTTGTTAGGAAAATTGAGTATATGTACAAGCTCTTCTGAATAGCATAGCAAGTACTATGTTAGTGTAAGCTGCTAACAAGAGCTTTGGGTTTAATATCAGCAAAATTACAAAAACATCTCCCTGTCACATTGGTGGAGAACAGGTAAGAGGTAATAGGAGAATTCTTTGAACATTTCAAGCCCTCGACTGATGCCAAGTTTTGTTTTGGCCAATCTGCCCTCACACAGATAGCCAGTGGCATGGCTGCTGTCAACCGAAGGGGTCAGGGAAGAGCTCTCAGCCCGTTTGCAGATAATGGGTAAGCAGCTCTTCTGGGGCTTGCAGGAAAGCTAGCTGTCCGTGCTTTCTCACTGGGGACAGGAGGGATTAATCCTGACGACTCAGCCTAATCCAAGGGCAGTTGGGTTCCTGAATTGGCCATTGTCAGTTACTCCAGCTTTGGATGCCACACCCACTGTCACTTAGTACCCAGTCCCACGTTAGCAAAAAGCACCCTTCACAAAGATGGGTTCTGGAAATCTGGGGAGGCAGACCAGGTGTGGAGAGACAGCATGTTTGGGATGCCTTCTATGCGTCAGCCCCCAGGCTGGGCACTTCATAAACATTATCTCATTTAATCCTCACAGTGCAACTACCAGGAAGGTGTTCACAGATAATGACTTGGAAGCTTAAGGTGACTTTAAAGAGTTGATGTAACAAACCTAATTCCTCACTGCCTGCAAGTGGCAGGGCTGGGATATGAGTCCAGATTTGTTGGAGCGCAAGCGTCGTGCTCTTTCTTGGGCATGATTTTAGGGTTGTATGTGAGAAATAGAGGCTAAATAAATGAATAAATAAGCCCATGAAAAGACGCTCAACATCATTAGTCATTAGGGAAATACAAATCAAAACCACAATGAGATAGCATTTCACACCCACTAGGATGGCTATTACAAAACAGAGAGTCAAATGTGGGCGAGGCTATGGAAAAAAACAACCCTCAGACACGGCTAGCGGGAATGTAAAATGGTACAGATGCTTTGGGAAACAACTTGGCGGTTTCTTCAAAAGTTACACATACATTTACCAAAAGACCCAGAAATTCCATTCCTAGGTATCCACCCAAGAGTAATGAAAACATACGTCCACACAAAGACTTGTACATAAATATTCTTAGGATTACTCATAATAATCAAAAATTGGAAATAACCTAAATGTCCATTGGAAACAACCTAGATGTCCAACTAGTGAATTGACAGACAAAATGTGGTCTAGCCATACAACGGAATACTATGGATAATGAAAAGAAACAAAGTAGGGTACATGGTACAACACAGATGAACCTAAAAGGAATTCTCATTATACTCAGTGAAAGAAGCCAGAAACAACACACCACATAGTATATGATTTCATTTATATGAAACGTCCAAAAAAAGCGATTGAGGCCAAAAGTAGATTAGTGGTTGCTGAAGGTGCGGGCAGTGGGGAGAACACTAATTAACAATAAACATGCATGCGGAATCTTTTTTTTTAACTTTTTATTTTATATTGGAGTATAGTTGATTAACAACGTTGTGATAGTTTCAGGTGTACAGTAAAGTGGTTCAGTTATACATATACATGTATCTATTCTTTTTCAAATTCTTTTCCCACTTAGGTTATTACAGAATATTTAGCAGAGTTCCCTGTGCTATACAGTAGGTCCTTGTTGGTTATCTATTTTAAATATAGCAGTGTGTACATGTCAATCCCAAACCCCCAACTGTCCCTTTCCCCGACCCTTCCCTGCTGACCATAAATTTGTTCTCTAAGTCTGTGAGTCTGTTTCCATTTTGTAAATAAGTTCATTTGTGTCATTTCTTTTTAGATTCTGCATATAAGCGATATCATATGATATTTCTCTTTGTCTGACTACACTCGGTATGACAATCTCTAGGTCCATCCATGTTGCTGCAAATGGCATTATTTCATTCTTTTTAATGGCTGAGTAATATTCCATTGTAGGTATGTACCACATCTTCTTTATCCATTCCTCTGTTGGTGGACATTTAGGTTGCTTCCATGTCTTGGCTATTGTAACAATGCTGCAATGAACATTGCAGACCATGTTTTTCTCTGGATATATGCCCAGGCGTGGGATTGCAGGATCATATAATAGCTCTATTTTTAATTTTTTAAGGAACCTCCAAATGTTCTGCATGAGGAATCTTTGGCGGGTGAGAAAAATGTTTTAAAACTGATCTATCAAGATGGTTGTTCAACTAGATAAATTTAACTAACAACATCACTGAACACTTAGAAAGGGTGAATTGTACAATATGCAAAACATGCTTCAATATAGTTAATTTTTTAAATACAGACAAGAAGGAGACAAACAAGTAAGCACCTAATATTCATTGCAGCATTGTTTGTGATAGCAGAAGACTGAA
The DNA here is from genome assembly GCF_964270905.1 of Leucopleurus acutus. Classification (NCBI taxonomy): domain Eukaryota; kingdom Metazoa; phylum Chordata; class Mammalia; order Artiodactyla; family Delphinidae; genus Leucopleurus; species Leucopleurus acutus. The sequence goes on along the minus strand of NC_139155.1, from coordinate 16,658,600 downwards.
AGTAATCTAAATGTCCATCAACAGGTACCTGGTTACAGTATAACTATACAATGGAATTTTACATTTCTAACAACAATGAGCATTAAAAAAGAATAAGGCAGTTCTGTATGCACTGATATGGAATGATCTCCAAGATATATTGTTGAGTGAAATAAACAAAGTATAGAAGAGAGCATAGCGTATGTTATCACTTGCATAAGCAAAAAAAGGAAGAATAAGTATTATAATATGCTTATTTATACACATAATGATTCTAGAAATAGACAAGAAACTGGTAACCTGGTTGCCCCTGGGAAGAGGCCTGAGTACCTGGGGAAAGGAGGGGATGCTAGTTGGGAACATTGCTTGTCTTTGCATATCCTTTTGAATATTTTAAATTTATAGATGTTACCTAATAAACAAATATAATTTAATTTTTAGATATTAACAGTGAGTGACTCCATGTGCCCGAGACTGTGCCTGGCACATAGATACGTGAACACACTGAGCTATAGCTGCTACTTGGCTCTCTCTGGATTTGTTTTGAACTTTTTGTTTTTTTTGGTGCGCTAGAGAGTCTTCCCATTCCTCTCTCCTTAAAATCTGTGGCAGTTTGAAATTCTTTAAAGGAGGGTAAAAAAATAGCTCAAGGTTGCTGTGACAGGGCGAGAGAGAGAGTCATGGACATATACACACTAACAAACGTAAGGTAGATAGCTAGTGGGAAGCAGCCGCATAGCACAGGGATATAGGCTCGGTGCTTTGTGACCGCCTGGAGGGGTGGGATAGGGTGGGTGGGAGGGAGGGAGACGCAAAAGGGAAGAGATATGGGAACATATGTATATGTATAACTGATTCACTTTGTTATAAAGCAGAAACTAACACACCATTGTAAAGCAATTATACCCCAATAAAGATGTTAAAAAAAAAAAAGAAAAATAGCTCAAGGTTAAATAAAACCTGTGAGTTTAGTAACTCCCCTGATTTTACAATTGAAAAACACCCCTGAATCACAGGCAGGTCAAGTTACTTTTCCAAGGTCACACAGCTTGTTAATGGCAGAGTCCAGGTTTCTTGATTCTGATTTTCAGCTTATTGAAAGGATACATGTCTCTGCCTTTCTTAAACGTGTCCTCCTCCCTCAGGGTAAAAGGAAGAGAGGAAAGATCATGACGATATAAACACACAGTGCATGGCCATGTTTTAATGAGACCTACTTCGGTGAATTAATTGGTTAAAATCGCTTTGGTTTGAAGTTGAATGAGGTGAACTGACCATTGTGTCCAATCTAGGCAAGTGTCATCAAGGTCATCACTAAGAACACATGTGATAAAGAAATCCCCTCTCTGGCTGGTCCTCCACATTTCTCCCAGACTCCCTGTGTCCTCATGCTTGCTTTCCCTACAACGAAAAACCCAGAGCAACTCTGAGTCATCCCTCTTTGGAGACTGTTTATTATTAATGGACCTAGAGGTGACATCCTGTGAAATTTCAGGCATCAGCCAGTGTAGGGAAGGACCTGGGAAATGCTAGTTTCTCTTCCGTCCCACTCCTTGCCCTGTAATGGGCAGGAATAACACTGCCCCTGGTGTAATGAACTGAGCCTGGATTAATTATGCTGAGCAAACCACCTCTCAGTGAGCCAGCACAAGCCGGGGGGACCGGGGACACGGTGCTGTGGAGAGCGTCAATATTACCTCAACCTCCTCCTACCACCATCCTTCAACCCAGCCAGTCAGAGGGTCTTAGGAGAAAACCTTTTATTTTTGCCTCCAATTGTTTTGTTTTCGGAAGAATTTTTTTAATCGTTCTTTATCTAATTTTTTTTTTTTAAGGTAAGAGATAAGTAGCTTCATTCCACTCAAAGGCAGCACTATTCTGTGGGAGAATAACTTGTCTGCGCTTAAGTATAAGGCAGGCCCATCCTAAATCTTTGAAGTAAGAATGCTGCCCATTGCTAAACTTATGACTAAGGGGGGAGTTCGTGTGACTTTAGAGGCCTTTCTCCAAAATATGCAAAACCTCCCGAAGCAGCCATTTCGCTTGTCTTCCTAACTCCATTCCACGCCTCTCGCATCACTCAAACCTGGTGACGGGTGGGCTGGACTTCGTCCTTCCTGCTCTGTGGGTTCTGATTGGTCTAAACTGATCAAGCACTCTTGCTCGGGGATGGGTTCACTAACTAAGGTCTACGCCAATCAGCACATGGCTTTCTGCAGAAAGTAAATTCCCCGGTTATCCAATCAATGCAAAGCTTAAGTCTTTCACTCTGTCCTCTAACCAGGAAGAAGAAAGCGTGCTGACTCCAAGGGAGGTTGATACCAGCTGAGACTGAAAAAGCCAGCCTGAGGTTGAAACCAAAGCACACAAAAGAGCAGAGTCTCCAAAAATGCAGAGACCGGACCTGGGATCCTGACCAAACTTCTTGGACTTTTTAGTTGCGGGAGCAAAGGAGAGTTGATTTTTTGATTGTTACTTCTAAAAAGCATACCGATGCATACATACTTCCTTCCCCATGATACCTGAAATTCCTACCATTAGCCCTCCGTTCCAGATTGCTATGTCGGACATGCCTTCACCAAGTTACAGACAGAAGTAAACGATTTAAGTATAGACGGCTTAATCAAAGAATGCTTCTGCAAGAAAGTTCTAGGAACAACTAACCAAACCAACCGAACAAATTTCTGATTTCCACTGGCATCCTGTCTCTTTCTGACCTCCGTATTTTGTCTTGGTTTTTGTTATTGTTGTTTCCTTTACGGAAAAAGACCACCTTCCATCTCTATATGTTCATATCCCACCAGTTTCAAACCCCAGCTCAAGTGCTGACTTGTCCTTGACACCTCTCCCACAGCCTCAGCTGGAAAAAACAGCCCCCTCCCAAATAATGGACTGCTCACCTCAGTGTGTCCTCTCCACACTCAGTATTCCCAGCAGACATGCTCCGCTGCAGGCTGTTTGCCTGCAAGACACCTGATAGGTTTAGCTTTTGTGTTCTCCACAGCTGTTGTGGCTGGGCCTTCTGCATCTCTGAGAAGTAGGCAACTTTAGTGTTGAAAAGAACAAGCGCAAATAGGTTTTCTTCAGGAATTAGAGGCCAAAGAAATGGCTAAAGTGGTTCTCAGAGTGCTGGTCCCTGGACCACACCATCAGCATCACCTGGGAACTAGTCTGAAATGCAAATTCTTGGGACCTTCAGAATGAGAAGCTCTGGGTGTGGGACCCAGGAAAATGTGTTTTAACAAGCTCTCTAGATTCTGTTGCACTTTGAAGTGTGAAAACCACTGGACTAGAGAAAGGTCTTGAACTACTGACTGAGGAGCGAATGAACCTTGTTTTCTAAGAGCAGGAATGAAGGCCAAGTGACGATCAAGGTGAGCTGGGTGGCCCCAGACGTGCTGGTAGCAGCCATGGAGGAAATGGCCCTGTGAGGGGTAGGGCACTGTGTATTCAGAAGTGAACTCTCCAGACTGACATCTCTTCAACCTGATGTCCAAAGTCTGCTGGCGGACAGTAGGATGGGCCAGGTGGGTGTGCATTGGCAGAAACCTCAATGAAGGCTCCAACATTTTTAAATGCTCTTTTCTCTCATATAGGTTGGGCACTTATTCTTTCATTTTTGCCTCCTAAGATGACATGATTACTTTCTTCCAAGTTTGTTTACAGTTCTGAATTTCCAAATTTCCTTTTTGCAGAATTAAGCACAGATTAACAGGGTTCCTTGCAAACCTGTCAGTAACTCAAGCAAAGAATTTATCCAGATACCCCGAGGTGCCTGGACAAAAGCTGCGTGCTATCTCAGTCAAGACCACAAGGGCAATAGTAAAGACGATGGTACAGCTCTTCAGAGCCATCCCACGAGCCCTGCTTGTGATTCTTGTCTTCTCCATCCCTCCGTGCCTGTCTCGCCCTCACCCCAGAACAAGGGAGCACCCTGTTCATTACGAACCTTTATCACTGACCTTGAAATTCCAGCCATGGCTCCTGAGATGGCCCACCCAGCTGCCATCTCCACTCAGCTCCCCCAATGGCGAGCCCATTTCCCGAGCATCCTCACCGCCCCCCTACTCCCAATCCCCCCACTCTACAATGTTCGTGTCTGAGCGAAAAAGGGAATCAATGCAAGGCTCAACTATAATCTTTGAGGAAAGACAGGTTTGTGCCTAAGTTTTCACAATAATCACAGGCATCATCTTGTATGCATGGATTGACCGTTACCCTCCATTCCTATGGATATGTGAAAACTCCTATTTAAATATCGTACTGATACGTATTAAACAGCATCATCAGATGATACTGATAAGTCTCTGCTTTTTAGATAACAAGTACACCATCAACCGTTTTCAGGCAAAAATAATTTTTCTTATTTATTGCAGATGCATTCGAAAACATAATGGTTTTTCTTTTGCTCTCAAATGTTTTCAAGTATAGAATTTTCTTCAAAATATCTAATTTTCTATGTTATTTTTGTTTAATCGTTGCACTGGTGTCAACATATGTAGTTTTTATTACTTTAATGATTTATGTTATGAAAGCATTCTGAAATTGTAGCAAAAAAAGAGAGAGAGAGAAGCTTTTTAATTAACTAAGGGGAGGAACTAGTCTTTGTGGAGAAACTACGATGTGACAAGACACTTTAGGTATATTTATGCATGTAATTCCCCCATCAATCCTGTCAAAGTGGATGTTATCTTCATTTTACAGGTGAGAACACTGGAGTTCAGACAGGCTGGAAACTGTGGTAAAGTCAGGATCTGGTTCCAGATCTGCCGCCAGAGCCTGGGCTTTATTCCTCAGCTGTACCCTGCTTCCCCAACCTCCATCTGGATTAAGATACTCGACTACGTCCTCTTTCCATAGGCTGATATCCACAGGTAAGTGTGTGTGTATGTGTGTGTGTGGGGGGGGGGGTGATGAAAAATGAATTAAATTGGGGGGGGTGTCTTTGCAAGTGATGAAAATAGGAATTCCACCCTACCTAAAAATCTTCCCCAAATTGTGATTACATGTTTTGCAAAAACTTCAAAGGACAGTGGAGTTTGGGAGCTAAACTACATTTAAATTGGTTTTAAATCTGGATTTCCAAAATCTGATCATGTTTCTTGACCATCAGTTGCCTTTTACTACAGGATTTGTCAATTTGTCCATTCAGAAGGCAGCTCACAACATCCGGGGTTTCGGTTAAGAAGGATTACAGCAAAGAAGCTCGTTCGATCTACCCTTACCTAGTATGCTGTTATAAAACGTTTCTGACCGTTCCTGGTTAACTAATCTTCAAAAATGAAGGCTACCTAAGGAAAAGGTTGTGGAAGGGAAATAATTAGCGCAGAAGCAGCTCTAAATGCTGCTCTTGCTTTTATCTATTTTTAAATGATTGCCAGATGTCTGCAACTGACACCCTGAATCGGTAGTTTCAAAGTTTGGATGTGGTCGTCAAAATGTAACATGACAGTGCTGCTGTTTTATCGATCTTTCTGGGGTTGACTTTTTTGCCTTACATTTTTTCAAAAAGCTATTTAACAACTCAAGTATAATGCCTTGCCTATAGTTAACAATACTGTATTGTACACTTAAAAATTTATTAAGACAGTAGCTCTCAGGTTAAGAGTTCTTAACCCAATTTTAAAAAAAGGAAAGAAAATATTTGAATGACTCAGTGGATGTCTGCATCAGCCATTTTGAAATGCCTGATAGCTTTTCAGCAGCTTTCATTCCCACTGTCAGACAAGATGCTGCTGTGTCCCCTCAGAAAGTGCAGATTTTCAATCATCCAGATAGTCCAAATAAAAGGAATAACTTTTGACTAAAACACTAAAATATTTCAGGCAGAAGGACCTAGGGCCTGAGTTACCTGGGTCATTACCTCAGATTTTCATGACACTTTACTTTGCAAAGCCTTCACAGATCACTCCTTTGAGCCATCCTAGATGTTTATTTTTTCTAATTATTGAGATAGCCATGAGGTGAAAGAATCTTTTAAAATTATTGTCAAGCCAAAATAAAAAAACAGACATTAAAAAATAATAATGGTTTCTCAAAAGGGTCAGAATGGACCAAAGCTGAAAAAGGAGAATTTGGCCACTTTAAAACCCTGTAATGTACCCAAATATGCTCTATAGACCCCACTTGTTTCATCTCATTCTAGTTCACAAGGAAACAATCTGCTTTGTTCCCTGTTGTAGAAAATGTAAACAACTACATATTTAAAGCACAGCCATTCCTCAGGTAAAACCCAAAATCTAGATACTTACTTTTCAATACTTTTTGTCCAAGAGACGCGATAAGAGGGCCGGCTCAGCTGTGGGCTCCCCAGGCTGTGTGTGAGGCATTGATTGGGAGTCCCTGTTCCTGGGATTGGGGATTCAGAGGAGTTACAGGGTTCAGGGTCTTTTCCAAAGTTTTTCAAAGCGCAGTTGGGTCTGTTTCCAGAAAAGCTCCTATCTTCCTAAGAGGGAAGGTTCCGTGCCCAGGGAAGTTCTGGAAGCAGAGCATTTTTTTTCCCTGCCCTTGAATGAACTAGATCATTGCTGAAGCTGGAAAATATTTTTTAGCATCACTGTGATGAAACTCGAGGGCTGTTTCTGCAGTAGGTGCGACACTTGTTGACGCTGCTGGGGAGGCCCTGGCAAAGCGGCCTGATGAAATGCAGCCCCGGGAGAGCGGATGAAACCCAGATGAGCTGTCACTGGTGGCTTGGAGACAGCAGCGTTTGGCAGGGCCCATGCAGGACCTCAGGTTCAGGGACTTGCCTCTTAGAAGAGCAAAATCTCGCTGCCTTATAAAGTGATTAAGGTCAGAGTAACACCAGAGTTCTCCTACCAAGGCTATCAGGCACTTGAAATACACATAGGAAACCTGAAGGGGGGTTGAGGGGGAGGGGTGGTGAAAATAAGAGTCATGTGTTGTTCATTTAGAGCTGGTATTACAGTCGTTCTCTGAAGTTCTCTGAGAAAAGCAGAAGCCACAGCAAGGCAGGATCCACCCTCCTCCCACAGTGGTCCCCCCTCTCCCCACCGCACACCCCTTTCTGTCTCTCTCAGACACACACACACACTCACACACATTCTCTCTCTTCCTATTTTGACTGCAGTAGTAAGAAGAAAAGGGAGGAAGACCCGAAGAAATCCAGAGGAGAAATACCATGAGCCCTTTTTTTTCAAATTGTTCATGTTGGTAGAGTAGGTTTTGTAACGTGGACATTTCTTTTCTTGAATTTTGTCCAATTCTAAGAAAGAATGTAGAAAATCCAGAAGTATCATTCTGTAACCACTTTGCCTCTTTGCAAAAGTTATTTTAATGTACCATACCTGGAAACTGACAGCTGAGAAGGAAACCTCTTATGAGACTCACAGCTAAAATTAGCAGCTTCAAGTGGGGTGACTTTGAAAGGGGCAAAACTGTAAATATTCACTCCCTACTGGGCACTATAATCCTCAAAAGCAAATTGTTTTAACACAGAACAGGGCATGCACCACTATACCTTGATGGAATTAAACTTCTCACAAGATGAAAAATCATCATCTAGAATTATTAGGTATCAAGAGTACTGTGGATGTGTTCTATTTATTTCAGTTTTACCTTCATTTGAGAAGAAAGATACTGGAAGCTGAGAGACTTTAAAATAATGACAGTCTCTTTTGGAACACGTTTCTATGAACTGCAGCAGAATGCAGAAATTACCAAACTTTTGTGATTGTAGATATCCATTGCATTTATTTAAAGCCCAATCCTCTTCACAGAAGAAGGTCCTTTCCAGATAAGAAGAGATAGCTTTAAGGTGAGATTGAAGAGAGAAGAAAGTTGTGATGATAAAAAATAAACAAATGTTATCACACACAGCAGGACAGGATAAAGCCAAAAGGGAACCAGTGTCCCAACACAGTAGGTAAATGTGATGTGATCGTGAAAGAAGAGTTGCCTGGGAGTTCTTAAATGGAAAAGTTGACACTCATTATGAAACTTAATTTTGTTCTTCACAAACAATTTGAAAGATGAACTCCCTCAAGTCCTATATAAATATATATATATTTATATATATAATGGATTAGTCATCTCACAGCCTGCAGCCGTGTAATTTTTGTTTTAACTCTTACATTTGGGGAAGCAGGAATGGAAGGAAATCAGAAACAGAGACCTTGGGATTAAACTTAGGCCAGGTTCTGAATTTTTTATGATTATTCGAAGGAAGGAATAGAAGGAGGGATGTTGAGAAAAAGAAGGGCATATATTTCTTTGTGTCCCTCTAATAGCATCAAAAAGTATGTGTTTGTGATTAAAAATAAAGACCTAAAAATATTTGGCATCATTCCAAGTGAAGTAATGTGGAACAGAGAAAATATATTTAGGTAATCTCTTTTTCTGAAGCTACAGGAGAAGGAAACATGTTTCATTTGAGAGGAGATTTTCCATCTAAGGAGCAGAGCTGGAAATGTATTTTTTTATCAGAGCTGGAAATGTGTTTTTTATGTAATTGCTTCCCTGAAAGGCCTCTGGGGCTGTGTTAGTTCCTTGGCATCTGGAATGAGAATGGGTGCCGTGCAATTCACCAGCCACTCTGGGCTTGCCAGGGACTGGGATCTAGTCAGTTTCCAATGAATATTTCAAGCAAATCCATTAGGTTCTTAAACTGCTCTTCGCTCCCATATCTTGAACTGAGATTAGTATGTGAGGGGTTATCACTCACTTTATTCCTCCTGGCACAGAAGGTCTTCGAATGCTCGCGTCTAATGGTACGAGTGTTGAATGCCCTTCCCAGCAGAGCGCGTTCTTAGCTGAGGTTTGGTACCAACCACATGTCAGGTCAGATCAGATTTTCTGCCACGGTCCTTGGCCAGGCTGGAACTGGGCAGTTCAGTCCAGCTGCGGGGAGCGGTCAGTGTCTGGGGAGGGTCCCCCACCACGGAGAGCAACAGTTCACCCCCATCCAGGGTCCAAGTTTCTCAGAGCTTCTGCAGTATGTGTGGTTCCCTGCTCAGTGGCCATGACCCAAATCGGCCTTTGCAACCTTCATTCAGTTCCCTGTATATGAAACGGCTGCTAGTCACTCAGGTGGGTCGACTCCACAGGTACTCCTTTCCCTCAGGTACAATGGCAAAAGAATTAGTACTGTAAATAAGATTCTGTTCTCTTAGCGTTTTTCATCCCAGGGAACAGATTTCTATAAAATTCTTCATGAGAATATGAAGTTTTAAACTACTTGCAAACTAAAGATTAAAAATGCAGTTTTTCAGAATTCATTTATTCAAGAGGAACTTTTGCAAACATACGAATGTTGTTTGGAATTTGGAATTCATTTTTCCCCAGGGTATCAAAATCATAAATGGTAGTTAGGTTCACAGAACACCTTACAGAAGTACTGTATTTAATCCATCGTGTTCCTAAAGTACCTATTTCAGCTACCTAAAACCCCAAGTATCAAAACCAGGTTAAAATTCAATGTAACTGCATATGACAGTCTAAGTATCTGAAAAAAAAATCTGAACTTCCATGATAAAGTTCCAGCACAGTTATTCCCGTGCTTCAGTTTCATTTTAAAACAGCCACCAAGAAAGCACTACAACTGTCAGAACAGGAGAAAATTCCAATTTTTACAAATTTGTAGGTTAAGCCCGAGGTCCAATTTCACAAATACTAAGTCAAATTAATTACTTGAATGGTGTATGGAAATTTAAATTTTTAAAAATATTTGTGGGGGGCTTCCCTGGTGGCGCAGTGGTTGAGAGTCCGCCTGCCGATGCAGGGGACATGGGTTCGTGCCCCGGTCCGGGAAGATCCCACATGCCGTGGAGCGGCTGGGCCCATGAGCCATGGCCGCTGAGCCTGCACGTCCGGAGCCTGTGCTCCACAACGGGAGAAGCCACAACAGTAAGAGGCCCGCGTACCAGAAAAAAAAAAAAAAAAGTTAAAAAAAAAAAATATTTGTGGGACTTCCCTGGTGGTGCAGTGGTTAAGAATCCGCCTGTCAATGCAGGAGACACGGGTTCGAGCCCTGGTCCGGGAAGATCCCACATGCCGCGGAGTAACTAAGCCCGTGTGCCATAACTACTGAGCCTGTGCTCTGGAGCCCGCAAGCCACAACTACTGAGCCTGTACGCCACAACTACTGAAGCCCGCATGCCTAGAGCCCGTGCTCCACAACAAGAGAAGCCACTGCAATGACAAGCCCCGCACCGCAACGAAGAGTAGCCCCCGCTCACCGCAACTAGAGAAAGCCCCCGAGCAGCAACGAAGACCCAACGCAGCCAAAAATAAAAAATATAAAGTGATAAATAAATTTTTTAAAAAATCATTCACTTTCAGTGAGACATTAGTGAAAATAAATTTGTAATTTAAAAAATATATATTTGTGTATAGTATGTATAGTATTTTATAAAAGTTTCATTTTTAAGGCTTTCCTTCTGATTATAAGAGCAATACATACTAATTACTGAAAATTACATCCCCATCACTAAAAATTTTTAATATTTTGATTTCAAAAATTTCAAATCTCCCGCTACCCAAAGATAACCACCGTTTTTGTGTATTCCTTCTACTCTTCTATTTTCCGTTTGTGCATGCTTACACATACAGTTTTGTTTTCTGGTTTTTTGTTTGTTTGTTTTTTACTTAACATGGGCCTCTCATTAAGAATTCTTTAGGAAAGCCTACATACTAATCTGTTAGATGAATGTGTTATACTTCATGTAGCTAGTGTTCTACTGCTAGATATTTAGATTGCTTATATATTTTTGCTTTTATAAACAATGATGTGATTACACATTCTTGTAAATAAATCTTTGGGCCCATCACTCTTGTCTAAGGATGTTAAAAGTGGTATTGGTGAGTCAGCAGTTACAAATATTTTAAGGTTTTGAAATATACTGCCGAACAAAACTCTATCAGTTGTATTGTGCTATGTTTCCACCAGCAGGTGTAAACCCGCCCGCCCATCTTACTGAGAGAGTAATTACTCTTGGCACTGAACACTATCACTGACAATGTTTTTGCCATCTTAGAAGCACAATTTCTTTGATTGCTAATGAAGTTAAATAGTGTTTTATAAGTTCTTTGGGCCTTCCTCTTTCATGAATTGTCTTTTCAATTTCGGGGTCAACTTTGCTATTTGAGTATTTTCCTTTTGCACATATAAAAGCCCTCCATATATAAGTTCCTGCAAATAGGCTTACCTTCCAATTTGTGGCTTTGATACACATAAGTTATGAATTTGTGAAGTTTTGATATATAGAAGCTATGAATTTTTATTTAATAAAAACTACACAGGAAGAAGGAAAAGGGATTTGTTTTTTAAAGGGTACAGAGTTTCAGTTTTGCAAGATGAAAACATTCTGGAGACCTGTTTGACAACAGTGTGAATATACTTACCATTACTACATTGCGCACTTAAAAATGATGAACGTGACAAATTTTATGGGGTTTTTTGGACCACAAATTTTAAAAAGCTATCTCTTTCTTGTGATTTCTTCCTTTGCTTATTAAGCCCCATCCCTACATGTACTTATCCACTATCCCATACTGCCCCAAGGCAGAGTAGAGATTAGAGTTCACATCGAGCCCTTCTCCCTCTTTGTCATGTTATTTGGTCTGTGCTAATGTACCCGATCAACTTGTGCCTTTTCCCTTAGACTCCCAGACATCTAGGATTCTCAGTTTCCTTGTTGCTTTAGGGGCTTCCACCCTTTACAACTAAGAGAGTGATATACGTATAGGTATAATAGTTAGGATTTTGGTTTGAAAACTAGATTTTTCCCCCCATTAAAAACAGAATGAAATGGGAGTTAGGACTTTCAGCCATGACTGAATGAGGAGGCTAGAAAATCTTCTCCCCAAAAAGCAAATATAAATATAGACAATAAACCATTTTAATGCTCTGGAAATGAACCAAAGGCGTACAACAATAGGAGAAGCATTTATGGTTGAGAAACATCTCAACTTTGGCTACTAACAGTGAGTCTCTATGACATTCTTGGCTAGAGCTGCTCTCACTCCCCCACCCAGCTCCAGTGTCACAGAGGTCCTGCCAGGGCAGGCTGTGAGCACTGCCATGTTTATTGCCACAGTTGAAGGGGGCTCACTGTATCTGGAGCAGTGGACAACACCTGTGCCCGGCGGTGTTATCAATGGAAGTAACTCTTAGCAGCAGATGAGTGAGTGGAGAAGGCCAACAGCTCTAGCAGCATGAGGATGGGGTTGAGGTTGGGGTAGGCATCTGTCTGGCTGGGGCTGCGTTCATGTGCAGTGGAGACGAGGAGGGACCCAGCTCTCCATCCACACATTCCCAGCATGCACAGAGGAGACATGAAAGGGTCCAGCAGAAACTAAACATTAGGGCAGACTCAAACATGGCTGAAACTTGAATGCATTCCCCTACCCACAGATACACTGGCAGAGGATGGAAGTTTTACTGGCTCAAGGTATTTGAAACACAACCTCTGTCCAGTCATTCACTGGCTGCCCACCAGGCCATGCAAACACAGGAGTGACTCCCAGGAAACAAAGCTTAAAAAAATTTTTTTAAGAAAACTGAACAGAAATATTTGTGCCCACATACTTTGGGCATGACAGATTTCACAGTTTTATCTCAGGTAAATTACTAAACTAAAAAATAAACCGAACAGCAATAACAACAAGAGCCTTGAGGATCGGGGGAGATAACTGGAACTCAGAGCTACCACGATATATTGGGTTGGCCAAAAAGTTCGTTTGAGTTTTTCAGTAAGATAGTACAGAAAAACCCAAACGACACAATTCAAAAATGGAATTAATAATTATATTCACAATAGTGTCAATAAGAATAAAATACTTAGAAATAAACTTAAAAGACACATAATGAAAATTATAAAACATTGAAAAGAGAAATTAAAGAAGATTAAATAAATAGACATTCTATATTTATGGATTGGAAGACTGAGTATTGTCAAGATTGCAATTCTCCCCAAATTGATCTATATATTCAACACAATGCCTATCAAAATTCCAGTGGTACTTTAGTAGAAATTGATAAGCTGATCCTAAAATGTATATGGAAGTGCAATGGAATTAGAATAGCTAAAACAATTTTGAAAAAGAACAGCAAAGTTGGAGGACTTATACTACCTGATTGTAAAACGTGTTAAAAAGCCACCGTAATCAAGACAGTGCAATAGTGACGCACTATTATATAGATGGACAGTCGCTATATATGTATCAGAATCGAGAGTCCAGAAATAAGCCCAGAAATAATAAAAATCACATTTATGTCAATTGATTTTTGACAAAGGTACCAAGGTAATTCAACAAAAGAAAGGATTGTCTTTTTTTATTTTATTTATTTATTTATTTTTAAATTTTTTGGCTGCATCGGGTCTTTGTTGCATGTGCAGGCTTTCTCTAGTTGCAGCGAGCGGGGACCACTCTTTGTTGCGGTGAGCGGGCTTCCCATTGCGGTGGCTTCTCTTGTTGCGGAGCCCTGGCTCTAGGCACGCGGGCTCAGTAGTTGTGGCTTGTGGGCTCTCGAGCGCAGGCTCAGTAGTTGTGGCGCACGGGCTTAGTTGCTGTGTGGCATGTGGGATCTTCCCAGACCAGGGCTCGAACCCGTGTCCCCTGCATTGGCAGGCGGATTCTTAACCACTGCACCACCAGGAAGTCCCTTTTTTAAAAAAAATTATTTATTTATTTACTTATTTTTATTTTTGGCCGCGTTGGGTCTTTGTGGCTGTGCACAGGCTTTCTCTAGTTTTGGCGAGTGGGGGATACTCTTCATTGCATTGAGCCGGCTTCTCATTGTTGTGGCTTCTCTTGTTGCGGAGCCCTGAATCTAGGTGCGTGGGCTCAGTAGTTGTGGCTCTCGGGCTCTAGGGTGCAGTCTCAGTAGTTGTGGCACGTGGGTTTAGTTGCTCCGCAGCATGTGGGATCTTCCCCAGCCAGGGATAGAACCCGTGTCCCCTGCATTGGCCAGCAGATTCTTAACCACTGAGCCACCGGGGAAGTCCAGGATTGTCTTTTCAATAAATGATGCTGGGACAATTGGATATCCATATGCAAAAAATCCAAACTTTGAAACTTACCTTATACCATACACAAAAATTAACTCAAAATGGATCACAGAACTAAATGTAAGTGCTACAATGATAAACTTCTAGAGAAACACATAGGAGAAAATTGTGACTTTGAGTTATACAAAGAGTTCTTCTATATGACACCAAAATCATGATCCATAAAAATTAGGAAATTGAGTTTTATCAAAATTAAAAATTCTTCTGCTTCAAAAGACATCATTACACACCACAGACTGGGACATGATGGAACTTTTGGGGATGATGAAACGCTCTAAAACTGGATTGTGGTAATGGCTGCACAACTATAAATATATTCAACATTGTTGAATCATACACTAACATTTGGAGCATTTTATTTTATGTAAATTATATTTCAGTAAAGCTTTTTAAAATGTACAATAAAAACAGTTAATGGATCCCTCGCCTATCCTTTAAAAATTTTTTTAATTTGTACTTTATGTACTTTCCAGGTTATTTGAGGTATAATTTGTATACGGTTTGCAAATATTTTCTCCCATCCTGCAGGTTGCCTTTTCACCCTGTTGATTGTTTCCTTTGCTATGCAAAAGCTTTTTAGTTTGACATAATCTCACTTGTGTATTTTTGCTTTTGTTGCCTGTGATTTTGGTGTCATATTCAAGAAATCATTGTCAAGATCAATGTCAAGAAGTTTTTCCCCCAGGTTTTCTTCTAGGAGTTTTATGGTTTTAGATGTTACATTCAAATCTTTAGTCCATTTTGAGTTACTTTTTGTGTATGGTGAAAGATGAGTGTACAGTTTCATTCTTTTGCGTGTGGTTATCCAGTTTCCAGACACTAGTTATTGAAAAGAATATCCTTTTCTTGGCACCTACTTGTCAAAAATTAGTTGACACTATATGCGTGGGTTTATTTCTGGGCTCTCTATTCTGTTCTATTGGTCTCTGTTTTTATGCCAGTATTATACTATTTTGATTACTATTGCTTTATAATATAGTTTGAAATCAGGAAGTGTAATGCCTCCAGCTTTTTGGTTCTTTCTCAAGATCACTGTGGCTATTCAGGTCTTCTGTGGTTCCATATGAATCTTAGGATTATTTTCTTCTGTTTGTGTAAAGAAGTCTTTGGGATTTTTATAGAGATTGCATTGAAATTGTAGATTGCTTTAGGTAAGTATGGACATCTCAACGATATTAATGCTTCTAATCCATGGATACAGGATATCTTTCCATTTATTTGTGTCTCCTTTAATTTCTTTTATCAGTGTTTTATAGTTCTCATAGTACAAATCTTTCATCCCCTTGGTTAAATTTATTCCTAAGTATTTTATTCTCTTTGGTGCTCTTGTAAATGCGGTTGTTTCTTAATTTCCTTTTCAGATAGTTCATTGTTTGGTGTGTAGAAACTCAACTGATCTTTGTATGTTGATTTTGTATGCTGCAATTCACTGAATTCATTTATTCTACCAGTTGTTTTGTGGAATCTTCAGGGTTTCCTACATCGTGTCATCTGCAGACAGAGATAATTTTATATTCTCCTTTCCAATTTGGATGCCTTTTAGCTGACCTTCATAGTGACATCAAAAACCATGGGACCTATTTGGTAAACCTGTGACTTTGAATGATTCCTTTGGATTTCAATTCCCATGAGCCCAAGAAGCAGATACCCAGCAGGGAAAAGCTCCTGAACATGATATTCCTCGTGACAGATATCCAGAGCCAGAAGCCCAAGACAAGAATGATCACCTCGTGGGACATTTGCTCATTCGACAGTGTCATCATGCTGCTCTCATGCAACCAAACAGCCCAAGAGCCCGTCCTCCAGCACATGTAAAGGTGAAAGGCAAATGTAAACTGTGTGTGCCCTAAGGAGCTCTGCAAAAGTCAGGGGACAGAACACATGTAAAGGTGAAAGGCAAATGTAAACTGTGTGTGCCCTAAGGAGCTCTGCAAAAGTCAGGGGACAGAACACATGTAAAGGTGAAAGGCAAATGTAAACTGTGTGTGCCCTAAGGAGCTCTGCAAAAGTCAGGGGACAGAACCCTTGTACCATGTGTTACCCACTGGTCAGGTAGCCTTGCAGACACTGATGCCCAAAATTCTGCATTAATAACATGCATTTTTAAAGCATAGTAAAGCTGATCTGAAATCAGGGTTTTGGGCAAAATATTGTTTCCTGTTCCTACCATTTACTTTTATATTTACATGGTCAATTAAGAGACCAGTTAATTCTACTTAACAGATAAATTCAGCAGGGAAGTATGTTCCTTATCTGGAGCAAAACTTCACAAAGGAGGTTCCCCCCAACACAGCTTTCTGTAGCACAGCTGACCCCCAGTTGCCTTTCTCCCTTTCTTGAACTTCAGAGGCGTGTCCAAGCTTCATGCAGTTAGATCCCTTCTTTTGGTGTAAAAGGCTCCCGTGGCTGAGTTCTGGGCTCAGTGTTGCCAGCCCAGCAAACTCCCGTCTTTGCTGCCCCCGTGAGAGGGCTTGTGACTACAGCCTTGAGAACATGGCCCTTCCTTCTCTTTACATTTCACAGTCCTCTTTCTCATAGGTTGTCCAAACCTGTCTCCCTGAGGACAAAAAGAAAACCTCATTCCAGGTAGGAAGATATCATCCAAACCTGCAGATGTGGCTGCACGTGATAGTGACAGTAGAACAACCAGTTAGCATCTGCGTGTGTTACACAAGCACTTCCCCACGTTCATTTACTTTATGAGTGTTCACTGGAGTCCATTCGTTTCTCCCCAGCCCCCCGCACCCCCTAGCGATGGGACCACAGCAACTGCCTACTCACCACCCCTTACCGGGTCGACCACCATCACCACCACTTCCCAGCACCACAGCACCACCTGAGCCTGCCAGCAGAGAGCCACTAGACCACTCTTCTAGGAACCCTGCTGTTCTCCACACGTCTCCCTTGCTTACAAATCTCCTACGATTCCCCATCATTAACAGAATAAAGCGAAAACCTCTCAGCCTGACGTTCCTGAGTCCTCTCTTGTCCTGTGATGAAACCGACCCAGAAGCAAATTCTGAGGGAAATGTAGGTCTTGTTTCCGAATTATTCCTGCTCTTGTGTAGGGAGCGTGCCAGGCTTGTCTTCAAACACTCGTCCTGCCCAGGCTCAACTTTCTTGTCAGTTTCAGCCGTACCTTCACCTCCGTCGACTGGTAACACGTGTGGATCAGAGCTTAATCAATGACACAGACCGTCGGGGGCACATGACATCAGCACTTCGGAGACTTCTCAAGGAGAATATATTTTTATACTGGTGTGAACCTGGACCATCTGAGAGCTCCTTCCCAGGACCAGAATATCTTGACCCGTAGGTAGAAATGCTTCCCTGAACTCTGCTCCTCCCCTATTGGCCCATCTCTTCACTTTTCCTCAAACACACTCTATTATCATCTCTCCCGTGTAGCTTTGCTGACATCTGTCCTTCCACCTCCTCCCGGCAGCTCCCATCCCAGCCTTCCTCAACCTCCCTCCTCTGGGTATGTCACTCATTTGTTTTGACACTTTGAATTCCCCGAATTCTTAAAGTTCGTGGGGATGGTGGGAGTTTTTCAGTGAATACTGGGCGGGAAGATGTTGTCCTGAATTCCCTTATTGTACCATGTTTGTGGTTTCAGTTTTCAAAAATATTACCTAAATCTCTGATACATTTGGAACTTGTTTTGGTGTGATACATGAATTAAGGAAACAATTTTACCATTTGTCTCAACACCCAGTTATTCAAAATCAAATCTCCCCAGTGATTGGAAATGCCATCTTCATTATAATTTAAGTTCTCATCTATTTGGGGTCTCTTTTTTATGGCTCTACATTCTGTTCAACTGATCTGTCTAGCCATGCAATGATGTAAAACCATTTTAGTACTTATGGCTTTTTAAATCTATTTTGATATTTGCTAGAGCTGGTCTTTTTATCATTATTCTTGTTTTTCAAAAACTTCCTGGTTATCACCTGTTTATTTTTCCATATGAACTTTATAATCATCTTGTCTGGTCTCCCTCCACCAAATTCCTGTTGTTGACATTATCAGATCTGAATTTCAAAAATCATTCTGGCTACAGTGTGGAGAATAAGGGTACATGAGGGAAGACCAGTGAGAAATGCTAGTGCACGAGTTCACAAGAGATGTGAGGGTAACCTGGACCAGGAGGGTGACAGTAGAGATGGAGAGAAAATAGGATCAAGTGATACGGAAAAATTAAAATTGGCAGGACTTGGTGATGAATGTGATTTGACAGTTTAGGAAGAGGTAGGTGGTTTTCGAGTCTTGCCCGGAGCAACCCTGGGATTTAGTCCAGTTCTATAAAGACCCCAATCTGGATCAATCCAAGGGTGCACTGTTAGTTTGGGAGTTGCCCTGAAAAGCAGGGTGTTCTTGGAAAAAGACCTGGAGCTCTTCTGTAAAGAGATACCATTGGTTCAGACAAGATACCCCAAAGTGAACTGCTTCCCCCAACCCGTATCAGGAATACCAAACCAGTTTCTAGAGCATTTCACAGGCTGTGGGAGTGTACCCATGACCTCAAACCTCATGGCTCTAAATGGCAACAGTGTATTCTGAGACATTCTGTTACATCATATTTGGGGTCTGCAGAGCCAACTTGTGGTTAGTGAAGAAAAAGTACAATACTTCAAAAGTTTTCCTTTCTTCAGTTCCTCAGAAAGTGAAATTACCATAAGATTCCACTCCTAGGTAGATTACACCCAAAAGAATTACAAATGGGAACACAAAGAGATCCTCATATACCAACGTTCATAGCAGCATTATTAGTCACGATAGCCAAAAGGTGGAAACAGCCCAAATGTCCATCATCAGATGAGCAGATAAACAAAATGTTCTATAGCCATACAATGGATGCAGCCTTCTAAAGGAAGGAAATTCTGACACATGCTACAACATGGAGGGACCTAGAAAGCATTATGGTGAAATACACCAGAAACAAAAGGACAAATGTTGTATGATTCCATTTATGTCAAGGTACCTAGAAAAGGCAAATTCATAGAAACAGAAAGTAGAATAGAGGTTACCAGGGACTGGAGGAAGGGGGAAATGGGGAGTTACTGTTAAATGGATAGAGCGTCTGTTTGGGATGATGAAAAGGTTCTGGGAATATGTGGTGATGATGGCTGCACAACGTTGAGAACTTAATGCCCCTTAACTGTACAATTAAAATTGGTTAAAAGGGTAAATTTTATGTGTATTTTACCACATTTGGAATGTATAGAAAAAAATCACTATGTTGCCTAACAAATTAACATATTATTGTAGGTCAGTTATACTTCGAAAACAAACAAACATGCAAACAAACTCACAGAAAAAGACCTCGGATTTGTGGATGCCAGAGATGGGGAATAGGGGGAGGGGGAACTGGAGGAAAGCAGTAAAAAGGCACAAACTTCCAGTTATAAGATAAAGAAGTACCAGGGATGTAATGTACAATCTGGTAAATATAATGAGCACTGCGGTGTGTTACATGAAAGTTGTTAGGAGAGGAAATCCTAAGAGCTCTCATCGCAAGGAAAACAATTTTTTTCTATTTCTTTAATTTCGCGTCTCTATGAGATGACAGATGTTCACTGAACTTATCGTGATCATCATTTCGTGGTGTATATAAGTCAAATAATTATGCTGTACACCTGAAACTCATACAGTGCTGTATGTCAGTTATATAAACTGGAAGAAAAAATGGTAAATTTTATGTTATGTGTATTTTACCAACTTAAAAAAAGAATATATTTTTTAAAGTTTTCTTTTCTTATGAAAGAATGTGTCATAATAGAGGCACCTCCCCTCACCACTGAGACAAATTATGATCATGTTATTACAGCTATAAGTCGCATTAGCTCTCTGAGACCTAGGTTTTGCAGAGTAGGCAACATACTCTCTTACCTCAAACAATACAAAATATTTTGGGAAACAAACTATATAGTCTGCATCTCCGGAAATCCCCTCCCAAGTGGCTAACCACAAAGGGAGGAAACATAACAAGGTGAAACCAGAAGTTTACAGTCAAAACTTAGAGTCCATGTTATTTCGTTGTGTACTAGACCAAAGCAGTGCAAACGTGCACTCGGGAATGATACGATTGCAGCAGTGAAGCTTTCTCTGCCTTGGTCTTTTCTTTATGCCATCATTTAGGGATAATCTTGTTCCCAAATGTCTTTTGAGGCAAATAGGTCTAAGGCATTCGATTAAACAGAAGCTATTTAAAACTCACTTGGCAAATCACCTGAATATTAAGTTAACAGAATTAGGCAGTATCCTTTGAAGAGCTCTGAAGACAGCTACGGATGAAACTGTGTTACTATTGATAAAGCTGATGTTACAGATAACCGCTGAGCTAGGGACTAGCAAGCTGCCAATGCTACTTCCATGCAAAAAAATATATATTTGTTCCAGAGGACACCCTAAGAGGAATCTATCATAAAATATAGCAGCATCTAAATGCAAGAACGATCAATCCGTTGAGTGAATAGCAACATGTTTTCCAGAAAAAAGAAAGCATAATTGATTAAAATTGTACAAATAAGTGGATGTAAATTATTTATAGTGATAAAATTCTTCGGCAAAATTCTACACAAGCAAATTTTTCTAACCACGTGGTCATTACTATATTAAAGAGTGTGCAAAGGCTCAAGTGTTGGCTCAGTGACAGTAAATGAAGGGTAGGAATAAAGGGAAATGCTTCTCAAAAGAGGAAGGTAATAGCCCTTTCAAGTCGTTACTATGTATCATGAAGATATGTGAACTTTGAAATCTACAAGTTTATGGATATCAGTGAGCTTGGGAAGATACCAAGTTAAGGAAGATAAGTGTAACAGGATGGTAAAATGAAATTTTCAGCTGAGGCCCCTGAAATAGACACCACATTCTAAAGAGGTACAAGAATACTGCATGCAGGATTTATAAAGCAGATGGCATAATTTTAAAAATAACCACTACACTCAGATTAGAAGGACCAAAATTTGGAACTTCGACAACACCAAGTGTTGGCCAGGCTGTGGGCAACAGGAACTCTCATTCATTGCTGGTGGGAATGCAGAAGGACACAGACACTGTGGGAAACAGTTTGGGGTTCTTACAAAACTAAACATACTCTACAATCCAGCAATCACACTCCTTGGTATTTACACAAAAGAGTTGAAAACTTATGTCCACACAAAAATCTGCACACGGATGTTTATAGCAGCTTTATTCACAATTGTCAAAACTTGGAAGCAACCCAGATGTCCTTCAGTAGGTGAATGGGTAAATAAACTGGTACATGTAGACAATGGAATACTATTTAGCACTAAAAAGAAATAAGCCAGCAAGCCATGAAAAGACGTGGAAGAACCTTAGATGCAGACTACTAAGTAAAAGAAACCAGTCTGGAAAGGCTGTATGATTCCAACTACATGACATTCTGGAAAAGAAAAAACTATGAACACAGTAAAAATATCAGTGGTTGTCAGGGATGAGGGTGGAGGGTGTTAATAGGGGGAGCACAGAAGATTTTTTAGGGCAGTGAAAATACTGTGTATTATAATGATGGCTATATGTCATTGTATATTTGTCTAAATCCATAGAATGAATGTATAACACCAAGAGTGAATTTTAAGGTAAACTGTGGACTTTTGGGTAATTATGATGCGACAGTGTAGGTTTGTCAATTGTAAGAAATGTATCATTTTGGTGAGCGATGTTGATAATGGGAAAGGCTATATATGTGTGGGTACCAGGGGTATATGGGAAACCTATGTATCTTCCTCTCAATTTTGTTGTAAATCTAACACTACTTTAAAAAATAAGTCTAAAATAATTAGTATGAATTGATTGCTTATCCACTTAGAAAATATTTTTTTAGAAAACCTACTGGGTGTCTTGCTAGTTAAAGCATCTACAGAAGGATGTCGTGAAGCTAGGCACAGTACCTAAAGGGTACGAAATTGGCTTAGGCAATGAAGAGGTTCAGAATATGCCTCTCCAAAAGATACCAAAATATTCTGTATAATGATTATTTTAGGCTGAAGACATTTAAGATTCAACAGATAAACACATACACACACACACACACACACACACACACACACACAAAGCCCTCTGGGAGCTTCCCTTATTTGACTAAAAGCAGTGACTTCTGGGAAATAAGGCTGCCATAAATTCCTCTGCAGGGTGCATCTACTCCCAGAAGAAAGAACAAAAATAAAACCTAACCCGATTCCCTTCTCCAGGGGATTGTTATGACCCTGAAGAAGATGGAAAGACTACCCATACCTGTACAGACAAACGTTATCACAAACTTTCTCCTCTCCCATCTAGTTTTCTAAAACCCACTGGCCTTTCTTAAAGAAACCTATTTGTTCTTCCCATAAGAAGCCTTTTCTCTCCCCTCCCCCTCTACTAAATTAGGTATATAATTCTTTAAGGCCAACCAGTTAAGGAGGCATCGACTTCCTTTGATGGTTCCCACGTGCACATGAAATAAACGTTTTCTCGGGCTCATCTGTTGCTTACCAGTGTAATTCGCAGGACCCAGGTACTGAACATAAGAGGGTAGAGGAAAAGGTGTTTTTTTCCTCCCCTACAGCAAAAAAGCAAATTTGTTGGCTCCGCCGACTGCAGTAAAGGAAAGGTGAAGAGTGAGCTGGGCCCCGGCGGCGGCCACAACCAGGGGTGGAACACTTCTCCACCTCTCATTCCTGCTTCTCTCAGGGCACCGGTCACTTTCTCCCCCTATGGGAAAAGTCCACACAGCCGGTGGGGACATGACCACCAGCCAGCTCGGGCTCATACTTCACAGGTTTGCCACCTGAGAGAGCCTGAGACCCTCCTCATCAAGGTGAAGGTCAGAAATCCCCAGGACTGGCCAAGCTTGGGCAACACGCCTGCCTCCGGCCCATCACTGGGTTGAGGACGCAGACTGGTAAGAAACTGGGGGCTCCCAATGAACCATGTATTGAAAAGCAATATTTCTGAGAAAAGAGTGCCACTCTAGGCAGACAGAACAGTCCTTCCAAACAGCATTGTGAAGACCTCAGAAACACAGTCAGGCCACCCACATGGCTCCCTCGGCATCCTGAACCCCCATCTCTTGGGTACCCTGAATCCCTGGATTTCTCCCCTAACACTGGTTTGGCAGGAGTGGGTGGGGAGGGGCAGAATCCTGCCCTGGATCCCAGCCAGTCATCTGGAGCCTTTTTTAGCTTGTCTGTGCTCCACTCCCAGAGGGCTAGACCCTTCTCCATTCTACGTTGCTGTATTCAGACAACTTGTGGAACCATGTTGGCCAGCGTCTGAGACACCCATGTCTCTACCACATCGCTCCTGAGTTTTACCCCAACTCTGCACTCCCTCGACTCAGTGTTGTTTGTCTTAAAAACCCAGACCCCAAGTGAAACTGCGCCACACCCCTCTTTGGAATGGATCTCAGATTAGAAAATTATCGATTAATAGTAATAAGAAGCGGCAAAGACCAGCCCTTGTTTCCCCAGCCCCTGCCCACCGCCAGCCCTGTCTTCATCTCCCCCTTCTGCTGAGCCCCACTCTGCGCTGTTACCCGTAAAGGTGTCTCTGCACTTGTACAGACTGTGTGCCACGCCCTGCAAAGCTTTAGGGAGATAAATTTAGACATAAAACAGGAAGTAATTCTCTATGTCACTGGAGAAGTTATTGTCTCAAGATGTTTTAAAGCTAGAGTTGGGGGGAGCAGTTCTCAAACTGCTGTGGATGGGAATCACCTGGTGGGCTGGTTCAGCCACATCTTCCTGGGCTCACGCCCAGAGTTTTTTTCAGTAGGTTTGGTGGGGGGCCTGAGAATTTGCATTTCCGAAAAGCTGATGCAGTTGGGCCAGGGCCCTCACTTTGAGAACTACTATGGTAGAGGCTTAAGAAGAGACAGAAAACCTCTCTACGCCACAGAGCTCTCATCTGAAATTGAAGGTGTTGGCCTAAGTCAACTGAGGTGCTCTTCAGGGCTCACTTTCCATGAATATCGTGTTGAACAGGTGACCATATCCATACTTGTTCAAGCTATTCTCATTATCATGAAATAATTATTGATTATTATGATACCATAAAAATTTCCGGTAGCTTCAGTGCTCTGATCTATATACAGCAAAACCTCAGTAAATCAAATTCATTAGAGATACTCAGTGAAAAGCTTAGAGAATATTTTAAATAAATGCCCTTTTACTCATAATTTCAACTAGCCTCCTACAAAAAATGTTTCAAAGAAAAGTTTTCATTCACATAGCTTTACAGAACAAATGAATGATTAGCATGTAAGGATTAGCAAATAACTAATGTTTAAAGGCCTTAAGTATGATTTAAACTGTTGCTTGACTAAACATGCGCCTTCTCCCCTTTCCCTCAACCAATAAATATTACTTGCATTTTAATTTAATATGGTGTCCATTCTCCTGAAACAGCATTGTTTGTTCTCGACATCTAATTTGAGCATATAACTAATATGTTACAATTTAAACCTTCAGTCATTTAAATATGGCCCCTCTGCCCCCCAACAAATAATCTTATTTATATGTTCATTTGCTTAACTAGAAGTAGTCCAGGATACTGGACTACTGTGATCACCATCCAGGGCTAGTCTTTGATCACGTGCTCTCCTCTGAGACCTCATGCCCTTCCACTCAGAACCATAATGTTGAAGGGGGCTTACATAGCGTCTAGTCCACACCCTCGATCTGAGCCACCAAATATGTCCTCAGGGTACCACACCTAGGAAGTCCCAGGCTCTGATGGACAGCCCAAGCTGCCGGGAGTTTTGAATCAATTCTTGGCACATAACACCATGGGCACAGTCAGATCCCTCCATCAGTGACCCCCAAGAAACTGAGAACAGGTCACCCTTGGAAGCATGGAGCAGAGCCAGCACTAGTGTATTTTCACCTTTCCACCTGAGTGTGTTCACCTACAAAGGCTAATATTGTCATTCAACTGGGAATAGTCATAGGTGTCACATTTTTTAAAAAGTAAAATTATATCAGTATTATCCAGGAAATAATCATGCCTTCACTGGTCAGACTCCTTTCACTCTCTGAGTCTACCATCCCTAATCCTAGAAGTTTACTTCTCTTCGTTCCTGGCCCATCTCTAGGGCTTTTGATAAAAGTCTCTGGAAAACTTCTAAACTGCATACACCAATATAGAAATCCTAAGGTCCAAAATCTTGCTTTGCCACTTTTTCATGTTTATAAAATTTCTCTCCTCAGCTAGATCATAGGCTTCTAGAAAACATAGGTTCTATTTTATATTTTGTGTCCCTTGTCTGCTGTGTCTGAACGGACAGCCAGGATCTGGAACCCCAAGTCTCCTTGCCAATGTCTGCTTGTTTCCCAAGGGGCATATATATGGAAGAAGGACATGTTATATAGGGGACATTGCCTGCAATGTGTTCTCATTATAATTGGGTAAGTTATCAGCCAAAATCCTCATGGTGGGACTCCACCTTGATGGAATGGCATAGACTAATGGGGAACCACTACTTTACCTCAAGGCTTAGAGTAGAGCTGGCCTCATCGGCTCTCTCCATACTTCCTGTCTTCCGGGGGCCACCCTGACCTCACGTTGCTTTTCAGCTGTGTGTCTAAATCCACCCCACCCGGTCTAGTTGGCCTTGCTTCCAAGGACTGAGAGTTGGAGTAGGGCGATCACAAACAAGATAGCAGGATGCAACAGGACCTAATAAGCAGACTGAGCCAGTATTTATACAGAAGGACAGAAATACAAATACCAAGGAAGATAAAAGGGACGAAAGATTGGCTGAAGGTAAGTCAGGATCAATCAAGGGATGATGCATGTCCACCATCTAGATGATCCTTTAAAGGTAAACTAGCTAATTTTTCATGCACCAGCACTATGGTTCCCCCCCCACTTTTTTTGGCTGAACCACACACATGTGGGATCTTAGTTCCCCCAACCAGGAATCGAACCCACGCCCCTTGCATTGGAAGCACAGAGTCTAAACCACTGGACCGCCAGGGAAGTCCCAGAGCTATGGTCCCTTGATCGAGATACTCTTAACAGCCCTGGGTCTTTGCAATCCTGGCTGGACAGGTCAGGTCTGAGCCCCTCTTGGGGAAGGAGTGGAATAGTGGGGACTAGGGATGGTGAGGGAGCAGTGCCCATGTTAAAAGCTGGGAGGAGCTGGATGCCAGAAGAATAAAGAGCCTTTCTCCCTTAGGAATGAGCCTAATAGGTAGATCTTCACTCCTTTCTCCTGGACCCTCTACTGGTCTGCTTTGCTTCTCCCACTTTTTTTTTTTTTTTTTTTTTTTTTTTTTGCGGCACGCGGGCCTCTCACTGCTGCGGCCTCTCCCGTTGCGGAGCACAGGCTCCGGACGCGCAGGCTCAGCGGCCATGGCTCACGGGCCCAGCCGCTCCGCGGCATGTGGGATCTTCCCCGACCGGGGCACGAACCCGTGTCCCCTGCATCGGCAGGCGGACTCTCGACCACTGCGCCACCAGGGAAGCCTACTTCTCCCACTTTTAACATTCTGACTGTGAAGGGAAAGAGAAAGAATCAAGTGGCCTTGGAGAAGTTGAGCCTCTGACTCTCGTCAGTAGTTCCTCTCCCACTATGCCCTTGGTTTCATCATTGACAGACAAGGAAGTGCTTGCTCTCCGAAGATGGAATGAAAGGCAGAGATCCTGGGCTCTCCCTAGAGCAGTGGGTCTCACCTTGGTTACATATTAGAACCAGATGGGAAACTAAGAAAAAATTCTCAGTAACCAGGCAGCATCCGCAAGCCAATTAAATAAGAATCTTGGGTGTGAGACTCAGACACCAATGTATTTTAAAACTCCCCAGATGAGTCTAATATATAGTCAAGGCTGAGCACCACCACCCTGGACATTAAGCATCCCTTCTGAAACCTGGTTGTACCTTAGAATCACTTCAGGGACTTTTAAAACTACTATTAAAAGAAAGAAAGAAAAACTAAAGCCACCCCAGACCAATTAAGATCAGATCTCTGGGGATTGTGAGCCAGGTATCAGTATGTTTTTAAGGTTTCTCAGGTTTTAAGGTTCCTTTGTGTGTATGTGGTAAACCACATACAACATAAAGTTTACCATTTTAACCATTTTTAAGTATATAATTCAGTGGCATTAAGTACATTCACAATGTTGTGCAACCGTCACCACTACCCATTTCCAGAACTTTTTCATCATCCCGAACAGAAACTTTGTGTCCATTAAACAATGACTCCTTATTTCCCCTGGCCCCCCAGCCCCACTCTATTCTACTTTCTGTCTCTATGAATTTGCCCATTCTAGGTACCTTATATAAACGGAATCATACAATATTTGTCCTTCTGTTTCTGGTGTATTTCACTAAGCACATGCTTTCCAGGTTGTAGCATGCGTCAGAATTTCCTTCCTTTTTAAGGCTGCATAATATTCCATTGTGTGTATGTAGCACGTTTTGCTTTTCCATTCATCTGTTACTGGACATTTGGGCTGTTTCCACCTTTTGGTTACCGTGAATAATGCCGCTACAAATATTGATGTACAGGCATCTGTTTGAGTTGCTGCTTGCAATTCTTTTGGGTATATTCCAGAAGTGGGATTGCTGGATCATATGATAATTCTATGTTTAACTTTTTGAGGAACTGGGCTACCCTCATGTGATTCTTATGTGCAGTCAAGGATGAGGAACACTGGCGAGGCCAGCATCCCTGTTACGTCCTAAGAGAGTATAGATTGGTAGTCGGTAAATATTATTGGATTAATTTCTTCATAAATTGCATCGTAGCCCAATGCAGTTGTTAGTGTCACAAAGTCAAAAGACTGTCGGAGGCTTCCCTGGTGGCGCAGTGGTTGAGAGTCCGCCTGCCGATGCAGGGGACGTGGGTGAGCCATGGCCACTGAGCCTGCGCGTCCGGAGCCTGTGCTCCGCAACGGGAGAGGCCGCAACAGTGAGAGGCCTGAGTACCGCACAAAAAAAAAAAAAAAAAGGACTGTTGGGTGGCTTAACGTAGTTAGCATCCTTTTGAAAACCCCAACAAAGTGTCTCACGGCCATGAGAAATATCACGTCAACTGCAGTTCCTGCCTTCAGTTGAAATGTGTCCCCAGTGATTTGCTACTGCTGATCATTTAAGTACCAGAGTTTCTGATCTGCTTTGTAGATAATACATGATTGGCATTTTAGATAGTAAATTAGACCTGATTCAAGACTTTTCCTATCGTAATGTTGTATCTATCATGATACCTGGTATTATTCCTCAGATACGTTTTCTTGAATAGGAAGGAGAAAGTGGCAGTGTATACAGGGGTGTGCTGTACACGGGAATGTCTTCCATCTCATAAAGCGCTGCTAAGCTAGCCGCTGACAGCCTCATGGGAAATCCCTTGTATGTGAGGAGGTTTTTGTTTTGTTTTATCTCTTGCTGCTCCACATGGTACTTTCTCCTCCACGTTTTCAGCCCTCCTTCTTGCTGCCAACAGAGTACTCACCACTCCCTTTCTTTGCCATAAGCAGAGATTGGATTTAGTCAACCCTGTACCCTAAGCACTGTAAGAAAGAATTAACAAAGATGTAGAACGTAATGGGTGTCCTAACTAGCTCGTCTGTCTGGGTTATCTACGCTTTTCTTTGCCTTTGACTAAGGTATCTTGCAACTCCGAGAGATAGAAGTTGTAGAAAACTGATACTAATGCAAATAATTCTTGATTATAAATAGATAAATTCTGTCGGGGGAGGTTCAATGGATTTCCCTCCTCCACTGTGGAAGAAGTTGTTTTGCATCTATTAAGCTAATTCATCTCAGCTCCCTGCTGGGCTTACATATTTATCTCACTTTTGGATTCTCCTTTGAAGTGGTCACAACACCTTTCTGGTTCCCTCATTCACTAACGTGTTAAATAAAATCTTTGACTTGTATTCACTGTACATTCGTTGAGAGTCATGATTTTAACTTGCTTTTTGAAAAACCATCTTATCCAAAATCTGAAACACCAAAAACACCAAGTGTTGGCCAGGTTGTGGGCAACAGGAACTCTCATTCATTGATGGTGGGAATGCAGGACACAGACACTGTGGGAAACAGTTTGGGGTTCTTACAAAACTAAACATACTTTTACCCTATGATCTAGCAATCACCCTCCTTGGTATTTACTCAGAGGAGCTGAAAACGTATGTCCACACAAAACCTACACACAGATCTTTACAGCAGCTTTATTCACAGTTGCCAAAACTTAGACACAACCCAGATGTCCTTCAGTAGGTGAATGGCTAAACAAACTGTGGTACATCCAGACAATAGAATATTATTTAGCACTAAAAAGAAATGAGCTATCAAGCTATGAAAAGACATGGAGGAATCTTAGATGCATATTATTAAGTGAAAGAAGCCAATCTGAAAAGGCTGTATGATTCCACTTATATCACTTTCTGAAAAGGGTCAAAATATGGAGACGGTAAAAAGACCAGTGATTGAAAAGGGTTGGGAGGGAGCAGAGATGAATAGGCAGAGTACAGAGGATTTTTAGGACAGTGAAAATACTCTGTATGATACCTTAATGGTGGATACATATCATTATACATTTGTCTAAACCCACAGAACGTACAACACCAGGATGAACCCTAATGTCAATTATGGACTTAAGGTGATTATTATGTATCCGTGTAGGTTCATCAGTTGTAACAAATGTACCACTCTGGTGGTGGATATTGATAATGGGGGAGGCTGTAAGTAGGTGAGAGCAGAGGGTACATGAGATATCTCTGTACCTTCCCCTCAATTTTCCTGTGAACCTAAAACAACTCTAGAAAAAATACAGGCTTAATAAAAACAAAACTAAATGAAAATCATCCCTTAACAGTATTTGGCACAGAGCCTGGCACAAGGTAGGAATCCAATTAATATCTGTGAATGAATGAGACAAGTAAATGTAATCTCTGCCATGGATGATTCATCATGAAGGAAGGGTATGGAATATTAATGCAATGCTTAGCTGTTATTCCCAAGTTGAAATTGAAATGGGAAAATCCCCCCAATCCTTTGAGAGATGGCGGCAAGAAGGGGCAGCAAGGAAAGTGGAGAACCTTGTGTCAGAAAGTGGCTTGCGTGGACTCAACACAGAGGCTGAGTCGGAGGTCACAAAGGATGATGAGCATGGAATAAGGCGGGAGACAAGGAATGTCATTTAAGTCACAGGACTCCTGTTTCCTTTCCCTCTGTCGTATACAGATCCCAGGACCTCTGGGTGTTCTCCTGCACTGGGCCTTTGAAAATCTGTCCAGATATAAAATAATGGCATTCTGGCATTTTTGGTTAGAGTACCAACTCTAGTCAAAACACGTAAAGGAAAAAAAAGCTATGGGTCAGATTCCAGATGTGTGAGTGTTTTAAAGATGACATCAATGGATTTCTATAGAATGAAACCACAGGCTTCCTGCAAATCGTCTGGATTCACAAAACCCTATGTCACTTTCAACCAAGGAGGAAGAACTCCCAAGTATATTATCCGTAGACAGGCATGAACTTTCAAGGGGCATTTAAAAGTCAGATCTCCACTCTGTTTTTCTCCTATCTTTATAGAAATGTAATGGCTGATATAGAAAAGGTACGTGACTTACTGTTTATTTATTTTTTTAATATTTTAATTTTACTGGAGCATAGTTGATTTACAATGTTGAATTACTGTTTATTATGTTTTTCCAAAATTAACCTGACAACTTTGAGATTACTAATACACTCTGCATCTACTTCTCCCAGACACTTTCTATGTGTACATATAGAAATTATCTCTCATTTAATTCTCGTAACAATCATTTGAAACAGGTACTATCATCTTCTACTCTTTACAGATGTGGAAACTGCAGGTGAGAGGTTAACTTGCCTAAAGTCACACCATTAATGACTGGCAGCATCAAAATTCAAATTCAGGGCTAACTCTAAAGGTCACATTCTTTCTACTGTACCATTAGCCCCCATAAGAGAACCACAGGAGTGAAATTACATTAAAAGATATTAACATTTGAGGGCTTCCCAGGTGGCGCAGTGGTTGAGAGTCCGCCTGCCGATGCAGGGGACAGGGGTTCGTGCCCGGGTCCAGAAAGATCCCACATGCCGCGGAGCGGCTGGGCCCGTGAGCCATGGCCGCTGAGCCTGCGCGTCCGGAGCCTGTGCTCCGCAACGGGAGAGGCCACAACAGTGAGAGGCCCGCGTACCGCCAAAAAAAAAAGTAAAAAAAAATATTAACATTTGATTGGGAGGAGAAAAAGACCAGTCATAAAACGTAATGTTAGTCCAAGGTAGAGGCTGGAGGGTGACGGGTGAGGTGAATGCATAGGATATAAAATTGCTAGATGAAAAACAGGGCCCTGACTCGAGTGCAATGAGGGAGGCACTTGTCTTGAAGCAGAGAGGAGAAGCAGGGGAGGGGGTGGGAGGGCTCTGACATCATCATTACCCAGCTGAGCTGTACTGGCTAAGATGCACCTGGTCAAATTGGGAAGGATACTCACAGGGTAATGAATGAGCAGGTGCACAAGCAAAAACTTGTGTATAGTACACTTAGAAAAAAGTCCCTTGAATCTCAATTTTAACAGACTAGAAGACTAGACTAACAAGGACCAGACCAATAAAGACCAGAAGACTTGATTTCCATACTTGGTACCTGAAGGTAATAGACTAATATTTGTTCACGGACTGAGGACAAAAGCAGAAGGCACTAGAAGTAATTGGAAAAGGTTTACCAAGGTCAAACCGAGTATGAAACAAGCATTTGCACTTGTAAGAATAATGCTGATAAGTTGGCATTTATTATCTACCACTTGCTAAGCAGAGCTAAGTGATTTACATACATCAACTCCTTTAATTCTGGTAACAACTCTCTATATACTATATTTTCAGTCCCATTTTAATAGATGAGGCAGAGAATTAAGTAACTTATTCAAAGTCATAAAACTAGAACCCAGCAGATCTTCCTGGATCCAAAGTCTGTGCACTTAGCCATTATACCACATTCTGAACTCTGAACTTACACTGGATTAAAAAAAATCACTGGATAGTGACTAACTGTGCTAGAATGTGGTGGAAGCTGTGTGGCGCTACCACCCTGAAAAAAGGTAGTGAGAATTTGGGTGTCCAAATTATTGCTACAGAAAATTCTGCTGTCCCGTGTGATGAAAAAGTTAATGCCACCAGAAACTGGACCAGGAAACCTTCTGTCTGGGGGCTACCTGGCTAGTCACACTTTATAAGTTACTTCCTCGCTTTTGTCCCAAACTATCCTCTAGTTTTCAATGGGGCAATGGCCTCGAATATCGCTAAGAGTGGGAGAGTGAGTTCAGGTGCGACTGCATTTTGTTATTTCATCTATTCTGCATCCTTCCAGGGAAGGGCAACGTCTATAAATCTGTCTGCTGTGATTTATGAAGATTCTGGATGGCAGTCTGACTCGGAGGAAACCAGGTGATTCCTGCTAAAAACAATCATTTCCAAGATCGAATTAGGTTTAAATACACCATAGCCCAGTTTTGTTGTTGTTGAAGTCTAGGCACAGATTTCAGGCAATTTCCACTGAGTATCTGGATCTCTAGCACCACTTCCCTTAGCAATGCCATACACATCTAATCCTAAAACAAGGAAGCCCCCGCTGAGGCTGCCCAACGCGGGTGCTGGTGGCGTCGCCGGGCACACGCAAGTCACTGAGTCAGCAGAGCGCGCCTCTGGAGGAGCGGACCCGCCGGCGATGGAAAGCCGCGTGCTCCCCTCCTTGGCGTGAGGCAATCCTCCTCCCACAGCCTCGGGAAGCCCCGACGCCACAGGCTTCCTCGTCATAGTGGTGCCGCCCGACCGTAGTTCCTCCACCGCTTCCTCCTCCAGCTGCCACCACTCGACCCTTCCTGCTCAGCAAGGACTCCACCTCCCACCGGGGTTTGAAGCGCGCGCCTCGCCGCGGCCCAGAAGAGGCGGCGCGAAGGGCGGGGGGAGGTGCGCGGCCGCGCGCACGCGCGCAGTGGGCAGCCCCGCCCCCGCCCGAGGCCCCGCCCCCGGAGCCGCTAGCGCGGCCAGCGGGCCCGACTCACCCAGGCAAACCTGGCTCTGCGGGGCGGGAAGCTGCGCTTCCTCCTCCGAGCAAGGTGCAGCGCCGTCCAATTAGTCCTTCCGCCCCTGCCTCCGCGGCGCCGCGGCGAGCGAGGGGGCGAGCGGAAAGTGCGCGATGCGGCCGGCGGGAGCAGCGGCTGTCGCGGGGTCGCCGGCGCGGGACATGTCGCTGTGCGGGGAGCTGCTGCAGGCCCCGCCGCCCCTGGCCTCGCAGCCGCCGGCGGCCGCGCCCTCGGGGCCGCCGCTCCCCGCTGCAGCCGGCGTGACCCTCAACCGCCTTCCGGAGCCGCTGCTGCGGAGGCTTGGCCGGAGCTTGGACCGAGCGCCCGAGGGCCGGGGATGGAGGAGGCTGGCCGAGGTGGCAGGGAGTCGGGGGCGCCTCCGGCTCAGGTGCGGCACCGGGGCCTGGGGTGGGGTGGGGTGTAAGGGCGGGGCGGGGTCACGTGGGGGCGTACTTGGGCGGGGGGCGCGCGGGGAGAGTGAAGTGGGCGCGGGAGAGGGAGGGCGGACGCGGCGATGGGTGAGGTTGGAAAACAGCGGGGCCACTTGAGATGGTGCAGGGGCCGCTGGGGGTAAGGAGCGCGGAGGGAAGGAGGTGGGAGAACTTAAGTAACCTTCCAGACAGAGAGCCTGAACCCAGGAAACTCCTGGGAATGCAGAGATTCGAGGTTGGACTCCGGCAGTGCACACCCTTTTCCTACCCTCCTCCCCTTTAGCTGAAAGACAGAAATCGAGGTTGACCAAGGAGAATATAAAGAAAGCTATCTGGAGACCATTACGTTAGGGCGGTGATTCCAAAAGATTAAAATACACAGACCTAGAAGACCTAAGGGAGGTTAGGAAGGGGACGTGCAGGTAGATAATGAAGGTGAAGGGTTTGAGGTGCAGGAATTCATGAAGGTTTTAATGTAGATGTAGAGAGAGAAGGATAGTGGGAAAGAAAGAAACTAAACTCACCGTCTTCCTCCATCAAACCAACTTGCCAGGTTTTCTTTCTGATTTCACCATGAACATTAAACCATTTTCCTATTACCAGGCTTGGAACTGGGCTTAAGACTCTCAGGACTCCTTTACACTCTTACGAATTATTGAGAACCCCAGAGAGTTTTGGGGTTTTATTTATTTATTTATTTTTGGCTATGTTGGGTCTTCGCTGCTGCACGCGGGCTTTCTCTAGTTGCGGCGAGCTGGGGCTACTCTTCGTTGTGATGCGTGAGCTTCTCATTGTGGAGCACGGGCTCTAGGCACGCAGGCTTCAGTAGTTGTGGCGTGAGGGCTTCAGTAGTTGTGGCATGAGGGCTTCAGTAGTTGTGGCTCACGGGCTCTAGAGCGCAGACTCAGTAGTTGTGGCGCACGGGCTTAGTTGTTCCGCAGCATGTGGGATCTTCCTGGACCAGGGCTCGAACCCGTGTCCCCTGCATAGGCAGGCGGATTCTTAACCACTGCGCTGCCAGGGAAACCGCCCCCCCCCCGCCCGAGAGTTTTTAACGTGGGTTCTATATGTTACATACATACAACATATACTGATATTTACCATATTAAAAATTAAAATTAAGAATTTTTTAATATTTAAAGAGAATAATTCATTACATGTTAACAGAAATGACGTGTTTTTGTGGAAGAACGAACTTTTCCAAAACAAAAAATTTAGTTAGAAAAGTGGCATTGTTTTACATTTTGAAAATCTCTTTAATGTCTTGCCTTAATCCCAGAGAACCGGCATCTTTTATGTCCTGCACCTCAGTCTGTTGCACTGTCACAGGTCAGGTTACACTGGATATGCCAATGTCCATTCTTGAGAGAATGAATGAAAAAAATAAATAACATCTTAGTATTATTATGAAAAGTCATTTTGACCTTGGGCATCCTGTGAAAAAGGCCTCAGGAACTGCAGTAGGGCTTCCCAGACTACACTTAGAACCACTGCTCTAGATCACTGTTACGATTTGGGTCTGCCTTTGAACCCCTTAGCAGTTTTTTTAACTTCTCATATAACCAAACTTTGTCTTGTACTATAATTATTTGTACATGTCTTTATAAACTCCTCGAGAACAAGAAGATTTAAGATCCTATATGTTATGCATAGAACCTATCTTAGACACTCTATAAATAATTTTGAATTGAGAGGGGAACCATTCATTCAAAATTAAGTTTTTTGAGTGCCTGATTTTTGCAAATGTTTCAGAAGATAAAACGATGTCAGATATTTAGCTCCTACTTATAAGGGCTTATGCAGTAATAGACTGTTATTCTGAGACAATTACAAATAATATGTTAGATGCTATGTTGGGTGTGAATAATAACAGTGGGTTTTTATCATTTATTAATCAGTTAATATATATAACAGACAATGTATTAAGTATTTAATTCTCACCACAACCTTGAGTTTCAAAGAGTTTGAGGTTAAACCAGAATAATGATGATTTGGGATTATTTGGCTGTTCAATGGAGTAATGATGTGAGGATGGAATCAAGAAGTGGTAAATTTGCAAAGTTGAGCAGATGGCATACATTTTCTTTCTTTTTTTCTTTTTAATTTTTTGCTACTCTGCACGGCACGTGGGGTCTTAGTTCCCCAACCAGGGATCAAACCCATGTTCCCTGCATTGGAAGCACAGAGTCTTAACCACTGGACTGCCAGGGAAGTACCCCCCCTTTTTTTTTTTTTCTCTTCTGGGAAGAATACATTGTGCTTTTGGCTGTGCAAAGAAAATCCAAGATACATACTATTATTCTAGGTCCATAGATTTCTGAATTTCTAGACTTACAATAACATAAACAGTTGTCTTCTTTGCGGGCAGGGGGCGGGGTCAGATTACCAGATCTGTGATTGGTTAATTTGTGAAATTAACTACTACTCTAGTTAGGGAAGGCTCTGGCCTTTCCTGAAGAAGGTTCTTCTGAAGTGAGCACTCCTATTTGGCCATGAAGGAGGGAGAATATCAGTAAGGCCCTGCCACTGAAGAGGCATGGCTGATGGAATCTAAAAGTAGTGGATACCTGACATCAGGTGTTCAGTTTTCCTCCCTAAGCCTTCAGTTAAGTTTTGTTAAAGGCTATAGAATGGTATTAGCTTTGTTTGAGGAACTAATGGAAAAGTTTGAGACCACTTCTCTGGTGAAGGTAGTATGGAGAGAGGGCAGTTGCCCAGCAAGAGGAGACAAGCAACAAAGGGCATGAAGTTGTGGAAGCTGGGGATTTCAGGGTGGGAAGTTTACTGGGGACAGATGAGTTTGGCCAGCCTTCCAGGATGGTGAAGGTTAGCTCAGAGTAGGTTAGTTGTGCTGGGGAAAGTGGAGGCCACCCTGAAGGTTGGAGAACTGGAGAACATTAAGCTCACATACCTGTTGAGATCAGAAGAATTAAACTGACCTAACGAAAGGTTAGCCCTGGGAACTTGGAGGCTGGGGAGTGACAACTGAGGGGGCAAGGTAAGCTGGCGGTGCTTTTTCTATTTAAGACTAAAACAGTGATTTTAAAACGATTTCATACCGATGGCAAAAGAGCATCTACAATAGTAAAAGGTCCGAAAGGCATTTTTCTCTAGTGTCAAACACAGGAATTATAGTGAATCTAGTCCAAATGGATGACAGTTCCCACGAGGATGTGCAGTGCTTTCTGCACAGTCGCTGGATTCACAGCCCTAAAATCCCAGAAGTTTGCCTATTCTGTTTCTTTTCACTTTTTTTCCTCACTCTATACAACTTTCCTCAGACTAGGTAAGAATTTAATAAATAAGCCACAGGAGTTCCTTCTGAACTGTCCCATCAGGGATAAGGAGTGTTTCCAGATGGTTATTGGTGATTCAGGATAAATCCTTACATATAGTTTAGTTTCCCAAAACATGAACATGTGGGAGTGCCCTAAACAAACTCAGCCCTAGTTCCATTCCAAACTGCCTGAATATTGAATGCCCTTTGCTGTCAGTGTAGATAAGCACAGGTTCTGAGTGTCTTGCCCAAGCAGTGTGAATTCTGCGGAGGCTTGGAACATTCGAGCCCCAAAGATGGCAGAACTTTCAGGAGGCTCTAATAGTGTGTAAATTCCATGAAGGAGGGAGCTTAGAGATGGGGCTTTGGGACCAGGGAAAACAGTCAGCCACTGCATACTTGCTGTGTAGAAGGTGCTCTTTTAGCTACGGAATCCTGCCCTCGAGCACTTTATGATAGGAAGGTTTCCTCCTGTCCCTATCTCTTCAGTCTCTACCTCTTCATCTTTGGATTTTTGGAATGCCCTAGGGCTTAGGCGTTGTATCTCTTTGTCTAGACTTCTTCACCTAATCCCCACCTTGGTGTTATCCTTAAGTCCTCCTAGCTTTACACATATTTAGGTTGATTACTCTCAGTTCATATCTTCAGCCCATGTCTTTGCTTTGAACTCCTGGATTCATTCGTGTAGATCTCCTCTTGAATGACTAATAGACATCCTAAATGCAACACGTCCAAAACTTAACACGTCTTCTGCCATAACCTCTTTCTCTTGCAGTCTTCTGTATCTCAGTGAAGGGCAACTACATCTGTCCAGGCGCTGAGGCCAGAAACTTCAGAGTCATTCCTGATTCCGCTTTTATATACCACATCCACTGCATCAGCAAATCCCTTCTGCCATACCTCCAGTATGTGCCTAGAATCCTACGTCCACTGCGACCACCCTGGTCCAGGCCACCATTATCTCTCACCTGCATTGTTCCAATGGCCGCCTAACTTCTCCGCCTCCTGCTTTGCTCCCATCCCAGTCTATTCTCAATATAGCAGTAAGAATCTTTTAAAACATTAAATCAGGTCTTATCCTCCCTGTGTTCAAAACCCTCCCATTGTTTCTCCATCTCAGAGTAAAAACACCAGTTAGCTACCAGTGAGCTCTTGGAACTGATATCCTGTTAGTGTCTCCCTCCCTCTCTCAGCTCTAGTCACACATGCTTTCTTGCCCTTCCTTGAAGACAGTAGGGCCTTTGGACTTGCTGTTTGCTCAACCTGAGATGTTTTCCACGGATGAACCACAAGACAGGCTCCTTTACCTCTTCAGGTGTTTGCTTAAAAGTCACCTTCTCACAGAGAATGACAAATATCATATGATATTGCTTATATGTAGAATCTAAAAGAATGATACAAATGAAGTTATTTACAAAACAGAAATAGACTCACAGATGTAGAAAACAGACTTATGGTTACCAAAGGGGAAAGGAGGGAGCGATAAATTAGGAATTTGGGACTAAAATATACACACTACTGTATATAAAACAGGTAACCAACAAGGGCCTACTATATAGCAGAGGGAACTATACTCAATATCTTGTAATAACCTATAATGGAGGAGAATGTAAAAAAGGAATATATTTGTATATTTATGTATAATTGAATCACTTTGCTATACCTTTGAAACTAGCACAGCATTGTAAATCAACTATATTTCAATGAAAATTTTAAAAATAAACAACATTGATTACATGTTTTTTAAAAAGGTCACCTCCTCAGTGAGGTCTTCTCTGATCACACTACTTAAAATCACCCTCTACGTCTGCTGCAGCCTTACCTGTCCCCCTGCTGCGCTCTGTTTTTCTCCAAAGCACTTAGGACAGTTGGATGGATGGATGCACAGGTCTCTGTGTGTGTATACATATCTGTCCCTCTCCTGTAGAAAAATCCAGGAGGATGGGCGATTTTGTTTGCAGCTAGAAAAATACCTAGAAAAAATGGTCGTCCTATTTTAGGTGATTAATAAGTAGTTGTTGAATTAATGAATAAGGATTCTGAAGTGTAAATGTACCAAGAGAAACAGAAGAATCTAAAAGCAGTGCCATGGTTTGTACCCTAAAAGGTGTATCATATCAATATGTTCTATTTGATTATACATTTTAAAAAGATAAATATAGGGTTTTTTTTAAAGCAAAGTCTATTTGTTTCAGTAAGAAAGCAGTCTTTTTAATTAAATCAGAAATTTCAAATTAGAGCTGGTAGAAACCACTTCAAAGCACAGCCTGACAGGAATGTAACTAAAAAAGGAAAGAAAGAAAAGTTGAGTATGTATAAACATCATCTTAGCTGAAAGCCGGTGCCCATGTGGAAAATCAGTAAAAGGAAAGAAGAGAGAGCACCTTGTTTTTCTCCAGTGCCTCTTGTAGTGGAAAAGAAGTCGTTGTCTATTTCAATTTGATCTTTCTTCATTTG
The DNA here is from genome assembly GCF_964270905.1 of Leucopleurus acutus. NCBI lineage: Eukaryota > Metazoa > Chordata > Mammalia > Artiodactyla > Delphinidae > Leucopleurus > Leucopleurus acutus. The sequence goes on along the minus strand of NC_139155.1, from coordinate 16,619,364 downwards.
GTGGGGGGAAAGTAAAATTGTTTTTAGTTTTCTCCATATTAATATAAAGATTAAAGCACCGTTTGGTTGCATCTGACAAGACGGCATCTTAATTTCATGTATCAGATCTTGATAACCTTTCTGAATCATAAAAAAAATAGTATACAGCATCCTTGTTTTTATAAATTTCATATTATAATTATTTGAAAAATGGGTAATCCTTATATTGTGTCTAATACCGGTTCCTTGGGTATTCCAGAGACTAGTAAAAGAAAATTTGACGAAATATTGTAGCAGCACCTTCCGCTTTTGTTTTTGCTACCATCGCAATCACCATTATTTCATAAAAGAAAGGACACTTTGACACTTTTAAAAATAGGAAAGATAATCTTAGGGTAAAAGACAGTCTTACTGTCCTTACCTTTATCAATTTGCCGTGGACTTCAGTTTGTGCTGCCAGAGTGTACAGCCCAGAATTGGGAACGGTTGATCTGTAATATGATTATTGACATTTAACAAGGATAGGCTATTGAATATACAAATTTAGCTAGAATACCTAGAAAAGAATACCTAGTGACTGGAGGCTTTGGAGGACACTATCTGGTTACCAAAACAGTAATTACTCAAAAACAATTTTTTAAAAAATTATTTTATTTTTGGCTGCATTGGGTCTTTGTTGCGGTACGCAGGGGCTACTCTTCTTTGCGGTGCGCGGGCTTCTCATTGTGGTGGCTTCTCGTTGCGGAGCATGGGCTCTAGGCATGTGGGCTTCAGTAGTTGTGGCACATGGGCTCAGTAGTTGTGGCTCGCAGGCTTTAGAGCGCAGGCTCAGTAGTTGTGGCGCACAGGCTTAGTTGCTTCGCGGCACATGGGATCTTCCTGGACCAGGGCTCGAACCCATGTCCCCTGCACTGGCAGGCGGATCCTCAACCACTGCACCACCAGGGAAGTCTCTCAAAAACAGTTTTTGTTTGTTTGTTTGTTTGTTTTAGTCATAGATAGGTAAGCTTTATTCCAACGTCTACATAAAAATGAGTTGATGTCGAACAGGAAATGGTTTTTCCAAAGGGTTAAAGTCTGTCACACAACAGAACTTGGTCCTTTTCCCTTTAGTTTGTCTCTCAGTTCAGTTGGCTGACACGTCGTTATTCGTGTCCGCCCTCACTAATCATTTTCACCACACACAATATCTAAAAGTCTTCGGGTGGTACTTCCCATTTCTCTGGAGATCTCTTAAGCTGCTTTCAGTTACAAGAGATGGGCAAGGTTTTTATCTGCTCTCACTCTACTCCACCGGAGCCAAAAACACATCCCTGAATTCTCTTGTTCAAATTGTGGCTGTTGGCAAAGCATTCAAATGAAGAACTTAATGCTAACGCACAAAGGACACAGTATAATCTCTGTGTAATAGTGACTTCACTTCAACCTTTTCTCATTAAAGAATTATTTTTATTATCTCTCCACAAGGGAGTTATAAAAAATACCTGTAAGAACATTGAAAAGGCTCTTAAAAGTCCTGGAATGAAAAATTCTGCAGTATAAATTACGATACATCGTCTATGACTTGCAAATAAGAATAAATTCTACAAGCTAGAATTTCTGAATGATTTTGATAGGAATTTACCAGAAGGAGCCAGAACATCAAACCTTAACGATTTCCTGTTTTCATCCCAATTGAGTTTTTGAAAAGCTGTATAATCTGTTGACAGGCACAATCCACACAGGAACTTGCTGCTGCCACTGATGATGAAATCAATCTGAAGGACAGAGATTTGTATGCTGGACGCGCCAGGCTCTTCCATGCAACTGGTTGAAGTGGTCTTCTCTTATTTTTTTCCCTTATGTTTTAAATAAAAGTAAATATACATATGGTAAAAAACTTAAATGGTACAGAAAGATCTAAAATAATCAGTAAATATCCTTTTCTCTCATAACCTAGAAAATCTGGTGTCTTCCAAATCATCAGGCGTATGAATAATTTGCAAAGCGAAGTCAAACTTGGAGTCTCTTCATCTGAAAATTATTCTCAGGACTTTTGGAATGTGTTGATTCTGTCATGTATTACCTCTTTACAGAGGAAAGCCATGCAGTCTTATTCTTCTTAAAAAAAACCTAATTACAAAAGCAACACACACGCTCTGCTCAGAGACAGCAAGTCCAGGCAGCACCTTGTACTCTGTGGATCTGGCCCTAGTTACGGGCAGAGTCCCTGGTATCATCCAGAGTCATGGGCGGCAGGAGCTCAGCCGAGCCCTTCCTGATGCCTCGGATCCTCCTGGCCAGCGGCACATCCTTCGGGAACAGAGTGACACGGCCGGCATGTAAGGAGAGGAGATAGGCATCCTCAAAGAGACGAACTAGAAACGCTTCTGCTGCCTCTTGTAGGGCCAGCAGGGCCTGGGTTTCCCAATTGAAGTCCACACCACGAGTGAATTTAACACGTATTTCTCTTGCCAGGCGGCAGAAGGGGTTCTTCCTTTAACAACAGGTGTGTGCTCTTCTGAAGAGTTCGGATCTCCTTCAGAACCCGATGTCTCCGGCGAGCAAGTTGACGGGAGGAAGTGCCTAAGGATGGGCCCGGCCGGAGTGGGGTGGGGGGGCGGGCGGCGGGAGCCGGGCTCGCGGCGCGCCTCCTTGGGGCTTCGGGCTTGCGGATCCGGCGGCGCGGGCCCATGGTTGGAGCTCGGGGTTGCGGGTCCAGAGGCAGAGGCTGGCGTCCAAGGTCAAAAACAGTTTTTAAGGAAAAGCTAAAACAGTTTTAGAAATAAGCGAAATTAGCCTTAGTCTCCTTTTAATATTCCCATATTTTTATTGCATAATAAGAGCTAGCTTTTATTGAGTGCTTATTATTTGCCGCACACTGTGCTAAGTACTTTTTACATGGATTGTCTAATTTAATTCTAACAATACCGTGAGATAGAATATTAGTATTGAAGTTATTTTGGTTGGATCCATTTTCTTCATGAAATAACCTACTTTATCACAGAATTATAAATCTTGGGTGACCATTATATAAATGCTGTGGCAGCCTTTTACTAAAACTGATCAAAATGAATGTGGACTAACAATATTTTAAGTCGTATGAAAGCTTGCTAACTAATCTTGGCTCTGCCGCAGCTGTGGTACCATTATGTTTGACCCCTTCCATCCAGGCTTCCAGGCATTTCAGTTATAAATAATTCATATGGGCAAGAAATTTTAGGTATTGAGGGATTTTAAAAAGATATATATATATATATATATATATATATATATATATGATAGGGTGTCTGCTTGCAAGGAGTACTGTTATCTAGTTGGGTAAAGAAGACATGCTTGTGAAAGAAAAGCTCATGATTTTAAGACAAAATTGTGTCAAAACATATAGAACAGGAGTCTGCAAACAACAGCCTGTGGGCCATATTGAGGCCACTGCCTGTTTTTGTATAGCTAAGAATGTTTTTTATATTTTAAAAATTATAAAACAAAACAAAAATCAAGAATGTGCAGCAGAGACCCTGTGGCCCGTATGAAGCCTAAAACATTTACTCTCTGGCACTTTACAGGAAAAGTTTGCCAACTTCTGCTATCCAAGATGAGCATCATTAGGAGACCGTGTCTAAAGGGACAGCAGCATTCGTAATGTAAACCGTTTTCCCCACCACGCAACAACTTGCTGTGTATTCTCTACAACACCCATGACGGGGCCAAACACATAGCAGGCAGGTCATAGTGAAGAAAATCTGTTGACTTGAATTAAATTTGTTGTTTGCAGTTGTCTAGACTTGGAGCAGTGTTGTCTTAAGGTCCTGGAGCCTGAAGGCAGCCCGAGCCTGTGTTTACTGAAGCTGCTGGGTGAGAAAGGCTGTACGGTCGTGGAGCTGAGCGACTTCCTGCAGACAATGGAGCACACTGAGGTCCTTCAGCTCCTCAACCCCCCAGGTACGTGCTTCCCGGGGGCACGTTCTCCAGGAGTTCATGGAGACAGACTCAGAGGAAAATGTCTCATTTGACCAAATGAATTGTGTTAAGTATTTTTGAAACATGTGAACATATGGAGCCTCGTTTTCCCCCCCCAGGTTGAGACTAAAGAACACATAAAAAGCAAATACAGTGTATAAACATTTGTTGGATTGTTTTTCCAAAAAAACAGCTATAGAAGGCATTTTGGGGACAATTGGAATAACTTGAGTGTAACCTGCATATTAGACATTAGGGAATCACCATGTGATGATGGTGCTGTACTTCTATAGAAGAATGTCTTTATTCCAAGGAAGTGCATGTGAAAGTGTTGAGGGGAAAGGTTTCTATAACTTATGTTAAAATAGTGCAGCTAAGAAAGTAAATACACACATTTATTTATGTATATGAATGAGAGAAAGTGTAACAAATGTTTATTGTTGAAGTTTTTTGCCAACATGGTGCTTTTGAAATGTTGAGTAACTCGACCACATGATTTTTTTTTCCTGAATATACCAATATCGTGAGGTTGCTCACTTCCAAGGTCAGATTTGAGGAATAGGAAACAGTCCCTCCTTTCCACAACTGTGGATGGAGTTGGTCAGTTACCATGACGTCAGCAGGAGGGACCATGTCATCCAAGTCACGTGATGGCAGAGGCGCTGCAGACCTTCTTTCTTGGGGGCTTGGGGAATTAGAGACACGTCTTGTAGTGGTGTACTGACAAGTACACGTAGCAGAAACCCCAACTCAAGTTGGTGTAATAAAGGGAGCATGCTGGTTCCAACAGAAAAGTCTTGAAGCAGGTTGGGCTTCGAGAAAGGCAGGGGGCAGCCCTGTTTCCAAGGAGTTGGATTTTGTCTTTGCTCTTCCTTTCTTGTCACTGGCTCCCTCCCAAGGCTGACTTTCTACCTAGTCATGGGATGTCTACTAGCTATTCCTTGCATTAATCTTCATCTCAGCAAAAATCGTAGGATTCCCTAATAAGCTAACTAATTTTGGCCACGTGCCTGTCCCTGTACCTGTCACCAGCCAGGGAGTTGGAATGTGCCAGTTCCCCTGGCTTAGAGCCAGGAGTGGAGTGGGTTCAGTTAGCTTTCCAGAAACCTCATGGATCGCCAAACAAAATTGGATGCTGGGCGTGTGAGGGGGAGCACCTGAAAAGTCTACTACAAATGGAAGGGACCCTAGTTTGTGAGCCAGGAAACCTGGACTCTCAGGTTATCCCTGGCTCTACCAGGCCTAGTGTAGATGAGGAAGTAGGTCCTCTATAAACGCCTCTCTTGTGTTACCCACCGTATCTGATGCTTGACAAATGTTTCTCAGTGCCTCTTCATACAAGAGGCCTGGGATAATGCAGATACCATCTAGATGCAATTGCTTTCTGTCACCAAACAGTAAATTATTTCTTCAGGTGACATTTATTAATTTTTGTATCCCCAGTGTCTCAAAAGTACCCAAGAGTTGTGGCAATTGAAATCTGCCAGTCTAGGGCGCTCAGCCACTAAGTTCTCAGACTTTATAGACTTACCGGGGCCTCTAAGGAACCTCTTTGGGAATTAACTATAACTTTAATATCTCATTACGTTTTTCAATAATTGCACTTAATTACTCCACCGTTGTTGCCAAGTCAATAAAATGAGAGTCAGTGCTCTCTACCTCTCAGACTTGGAGGAGCTGCTGAGATGATGCTGTGTTGAGTTGCATCTAGGTGACCACGGAGGCTGCACACACATCTCATGATCTGTGGTGTGATCACTGGCCTGAGAGCAAAGGTTTCCAAGTTTTCACAGTTTCCCATGTATGAAACTGAGCTTGACTGAAATTGAGTCACATGTTTATTTGTGTGTAATGATGCGCCTGGAATTTTTAGCGGTATTCTCTGTTTTGACGTGATAGGCCAGCAACGAATACAGTGCCATCCTGATAAACATCAGTCATCTTCTTGGGGAAAATCTGTTTCTGCTCTTTGTGTTCCTCTCCAAATAGTAGGATCAGCGCTTCACCGTCAGTGTCCCCTGCGCAGATCGTTCCGATGTTGGGCCAACAGGCTTTTTCAGTTATCCCCTGGGACTCTTTCGTATTTGAGGGGAGAATAGGAAAAAGACAGCAGTTTCTACATGACCACTTATGCACTATTTCTGTGAAGTTTTATGTCATATTAGGCATATAGTATTCATTAGCTATATAGTATTCATTAGAAAGCAGTTGTTACTTGAATGTTAATTATTGATTTAAGAGGAAATATTTGGGGAGCTAATAAAACTCAGTAATTTACAGTTAGCTTTCTACCTGAATCTTACTTGGATAATCTAAAACTTACTGTATTTACATACATTAGAATATAGAAATATAAGAATTTGAGAATAATTTTTATATTTCAATAAAGACATTGAGAATAAAAACTACTGTAATTATATTAAGAATGCAAGCTCTGATAGAATCAGCTAGATCTGGGATTTTGCTCATTCAATCGACATTACTGTATTCTAATACTTCTGCTATTCCAGGCATTGTGCTTGGTACTATGAATAAAAACAATAGTTCCTGCATGTTCAAAATTCATCATCTAGTAGGGGAGACAAACATGTAACTCATCATGTCCAGTACAATCCTAAAAACAAGTATGTATTAAATCTCGTTTTTCCTTTTCAGTGTATTCCTGAATCTTGGTGAAAATAAAAGGAGGAATAATCTAACATTTTCTCTCTCTTTTTTTTTGGTAGCGCAGTTTCATAAGAAGACATTAGTTCTTATTCCGCAAAGAGCCTGATGACTTTTATCTGATTGTCATTATAGAGAGCTCTGGTTTTGGGTGACTAAGATGCTGTGAACCTCTGAACAGGTCTTTCAGGCCTAAATACAAGGAGAAGGGGAAACTTCAGATTTATTTTAGTCTGATTTTGTCATATTCCATCCCAGTTGTTTGTGGGATGACAGCCAGAGATGGCCATAGAAGATGGCTGTGGTACCAAGTTTCTTGGATGTCTTTGCTTTGGTGGCTCAGAGGTAGCTGGGGAGGGTTCCCCCATCTCTAACTGGAACACCTGCCTTGATCAGGAGCCAACTTCAGTGGTCCCTCATTTAGCATGAGGTCTAAGCCAAGGGTAACTCACCCCCAAATTCTTGTGCTCCATGGGCTCTGACACGTAATATATTTTTCAAAAGGTTGTGGTTTACTGTCTTCTGCTTTCCCTCCGATTGGGCTCTTCCATAGCACGTGGGTTGGCCAGCTTGCCTCTCAGACTGGTCTTGCCTGCCCTTTGTTAGAGAAATGGCTTATAATTTTTATGGATGGATGGTGTCCACCTGCATTTTCCAGCTCTGACTCATTGTTTCCCTACTTTTATTCCTTTGGTCATTTCAGTGGGAATTGAAGAGGGGCGGGGTGTTAAATGAAGTTGCTGAAATTGTTTTGAACCAGAGGTCTGTAATGATTTTTTTTAGACCTTTATTTATTTTTTTATTTAAGGGTCAAAGACTCTGATCTCAAAGCAACCAAAATTGGCATCTGTAACCTTGGCAAATACAGATAAACTTAGATGTGCCATTTGAGATGTTTTTGTTTTGAGTGAAACCATTTGAGTGCTGACTAGTAGCCTCTATCAACTAGAGTCCTGCACATCACGAGATTGGTTGCCAAGGAAGCCGTGCTCTGACCTGGAATCGGCTAAGCAGAGGCTAGACAGTGGGGGATGTTTAGAGAGAATTAACACGTTACACGTGGGTTTCATTAGATGGATTCCCAAGGTTCTTTCTGCTCCAGTTCTGTGATGCTGCCATTTTATTTCATTCTTGTATGAAAGGAGCTTTGCTGCGCATACATTTCAGAAGTGCTGGCAAAGTCATGTGATTTCACTGACATCTTTTCCATTTTTCCCCACCCCTTTTTCATATCAATTCATTTTTCTTCTTTAATTCCTTGTACTATACTCATTGTTATGTTTCTGGTACCAATTTTTTATTACTTTTATTGTCTCTAAGACAAGAGCAAAGATAGTTGAATATTATTCTTTCGTTTCCAGGATAGCTTTACTTCACATTTTATCTTCGCAATTCTGTGAAAGCCCAGAACAGTACTATTATGAACATTTAAATTTTATTTTATTTTTATTTTTTTAACATCTTTATTGGAGTATAATTGCTTTACAATGGTGTGTTAGTTTCTGCTGTATAACAAAGTGAATCAGTTATACATATACATATATCCCCATATCTCCTCCCTCTTGCACCTCCCTCCCACTCTCTCTATCCCACCCCTCTAGGTGGTCACAAAGCACTGAGCTGATCTCCCTGTGCTATGCGGCTGCTTCCCTCTAGCTATCGATTTTACGTTTAGTAGTGTATATATGTCCATGCCACTCTCTCACTTTGTCACCACTTACCCTTCCCCCTCCCTGTGTCCTCAAGTCCATTCTCTACGTCTGAGTCTTTATTCCTGTCCTGCCCCTAGGTTTTTGGATTTTTTTTTTTATTTAGCTTCCATATATATGTGTTAACATACGGTGTTTGTTTTTCTCTTTCTGACTTACTTCACTCTGTATGACAGACTCTAGGTCCATCCATCTCACTACAAGTAACTCAATTTCGTTTCTTTTTATGGCTGAGTAATATTACATTATATGTATGTGCCACATCTTCTTTATCCATTCATCTGTCAGTGGACACTTAGGTTGCTTCCATGTCCTGTACATTTAGATTTTAAACGTGAGCACACATTTATGTGGAAAAAGAGATGACCAGAAGTTATCATTTGGCCAAAATCACAGTTGGTTATTGACAAAAGTAGTATCAGAATCCGGGTCTCCTGACCCTGACCTGAACTCAGTGTCATTTCAATAATACTAGGAAGTTTCTGGATTGTTTGGGAGGCTTAGTTATGGATTATTACCTCAATTCTCTCTTTGACCCACAGACTTCCATTTTTTTCTTCTTGCCAAATTAATAAGTACTCAACTACTAGATCTTACTTATAAGGGACTCATCTTGTTCCGTGAACAACAGAAATTCCTGAAAGCAAGATATTAAGAAGTGAAAAGAGGCAAAGATCATATAAATGGGAATAAAATTAAAGAAGAAGAGAGCTAGAAAGAGAGTGGTGGTGAGGGCTGGAAGGATGGGTTTCCACGCCAAGGTGTTAAAGGGAGTTGTCGATGATGTAGAAGGATGAGGGGTGTGATGTAGGAGACCAGGTTTAGCCACAGTAGATGCAAATGTGAAGGATGAGGGGTGTGATGTAGGAGACCAGGTTTAGCCACAGTAGATGCAAATGTAAATTGACCTGTAAGAGGAAAGTACACAACCAGTACACTGGTTGTGTAATGAGGGGAAGTTGTTAGAGGAAGAGGAATGGTATTTATTCTGGGACTCTCTGGGGTGCTTTTCAGTAATAGTTTTGAAATGTTCAAAATAACGTTGAGGGAGAGTTTTAGATGGAAGATGATAGAAAAAGTTTTTTGGTTCATGGTCTCTGAAAATGGATGCGCTGTAACGTACCCAATAGATCTGTTCCTGGAAAAGCTGTGAATTACTTCGATAGTAACTGCATTGTAAGAGAGAACAACTCAAAGGGAACCTATGATGAATCCTTTTGTCAGGTCAAGAATCACCCTAATTTATCTGTTTAGTGATTCCTGCAGGGGTTGTAGTTTTATTGTGTAATGTCTTGAGCCGGTTGCTCTACACAGGTGTACACGTATTGAAAGCACAATCCCCATGTTCCATCAGACCCAGTCAGATTCTCTCCGGCTTACAGGAAATCAAGTAACCTCTCTGACTTCTTTGCAGATGTTATCTGAAAATAGGCTCGTTTGCCAGGAAGCTGTGCATTCAACCTTTAAAACAGAACTTTCGTCTGCCTTGGTACACCGTCCAGAGCTCTGTGTCATCTTCCCTCTTTACTCTGTTCAGCACATTCTGCCTAGTGGGCGCTGCGCGAGGGTGGTTAGAGGTGACCGTGGTTCCCTGTCGCACTGAGACAGGGTGGAAAGAAATATGTGTGGTTAAGACACGGGAGGTGTTGTGACTTCTCTCTGTGCTACCCACCGGGGCGGGTTCCAAATCACACTGTGCTTTTCAATTCTCAGTCTTTGAAGCAGTAGATAATAAAGACATGTCTTTGATTGCTTCTTGAAGACTTAGACTACTAAAATTGTTGGTACAGGACAGATGTATCAACTGTGAGTTTGAATGTCTGTTAAAAATCATTCAGTCTTGTCTCCCACAAAGGAAGCTTTTCGAACATCCTGGTCACATGGGCGCCTTCCTCTGAAGTCATTCATTTCTTCGTAAGACACTCTAGAGAGAAAGCCTTTCGGTTTCCTTCATTCTCATCTCTTGTCTCTTTGTGTAATAGCAGAGGATCTTGGCCACAGTACATTTGGAAGCACTGCCACGGCACAAGACACTGCACCGTGCCTGACAGCCTCCTTCCAGTAAGAGAGGCTCACTGTGGCAGAAGAGGGGATTAGCATGGGAGATGCATTAAGAACCATCAGAAAATGATAACTATGTGAGGTGATGGATGTGTTGATTGTGACAACCATTTCACAAACATACCTATACTGAATCATCATGTGCACACCCTTATATATATGCAGTTTTTATTTGTCACTTATACCTCAGTGAAGGTGGAAGGAAAAAAGAACAATCACTGGGATAACCCAAGGCTTAAAAGGGTTTTAAAGCCCAAGAAACCTTAGCTTTGCATCCTGGTTCTGCTGTTTTACAATGAGAAAAAAAGGAATCTCAGAGAAGTTAATAATTTACACAGGGTAATTTGGATGACTTTCTGCAAATGACGTAAGTTCATTTTCCTCATTGTAACATAGATCTAGTTAATATCTAACTCACGTGATTATTTTGAAAGTTAGAGATTAAAGTGCTGGGCGTATGTAAAGCAGCCAGTAAATTGCCGTTATAGTAATTTTTGTTATTACTATACACATTCGTTCAACAAATATGTGTTGAACACCCACCGTTTCACATATACCAGGCACTGTTCTAGGCGTCTGGTAACCTGGTGGCTGAGACAAGAGCTTCTTTCTGTTTTAGCAGGTGACACAGATAATAAGAAACGGGACTTGGGGTGATTAGTGCAGAGAAGCCCACAAAGTGGGATGAGTGTAATGCTGGGTGGGAGGGGGGAGGTAGCTCATGTTTCCTGGACCAGCTGGAGACCTGGATGATGAGAGAGTCTGTCAGGAAACAGTGGGGGTTAGGGGGGGATCCAGCAGAGAACCAGGAGGTGGAAAGGCAGGAAAGAGCTTGTCTTCCGAAGGAAAGAGGCCCTCGCGGCTGGAGCCTGGTGGGCACGAGGGCCTCGTTGGCCATGTAAGGAGCTTGGGTTTTATTCTAAATCCAATGGGAGGTCAGTAAAGGGTTTTATCAGAGGAGTGACATGGATTAATTTATGTTTTAAAAAGACATTGGGCTGCTGGTTGGAAGTAAGGAAAGAAAGTTCGCAGGCTGCGGCAATAGTTCAGCTCGGGAGGGGATGGCGGCTTGGGTTAGGCTCATGGCATTGAAGATGGTGAGATGTGGAAATGCTTAAGCGACGGGCCTCGCAGCTAAATTACACGTGGGGAAGGAGGACATGGGCAGGAGGGGTTTGGGGGGGCTGCTAAGTTTCCGTCCTGAGTAACTGGATGCTTGGGGTGAGGCCGGGGCCTGGTTTATCTTCCCTGAGATGGACAAGACTGGGGGCTCTCGCGGAGGAGGAGATCTTGTGTGGGATCTTCCCGGACCGGGGCACGAACCCGTGTCCCCTGCATCGGCAGGCGGACTCTCAACCACTGCGCCACCAGGGAAGCCCAACTCCAGGATCTTTGACAGGAAGCTCCTGTCACAAGTTTTCCAAGTTTTGATGCTGGTGGTCATTTCTCAGATGAGAACTGTTTGCATCACATGTATCTATTTTATATCCTGCTGTTCTGTTTCTGTACCTTTCTGGTTACAGAATAGTTTTAATGCTAAATCACAGCATTGACATTCATACGCCCTTTCTTTTTTAATATTTATTTTTTTATTTATTTAGGCTGTGCCAGGTCTTTTTTTTTTTAATTTGTTTATTTGTTTTGTTTTTATTTTTGGCTGTGTTGGATCTTCACTGCTGCGCACGGGCTTTCTCTAGTTGCGGTGAGCAGGGGCTACTCTTCGTTGCGGTGCGCAGGCTTCTCATTGTCGTGGCTTTTCTTGTTGCGGAGCGCGGGCTCTAGGCGCACAGGCTTCAGTAGTTGTGGCATGTGGGCTCAGTAGTTGTGGCTCGCAGGCTCTAGAGCACAGGCTCAGTAGTTGTGGCGCACGCGCTTAGTTGCTCTGCGGCTTGTGGGATCTTCCCCGACCAGGGCTCGAACCCGTGTCCCCTGCATTGGCAGGTGGATTCTTAACCACTGCGCCACCAGGGAAGCCCCATGCACCAGGTCTTAATTACCACACACAGGCTCTTAGTTGTGGCAGGCAGGATCTAGTTCCCTGACCAGGGATCGAACCCGGGCCCTCTGCATTGGGAGCACAGAGTCTCACCCACTGGGCCACCAGGGAAGTCCCTCATATGTCTTTTGAAGACATTTAAGTGGTATTTAAACTCACAGTTGTCTTACTCACAGCGCACCTAATTCAGTTGAAGTGCTGGCCGGATAAGCCTTTATGACTAAGTATTTCTAGAGCTGGCACAGAGAAAGCGTCGTGACTGCTGTATGCAGACAGCTATGATACGGCTCATCCTGATTTCAGAGGCGTTAGAATGTGGAAAAAATGTTTCTCAGAATTGAAGAAATATGGCAAACAATTTTTTCCCCCAATCGTGGGGAAGTATAGTAGATCAAAGTCTTCTGCAGGTGAGTTCCTTTCCTCCAGGTTTTATAGAGCCTGGAACTCACAAACTCATCATCTGATGGAGAAGGAGATGTGAATGGGTGATTTATAACCAGGATGAATATGCAGGTTATTTCCAAAATATTTCTTCTTTTGGTTTCAGAAACATAAACAAGGAAAACCCCTCTTCTCTGACTTTATATAACTTTTTTTTTTTTTTTTTTTTTTTTTTTTTTTTTTAAGGAATAAAGATCACTGTAAACCCAGAATCCAAGGCAGTCTTGGCTGGACAGTTTGTGAAGCTGTGTTGCCGGGCAACTGGGCATCCTTTTGTACAATATCAGTGGTTCAAAATGAATAAAGAGGTAATTTTTTAATGTCTTTTAAATGCCTTTTAATTCCTCTGTCATGAGAAGAGAGAAAGAAAATTAATTAGCCTGTTGTCTTCAGTGTGTTTTTAGGAATTTTGTTAGAGGATATGATAGGTCCTTGTTAAAGGATCTGTGTTATTACCGGAGTGTTTATTCAGTAATCATTACTTTGGTAAGCAGTAATAAAATCAGTTCTCTATTCTGAAAATTGTGGAAAATCAGGAGTACTTGGGGCAACAATGTTAACAAACATGAAACATCACCAGTACATTCTAAAATATCTACACAAAATCCTTTACAACAGATTATGTTCCTGTCTGAATCTTTAAAAGATTTTCAAAGCAACATGGAAGGCAATATTATTTTAAGCATTCCCCATAACTGTATTATATCAAAAGATTTAGGTTTTTATGGCAGATTCTGAAGTAAAACTCAGGTCGGTAGAAAGGGGCATTTATTCCTTTTGTGGAAGGATTGTATCCCCGTGCCACCCAACAAATAATTTAAAATTGCATATTGGAATCCTCTTGTCTTAAACATTCTTTGAGCACTCTGCTGCTGGGGATTTCTCAGTGGTCTGGCCACGTTGTGTCCCACTGTGATGGGCTTCTCTCTTCTCCCTCATTCATCTCCCCTCGCTCCCTTCCCTCCTAGATGGTACCTTGAAACTCCATTATTCTTTTCAGCCTGTTAGTCACATAACTAAACTTTCTTTCCAACTCAACATTAAGACTCCATTTGCAAATCTGAAACTAAGTTCAAGAGCTGTTCCGAGATGACAATCTTTCCTTTGATGGGATCACCCTGTGCCTTAGAAGAAACGTGTGGATTTGTACAATTTTTAATTTCCGTCCCTCACACACAGGTGAGGTAAGGCAGATGTGAACTGCAGTAACAGGACTGCACTGGCACCAGACAGGCCTGTGTTGGATCCTTGACTGTTAGTAGCAACTCGAATTCCTATCGTCAGGGGTTGAGAGAACTTAATTGATGGGATAGTTTATGTGCCAAGGCTCTCGAGAGATGGTAACTAAAGTTATTTTTACCATATTTTCTCAATTGCAAAGTGGCTTTCATTTTAATAAACACCTTTTGAGGAAGAAATCATGGACAAAACTTACTCTATTAAGTATATCATTTGTGAACTATGTCCTGACTTGAGAAGGGGAGGAATGTAGAGGGTGAGCAGTGCATCGTGGATTTGAAGAGTTGCAATGGATTTTAAAGCCCTTACCAGTCGAGTTTTGTCAAACCACACTTAGGTTCATAGTCTATTTCAGGAGATACTCATTTAACAACTACTTGTTGGACACCTGTTTTGTGCCAGGCCAGGTTCTAAGTCCAGGATGGTGAAGCACCGACACACAGGGGCCCTGCCAGCTCCACTGGGGAAAGACAGTGAGCAAATAAGATAACTCTGTGAGTTAAGAGCTGTGAGAAAATAAACAGGGTGATACAAAGGGAGAAGCCACTAAAGGTCTTAAGTAGGAGAAGTAACATGATAGAATTTTTGTTTTTAAAACACCAACTTGCTGCTTGAAGGGAAGCAAGAGCAAAGCAAGAAGACCAGTTAGGGGCTCCCCTGGTGGCGCAGTGGTTGAGAGTCCGCCTGCCGATGCAGGGGACGCGGGTTCGTGCCCCGGTCCGGGAAGATCCCACATGCCGCGAAGCGGCTGCGCCCGTGAGCCATGGCCGCTGAGCCTGCGCGTCCGGAGCCTGTGCTCCGCAACGGGAGAGGCCACAGCAGTGAGAGGCCCGCATACCGCAAAAAAAAAAAAAAAAAAAAAAAAGACCAGTTATCTAATGCCTACACTGGACTAGAAATAACAGTAGTGTGGATTAGGACATGGCAGTGGAGATGGATCAAAGTGGGTAAATCACTTTATTTTAGAGATAGAGTTCATCAAACCCGACAGATTAAATGTGGAGCCTGAGGGGAAAGGAAGAGAGCTCAAGGATGACCCTAGATTTTCTACTTAAGCATCTGGGGACCTGTTATTTACTGAGGTGTTAAGAGACTGGGAGAGGAAGAGATTAAGGGCAGAAACTCAAGAGTTTGGTTTTAGACATGTTAAGTTTGAAGTGCCTATTGGATGTCTAAATGCATCTAAGTCAGCTTGGATACCTCAGGAGACAACACTGAAAGCTTGTTGGGACTTCCCTGGCAGTCTAGTGGTTAGGACTCGACGCTTCCACTGCAAGGGGCACAGGTTTGATCCCTGGTCAGGGAACTAAGATCCCGCGTGCCATGCAGCACGGCCAAAATAAATAAATACATAGATAAATGTGTTAAAAAAAAAAAAAAAAAAAGGAAAGTTTGTGTAGTGGAGGAGGAACCAGTAGAGAGACTAAGAAGAATTTGCAAGATAAGAGGAAAACCAGGAGAGAATGGTATGAAGCCCTTGGGAAAGTATTTCAAGAAGAAAGGGGTGGTCAGCATTTTCAGTGCTGCTGAGAGGTATGTGGGTCAAGGGGGTATACTTGGGATTCTTTTGTTTAAGATATAAAGGTACTAGAGTATGTTTGGGGGAGTGATACAATAAAAGGGAGAAATAGATGCTAAAGCAGAGAGAAAATTGCAGGAGCAAAGTCAGAGAGGATGAGGGGATTGTTGGAGAGGAAAAAACCTTTCTGCCACCCTCTCATGCTCAGTCCCTGGGGGCCTGTGAATTAACAGGCAAAATACAGATTAACAAGAGAAGTTTATTCATATGGGAAATTACAAAAGAAGTAGTCCTGTGATTGGTCACAGTCAGAGGAAGAGGGAGGAAGAGAAAAAGCCTCTCTGGGAAGAACAAATGTGTTTCTTTAGGAAATAGATACAAAGGGGTTTCTAGGAGCATAAACAGGAGATGAGAAAGTTTGTGGTAATATCTATTCATGCAAGTGCAAATGGCCTTTCCGTCTTCCTCATGGCTATTTAAAACTTCCCTGGAGAGGGGATTTATGGTAGGTTTCCTCTTGGTCTTCTTCCTAGGAATAAAAGCCACCCTGAAGAGGGAATTTACGGCAGCCTCATTTCCCAGAAGTTTCTGCTTTTGGTCAGATAAGGAAAGCTCTGATAAGGCTTCTTTCTGCATCTGTTGAATCCTAAACATCTTCAGCTTGAGCTAGTTTACATACCAGCTTTGGGACTCTGAGTGGTTTAGGATCCCCATGCAACCCAAGCCCAGGTAACCTTTGTTAGGAAGACACGCTTTCCGTTTTAACAGGAGGGAAGAGAGTTACAAATAAGCACAGACTAAAGTCAATGGCTGAGAGAAGCTCAGGAGGTTTGAGGAGAGAGAAAGTCCACAGGAATAGCCTAGTAGGAAAGCAGACTTAGTAGGTTCACGTGGTTAGGATGGTCAGGCAGTGCTAAGGCAGCCTCCATCCCAGTTGTCAGATCTTCAGCAAAATGCTCTCTCTCCGGTGCAGGTTCTGAGAGGAGAGAGAGCCGAATTCAATTGGTTGGAGTTTGGAGACGGAGAGCTTGTTAAAGTACTTTGCAAGGGAGCCAATATATAATGAGGCACTTGACAAAGCCCTTTGACAATGTGCCAGAGTTGGGTGGTGCTGATAAACTGATGGGAGCAGCTAAGGTGAAAGAAAGCTTAACGTGGTGGCCAGAGCCCAGGAGCAAAAGCTTGGGAAACCCTTGCATGGACCTTCCTTCCCATCACTGATAGGCTTCCCATAGCCCTTCTCCACCCAGACCTTGAGAGAAGCATACTGGTCACGGCATCTATCCTCTGATAGAATTTTGCAGGTGAGGAAATGAGGCCTTGGGGTAAAATAACTTGCTCTTATACTGACAGCTAATTTGATCAGAACAGAAATAAAGAGCCAGGCCTAACTTTCTGTGATCCCTTCACTCCATCATGGGTTGGTCATGTTGTATGGACTACTTAGCTCATAAATGTTACAATTCTAGATTCGTCAGATACTAATGATCAAACAGTTTTAAATGACAGATTAGATACCTTTCTATTAGTGAGTTTGGGGGAGATATAAGGGAGAGAGAGAGCCTAACTCTCTTGTTAACAGATTTGTAGAAGACTGATTTTCTAAGACTTCAGTCCCAAGTTACTCAAAATGTTGTTGTTTTTTAAGTAACAGATACTTTAGAACTTGGGGGAAAAAAAGATATACTTTTCAAAGTTCCAAGAACATCATACGTTTTGCACAGCACGTTTTTATAAGGTGTGTTTTGATGAGTCATTCATTTTTATCCTCTCATTGATTCTTTCACAGATTCCGAACGGAAATGCATCAGAACTTATTTTTAACACGGTGCATATAAAAGATGCAGGCTTTTATGTCTGTCGAGTTAATAATAATTTCACCTTCGAATTTAGCCAGTGGTCACAGTTGGATGTTTGTGATGTCACAGAAGTAACAGAAGGCTTCCAGAGTAAGTGATAAAGTAACTTGAATGCTGGGATGGGAATTGCCTTTTCTAAATTTTATTTTAAATGTTTACTTTTAAATAAATAATTCCAAAGTATCAAAGATAGTACTCACATATGTACTTCACCCAATATAATGTCACCGGTCGATAATATTTTATCCCATATCCCATGTGATGGATAGATAGACAGACAAGACGGACATGCAGATGTCTTGGGGTGACATGACCTTTCTCAGTTTGGCCCTGCTGCTGACCTATTCAAACTTGCCACCTTTCATGGGTCTGAATGTTGTGGTCTCTGGTTTTGGGGGAGAAGAGAAATCTAATGCCGCCTTGCTCACTTTTCAGTTCCTTTCTAGACTTTTTCTCCCAAACTATTGTATTACTTCTAAAAAACTGTGTCATGGAATAAAGACTATCTATAGAGTTGAAGTAGGCATGACAGGGCGTATAGTGCATCATTTGCTGCAGTGAAGCACTTCATCCAACTGGTTTTCTACTTTTGCCATCCATCTTTTTAGTCCAATAACTAGTATTGATCAAGGGAAAAACCCAGTGTACTCTAAAGAGTAGCCATCAGGTATTATTTTTTCACACAAACAGTCAAGAACCATATTTGTCATTTTTGCTAGACAAAAGGAATGAGGGAAACAGACTTTTTGTTGCCAATTTGTCTGTCTTCCATTCTTCTCTCAATTTAGCTTTTCCTACACCCGAATAAAGTCTCTAGAAATAGTCACGATTAATTGAGTGATTTATGTTTCCCTAGAATGTTTCTGTGCATGTAATTAACTTTAATATGTTTATAAATGGAATCTTATTCATTCAACAAATATTATTGATCGCCTGCAATGTGCTAGACACTGAGTTTCATTGTTACTGGATCACATTGACAAGACTTCTGTCCTCAAGGCCCTTAGAGAGTAACAGATGAGCATTCAATAGATAACGCTTAACCCATCCATATTTATTCAGTGCTAATAACAAAACTCCTAATTTTAAGAAGGCAAGTTAAATGAAACAGCAGAACGTAGAGCTTTCTGTTTTGAACAGAAACATCACTCAAGGTGTTTCTGTCCTTTGCTCCCACCGAAAAGACTCTGTGGCCAAACACATTTAGAAACCACTTAAACTGTTTTCCCCTCTTAAATACACAGTGCATACTAACACTTGGAAAACTGAGAAGTCCTGCAATAAAGACAACTGTTGAACTTTGTTTAACCCAGAATGTTCTAAACTTATTTGTCTATAGCATCCTTTTATCCACAGAACATCTCTTAATATTTCTAGATGTGCTACAGTTTTATGAAACATCATTTGGGAGATGCTATTGAAGATTGTAAAAAAAAAAAAAAGATGGATGAACTTGAAAATATTTTTTTAATTAAAAAAAATTTTTTTAACCTCGAGATTTTATTTATGTTCCGTGATATTTTTCTTTTAATTTAAGGAAGTTTGGATGGCGTCTCTGACTCTAAGTTGCAAATCTGTATTGAACCAAAGTCCCAAAAGTTGATGCCTGGCAGCACGTTGATCCTACAGTGTGTTGCTGTTGGAAGCCCCATTCCTCACTACCAGTGGTTCAAAAATGAATCACCACTAACACATGAGACAAAAAAGCTATACATGGTAGGAAGTTGGCCTTGGGGGTATTTGGGGGGGTTAATATGTAAAATAGTATAATTGAAAATTACAGCGAATATTAAAATTCATATTCTCTGGGGTGTTTTA
This sequence comes from Leucopleurus acutus, assembly GCF_964270905.1. Lineage (NCBI taxonomy): Eukaryota > Metazoa > Chordata > Mammalia > Artiodactyla > Delphinidae > Leucopleurus > Leucopleurus acutus. The sequence goes on along the minus strand of NC_139155.1, from coordinate 16,600,140 downwards.
ATGTTTTCAGTATTTTTTCAAGTTCTTTATTATCTAATATTAATTGATTCTTATGTTTGCAAAAGGGCTAGAACACCAGCCCACATGTAAGCGCTTGTATGAAAAATGTCAAACTGAGTATTGCATCAGACTCACCACTGTTAGATTCATTGTATTATTTGCTTGCTAATATTTGACCTAATGAATGGAAATCATCTAGGAATGTCTGAAATGTTAGGATTTGTAGGTTTAAAAAAAAAAACTTCTCCAAGCCACTTAAATTAACATTGAGGAAATGTGAGCATGTGCTAATATTGATGCAGGTGCCTTATGTGGATTTGGAGCATCAAGGAACCTATTGGTGTCGTGTATATAATGATCGAGACAGTCAGAACAGCAAGAAAGTAGAAGTCATCGTAGGTAAGCAGTATCGCTCAGTATTCTGACAAATGGAGCCGTATAAAATGAAGTGTTTGAACAGCGGAAATTCTGTTCACCCATTGAATTCAATGGTATGTTAAACAAAATAACTGCTGATGCTTAAGTAGAAATTTGAGAGCATACATACTAAAACTCCTAATCAGGATTCACATACAAAGAGCAGAAAGAACTGTAAAAAAGGCTATTTTATTGAGACCGTTTTCATAATTTTTTTAGTTTTATAGTTTATGTTAAACATTTATGGCAAAAATGTATTCCTTAAAGCTTTAGCTAAAAAAAAAAAAATACCCTTGATTTAGGGGGAAAAGATTTTTAATAAACCATTTTTTCAAAAAAAATCACAGGCATATAAAGAAAAGAATGATTATTAACCAACAGTCCCTCTATGAAGTGCATAATGTGGGGGTGTGTTCTAGTTAAGCTTAATGCATTTAGTTATGTTGTCAGTAGGAGGAGATACTGATGCATATGTTGGTTTGTCAACATATTTCTGTGCTATTTATCTCTGCTTGATGGCTGCCCTTCCTAAGATCATGAATTACAATATATTCACATTTGTTTTCTCTGAAACAAGGAAGAACAGATGTGGCAGTGGAGTGCACTGAAGGTAGTGTGATCCTTTGGTTTGAAACCAAATATCCCGCATGCTGGTTCCTCTTGGGATTGGTGGAGTGCCCTGGTTTACTGAGGGCAGTGATGGAAAAAATACTAGCTATAAGAAAAAATTTTGATAGAAGGATACTGTATCTTAGTCTTTGAGGGTTAATAAATTACCAGAGACACTATTAAACTGACATTAATTAAAACAACTAATTTTTATTGTAAAGCAATTATACCCCAATAAAGATGTTAAAAAAAAAACAACTAATTTTTAATTGATTTTCTATTGTATATGAAAATAAAGTTCCTGGGACTTCCCTGACGGTCCAGTGGTTAAGACTCTGCGCTTCCACTGCAGGGGGTGTAGGTGCGATCCCTGGTGGGGGAACTAAGATGCCACGTGCCGCATGGTGTGGCCAAAAATAAAAAATAAAACAAAGCTCCTGTACAACACCTTACGAATAGTGAACAGTTGCAATTAATTCTTAATGTTAATTATCTTCATAAAATTTGTAAAAATCCTTGGCTATACTGTCATGGATAGTTGTTTAGATTATTTTATCTGTCCTTCAGCCACGGTAAGATGCCTCTCAAATGCAAATGTAATTTCTATAACAGTTTCAGGACAGGAGCTTTATTGTTTAACGCATGCTTTAGCAAATATTAAATATCCTGTTTTAATATAAAATTTATAAGATCCATTTTTTGAAGCTACAAGGCTGAAGACTAGATATTATGGTAAAAGTGACATGGTAGATTCAAAAGAACTGACAGTTATTTTAACATAAACTTTTATCTTGTTTTAATTAACCAAAGCCTTGCACATAAGTTGTAATGAGTAAATTTTAAAACTTAAATTACATTCCCCTAGTGTGATGTCACTGTTTTGCAAAATTAGGTTTGTGGATAGCAAAGTATTTTTTCAATTTCTGCCTCTTTATTATAAACCCTTAGGCTCTACTTGAGCAAAGTAAAAAAATAATGTTAAATCTTATGTTTCCTGGTTTTCCTGTCCTTCATACTGCTATGGTGTCACTTTGAAATACTATAAGTACTGTTTTCATCCCAGTCATAGTTGCGGACAGGAATTCTCTAGCATAAAGCAGTTCTAATCCTGTGACCTATGGGCCCTACATGAGGGAATCTATGTAAAGAAATCCTAACCAAACTCTTCTTCCTTCTCCTTTTTCAGCTAATTGCATGATTTTTAAAACCTCCTAACATTGGAGACCTCTAAGAATAAACATAAACTAGCATTGCTGTTCAGCTTCTAGGTAATGCATGTATATTACCACCTTGCGGCTTCTTTACCTGCAAGATTCTTCCTCTAATTTTTGCAGTGGCAAACACACTATTAAGTAATAACTTTCAGATAAATCTGTTCCAAACACAGATGAAAACCCAACTATGAAACTACTCCAAAAATTTCAGATGGAAAAATTAGATCCAACTCTTCTTTCTAAAAAAGTCTTCAAAGTTGAGGCATTTTATAGTTGGTGGAGTGGCACGTGTTAACAATGTCCCAACATACCGTATCTTTTTTTACCTGTAGAACATGATGTGACCTATTTTATGTGCTTTGTTAAAGATACCTGATCAGGAGAAGGGGTAGGGGGTTGGATAGGTGGAGCTCAGGGGATTTATTTAGGGCAGTGAAAACATTTTATATGGCAGCTGTAGTGGTAAATACATATATGCAGGTTTTAAATCGTTTAGGAAGGTCAGAGGAGGGGGATCCCAGGATGGAACACAGAATATGACAGAAGAATCTAAACCTATTGCAAGTGTATGAAGCAACCTCACTGATAATGGGATGGAAGAACAGGTGCTAACCTAAGTACCTGGGAATGAGTGAACACAGAAGGCAGAAGATATTGTACAGAACCCTGTACTCTAGCTGATACCACTCTGTAGTCGATTTTATATCTCATAGAAGTTACTGCATAATATTTTATGAATAGTATAGCATTTATAATTTATTGTGAATGTTAATTTTTATCTTCACACAATTTGTAAAGGAAAAATAGATGGCTGTAATGTCATAGGTATTTGCTTAGATGATTTTCTTTCTGTTAGCCAGGCTCTACAGGCTAACAATTCTGAAACCACTATACCTCCAAAAACACGTTCCACCAGTGTAACCAGGAGAAAAACATCAGACATCTCCCGATTTACAGACATTCTACAAAATACCTCACCGATAATCCTCAAAACTGTCAGTGTTATCAAAAACAAGGAAAGTCTGAGAAACTGTCACAACAAAGAGGAGCCCAAGGAGACACAAGTAAATGTGATGTGGTGTCCCGAATGGGGTCCTGGAACAAAAAAGAACTTTAATGGTTCATTAATTGTGACAAATACGCCTTACTGACAACAGATGTTAGAAATAGGGAAACTGGGTATGGGTGTCTGTAGAAACTCTCTGTAGTATCTTCACGATAGTTCTGTAAAATCTTGAACTGTTCTAAAATTAAAAGTTTATTCTCAAAAATATCATTTGAGGTTTTTAATTAGTTTCATGAAGTGTATAGTCGAGGCCATAGACAAACCTGTCTCGTGATTGTTTTCATCCAATAATTGGCCAGCATATCTAAAACTTTGATCAAATTAAGAATGAGTCTATTTAGCTTTTTGTCATTTAATGAAAGTAGTAATCGCTCAGGAGTCCTAACTGATGTCCACAACCACGTTCTCTCCTCTTCACAATTTGACTGCATGACTTCTCCTTTATGGCATTTTAAAAGTTCTAACCTGATAAGACATTACAACACGATTCAGCAGTGCAAGAATCAACTTCTTTTGTCAGTCTTACTATCTGTGCTAAATTGGCAGATTATTTAAAGGTTATTTAAATCTATTTAAATTATTTAAAGATTATTTAATCTATTTTCTCTTATTTTATTTTAGATGAATTAAATAATCTCGGGCATCCCGGTGAGTAATACAAACATTAAAACATTAGCTTTAGATATTTAGTTATTGAATACAGTAACTTAAAGATACTATAGATATTTTCTATCCTTGTGAATAACTCTGTGTCATCAAAAGGCAGTTAAATGGGGAAATGCTTGCTCTTTAATTTGAAAGACAAGAAGCAGCCTTTGAAAGAGTGACAGGGGTAACATCTCTGAACTCACCAGACCCCTGGGTCCTTGTTCAAAGCTGCTCAGTCATTGAACACATCTGAACTAGTTGGGTGGGTGTCTGTAACGGAAGTAAAATTATTGTTAGTGCTGTACAGATGAGTAGTTAGTCATTGACCATTAAGGGACTGACGGTTGGCAGGAGTATTTATCATCCTTTGGCCAGTTTTAATCAGAACAGATTTCTGAACAAGTTAAGCTAAAGGGAAGCCTTACCTGAGATGAAAGGCATAGTAATAATGAGGACTCCATAAAGACCGAGGACATCAGTCCAGGCTGTGGGCATTCTGAAAGGCACTGATGGAACCTGTGACTATCTGAAAATAAAACCTCACAGGAGTACAATAAGAAGGTAGTTATATGTATCAGTTAATATATGTAGAGATCCCTCTTATTTCTTGACATGTGATTTCTCATAGTTTTAGCACTATGACTAGTTTGCTTAGTTTTGTGCCCATATTTTGTTAAAAAACATCTGTTATTGTGAGTGATGATTGGGCTGTGCTGATGACACATAAGCCAGTGAGACAAACCAGAACGCCACTGTTACCCGCATGTCATTCCTGCTGTGCCAGCCTTGAGCTCCGGGAAGCCCCTGTGAGACGTGCTTCAAGCACCCAAAACTAAGTGGTGTTGGAGAACCACCCTCGTCATGTAGCTAGTTGCTTCTCTTGATCTGGTTAGGAATCCCCTTTTCCTAAATTTGTCTGTTATTTCATGCCCTTCAGTGAACATTATGAAAAGCTATTTCAGGAAAACTTTTGCAAACCAGCACCACTAAGCTTCTAAAATTTTCCCGACCTCCTCTTTCATTATATCGTTACTCCTCAAGAGTTAGAAACACCAAGAAATTTAGTTTAAAAGAATTTAATATATTTTTAGTGGACTCTAGTAGCATATATATTATTAAAAATGCAAACACTCTGTCTAAGAGACATATTACTGACTGAACTCCATCTTTCCCTGCATCTCTTCCTGCATGGTCCTTGAGAGTGGGAGGTATTTCATTTTATGTATAGTTGATGGCAAAGAGCGTGACCACGGAATGAGATTTCCTAGCTTGAAAACATTGGGCAAGTGACTCAGTCTTTCTCTGCCTCAGATTCCTTATTTGTATAATGGAGGTAATAACAGTACATACCTCATAAACTGAGATGATTTAAATCAGTTATATTTACAGCACGTACAGCAGTCCCACGCCATCGTTCAGCAGATGTGAAATTCCTGCTGCTGCTTGCCACCACCAACCATTTTCAGATTGTAATTTCTACCTAACGTGTTAAAGAGTATCACCCCCAGCTGTGGTAATCAGTTACCAGAGACATTCTCCTGCCCCGATTCCGACTCTTGTCCATCTAGGTACATGTTTTTAATCAAGAACCTGAAAACCTTAAAAATCATAAATTAGCTGTTAGGATCCACATTCTGCCCTTCAGTGCTGCAGATGTGATTGTACCCCGAAGATGTATCATGGATAACAGCTCCTTATCTTTTTGCATTTTTACCTTTCTATAGATAATAAAGAGCAAACAGTGGACCAGCCTTTGGGTGAGTAGAGCTTTAAAATGCTTCATCAAAATATAATTGTAGCATGTAACTCTTTTATGGGGATCATGAAGGGATTTGAGACTTTTTAAATTGACAACTTTTATAAATATTTGAATAACATCGAAACCAAATGTTTTATTTTGGATATGTATACAAGAAATTACAGAATAGGAGACTTTAAAATATTATGAATTCAGTTTCAGGGACCAGATCAGCTTCTGTGGAGTGATTTCTGTGTTTGTCAATGTGCAAACAAATATACATATAGACAATAAGAAACATGTATAGGTCACATAAAAATGAGTAATACTATATCTTGGTGGAGTTAGAGGTTAGGAAAGCATGAAAGAGGCTGCCATAGCAGCTCTACATGTTGAAGGATGAATAGGAGAAGGGCCTTCCAGATAGAGGGAACGTGAAATCCTAAGTAAACTTCGCAGAGAAAGAATACAGGGTGCCTGTTGTATTTGGGGAGTTGCAGGTAACAAACGATTCTCTAGAACATGAAGAGAAGGAGCCTGGAGAAGCAGGGTGAGACCAGGTCTTGAGCCCCATTTCTCAGACAAGCTATTGGAAGGAAACTTGATAGAGGGGTGAGATTTGTCCCTCTGAAAGGCCAGTCTAGTATCGGTGTAGAAAATAAACTGGAGGGAGACATTGTTTAGGTTAGGAGAACAACTGAGACTGTTGCAATGGTCTAGATAAGAAATAATGGGAATCTAAACCAGGGTAGTACCAAGACCATGCAGAAGAAGACAGAACAAATTCAAAAGACCTTGAGGTGATGGAATCAGTAAGCTGTTTTCATCACCTCACCATAGGGTATAAAAAGTACAGCAGAATCACCATGCCTGCTCAAATTCTTGCTGGACCACTAGGCAGGTGGTAATACAGCCCACTGAGTTAGAGAATACAGAATCAAAAGCAGGATTCAAAGGATAGATGACCCTCATTTTGGGACCTAACCGGTTTGAGGTATCTGTGTCGCGTCTAGGCGGAGATACACAGCAGGCAATTGTGCACGTGGATCTGGAACTCTAAGGAGAGGCCAGGCTCGGAGATACAGTCATGAGCGTCATCAGCATAGAGGTGGAGGCTGACACCGTGAAGGGTAGCATAACGTGGGATTGCTCAGCCCGTGGAGAAAAGGGCACTGACTGGGGAAGGGGGGTGGCCCACACAGTGTTGAACAATTAGAATCAGTTGTCACTGATCAGATAGCATATATAAATTCAGGTTTCTAGATTCTCCTGAAAATGGTAGATTTTGAGTGAGAGCTGTCAGTTGTGCTTAAATAGTGGCTGTCCCTGTAAAAGGGCATGTGCCCCTGTTTTCCTGTCGTGTAATATTCTCAGTCTACTTCACTCTCTCCCTCTCTCTCCTCCCCTCCTTCCCCACATGGTCTCACCAGGTAGTTAAATTTCTTTACATGGTGGCTGAATCCCCAAACCGGAAACTCTCTGGACTTAAGGTCGAGACCCAGAACTGGCAGAGTGTCACACTACATTAAGCTCAGAGAGAACCACAGGGCAGCCCAGATTTGGAGCTGGGGGCAGGGGCCAGGGTGAGGGTGACCACACTGCTTAAAGACAAGGAAGCCATGGTTCCGCAGGGGCTGCCTCTTACCACAAGCTGGAAAGGCAGCCTGGATTAGAATATGAATGGTTTTGTCTAAGGAACTTGGACTTTATTTTGTAGGACATAGAAATTAAAAGATCTGATGCATGAAACCAACAAGGACTGTATATTCACCCAGTCAAAGCTGATGTTAATACTCAATCACTGATAGATGGCCAAAGATTTTTGTTTGTTTGTTTGGTTGGTTTTGGTTTTTTTTTTTTTGTGGTATCTGGGCCTCTCACTGTTGTGGCCTCTCCCGTTGCGGAGCACAGGCTCTGGACGCGCAGGCTCAGTGGCCATGGCTACGGGCCCAGCCTCTCCGCGGCGTGTGGGATCTTCCCGGACCGTGGCACAAACCCGTGTCCTCTGCCTCGGCAGGCGGACTCTCAACCACTGCGCCACCAGGGAAGCCGCAAAGGGTTTTTTATTTAAACACTTATATAGCACTTAATAAGCACTTTTCCAGTTGCTTATGAATATTAACTCTTTTTGGATGAGATGAGTAATACACTATTAGAATAATCAGACATAAAATTAATGATGTAACTTGTACCAGTTTTTAAAGAATACATTTCATTAAACTTTGGAAGACGTCTAGGATCATGTAGTAAAAATCTCTTTCTGAAGTTGTTTTATCCTGTTGCTTAATCAACTGGTGTTTGTGTTTCCTTTTTCCAGTGAATGGTTTGTGTTCAAGAAGTTGTGGGTGGCTCTTACAGTAAATGTTTTTCTACAGAAAATTTCTTCCATTTATTTTATCACTTGAAAACCATCATAAGTCGCTTATATAGTTGCTGTTTTGAAGTTTTCTTTGATTCCTCACTCTTACCTCCTCAACTTCAAATTTTACTGTTTCTTTCTCTGTCATAGCTCTAAAGTCTGACTTTTCCTTTCCCTTTCTACAACCAATTCCTGGAATGAGACTTTGTCACCTCTCATTTCGACCACTGCAGTCTGCTTCTCTATTCTAAGTCCACCCCAGTTCACCTGTCGTTCAGGAACTGGTTTACAAGTAGAGTGGGCAAGGTAAGTTCCCTACCCATCATCTTTATTACCATCAGCTCAAAATGCTCCAAGACGGTTTAGGAACTAGCTGTTAAAAATTATCCTTGGGGAAAAGTTTTTGAAGAGTTATGGTCAATTATTGATACACACATTTTAAGCCCATAGTTCTCAAATTGCTGAACCCTTGCATTCTTTTTTTTTCTTTTTAATTAATTAATTGATTGATTGATTGATTGATTGATTTTTGGCTGTGTTGGGTCTTCATTGCTGTATGCGGGCTTTTCTCTAGTTGCGGCGAGCAGGGGCTACTCTTCGTTGCGGTGCGCGGGCTTCTCATTGTCATGGCTTCTCTTGTTGCGGAGCACAGGCTCTAGGCGCACAGGCTTCAGTAGTTGTGGCACGTGGGCTCAGCAGCTGTGGCTTGGGGGCTCTTGAGCTCAGGCTCAGTAGTTGTGGTGCACGGGCTTAGTTGCTCTGCGGCATGTGGGATCTTCCCGGACCAGGGCTCGAACCCGTGCCCCTTGTATTGGCAGGCGGATTCTTAACCACTGTGCCACCAGGGAAGCCCTGAACCCTTGCATTCTATAAATAATACCAAGTGTTCCTTCCCAACAGATAACAAAACTAGTGAATAAATAATCGATCTTAGCAGAAACAGCCTGTATGGTTAGTTTGACAACTGTTCCCCCAACCAAAAACCCCAGTGATTTTTTTCTATTACATACCTTTATAATTGTTTTCTGCCAACAGAAAATTTTAATCTAATATATATCCTAAACTATCATAATATCCCACCACAAAACCCACGATGCTTTGCAGACACTTTACTACTTGAATCGCATTGGGAACCCCATGATTTGGACTGTAATGATGTCAGCCAGTGACCACACATCCTCCACCTCCTCTCACTTAGGAGCAGATTGAACAGAGTCCATCAGTGTATTGACATTGGCTCTGAACTCTGATAGGGTTGATGGGCTCAGAAAAACATGCTCTGAAATTTTTCTGTGGATTAGCCAGCTGAAGTGTTCCTATATAGTGGGTAAATTGGGATAAGAGTACATTTCTAGTTTATTTAAGAAGAAACTTTAAAAAAAAAAAAAAGGAGATACAAGTGATCATGTTTTATACTGCCTCCTAATTGAAATCCATCCTGAGTATTCTCAACTTTTTTTATTGTTCTAAAACGAAAGGCAGTTTAGTAGAGGCTTTATGTCTCAATTTACTTATTTATTAAATAGTCTTGAAAATTGGCCTTTTCTTTGGAATAGAAGAAGAGATTATCATTTGTACAGGATTTGAAGTGACTTTTATTGAGTTAGAAATGTGGCTTAAGTATCATTTCATGTTTTTCAAAAATGTGTATACTCATAAGAATAGGCAATTAGCAAGAAATCTCCGAAAATGTCGGTGTAGAATAAAGATACCCTGACAAGGGGAATTCCCTGGCCGTCCAGCAGTTAGGACTCGGCGCTTTCACTGCCGAGGGCCCGGGTTCAATCCCTGGTTGCACAAGCCGCGCGGCGAGGCCAAAGAAACAAAAAAAATATACCATGACAGAAGTATTGAGGATTTTCACAAACTGGGGTATTCTGCCACTTTGAGAGGGTCACATTCTTTTAGTTGGTGCTAGTTTTTCTCCAGACCTTGTTTAACTCTAGACTTAAATGCTCTGTGGAAAGAGAAGAAATTCCACCAGAGGTTTTTGGTGACATTTAATCATCTTAACGATCTGAAGCATCTGAAATTAGATGACATATTGTAGCCATCAAGTCAGCAATGTGATTATTTGTGCCTGTTTCAATTGCACAGGAGTAGTATCCATATTAATTTATAAATAAGCTACTTAGCAGCACTTTGTGACAAAGGCTGGTCACCAAGTCCTGGCCAGCGTCAGTCTGGGACTGCCACGTGCTCCTGTTACACCTTCTCTGCTGCTCTCTGGTGTCTCCATCATGGATTTAGACCGTAACGTGCTGCACACACCCCACTGCCAGCCCTTGAGAAAAACATCATGACAGGTTCCTGTTGTCATGGCACAGTCTCAAGTCTTTAACCTTTAACCCCACCTGTGACTAGCAAAAGTACAATTCTGAAGACCTCTTAGGCACTAAGCTATGCTCAGCCTTCCACAACTCTTTTGGACAAGCTATATACCAGATAAAGCCAGCTGGTACTTTTAAAGGCACAGGTGTGGATCTTTTTGCCTCTTACAAACAGAACCACTTTTTGTATGAGACCACGTCCTTGAGCAAAGCCTCAGTTCACTAAGGTCACAGATTGAACTGCTAAGGTATTCATACAAAAAGTCTTCACGCAGCCCTGAGGTAACCGCATCTCACCCAATCACGAAATTTTTTTTAAAGAAGCTAACGGGAGACAGTACATCAACTGAAAATTTAAAAATACAGTATTTGTTAAACTCCTGCTTTTCCCTCCTCTTTGGTATTTCCCCTTATCTGCTCTGATGGGAATTCTTCCTTTGCCTCTTTTTGATATTTCTTTTGTTTCTAGCCTGTTCCATTGTCAGCAAAACAGAACCTAATTTGATGGGAACCCAATTCCAAACATTCTTTGTTTAAATTTGCTCTAAAAGTCTATATTGAATATTCTTTCCTTCTGTTGTAAATCAGTAAAAGTATTACTTTAATGTTAGTTACTGTTATGCTTCATATACAGCTAATATCCTTTGCTTGGTTCTCAAAAGCATCAATTAATTTCAGTTGTTTGATTCATCAGCCTCTGTATTCCTCAATAGAGTTTATTGGTCTGCTATGCAAGATGATCACTCTAAAATGAAATTAAATAATGAAATCTTATTTGTAAAGCATTTTATTAGGTTTAATTTTTATATCCTCCTTTAAATTTCTCCCCCTCCCCCCCCTTTTTTTTTTAAATAGCAAAGGACAAGGTTGCTCTTTTGATAGGAAATATGAATTACTGGGATCACCCCAAGCTTAAAGCTCCTTTGGTGGATGTGTATGAATTGACCAACTTGTTAAGACAGCTAGATTTCAAAGTCGTTTCACTGCTGGATCTTACTGAATATGAGATGCGTAATGCCGTGGATGAATTTTTACTGCTTTTAGACAAAGGAGTCTATGGTAAGATGTTTATCATCTTTGCTTTTATAATTATCCACTATTTTTCTTGTATAAGTTAGGTTAAGAGTTAAACAGAAAGGCATGGTAAACGGATTGTTGAAAAGTTTTATGCTTGTAATAAAAGATGGATTTTGATCTTCATTCCATAGTTCCATATGACTAATTAGCTTGATGTCTTTACTTTCATGTGTCAAAACAATGTTGTTCTTACTAGAATTCTTACCTATCTTACGTGATTTTGTTTTATTGACTACGAGAGCTACAGTAAAGTTCAATGACCAAATAGCAAATTGTATATTCATGTATGTTAAATATTACTCTGTGTGTGTGTGTGTTTAGCGTACAAAATGCTGTAACTGAATGAACATTTCACGTTTGTTTCCTTTTTCTAAATATTGCATAGTATTTTCAGGTCTTTTAGTGGACAATAGAATTTAACAAGAAAATGTTGGTGAGTGAGACATATGAAAACAATCAGTAAACTAAAGTTTTATGCAGATGCAGTTAAAGATGGACCTCCACAAAAATTCTAACAGTAAATTTGTAATGGTTTTTCTCATTCTTTTAAATATGTTAAGAACACTACATATATGTCAGTGATTCTTTAAAGAGAGAACATGCTGTCAGTAGTAAGCAGTTTCTTTGGTAATTTCTTTCTTTTAGTGGGCATAACCACAAGCATGGAACGGCCAAATGTTGTGCTATGAGCCATGTTTCTCAGAGTTGTGCTCACCACGATGTTGTGTAATAACATTCAACTGCTGGGAAAGTGACATCTCCAGGCCTGTTGTCAGGATGCCACCGATAAACAAAGCATCGATTTGGCTTCTATACCTTTCCAATTATTTTACTTCAATAATTTCTAAATTTAGCCTTTTTACTTCTAATTAGAGTCATATGATGAGGCAAGCTTGGTACAATTGCTAAAGGTTCTCAGAGTAGAATTTTTAATGGAAGAAAAGATTTTTTCCAAGATTTAACACATTACTGTATGTGGGATGAGGGAAAGTCTTAAAATCGTACTAAATAAGTTTTAAATGAGTTTCTTCTTAAGTAATAAGGATTACAGTTGTTAGGCAAGTGAATCAACAAATTAAATCTCTCAGATTTGGGATTTCAACTATTATGCTAACGTTTTAATAACATAATCTTGTTTATGATTATATAAAGTGATGAATCTGGGTGAATCCGTTCATTTGTCTTATGAAAATGTGGTAGAATATACGATACTAATGTGCCTTTGTGGTAGTTGGTTTATATTTTTAGTCTCTAATAAGGTGGTTGGTTGATTATTTTTACATTACATAATTTATCTCCATTTTTAAGTGCATAGATGGCTTAAACAGGAAAAGGCTTCTAAAACTTCCCCAAAAGTAAGGAGGTAGAAGGAAAAAATATTTACCGACTTTGGTTTTGGGATTGGTGAAGTATTTTAAGAGTGATGGAATTATATGAAGAATTATGTGCTTGATTATTTGTTCTCATTTCTTATTAACATTATCACCTTGGCTTTTTAAATCAAAACTTTTAATTGCCCCTGCAAGCTTGAGAACCAGAAATATTTAAAGTTCTGGCAAGAAGAGTTCAACTTATGCTGAAGCTTTGCCCCAGTATGAAAACCTCAACTTGGAATATGGAATAAATAGGTATATTAAAGCGAAATGGCAGCTTAAGAAAGCTGGAAAAGATGTTTAAATACTACTGATTCATGTCTTAACAGGGTGGCTGCATTATATTTTGAAGTATTGTGACTATCCCAAACATCAGACACATCTACTTTCAATGTAAGTGTGGTAGAGGCCTCAGGGCATAGGCGTTTCCCCTGGACTGTGCCCTGTGTCCAGCTGACAGCCCCGGGGGGCCAGGAGTACTTTGGGGGTAGGGGAGGCCGAGGCAGAGTCATAGGAATTTCCCATTAGATGTGGGAAACACAGGCATTCAAGTTTATGCCCTTTTGTACTATAGTGCCCTTGGGTTTGTGAGAGAAATAAAAATTAACAGAAAATAAGTAACTCAATTTTTAAACATATATAAACATTAAAAACACAATCTAAGAACAGGAATAACTGACTTAAATACTACACGTCCTTGAAGATAAATAAGGATAAAGATTTCAGTTGTATAGATAAACTAGGATGGAGAGTAACTACATATTTGGCTTGATATCCACCCTACCTAACACCTTTTTACATTCGTCACTTGCTGCAGCTTAGATATGCTTTGATAGAAAACAAGACTAAAGGAGTCCCCTAGAGTCTGTCATACAGAGTGAAGTAAGTCAGAGAGAGAAAAACAAATACCGTATGCTAACACATATGTAGGGAATCTAAAAAAAAAAAAAAAGGGTCATGAAGAACCTAGGGGCAGGACGGGAATAAAGACACAGACCTACTAGAGAATGGACTTGAGGATACGGGGAGGGGTAAGGGTAAGCTGGGACGAAGTGAGACAGTGGCATGGACATATATACACTACCAAATGTAAAATAGATAGCTAGTGGGAAGCAGCCGCATAGCACAGGGAGATCAGCTCGGTGCTTTGTGACCACCTAGAGGGGCGGGATAGGGAAGGTGGGAGGGAGGGAGACGCAAGAAGGAAGAGATATGGGGATATATGTTTATGTATAGCTGATTCACTTTGTTATAAAGCAGAAACTAACACACCATTGTAAAGCAATTACACTCCAATAAAGATGTTTTAAAAAATAAATAAAATACAACACTAATGTCAAACATGAAAAGAAAAAGAAAAAAAGATTAAAGGAGTCTGATCAGAATAAGGCCAAAGCCTCATTCACTCTAGAGGAATCATTCACGTCAGTGTAGCTCAGTGGTTAAGCAACGAACCTGAGAGTAACCAACCCCAGGCTCAGCGCTCTGGCTTTTCTGCTTCCTAGCTGTGTGACTATGACCAAGTTATTTCACTTTTCTAAGCCAAAAAGGACTTATAAAATGGATAGACTAAATTAATGAAGTTGTTCCAGAATAAGTAAGATAAAATAATCATCCCTGTGTCTGGCACACTAAAAGCGCTCAAAGTACTGTAGCTATTGTTGTCATGATTTTCTGAATTCAGATTTTCCTTCACCGATAGATGGGGGATTTGGACAACATTCCACTTCAGGCCTCAACAGAGAAACCCAGCTTTCATCTGGTATTATGTGTTACGGTTCAGTCTAAGATTTCATTTGTAAAAAAAGAAGGGGTTTTTAAAGTGATAGTGTGGTGAAAGTGATGAAAACCAGCACACCAACATTTTATATTTTCTGAGAGTAAAGTTAACTAGAAAGCCAGCAGTAGATTATAAAGAGACAGTATAACATAGCGCAGCAGTTACTCTGGCTGGCATCCCACTTCCGAGTCTGTCACTTATTAGTCATGTGAATGTGGGTAAGCTATTAAACCCCCCGGTGTCTCAGCTTGTACATCTGTAAGAGGGGGATGGTAACACTGCCTACCTTATTGTGAGATATGTGTTGTGAGCATTATGAGATAATAAAAGTAGAGGGCCTTCTTCCAACAGTGCCTGGCGTGTAGTAAGAGCTATGTAGGTCGGTGGCGGCAGCGGTGGTGGTCATGGTGGTGCATGTTCTAATCAGAGCCCTGTGCCAGGTGCACTGCAGCTCAACTCAAGTGGGAAAATCTTCCATTTAAACAATTATTTTCTCTGTAGGCAAAAATAAATATCTGTGACAGACTATATTCTTAGAAATCATATTCCCAAGAAATAAAATTCCCCAAAGATCTAATTTATAAGACTGTATTTTTAACCACATTGAATTCTTTGACATTTTAAAAGAGATCTGTTTTGTCCTTCTATCCTTGAGTAATGAGGGTAGTTAATTAAACGTACAAGTAGTACTAGAGATGGAATTTTTAAAATACAGTCATTTGGTCTAGTTATTTAACATAAAAATGCTTAATCTCCTGCAGTATAATTTGTACGTAGACTTTGATACAAAATTCTTGTTACACTTTTCATGAATTATTCTGCAGTGGAGAAAAGGTGTTTCGTTGTCAGTGCCTTAATATCCGTGATTGTAGAGCTGGGAGTCAGCACTGAAACATTGGACCACACACTTAGCTTTTCCTGGATGATGGAGGCTGAACCTTCCCTTGAAGTTGCTTCTTCTCCCAAGCCAAGTCTTGCTTGAGCCAGAATGTGTTAAGTGATACAATGGGAGCAATACCCATGCTTTCTGGTTGGCTGTCTCTTAATGATATCAGTTGTAGAAATGGTACCATTTCTACTGAAAGTCAGACTCTTTCTAGAAAGGTCTCCAGATCTACCTCTGCCCTGAGCAGTTTGCATTGTTAATTTAATACAGTCAAGAAGTAATTACTGGGGCTTCCCTGGTGGCGCAGTGGTTGAGAGTCCACCTGCCGATGCAGGGGACACGGGTTCGTGCCCCGGTCCGGGAAGATCCCACATGCCGCGGACCGGCTGGGCCCGTGAGCCATGGCCACTGAGCCTGCGCGTCCGGAGCCTGTGCTCCGCAACGGGAGAGGCCACAACAGTGAGAGGCCCACGTACCGCAAAAAAAAAAAAAAAAGAAGAAGTAATTACTGAGTTCCTGTTATGTCCCTAGCCCAGATAAGGAGTATTCTAGGTGTTGAGGGAGATACAGAAAATAAAGAACATGATCTATACTCCAAGAAAATTACAGGACTTCCCTGGTGGTCCAGTGGTTAAGACTCCAAGCTTCCACTGGGGGGGCGTGTGTTTGATCCCTCGTGGGAGAACTGAGATCCCACATGCTGCGTGGCCCGACCAAAAAAAGGAAAGAAAATTATAAGTCCCTTAATATAATGGGAGGGGGAGAAGACTGTAAATGGAATCCAAACACCTATCAGCTACATGATTTTAAACAAATTGTTTAATCTTTTAAAATTTGATTTCCTCACTTATTAAATAGGTCATTTAAAGATTGTTATATGGGTTAAAATCAGATCATGTATATGAAGGTGCTTTGAAAAAACATGGAAATGCTACGCAAATATAAAATTCCTGTTTTTATTACGATCACTTTTATCAGAGAAACTATATCTACGTAGAATCGTAAAATGTCAATAAAGCAAATACTGTATATGACTTTAAGTGTCAAGAGTGCTGCTGTAGGATTTCCCAGCAGGGTGAGGCTGAAGTGTGTTAGAAAACTAGAGACCAGGTGATAAGTTGCCAAGGGTTTTGAACCTGAGATAAGCCTGGAGCCTTGGTGAAGATTTGGGTAGATGGAAAGGAGATCGTGACCTGAGCAGGGTCATGGAGGTTACAGATAAGCATGTCTTGCTCTGGAAGCAGGAAAGAGAGAGCAGAGTCAGATTTTGAATACTTGACAGAGTATAAATTTTACTCTTTTAAAGTATACAATTCTTGGGCTTCCTTGGTGGCGCAGTGCTTGAGAGTCCGCCTGCCGATGCAGGGGACACGGGTTCGTGCCCCGGTCCGGGAAGATCCCACATGTCGCGGAGCGGCTGGGCCCGTGAACCATGGCCGCTGAGCCTGCGCGTCCGGAGCCAGTGCTCCGCAAGGGGAGAGGCCACAACAGTGAGAGGCCCGCGTACCAAAAACTAAATAAATAAATAAAGTATACAATTCTTTTAAAGTATACAAGTGGTTCTTAGTGTATGCACAAAGTTGTGCAGTCACCTAATTCCAGAACATTTTCATCACACTCCCAAAAAAACCCATATCCATTAGCGGTCACACCTCAGTCCTCCATACCCCAAACTCCTGGCAACAACAAATCACTTTCTGTCTCTGGACATTTCATATAAATGGAATCGCTCCCTGTGCGTCCTTTTGTGTCTGGCTTCTTTCACTTAGCACAGTGTAGTTAAGGTTCATCTGTGGTAGCGTTACTTTTATGGCTAATGAGTCGTCCACTGTGTGCATATAGAACATTTTATTTATCCATTCATCAGCAGATTGGCATTTAGGCAGTTTTTGGATATTACGAATAGCACTGCTATGAACATTCGTGTGCGTATTCTTCTGTGGACACTTGTTTTCAGTTCTCTTGGATACTTCCCTTGGAGTGGAATTGCTGGGTCATATAATTCTGAGTTTCGTTTTTTGACGAACTGCTTAACTCCAAAGTGCCTGTGCTATTGTATATTTCTGCCGGAAATAAACGAGCTTTCCTTGTCGGCATTTGTTACTGCCTTTTTGATTACAGCCATGCTAGTAAGTGTGAAATGGTATCTCATTGTTTTGTTTTGCATGGTTAATGATGTTGGGCATCTTTTCATGTGCTTATTTGCCATTTGTATATTGTCTTTGGAGAAATGTTTATTCAAATCCTTGGCCCGTTTTAAAATTGGATTGTCTTTTTATTGTTGAATTGAAGAGTTCTTTATATATTCTGCATACAAAGTGTCCTTACAGATATAGGATTCATCCTTACAAATATATATGTCCTTATAGACAGATAAGTATTTTCTCCCATTCTGTGGGTTGTCTTTTCACTTGATCTTCATGGCTTAGCGAATTAAACCCACACCCTTTGTCGTGATTTTCAAAATGCTCTCTGTGCACTCTTACTTTCATTTCCAGTGATCATTTAATTCCTTGCCAGGCTAGTCTCCTTTCCATTAGCTGTCATTCCAGGCCCAAGCTTTGTTTCTGTGCATCCTGCCTGTAACGCACCTTGCTTTCTCGCTGCCTTTCCAGATCGTACCCTTTCTCTCAAGACCGTCCGTTATTGCTTCACCTTACACTGGTATTCCTCTCTGCACTTTATTCATTTCATACAGGGTTGCCCTCATCACATGATATATGGTATTTAATTAGATGCCGACTCTTCTTTAAGTAATAACATGAGCGTGCCTGAATGAATTGCAAGACCCTCAGGGCCAGGAACTCTGTCTTCGTTTCTGTTTCATTGTCCTCACTGCCTACGTGATAATATTCAGGGCTCACCTGAGGTAGAATAAACCCACACTGAATATATGGGTGTGCCCCTTTTGTCATTTTTTACCCAAAGCGATACATATGAAATACCCATTTTTCTCATTTAAACAGGAGTTCAAGAAAAGTAGGCAACCTGGATCCTGCCCTCTAGGGCCAAAGGAAGCAAG
This sequence comes from Leucopleurus acutus, assembly GCF_964270905.1. Lineage (NCBI taxonomy): Eukaryota > Metazoa > Chordata > Mammalia > Artiodactyla > Delphinidae > Leucopleurus > Leucopleurus acutus. The sequence goes on along the minus strand of NC_139155.1, from coordinate 16,581,621 downwards.
TTTTCTTGGCCGTTTAAAGCCACATTCTTGCTAGGGGTTAGGGCTGTAACTACAAAGAGTTAGAGGGGCCTCCCTGGTGGTGCAGTGGTTGAGAATCCACCTGCCAATGCAGGGGACATGGGTTCGAATACTTGACACTGCAGTGGCTATTCGTCTGAGTTGTGTTTATTCCTTCATCCATTAAATACTATACTCCTGCCGTGTGCCAGGAATGCACAGATAAATGTAAGACTACCCTGCCCTGAAGAAGTTTCTGGTTTCACAGAGGAGACAGATGAGTCAGCAAAGAAGTCCTTAGCCGTTTTTTGTATTTTAACATCATGAGAGAAAACTGCATTCCATATGATACCATTGGTTACAAATGTATTACCTTTATGAATTAAAATACACTTCTGGATAGCATCTTGATGTTGGTTGAAAATTCAGTACTTAAATGAAGATGGTTGTCAAAATAATTTAATACAAATTCAGTTAACACTGAGTTGTGTTTATAGTTGCACATCTCTTAAATAAGCATGCATTAACGTCTTTTTTCCTTAAAGAGTGCTACATGTTCAGAGTGCGATTTCTCTTTTTTCCTGCTTTTCAGGACTATTATATTATGCAGGACATGGTTATGAAAACTTCGGGAACAGCTTTATGGTCCCTGTCGATGCTCCAAATCCATATAGGTCTGAAAATTGCCTGTGTGTACAAAATATACTGAAATTGATGCAAGAAAAAGAAACCGGACTCAATGTGTTCCTGTTGGACATGTGCAGGAAAAGGTAAACTGTCCATTCTTTATATACTGAAACTTGTTGGTCAGTTAAATATCAACCTTGAGAAGTTAAATCTAAAGGCAAACCTCTGCATGGTAGGAATCACTTAAGTTTGTGAATTTTAGCTTATAGACTGAAAGTGATGAAGAAGAAAACTAGAGGAAAATATATTTTCTGTGTGTGTTTTACTTTTTCCTGTCTGCTCTAGGACAAAAGTGAAGAACAAAAGGGCATGGGTATTTTCTCATAATAGAAAAGATACAGGGGCTTCCCTGGTGGCGCAGTGGTTACGAATCCACCTGCCAGTGCAGGGGACACGGTCTCCAGCCCTGGTCCGGGAAGATCCCACATGCCACGGAGCACCTAAGCCCGTGCGCCACAACTACTGAGCCTGTGCTCTAGAGCCCGCAAGCCACAACTGCTGAGCCTGTGTGCCGTAACTACTGAAGCTCGCGTGCCTAGAGCCCGTGCTCCGCAACAAGAGAAGCCACCGAAATGAGAAGCCCACACACCACAACAAAGAGTCGCTCCCGCTCGCCACCAACTAGAGAAAGCCTGAGTGCAGCAACGAAGACCCAACGCAGCCAAAAATAAATAATATAAATTAAAATTTAAAAAAAAAGAAAGAAAACATACAGCTCTTCAGCCTGCCTTTAGAACGTTTCTAACAATCCCTGCAGCTGTTCCTCCAGGAATTAGCAGAGACACCATGCATGGAGCGAGGGCCTCTAGTTAGTCATGGTATTGCAGACAGAGAAAGTTTAGCTGAAGCAGACGTTTGAAGATTTGGATCCCATTTGTCTGCCATTGTGATACTAAGGAGTGGAGCCAATGATGCTTCTACTCAGATTTAGTGTTTTGCTTGTTCAGCTGTTACCAATCAAAATCCAATGGCCGAATTCAAACGTAACTCCAGTTTTAAAGCTAACAAGAAAAAAGGTGTGAGTCTCTGCCGTCTCAATAGTTTAGGAGCCCTGGATTACTTTTGGTAAATATGTAGCTAATAAGATAAAGGAATTTGAACCTATAATTTTAAGTTATGTGTAATAGGATAGTATCATGTTTGTTATTTATGTTCTTTTAAGAATGCTGTTTTAACTTTTCATATTTATATCTGTCCTTCTCCTCTCCTACCTTTTAAATAGAAATGACTACGATGATACCATCCCAATCTTGGACGCACTAAAAGTCACTGCCAATATTGTGTTTGGATATGCCACGTAAGAAACCTTTATGTTTATGTTGAGGATTCCTTCATTCTTCGATGACTTCTTTTTGATTGTAGATTAGAAGCCTAGAAATATCCATAGACATCTAGGCATAAATTTGCCTCGATATTTTTTTTTTTTGGCGGTTCGCGGGCCTCTCACTGTTGTGGCCTCTCCCGTTGCGGAGCACAGGCTCCGGACGCGCAGGCTCAGCGGCCATGGCTCACGGGCCCAGCCGCTCCGCGGCATGTGGGATCTTCCCGGACCGGGGCACGAACCCGTGTCCCCTGCATCGGCAGGCGGACTCTCAACCACTGCGCCACCAGGGAAGCCCTGCCTCGATATTCTTGACAGAAATTTTTAAATAATTGACTTCAGCACTTCATAGCTTGGCATCTTCTTTTTACTAAGCAGCAAAGCATTTAGTTCTTGCTTAAAGATTAACTCTTTATTTGGGATGCCATGAGAGAGGCAGGGGAGTACATGAGGCTCATCAGTTTTTGCAGAAGCCTCATGCGGCAAGTGTTTGCTTTTTTAAAAGTGTCTTTTTTCAGGTGTCAAGGAGCAGAAGCCTTTGAAATACAGCATTCTGGGTTGGCAAATGGAATCTTCATGAAATTTTTAAAAGATAGATTATTAGAAGAAAAGAAAATAACTGTGTTACTGGATGAAGTTGCAGAAGGTAAAATAAAAACTAAAGAGAAAGCTACTCAGGGTTCTCTGTTGGGTCATTATTTTATTCCTATTGTTACTGTGCAGATTTGGAATTCTTATTTATAAGACAGTTTTTTTTATATAATGTTCACAACACTCAGGTTTCCCTCCTTCCTTCCCTATTGGCTTAGCTACATGCATCTGTGCAGTATTACTTGAAGTACAAGTCTGACCCCAGACATGGTTGTGAAATAAATGAAGTTTAATCCTCAGAGCTCTTCACCTTGTTTCTATGCTTAGTGCCTGATGCTGCCCGGTCTGCTTATTTGCAAAAACAAAAAAAAAAACTGTCTAATGAGCATCCTCTTTCAGGATCAGACAGATAAACTTTACAGAAATGCTGAGACCCTATGGGGAAAAGCTGGGTTCTTTTTTTTTTTTTCTTGATGAACTTAGTAGTTTTAAAATTCTGCTTTAAGGACAGGATCCTAGAGGTCTAACACCATGTCTTCCATTCCCTTCTATTCCTTCCTTCCCTGCCTGGCATAATGCTGTGCTCATGTCAGGTGGTGAATAATCACGTGTTACAGCTGTAGATTGACATGTATTTTCTGAAATGCCATTTTACAAGTCCTATCAAAAAGAAGGCAGTTCTTTTACAAAGTGGCTCACTAGCAAATGGAGTTTCATGGAAGTTCCTAAGATGGCAGCTTGAGTGTATGGTATCTGAGTGTTTCACGACCTGCTGTTAGTCACATTCGTTTATTTTCATGTTTTTGTCGGTGTAGATCCCTTCGCTGGATCACTTAACTGCTTTCCCCTTTAATGTAGACAGTCGGAGCTTTGGCCCTCCTTCTTCAACCAAAGAAGTTCTGCTTTTATGTGTTTTACATATTGTGTGGGCTTCTATTTAAGTTCTCATTTGAAGACAAAGTTCTGGCGCTTAAAAAAGAAAAATTAAAGCCTTTGGAGTATGTCAGTTATTTTCAAAGTGAGATCTGTGAAGGTGCTTCAGAGACTCTAAAATGCTTTATTCTAATTTTAGTCTTTAAGATATATTAACTATCTTAACACTTAGTAAAAAGCACCAGTTCACCCACATATGATATATACTTTGTTGTTATGGCAATGAGTGGCATCCCAGTATGTGCTATGAGTTTATATTTGAACTTCTGGATTATATTTTTATTTTATTATATATTTGAACTTTGGATCTTCTGGATAACTTAAAAATATTCAGAAAAAATGTAAGTATTCAAAGATCATAGACCAAATAGTCAAGGCAGAAAAACTACCTTTCCAGTTTCAGTTGTGTACCCGTGAAACAAAATATGAAATAAGCTGACTGCTGTTACAAGGCTCCAGTTGTTAATCTGTGACCCCGGATTTTGATTTTTGTACTCCAGACAGCATTATTGTTCAGTTGCTTGAAATTGCAAAATAAATTCTTTCCTATCTAGTTTTAGCAGTATGGCATTTAAGGGACCCAAAAACCATCTTACTATATAAAACTCCAAGACCTGCTAGAAAAAATTATTTAATTAGTATTTCATTTTTAATGATGTCAGTCCGTTAGAACATACTTCTGACAGTTTTTATTGTGGAATTAGTTGTTTAACATGAATCTCAGACCTTGACAGTAATCTACATCCAATTATATGTTCCCTCTCTCTCTTTCCTTGCCCCCCCTTACATGGTAACCATCATTCTAAATCTTGTTTATCATTCCCTTGATTTGCTTCTTACATAGTTTTAATTGAGTTTATATTATGTCTGCAAGAAGTATGTATATTTTAATTTTAGTTGTTTTTAACTTTATCAAAAGATATTATGCTGTGTATTTGGGACTTGAAGTTTTTCAATTAATGTTATATTGCTAAGAGTAATGCACATTGTTGCATGACTGTGGTTCATTCATTTTGACTGTATTATAATATTCTACTGTGCAAACATACTGGTTTTTTCAGCTGCCCTCCTGTTGAGCATTTGAGTTACATCCCAGTTTTTGCTATCGTGAACAGTACCGTTGTAACAATCTCTTATATGTCTCCTGGAGTATGTATGCAAGAGTTTCTTTGGGGTATAAATCTAGTATTTGGAATTACTGGATCGTGGGATATGTCAGTATTCAATTTTAAGAAATAATGCCAAACCATTTTGCAAAGTGGTTGCACCAATCTACACTTACCCTCTTCCCCGTAATGTACAAGAGGTCGTGTAAATCTGCACTCTCTTCATCACTCATATGTCAGACTTCTTTATTTTTGCCAATCAGATGTGTTAAATACTATCTCATTGTGGTTTTGCTTTGGGTTTCCCTGATTGTTAGTGATATTGAACATGTTTTTAATGGCAATACGTATGTCTTATGAAAATCTGCTCGTGTCCTTGGTCCATTTTTCTATTGTGGTGTTTTTGCTTTTCTTACTGATTTAGAGGAATTCTGATATGTTCTTGATGTCGCACTAGCTAGGACCTCTGAGACATTCTTGAATAAAAGTAGTAGTGGTAGACACTCTTGCCTCATTTCTGATTTTAAACGGAATGCTTCTAATATTTTCACATTTAGAATCAATGAATTTAAATCCAACGTGATAACCTTTTTCCTTCAGCTAGAAAATTTAGTTCAACTACATTTACCGTAGGCTTTTCGTATCTGTTTTAACCATTTAATTTTTTATTTGGCTCATTCTTCCTTTTTCATCTTTTAAAAAATTGATTTCTATATCTTCTCTCCTACAACAATATAATTTTATATATGCTCATGACCCTTAGGCTCCCCCCCAACCCCCAATATGTTGATATAACTTAGTTCTCAATTGTTTGATATATTCCTCCCATTCTGTGTGTGTGTGTGTGTGTGTGTGTGTGTGTTTATAATAATCATATATATAAAATCACACTCTGTCTCTCTCTCTCTGACCTTACTATTGGTGAAAGAAAAACATTTGGAATCTCTTTGTGAGCAAAAGGGATAAAGTCTTAGAGTTTTATGTCTCTTTTTCCCAGATAAGTAACTACTTTCCCAAGACAGATATTAATTTATTTTTATTAATATATACAGAAATGGGATAAATTTATTGTAATGTATTCATACAAAAGAATATCTGGTTTTATAAATTTAAATTGAGATTTGTTACTATTCATAAGTCTCTAAATCATGTTGAATGAAAATAGTATTACAAAAATATGTGTGTAACATTTTTGTTAAGCACAAAATCTAAAATGTTCGCACATACTATTTACCAGTATCTACATGAGTGAAAATTAAAATATGCATAAGAATATACAGAGTACTTTGGTTACTTTGAGTTGGGGGAGGACAGTGATGGTGCTTTAACATATTGGTAGTTTTAACACATTATTTCCTTTTTTAAAAATAAATCTTAGGTAAAGACAGCATGATATTTTAACTTGCTCATAGCTGTGTCATCATTTATTATGAGAATGTATTTGTTTATCATGTTGAGAATGGATTTCTCAACAGAGTATAGACATAAAATTATGACTGCCCATACAGTAAAGAAATATACTTTCAGCCCTTTGTGAATTTCAAGGCTTAAAATATTGGGGATTCATTAATAGAATTATAGAAGATAAAAGCTAGAAAGGGGCCTTTAGAAGTGAGCTGGCCCAGTATTTTTACCTTTTTGCTCACTGCTATATCCCTAGCACCTGGAACCATGCCTGGCACATAGTAGGTGCTTGGTAAATATCTGTTGAGTGAATAAGTGATATTGAGGATATAGTGTGATTTGTAGAAGAGTTCTTGGTCTAAATGAAAGGATGTGGTCTTAAAACCTGTATTCACTTCTTATCTTTTAGACATGGGTAAATGTCACCTTACCAAAGGCAAACAGGCTCTAGAGATTCGAAGTAGCTTATCTGAAAAGAGAGCACTTACTGACCCAATACAGGGAACAGCACATTCTGCAGAATCTCTGGTGCGGAATCTCCAGTGGGCCAAGGCACATGGTACAGTAAAGTCTATTTTCTATGAGCTGTTTCTGTAATATGTTTATATAAAATCGTAAAGTGTTTTTCCTTCTGAACATACAGCTTTCCTCCGAATTTTGTAAGGAAAATATTTTAGCCTAGTGAGTAAACCCAAGACTAAGCAAAGGTTTCAGTTATAGATATTACACTGATTTATTTGATGTTGGAAATATTAAATTAACCCATTATTTTCACATTTGGTAAAATTAAAATGATCATTCTTAAATTCTATCTTTAAAACTATTTTCAATTTGTCTAATATACAATCCCTTAGATTCTCCTATATTGTGAGATGTTGAAATGTGCCATTTCAAAAATCAGACAGTCCCCTACTTGATAAACATGTTTTCTGTAAAATGGGGACAAGAAGTAGTGCTTACTTGATAGGGTTGTTGATATTGAATGAAATCACATGTAAAGACACAAACGTGATGGTCAACAAATACTGAATGTTTATAAATATTACTGAGCATAACTGAGCATTGTCTCCTGGACATTTGAATCCATGGGTGGGTGAGCAAGAGAAAGAAGGTGAGGCAGAAATCATCTGCAACTTAATCACCACTGGTAATTCTATGTGATTTAGTGAAAAAGTAAGTTTAAATTATTGGCTGAAATAATAGTTGGCTGAATCTTCTATGAATCCCAAATATCTATGCTGTGGATACATTATTAAGTGATAACTGAAAATTAATTGTATTTGTTGAACTCCTATATAATGTCTTATTTTCGTAACAGTCTGTTCTCTAAGATATATTTTTGGTACATTAACACATTGAAGCACATTAAATAAAACTATTTTCATGAGGAGTAAGGAAACAGGGAAAATATATCTACAATTGTATGTATACTTTTGATTACCACTATAAAAACTATGTATGCAGAGGGACAAGAGCTGTAAGAAAACAGAAAACAAAAGATACTTGCTTGACCAGTAGAATATTGCACCCTTTTTTTTAAGTGTGTGTGTGTGTGTGTGTGTGTGTGTGTGTCTTTAAACAATGTTACTTATATAACATTTTTAAGCAGCAGAAATAGCTCTAATTGTATTTTGCCTCATAAAGAATATTTGTTTGCCACTTAACATCAGAAAACTTACGAAGCATTCTTTAAATATTTTTAAATTGTTTTTTCAGAACTTCCAGAAAGTATGTGTCTTAAATTTCAATGTGGTGTTCAGATCCAATTAGGATTTGCAGCTGAGTTTTCCAACGTCATGATAATCTATACAAGTATAGTCCACAAACCACCTGATATATTAATGTGCGATGCCTATGTTACCGATTTTCCACTTGTAAGTCTTTTTCTTCTATTTAAAATATCATGATATAGCCTTACTTACTAACAACTAAGTTTTTGAAAATTTAAAAGTTGATAAATGTAAAGGCAATATATATATATGTTACATTTACAAAAATATTTGCATTTCAGTCATGAGAGTCGTAATATTTAAAAACTAATTGCCAAAATACCTTAAATATGTTAAGTTTAGGAATGTCTGAAGTTCACCCAGAAAAGAAGGATTTAATTTCCCTTACCCTAAATAGGATATCAAATATGAAGGAATAAAATGTGCTATACATATGTCCAGAATAACTTCCTTTTAAAAACGTTTCCAAGAACGTTTCCAAAAAAGTTACCACAACAGTGTAAGTCGTATTTGTCAAGCTATAGTAGTATATTGGAAGAATAGAAACCTAGTTCCAAAACAAAACATTTATTTCGTATTGGCCTAAGGAAGCCACTAAACTATATCCCTCGTTCCTACATAGTTGTAGTAAATTGAGGCGTAAGCACGGAGTAAGGCAAACAATCCAAAACATCTCCTTTGCTTCTCCTTCATGGAGGACATTTGCTCAGTGTGACCCCCAGAATTAGACGGGTCTGTGCACCAGTCCCGGCAGCTCTGGACCCGGGTTGGCCCCCGGGCACTGGGCAGGCGGAGCCTGAGGGCTGCTCTCTATAGAGTCACAGAGTAGATCCCCTGCTCTCGACAGCTGTTGCCTCTAAAAGAAAAAAGGGAAAAGCTGCCTTTGGCATGTCTACTTATTCCTCTTAAACATACAAATCACATAAATCCCCCTGCACCTTCCCAAAAGTGATGAATGTGGAAGGAGAGAATCCAGGAATCTAACACCAGTGGGGCTCGAACTTAAAAGGAAACTTGAGGACACTTAGAAGTGTTTGTAGGAATAGTTTGAAAGTAACTGTCCTTTCAGAGCTAACTTCTTAAGTGTATCGGTGAGGAATTTAGAATTTACTCTAGAATGTTATTTTCATTGTATCTCTAGCCCTAGGTAAGGGATTACCTACTCTGACCACAGTTCATCAGAGAGCAGTACCTGTTAAGATGTTTTATGGTCAGATGATGTTGTGACTTCCATTGATTTCATTAATAACATTTGCTGATTTTCACAGGACCTAGATATTGATCCAAAAGATGCAAATAAAGGGACGCCCGAAGAAACTGGGAGCTATTTAGTATCAAAGGATCTCCCCAAGCATTGCCTCTATACTAGACTCAGCTCACTGCAAAAATTAAAGGTTATTACTTTTCCTGTCTATAACTACTAAGGGAAAACTTTATGAAAGTGAAGATGCATTTTTGCCTGTGAACCTTGGATTGGTCCATAGATGTGCTGCTGCTTTGCGTATTAAGTTGAAGTAGAGCGAACGGCTGGCTGTGCAGCAAGTCTCAGTGGCCTTTTGCATGTTGTATCCTGTCCCTGATAATGGCCTGAGGATTTGTGTGTGAGAATGCAAGTAATTGCCCTCCACGGTGTTAAAAAGTTAGAGACAAAAAGCATAGTCTACTTGTAAATATCTTAGCATTTTCAGTTAAGCATTTCCTATTTCTGACTTTCTACAAAACGTAACAAATTAGAATTGGAATTTATTTTGATCTCTTTTCATCTCTCGTTGACCTTAAATCATAAACTACATGGTACATGGTCTATAGGGTTGAGCTTTCTAACAGAACCAAATTCTTGCCAAACTGAGTTTTTATTTATAGCCAAAACCTGGGGAATGAAGTGAGCACTGTTGACGAGGACAGTCATAAACCTGCCGTTGCCCCGTCCGTGGCTAATCTACTTCCACTCTCCTTGTATCTTTGAACTTCTGTCCATTATCTGATTCAATTATACTTCTCCACCTATGGTTGTGATTATTCTGTAGTATTTTAAAACAGCTAAACAAAATTTTGACCTAGATGTAAAGCCAGTTATTGTTTCATTAAAAGATTATTCCCCATCTCCAGCAATAGGGAAGGATTGTTTCCCAAGCCCCACTGCTTGGAAAATACCTTTTCCCTGTTCATCAGGAATACAATACCAGATCTCTATGATTTTGACTATACTAATTCAAAGTATTGAATGAGGGAAAAGGAAGCTAATTCTAGCCGGCCTTTCTTAGTATAGGGAAGGTGTAAAGGATACCTTGAGGGTCTGGAACCTGGGAAACAGGAGTGAGACTGGGTTTCTGTTGTTGTTTGGTTTTGTCTGTATGTTGTGTGAATGAGAGTCTAAGATTGATATACTTTCAGGGTTGATGAAGATAACAAACCTTTTCTTTTCCTTTTCAGGAACATCTAGTCTTCACAGTGTGTTTATCATATCAGTACTCAGGATTGGAAGATACTGTAGAGGAAAAGCAGGAAGTGAATGTCGGAAAACCTCTCATTGCTAAACTAGACATTCACCGAGGCTCCGGACGGAAGACTTGCTTCCAAACTTGTGTTATGTGTAACAGCCCTTACCAGAGCTCAACAGCTGTGTCCGTGGGAGCTGGCCATTATCGTTCATCTCAAGACTCATTCTGTGGTGTTTACCATTCACATCTTAGTAACTCAAGTAATGCGATGCCGTCAGATAGTTGTCGTTGCAGCCGGACTGCAGATGCATTTATTTCAAGTCATCATACCCACCATTATTCATGTCAGTTTGGCAGAAGCAATGTGCCAGTAGAGACAACTGATGAAATACCATTCGGTTTCTCTGATGGGCTCAGAATTTCTGAAAAGTGACCTTTTTGTTTTTGAAAGTTATCATAATTAATAGATGTCTCATCCAACAGTACTTAACATAAAGTGAGATATTGGGGAAAAGCAAATATATATACATGTGGAAAGAAAAAATTAGTAACAGCTGTTTCGTAGCAAACTCAGGACTTTGAGATGCTGGAATTATATTATTTAACTACGGACTTCCTCTTTTAAGATTCTGTGAATTGGTTGATTTGTTCTGTAAGTATGAAGTACGGATGTGTATATGTTTATGTGTATATAACAAAAGTGTTTTCATTTTGACCACTCTGAAGTAAGAACAGTGGGAATGGCATTACTGTAGAATAAGTCGTTGTATTTTTAGAGCCAGAAAATGTACCTTGGTGGTCATCAGGCTTAACCTAATTTTATCAGTGGGAGAAACAGATTGAGGCATCTTGCTTAAGTTAGAGCTGAGACCTCCAGGCTTCTATTCCAGTGTTTATTCCACTACACACTGCCTTCCTGACAGGTTCTGAGACAGGTAGTATTTTGGTAGATAGATTTAAAGATATATAAATATGGATATCTGTATATAATCTAGAAATGTATGGACTTTAGTTTGTGATTATAGGACTTTGCTGCAAATGCCAGTTAAGAGGTTTGTATGTAAATCTTATGTATAACAGGCTGAAATTTCTTAAGGTCATGAAAGCACATGAGAAGTGACAAGATGTTTGTCTATGTTAAAGCCCTAGACAGCAGAATAATTTAGCTACTGGATGACCTTGGTAGCTGTTTACCTGAATCTTACAAATATTGGACATGTCTTCCTTAATAAGGTGTATTTTCTCATTTTATTGGCCTTAGGAGACAGTCACCTTTGGTTCTACCTAAAAGCAAGTTTAAAAAGCAGCTGGCAATAAAAAGGTTGAATTAGTAATTTTAAAACATCCCACAAAGAAAATCCCAGGCCCAGATGTCTTCACTGCTGTATTCTACCAGACATTTTTTAAAGAAGTAGCACCAATCCTTTGCAAACTTTTTCCAAAAATAGGAGAACACTTCCCAATTCAATTTTTTGAGGCCAGTATTACCCTAATACAAAACCAAAGACGTTGCAAGAAAACTACAGAGCGATATCTGTTATGACTATAGACACAAAAAATCATCAACAAAATACTAGCAAAATATAAAAAGGGTCGTACACCATGACCAAGTGAAATTTATCCCAGGAATGCAAGGTTGGTTTAACATCCAAAATCAAACATAATGTGTAAATTATCTTGTTATTCACAATAGTTATATTCTATAATGTCACTGTGAATACTGAATTAGCGAATACAGAGCCATTGCTCCTAGGGGAAATGTGTGTGTTTTACACATATACGTATCTCAAATAGACTGTAACCTTAAATCCTAAGAACAACTTATCCTGGTAGAGTCTATTTATTTTATAAGAGACAAAATGAGGTTCAGAAGTATTAAGTGACTTGCCTGAGGCCACCCAACTAATGGGCCAGACTTGGGATTCAGACACATCCAACTGGCCCCAGAGCCAGAGCTTCTTGCACTATACTGCCTTTCCCCATGCCTTCTCCATCCTCTGGTCATCTCTGCCGGAGAGCTGAAACAAGAAGGCAAAGAAAGCATTGCCTTGTTTGACCTCAGCTGAGACCATGCACCTCAAGGAACTCAGTTTTTTTCACCCGTCTGCAGATGTCCATGAATGGTCATAAAAGTGCTGCAAGTATTGACGTTAGGGTTATAAACAAATTTTAAATAAGTAAATTGGCAAATTTACAAACACAGAATCATGAATGAGGATCATGTTCCTAAAGATCAAAATTACCACATTGTCTTGTCTTAATGTATACAGAAAAAGCATTTGATAAAATTCAGCACCCTTTCATAATAAAAATACTCAAGAAACTAGAAATAAAAGGGGAACGTCCTCCGGATGATAAAGGGCATCTACCAAAAATACACACCTACTTAAACATCATACTTAATGGTGACAGACTGAATACTGACTGCTTTCCCCCTAAGATCAGAAATAAGACAAGGATTTTCATTCTCACCACTTCTATTCAACACTGTACTTGAGGCACTAGCCAGGGCAATTAGGCAAGAAAAAGAAAGGGCAACCATATTGGAAAAGAAGTAAGACTATATGTATTCAGAGATGACATGATCTTGTTGTATATAGAAAATTATAAGGAATTCATTTCAAAACTAATGAGTTCAACAGGTTGCAGGATAGATACAAAGATCACCATAAAAAAATCAGTTTTATTTCTATACTAGCAATGGACATTCTAAAATTGAGATTTTTTTTTACTCCTGTTTATAATAGCATTAGATGAATAAAACAAAACTACAGAACATTATTGAAAGAAAGAAGATGTAAATAAATGGAAAGACATCTTTGTTGGTGGATTGGAAGACTTAACACTGTTTAGATGGCAGTGCTCCCCAAATTGGTCTACAGATTCAATGCAATTCCCATCAAAATTCCAGTTGGCTTTTTGGCAGAAATTGATAAGCTGATAAAATTCACATGGAAATGCAAGAAACCCACAATACCCAAAACAATCTTGAAAGAGAACAAAGTGGGAAGATTCACACTTAACCAATTTTAAAACTTACTACAAAGCTATAGTAATCAAAACAGGATAGACATTACAAAGGAATATAAAATATAACAGTCCAGAAATAAACCCATACATTTTATGATCAATTGATATTTGGTAAGGGTGCCAATACCATTCAATGAGGAAGAGTAGTCTTTTCAACAAATGATCCAAGGACAACTGGATAGCCACATGCTATCCAGTGGCTATCCCTGGATAGCCACTTATGGTGTAAGGAAGACTATCCCTTCCTTATACCATACACAAATTTTAACTCAAAATGGATCATACACCTAAATAAGAGCTAAAACTATAAAACTCTTACAGGAAAACATAGAAGTAAATCTTTGTGACCTTGGGCTAACCAACAGCTTAGATACAGCACCAAAAGTACAAACAAGGGGAAAAAAATAAATTGGACTTAATCAAAATGAACTTTTGTGCTTTAAGGGACACCATCAAGAAAGTAAAAAGACAATCCACAGAATGAGAGAAAATTTTTGAAAATCACATCTGATAAGGGGTTTGTATCTGGAATATATAAAGAACTCATAACTCCTAATAATGAGCCTTTTATATGCTAGTGCTTAATTATGGTTTCTGTGGAGCAGTAACCAATGGACTTTCTGTGATGATGGAAATCTTGTATATCTTCACTCTCCAATATGATAACTTCTAGTCCCATGTGGTCACTGAGGAGTGGCAATATAGCTGGTGTGAGGAACTTTTTTTTAATTTTGGTTTTAATTTAAATAGCTACATATAGCTAGGGGCTTCCATATTCAACTGCGCAGCTGTAGAGAATGGGGCTAGAAGTTAGGTAGGGTAAAGGGACTTTTTGCCTTTCACTTTATATTTTTCTGTACATTTGAATTTTTAAACCAAGCATGTATTTATAATTTTAAAACATTAAAAAAATAAGAATGGTGCAGTTTTTTCATCTTTTCCATCAGCCATGCTTTTATTTTACTTGAATCTCTCACACCAATTGCTTTGCAATATTAGCATAGGAATTTTTTTTTATATACATCAGTGGAATTTAGGAAAGGTAACCTATCCATCCCAATGACAAAGTGAGGAAGAGATTAGGATAGTAAAGGCTCACTAAATCCAAAGCTAATACTTGCTTCTGGAGAAGGTATTTTCTGGAAAGTAACTTTAAAAATTATAAGTTACATGTTTTCTAATAAAAGAAAAATCAAACCTTAATACATGGGATCATTTGAATGTAAAACATTAAAGTGTTGTTCTTCCAGAGATGAACAGGTAAATAGAGGTATAGCCTTAGGAAAGAAAGTCTTTAAAGAATACTGAAAAGGGGCATTTAGACCTTTTGTTTTTCCTTGATCTCCAAATCTAACTTGCACGTGAAGCAACAATGAAGTGGTCTCAGTAATCACAATTTTTTTCAACTCGTCAAACTCAAGAAATTCCATTATGTATCCATAGCTCAGATAACTGATATATTGACACATAGATCTGCACCAGTTCAGTGTCAGGATGAGATCTGATTTTTTTTTTTTAAGGCCCAATAAATTTTAAGTTGTTTCCTGTTGTTTAAACGTTCCCCTGGTATTTGTATGCTGTTGCTTTCAACTACCAACTGTTGCCAAGAACTCAGGATTTACACATTACTTTCATGTATTTCAACCTGTTTTTCTAGCTTAACATTGTGAATTTTATCCAGGCCTAACCACAATAAGTTTTCAATACTTGCCCTTGAATTATATGACATATTTCTCATATTGATAAGCTGTTAGTAAAGAAAAATACACCCAGAAGTAATGTTTGTATAAACGTAATTTTTTTTTTTCTGTTTGACAGCATTAAAAACATTTCAGCAGACACAAAGTTTGGCTTTACTAAAGTCTGAGTCCACTCCAAGTGGTGTGACTTAAAGTGTGTTATTTATCTTGTGTATGCTTTTTCTATTTCTTTATCTGTAAAATAGGGATGATGATATAATATCATAGGGTTTATAACACTTTACAGGGTTGGCAATACTCCAGAAATTCCCATAAAGCACCAGCCTTTTTAAAAGGATCATCATTCTCCATCTGGCATTCTCAAAATCGTACCAGTCCCTATATGGGGCGTAGTATTTGTTATTAAGGTACTTCCTACAATGCACTTTTCATAGTATTGGCAGTGCATATTGGCTTCTAAAGTAAGTTGCAATTGAATTTTGTTCACTCCAAATTCACTTTTCAAAAAGTATGGAAATTGAACGTCCCTAGCCGTTAATGTTACATAAAGTACTTTACACACAAAAACAATTTGATTAGCAGTGTTTCTAACTGGTGGGATTATTTGTCTTTGCTTACCTGTATTTTCCAGTTCTTATACAGAGAACAAGTATGGTTTTAAAATATATTAATATTCTGAGCATCAATAAATGTTTTTGAACACATTGCATTTGCATTTTTTCATAAATGCAATCAAGTTTAAAAATGCAAAGGGTCTCATATAGGGTTTTTTTTGTAAATTTATTTATTTAGTTTTCGCTGCATTGGGTCTTCGTTGCTACACACGGGCTTTCTCTAATTGTGGCGAGCAGAGGCTACTCCTTGTGGTGCGCGCGTGGGCTTCTCATTGCGGTGGCTTCTCTTGTTGCGGAGCAGAGGCTCTAAGTGCTCGGGCTTCAGTAGTTGTGGCACATGGGCTCAGTAGTTGTGGCTCGTGGGTCTAGAGCACAGGCTCAGTAGTTGTGGCACATGGGCTTAGTTGCTGTGCAGCATGTGGAATCTTCCCGGACCAGGGCTCAAACCTGTGTCCCCTGCATTGGCAGGCAGATTCTTAACCACTGCGACACCAGGGAAGTTCTCTCATGTGGTTTTTGATGTCATAGTTCATACATAGGTGCTTTTTTAAATTTTAAAATTGAGATGTTCCCAAACTCAAGAGAAAAGTTGCAAAACTAATACAAAGAATTCCCATATTCCCATCACCCTGATTCTCTAAATACTAACATTTTCCCATATCGTATCATTTTGTCTCAAATGTATATGTTTGTATGTATATCTATATACATATATGTATGACATTTTTTCCTGAGCTGTTCGGAAGTAACCCTTTAGCCCCTAAGCAAATACTTAGGTGTGTATTGCCTAAAAACAAGAACATTCTTGGTAACACACTGTCAAGATGACACTTAGGATTCCAGAACCTCCCTCTGCTGTGGCCTGACCGCCAGGAACCGAGGGCTTATCTTGTTTGTCTCCCTTCCCTCAGGGATCACCATCCTGTGCTTCTGGTCCAGTATCTAAAAACTATTGTTTCTTGTATTTTGTCTGCTATTCTGGTTGTTTAAGATGGGACAGTACCTCCGGCCTTATCATTCCATCATGGCTAAGTGAACATTCGCAAGTAATTTTTAAAACTAATCACATATTCAAAAATACTTTCGGATGAGTTTGCATATATTGCAAGAAACTATTACCAAACCAGGGTTCATTGCTCAAAGCACAGCAAGTCAACCCTGAAACACCAAGGTCTGCAGCAGAGAAAGGGTTTCTTTGCAAGGCAGCCAAGCAAGGAGATGGGAGAACTAATCTCATATCTGCCTCCTGGAAGGCAAGGGGCTTTTATGGGATAAAACTGAGGGAGAGTGGGGAAAGGTGATCTGAGACAAGAGAAAGGTGAGGTAGTCGTCATTCTGTGCAGGTGCAACTAGGCTTCTTCACAGGAAGAGTGTTGAGAAAATGGTAGCACCAGCACGATCAGAGGGTAGAGTTCTCGGCTCTCTGATGTCAAAAGGTCACCAAGAGGACAGTCACACACGCCCAGCTGGAGGGTCAGTGGCCCTAACCAGTCTTAAGCGGCTTGAGAGAGTACAGTTCCAGGAGGGCACAGTTACCCAGCCGGCAGCAACAGTTACCTGATTCGATTCAGAGACAGCTTCTTCAATAGGAGAAGCAAAGTTCCCTTAACAGTGAGATCCATAAGGGGAGGACAGGGTTAGTCTTACTCATCGTGGTGCAAGGCACATAGTAGGTGCTCAAAAATAGGTCAAAGGAGTGGACATCCAACCAGTCTGTTCTTGGTCCCGTGTCCCTTTGCCGACAGAGGCAGGGAGGGTTTGTCCATCCCTTCAGAGTCTGGTTCTCGTCTAATTCTATCGAGACGTTGATCTTCTACCCGCTAACCTGCCCGAGGGTCCTGTGCTTTGGTTAATATGTACTTGCCGCTAAACTAACTCTTCTTCACCGCTAATGACTTGGTGCTGAGTTGGCCTCAATCTTTAAAATCTTCCATTGAAATGGAAGCCACCTTGGTCTCTTTTGAGAAGAAGTGTCTCTTGTTTTATCTATGAGCAAATGAGGTTCCCAATACAAACCCCAAAGAAGACATCAGCATGGTTGTAACATGGGCAACAGGCACTGAAGATGGGGGAATTCACAACACTGAAGATGTTGTGAATTTACAACATGCAACCAAAGGGTTAAGTTTAAACACCTGTACTTTAAAGATGAAGGCAGTCAGAGGCAAGGTGGGAATGGGGAGGGGCAGGTGAAGATTAGAAATTCAGGAATCTCTTTTGATGGAGCCGTCAGAAATCAACTTTCCCCTTGTAAATAGAAAAAGAATGATTCACCAAGAAGCTTCTGGAGGGCTTACCTGGTGGCGCAGTGGTTGAGAGTCCGCCTCCCGATGCAGGGGACACGGGTTCGTGCCCCGGTCCGGGAAGATCCCACATGTCGCGGAGCGGCTGGGCCCGTGAGCCATGGCCGCCGAGCCTGCGCGTCCGGAGCCTGTGCTCCGTCCGCAACGGGAGAGGCCACACAGTGAGAGGCCCGCGTACCGGGGGAAAAAAAAAAAAAGAAGCTTCTGGAAAGCTGAAGTTATTGGGGGAAAGACTTTAAAAACAAGAAAGAAAATGTCTAGGACTCAATACAGTGATTTGGAGCTAGAAAGCAAAAATATACTGAGCTGGTATTTGTACTTGTGGTGAAGATTCCTACATAGGACTTCGTGTATGCGTGAGCAAACGCATTCCCTTTATGCTTTTTCTCTGGCACTGATCATGTCGTCCTCATAAGCCCCCAGTCATGTAGTGGTTTGGGGGATGAGTGGAGAACAGTTCTCTCTCACTAAGCTGCCTCTGGTAGGTGGGTGGGGACTGGCTAGGCCCCGTGTCCCAGAAGGGAAGCAGGGAAACAGCTCCCGTCCTCACGGTTTCCCTCGGTTTGTTCTAACCCAACCCCGACGTTAGGAGAACTCGAGTTGGGATTACGTGCCCCCATGAGCCCCGACTCCGTCAGCCCTTTTGTCCCAGCATCTGAGGGCCGGGTCCCCTCGTCCACACCCTCACACACTCCCGATTTCCGATTGTTTAGGTAAGACTCTGTTCTAAGAAGAAAGGAACTTAGAAAACTCAGTAAAGCCTGACTTTAAAGATTACTGCCCTGCTTAAATGAAAATAAAACCAAACACCTGTTTTTTATGTTTGCTTTCCTCCGTACAACTCTAATCACCATCCCCATGTCATCCCCAAGCACCCCCCTCCCCCCAGTCCCGAGATGCTTTGGAAGAAAATTGAGGCAGAAGCGGAGAGACAAGAATTTTTTCTGGTAATTCCCTGTACCCACCGTTGGCAACTAGGGCTTCTTCCTAGCACTTCGGAAATAAATTACTACAAACTGGTTAACTTAAAACAACACATTCTCAGTTCTGGAAACCAGAAGTCTGAAATCAGGGTGTCCCCAGGGCCACACCCCATTTGGGGGCTCTAGGAAATAATCTTTCCTTATCTTTTGACCTCAACTACCAACATCTGCAAGGACCTTAGTTCCTCTCACGTTCTGAGGTTCCAGGTGCATATGAACTTGGGGGATGCTTTTCAATCCACTACAGCAACCCACTTTTCCCCAGGCTTCCCCTCTGGCCCTCCTTCCCCGCAGCCTGCCATCAACGGAGGATAAAACTCAGTACAACGGGGAGTCCATCCCTTGCCCCTGCTCCGCTTTTGCTATTGAACCAAATTCCCTCGCCCAAAGCCCAAGCCGCCAAAACGCCCAGCCCCCAGTTTGTGGAAGTTTCTCCGTGAGGCAGCCTAGCGAGGAGACCACGGAACAAGCCTCAGAGCTGCCTCGCCGGAGGCCAGGGGCTCAGGGTATTTATGAGATTGAAGCAGGGCGGCCAGAGGCACGGGGAGGGTGGGGAAAGGTGATTGGAAATAAGAAAAAGGTGAGACACTTGTTCTCTCCACGTTCAAAAATGGAGGCTCTTCGCACGATCTGAGGGTGGAGTTTTCGGCCCTCTGACGTCAAAAGGTCACTGAGCGGCCACTCGCGCATGCCCAGTTGGAGGGTGGGTGGTCCTAACCAGTCTCAACCAGCTCAGCTCCAACTAGACACAGCTGCCTCCAAGTTCCCGGAAAACATCTTATTGTTTATGCTACGTGCCGTTTGGAGGACATACAAGTTCTTGTAGCAAGCACTAAAGCAAGCTTGATTAGTGAAGGCAGGTTCCAAGTGTAATGGATCTAACTAATGATTACCCTCAGTTTCAAAATTCACACCTTTCTGAGCAAACTATTTCCCTTCCTATTCACTATCCCACCCCCAAAACTGACTTTTTAAAAGGCAATTTGCATCTACTATTTTAGTAGAATAAGTGGTTCATCAATATTATTGAATGAAGACATGGGAGCATAAATATTTATGCAAAGGAAGGAAAAAGTCTTTGGAGTGGGACGTGCCACTTTCTGTGTGCTGGGTACAAATGTTTTACACGCAGCATCTCATTTAACTCTCAACATCTTTGCAATTTATGGATGAGGAAACAAATTGTTAGGCTGACCCAAGATCTCTCAATTCACCTGGAGAGCCCAACTGGCAAGTGGCAAGGGCAGGTTGACTCAGACCCAGAACACAGCCCATTGTTTTCTCCACTATGCCGCTGCTTATTACCCAGTAATGAAGAGATACACAATCCTTGTTGAATAATAAATGCGGAATCAATGCAAA
This sequence comes from Leucopleurus acutus, assembly GCF_964270905.1. Classification (NCBI taxonomy): domain Eukaryota; kingdom Metazoa; phylum Chordata; class Mammalia; order Artiodactyla; family Delphinidae; genus Leucopleurus; species Leucopleurus acutus. The sequence continues at coordinate 16,561,419 of NC_139155.1, read as the reverse complement.
AGTGGGCTAACGTTAAATGACATTAAATGTTCACATTTGATGGAGTGTTAAATATCGTGTCAAAGATACAAATCTTTGTTTGAATGAAGCTTGCAAGAAACCATCCTACTTGGAAAACAGAAGGAATGGCGTCTTGAATCTTATAAACTTGATCTTGGTGTTTTTCTAACACAGCAGAGGAAGAGCCAAGTACGATTTTTGATGACATGTGTGTTAACAGAGTGGCTTAATATTTCACTCTTCTAAGAACGTGAAAAGTAATTTCTAGATATTGACACATTATTCTTAAAAGAGAAGGTAATTTACCATCTCTGTGTGAAAGTCACAGGTCACATTCCAAAACTTTCCTAAGAAGTTGACCTAAATTCAGAAATGTTGCTGTATTCTGCTCAACAAAGTCTGACAGGGAAAGGTGTTAAAAAGGATATTTGTTTGAAGTATTTCCATCAGCTCTAGTTTTGCCACACTCGGCCTTGTGTGGAATATGGTCATTTTTCTATTATGAAGATTTAGTGTCTTCCCAAAGACCAATCATGTTTATCATATACATCTTCTACGAACACCTATCCCCTTTGCTGCCACACTTGGGTTCCAACATCACTCTCTGACCTCCGGATTCTCTGTCCTGTGCTCAGCTTGGGTAAGTGGCTTTGTCTCCCTTCCCAACGACCTGCCATAATAGTGGACATCACATCTGAGTCCATTGCCTTTCAAACTATTCAGAGTAGCTTCTCTCTGGAAGGGTGGAATTGGGGCTCCCCACCTCTGTTTCATCTGGAGCAGCTCTGCTTTTATCTATTTTACATGCTGCCTTTCCAGGTCAGCTTTGGTTTGCATAAAAAGTTTCTCAGCCAAAAACAATGGATCTAGTCTCTGCTCACTAGATCCCACCATTGCTGGGAGATCCTCCCCTCACACACAGCTAGGTGACCCCCCCCCCATAAGCTAGGTGACCTGAGGCAGACTACAGAGCTGAGAAAGAAGGGGAAGAAAAAAATCCCACTGAGCTGCAAGGGCTTCCAGCCTCCCCGTTAAGGGGAGGAGGTCAGTGGGCAGTCAGTCTGAGCTGCTGATGACAAGTACAGGCCAGAGGAGCAGGTACTGACCGGGAGTTTTGGCAAACAGCACAAAACTTGGCCCTGAAATCAACTATGTCATTCAAGATGTGGCTTCCTGGTAGGTGTTATTAACAAGGCAAGACACCATCTGATAACCTTCCCACTGGAATCAGTTATTGCTAACTAGGTATTAAGTTTCTTAATACCGGATTTTATACTTTGGAGTCACCTGACCTTGTTGTGATCCCAGGAACTATACGGTTTCAGAGCATGCAGTGGCATTCCCACCAGCAGGGCAAAGTGTGCTTGTTGGGGGAGGCCAGGTGGGCGACACGCCAGTGTCAGCACGCCTGTACGCGTCCTCCCTGGAAGCACACCTGTGTAGAAAGGGCAAAGCATTTTGTAAGCATGATAGGAACCAGGGGAGGCGCTGTAAAGAATCCAGTGGTTAAGGACGCCAGGCTGAGCTGACCCGAACACCCATCGCATTAGCCAACCTTGCCAATGAGCCTGGATGCTTCAAGAGTCCCTGTCCCAGGGCTTCCCTGGTGGCACAGTGGTTGAGAGTCCGCCTGCCGATGAAGGGGACACGGGTTTGTGCCCTGGTCCGGGAGGATCCCACATGCCGCGGAGCGGCTGGGCCCATGAGCTATGGCCGCTGAGCCTGCGCGTCCGGAGCCTGTGCTCCGCAACAGGAGCGGCCACAACAGTGAGAGTCCCTGTCCCAGCAGTACCTGCGTCTGCTACCAACGCCCCTTTCTGACAGAGGATCTTCTTCAGCAGTAGGAACACCCAGTCAGCTTGAGACTCGCCTTGCTGGTCTGGGAGCCATCCTAGCCACACCCACTGACCTCACACATCTCAGGTCTGACCCATGAAGTGTCAATATCTTGGTGCGACTCTCAGGACTACCTTTTCCCTCATTTTCATGCCCTGGACCCTTGTTGGCAGATGTGACCAACATGGGTGACCAAGGCACATGTCGGAGCTGGCCAGCAGAGAGGGCCAGTGGCTGCAGAAACTGTAGTAAGATAGCACTGATTTGTCCATAGACTGAAAAGAATGTCACCAAATAATACAGTGAGGAAGGGGAAGGAGGCTGACCAGTCCCCACTGGTGAGCAACGGGGGAAGGGAGGTCTGTTTCCGGCAGGGCCACAGGGGCAGCTGGCTTCCAAAACGCCTTTTCAAAGGGACACGATTAGGGTCGGCCCACATTGCATGGGAGCTCTCTGACCAGATGCCTTAGGCCTGGGGTCACCAGAGCCCCGCTCCCTAGATCTATCCCCAGAAATGCAATCTGAGTGAGGACAGCAGGGCTGTGAGGGACAGAAGGGACACTGCAGGACCTACTCCTCCAAGCTTCACATCTGGTTCAAAGAGTATGCAACCGTGCCCGAGGTCAATGCTGCTGCCTGAGTCTGCGGAAGCTATGATGCCCGGGGCACTTAAGTGGGAAGACTAGGGGTCTCTAGAATCCCCTTTAGGAATTGGTTATACGCCTTGCCCTCGTGGATGACCAGCCGGGAGCCGGAGTAGAAGCGGGAGGACCCCTGCCGCTCCAGCACTGCCTGAGCTCAGCCAGCTTCCTAAGCAAAGGGCCCCCGGGCGCACAGCGCAGGTGCCGCCTGCTGTGGAAGAACCAGAAAGGCACCTCCTTGAAGCTCTGCACCCACAGCTTCTGCCTGTGGTACTTGTTCATGACCACGAGCTGCGTGTGGCCCGCCGGGTACACCTGCACACCACCCTGATGCAAGCCGATGAGCGCAGGTGTGCTCTGCTGGCAACCGTGGATCTGGTTGGCTGCCTTCTGCCCTGAAGTATCATCTCCACGCTGGCACAGACGCATCTTGAAACCCAGGATACCAGGCACCTCGTAGGGGGAAGGCAGTTCCGCAGGAGGACAAATGAGTACTGGTTCCCACGTTTTGCATCCTCTGTCACTCTCTGTAACTGACGCTGGTGACATGTCATGCTCCAGGGTTACAGTGTTTAAGCTGGGAAGCCAGAGGCAGTCCCACTTTTCTCTACACTGTAGTACAGAACTGCAGATTTCCTTAGCCACTCAGATTCTTCTAACTGCAGGAATCTTCCTGGTAGAAACGTGATCCTACCAAGAAGAGGCAGCATAAAACTAAGAGGCCGGGGATTAAAAGGGCAGCTCCCCTGGGTCTGAAGCTCAGCTCTGCAGCTCACCTCTTTTTTTTTTTTTAAAGATTTTTTTGACGTGGACCATTTTTAAAGTCTTTATTGAATTTGTTACAATATTGCTTCTGTATTTTGTTGTTGTTTTTTTTGTTTTGTTTTTTCTGCGATATGCGGGCCTCTCACTGTTGTGGCCTCTCCTGTTGCGCGGCACAGGCTCCGGACGCGCAGGGTCAGTGGCCATGGCTCACGGGCCCAGCCGCTCCGCGGCATGTGGGATCTTCCCAGACCAGTGCACGAACCCATGTCCCCTGCATTGGCAGGCGGACTCTCAACCACTGTGCCACCAGGGAAGCCCTCCTTAACTCTTAAGTGCTCAAATCCCAACTCTTTATACCTGAAACTGTCATTGTCAAAGTTACCAATGGTTTCTATTTGGTCAAATTCAATGAATAATTTCGTGTTGTCAGCCCTGAAGACGCCCCCTAAGTAGGTCCTCTTCATCCTACCGCCCCCTTGATTATGTTCCTCGCACTTTCTTCAGTTTGTAAATGTAGAATTGTCAACCTACTTTTTGTCTTTTTCTTCTAGACCCTAAGCTTTGAGGGCAGGGACTGTGTGTGCCCAATCCCTGACACAGTGCCTGGCACATAGAGGGCGCTTAGTGGATGTGTACTGAGTGAATACGTGAATGAGTACGCAAGAGAATTCAAAATCATTCTTTTTAAATAAAGCTGGTGAAAACAGAGTTCCTGAACCAGAGAAACACTCTACTTCAAATACTTCTTCCAAATGGCACAATTTCAAAATACCAAGTTGTAGGTGGAATCTCTGATGTCCATTATCTCTGTTAAGAAATTTGTTGCCAGGACTTCCCTGGTGGTCCAGTGGCTAAGACTCCACGCTCCCAATGCAGGGGCCCTGGGTTTGATCCCTGGTCGGGGAACTAGATCCCACATACTGCAACTAAGACTTCGCATGCCGCAACTAGAGATCCCACATGCCGCAACGAAGATCCCACATGCCACAACCAAGACCCAACGCAGCCAAATAAATAAATATTTTTAAAAATATATATATATATATTTTATATATCTAAGGTTGCTGGATAATTTGCTCAGATGAATATTCAAGCAATCAGATAGATAATAGGAGTTGGAGTCAAAGGGACAACTTTGCCAAGATTTTCAACAAATAATAATAACCAACACCATTCCCTGGCAGTCCAATGGTTAAGATTTCGCCTTCCGATACAGGAGGTGCGGGTTCAATCCCTGGTCAGGGAGCTAAGATCCCACATGCCTCACAGCCAGAAACAAACAAACAAACAAACAAACAAACCGGGGGCTTCCCTGGTGGTGCAGTGGTTAAGAATCTGCCTGCCAATACAGTGGGCACCGGTTCGAGTCCTGGTCCGGGAAGATCCCACATGCCACGGAGCAACTAAGCCCGTGTGCCACAGCTACTGAGACTGCGCTCTAGAGCCCGTAAGTAACAGCTACTGAGCCCACGAGCCACAGCTACTGAAGCCCATGCGCCTAGAGCCCTGTGCTCCGCAACAAGAGAAGCCACCACAATGAGAAGCCCGTGCACCGCAATGAAGAGCAGACCCTGCTCACCGAGACTAGAGAAAGCCCGTGCACAACAACAGAGACCCAACGCAGCCAAAAATAAATAAATAAAATAAATAAATTCATAATAAAAAAACATAAAACAGAAGCAATATTGTAACAAATTCAATAAAGACTTTAAAAATGGTCCACATCAAAAAAAAAATCTTTAAGAAAATAATAATAAGCAACACGTATAAGGAGCCTACTATGTGCTTTACACGGATTCTGTCATTCACGTTAACGACAACCCTACAAAGCGTACTATCACTATTATCATCCCCATTTTATAGAGGAGGAAGTTGAGGCAGAGCGGTAACGCGCCCAAGGTCAGCTAGCAAAGAGTGCGGCTGGTCTAGGAATCCGGGCCGTCTGGCAGCAGAGACTATGCTGCCTCTTGTTTGAGTGAAAAGAAGATGTCCGCTTCCAGAGGAGGTAACATTGGTGTGAAACCCAGAAAGGAAGGGCAGGGCCCAGATGGTGATGCGCGCTGTATTTCATGCTGTTTTGTAATCACCCTCTTGGCAACTGGCAGACTTTGAAGGAGGTCAGACAAGGGCATGACAGCATCACCTTAACAACATTCTGGAAATTCAGTCTGGCTGCAGGGTCAGGCGGGAATGGCCTAGAGCAGGCAAGCTTTTCAGAGACTCTTGCAACAAGGGGGGACTGGGCAGTGCATCTAGAATTCTGTTTTGGAAAGGAAATGGGGGAACAGCAATGACAAAGACGAGCCGAGGACAGGGCACACCCTAGAGGAGCAAGCAGGGCGAGGCGCACCCCTCAGGGGGTTAGGAGCCAGAGCCCGCCCCCGGGGGCTGCGGGGAGAGCTGAAGCTCACCTGGCCCGGAGGGGAGAGCGCCCAGTCGTGCTCTTGCGCCCAAGTCGAGCTGGCTTGCTGGTGGTGATGCACCCTCACAGCGGGCTCGGTGAGAAACTGGGGCCCTGGGGAAATTCGAGGCCCCCGTTTCAGTACTGCAGGTCCGCACGGGCCTCCTGGGCCTCCTGGGCCTGCCTGGCTCTCTGGGCCAGGCCTTGCCTTGTGTTTCCTTTTCTCGAGTCCTGGTGGTCATGAGCTGGGATTCCCAGCAGAGGGCAGTAGAGGATCATTTGTCCTTGGCTCTGGGTCTGGGCTCTTTTTACAGCCCAGGAGCTTACACACCCTCCGGGCCTCCCCCTCCAACCCAGGGCACAGAGAAGGCCGGAAGCCTCGGGAAAGGCTGCCTGAGCAGCCAAGCCACGATGAGGCCTTGTAAGTAGCCACTGCCCGCTCCTCTCCTGACCTCTCACCCCATGACCCTGGTGCCCAAAAGCCCAGAGAAACGGTAAGAAGCACTGCTCCTGGGTGGGGCCTCGGACACCGGGCCTCCTCTCAGGGAAGCACCTGCTTTGAGGAACAGTCAACAAGGGCCCCTCTGGGGATGGGTCAGGGCACAGGAGCCACAGGACTTAAGAGTCCCAGCTGCCCTCTGAGTCCTACCCACGCAGCGAGAGAAAACGCCAGGATTGCAGAAGACGTCCCCGAAGCCGCCACCCTGGACTTGAGCCTCACGGAACTGGGTGTCAGGTCATGAACGAAGGCCCTCACATCCCTCCCAGTCCAGTCTGTTCTCTTCTTTAAATTATCTGTAACTGTGGTCAAACATCCCTAAACCTAAAATTTACCATCTTAACCATTTTAAGTGTGCAGTGCAGAACTGTTAAGGGCACGCCTATTGTTCCCACTCTAGATTTCAAGTGTGATTTTTCATATACAGAACCCGAGGCACAAATACAGTGAACCTCAAAGAAAAGGCAGGGACCTGGAGAATGATTTTGCTGAGAAAAATACAGAAGGAATTCCAAGGTGGGCCTGAGAGGTTTCTCAGGCTATTATGCACCCACAAAGTTTCCAGACCCCTCTGCCCCGAGGGGCTGGGTGCAGGTATCCTGTCCTTCTCGATCATATCTGCCCCCAGGCCTTCCCCAGACATTGGCCGGACAGAATCTGCAGCCCATCTAGAAGCGGTAGAGAGCACCCCCAAAGGGATCCCTGCCCACGTTCAGAAACAGGACCGAAGGTTATTCAAAATCCTCTCAAACATCGCTTTGAAAATAATCTGTACAGCATGTAAATGGAATGTCAATGGGAAGGGGTGAGTAATTGTGACCCAAAATATTTTAAGCAATAAAATACATTCAGGTATTTGGCCTTCGATAAGCTACAAAGCTGAGCAAAACAGAACTTGAACCCCTAATAATAATAACGGCTAGTATTTAAACAGCTCCTATGAGCCTGGCACGATGCCAACTACTTTTCTCATTCAGGCTTTTGCGATGGAGGTGCTGTTTGTTGTGCCCATTTTACAGAGGAGGAAACTGAAGCCCCCCAGGGCTAGCTGACTTGCTCAAGGTCACAGAGGAAGGAAATGGTGGAGCCTGGATTTGGACCCTGCAGACTAGCTCCAGGTCGTGGCCTAACGACCATGCCTTTGCCTGACATGCTGGGGCTGGGGCCGGGGGGGGGGGGGGGGGGGGGGGGGGGGGGGGGGGCGGGGGGGGCGGTGTGTGCAGTGACAGACTGTGGGAGTTCCCAGCCCCAGGGAACCCAGGAGTGGGTGGAAGGGTGAGTTCCCCATCTTTGAACAATGTCAGAGTCACCAGTCCTGATGAGCTAGAATTGCCCTAAATCTTTCCATTTTAATTGGCGAATTTTCACATAAAAACTTTAACGGGGGCATTCACACACATGCTCGTGAGCCACACCCCCCTCTTTCCACCACATGCCCTCAGTTTTGGTCTTAGCGCAAAAAGAAAAAACAAATGTCACCAAAGTACCTGAGAACGTCCAGAATGTTTGAACACTTCAGCAGGAAAACCTTCCTCGGCCCGTCCCTTCTTCCCCTTCATCCTTGGCTTTGCTGCCGGCTTTTTAAGAGATTTGAACCCGAGAGCACCTGGCCAGGAAGTTGCGTTATCCCTTGATCTGAAAGAGCGGAAAGAAAAAGTAGAACAAGAAATATCGAATGGTTTTCTACTTGCCCGTGCTTGGTTTTTTTGAATGTATTTTCGCTCTTATATCTCAAGCTAGTGGTAGGTGGGGAAAAAGGTTTGAGAATCATATTCCCGTGCACCAGGCAGCTGAGCACGCCGTGAGTTTAATTAACCTCTCCTTCCTTTGGCTCCGCATCTGACCTTCCCTCTCAACCTGTACCCACTTCATTGTCATGGGGAGAGGGTGTGGGGAGGGACCCAGCAGCTACTCTAATTGGTGAGAACCTACGTCTATCTATTATCACCCAGCTGCACTCACAGAACAAAAAAATACAGCCTTCGGTGCCCAGCGTTGATGGTCTGTAGCGGAGGCATTTATGAACACACTCTTTCCATTTTCCCTTTGTTATCTGTTCATTATCTTTTGTAATGGAGGCCTGCTTTCACGTGTAGGTACAAGTAGGTGATGTTTGAATGCACTTGGAGATGTAAGTATTTCAGCAGACACTGGGTACTAAAAAAATAATAATCCTAAGCGATAAGAGCCCTGCCTGCTGTCCTCTGTGGGCTGTGTCTGCAACGGATCCTTTCAATATTTGTCGTTTCGTTCTTCCACGTAGCTCAGCGCTCCTACTGCCAAATGCAGCTGCGTTCGGTGGCTTTTAGAATTTTTGCAGTCCCTTTTCCCAATCAGTGGTGCATGCGTCTATTAACTCTCTCCCACGCTTCCTCGGCCATCCTTCAAATGAAACGAGCACCCTCTCTCCTGCTCCAGGTCCCCTCCGAGTCTCTCACCAGGAAGGGCCTCCAGTGAGGTATTTCATCCCAGGAATTATCAGCTAAAACGAACTATTTCTGGCTTTATCAGCAGAGAGAATAGGATAAGAATCCTACTGCGCGAGGGGAGATTTCTTTTGGGATTTTCTCTCCCCGTCCTGTTGGACCAACTTACACATCATTTCTGTTTCTTTAAACCAGGGTTTCTCAGTCATGGCACTATTGAAACTTGGGGCTAGATAATTCTTTGTGGTCGGGAGCTGTGAACTGTGGATTATTTAGCAGCAACCCTGACCGCAGCCCCCTAGATGCCAGTAGACCACCCTCCAGTTACCTCCACAGTGGTGACCACCAGACATTGCCAAACGTCCTCTGGGGGCGAAATTGCCCCCTCCCCAATTGAGAATCACTGATCTAGTGGTTAGAAGCTGAAGACACCGTGAAACATCCTACAACACACAGGACAGCCCTCCAACAAAGAATTATCTGGCTCCAGATGTTAACAGCACTGAGGCTGAGAAACCCTCAAACTGCCCTGACTGTCTGATCCAGCATTAGTCAAGTCTGCCATGTTTTGCCACTTAACCAATTCCTATCTGATACATCACTCATTAAGACTGTTCTCCCTGGTACAATCAAAGGATTGAAAGAGCTCTGTAGACAGTACAAGCTTGGAAGAGGGAAAGTGTGCTTATCCTAAAGTTGGGGCTACCCAAAACTTTGTAGATGGGGCTCACCCCTTGGAAGGGAAAGGACAGCAGGAATCGAGGCTCGAGAGGATTGGCCGGCGGGGCTGGGGGAGTGATGGTCATTGTAACCTCAGCAGTGACACAAGAGACTGTGGTTTGTGGAGAGCCTCCCACTGGGGACTCCAAAGCCTCAATACTGAGAAAGGCGGCAGTCAGTCTGCTGTGCTCAGGGCTGTGTGTTCAGCTGTGGTGCAGGGAGGGTCAGAGGCGCCTGCGTGCTCTGGAGCCAGATCAAGTCCTAGAAGCTCCCACGAGATCTGACAACAGGACAGAAGACTTGTGCCCATCTGGGAGGTTCTGGGCCACATGGATGCCAACTCATTGTCTTACTCTCTGGGCAAGGTGTGGCGTCACTCCTTTTGAATGGCGCTGACTGGGGGATTTCTTGAAGGTGTTCTGAAACCAGCTTTCTCCACTGAGAATTCTTTTTTTTTTTTTTTGCGGTACGCGGGCCTCTCACTGCTGTGGCCTCTCCCGTTGTGGAGCACAGGCTCCGGATGCACAGGCTCAGCGGCCATGGCTCACGGGCCCAGCCGCTCCGCGGCATGAACCCGTGTCCCCTGCCTCGGCAGGCGGACTCTCAACCACTGTGCCACCAGGGAAGCCCTCCACTGAGAATTCTTACCTTGAACCTGGTTCCCTTGCAAAGCAGAAGGAAATTTGATAAGTGGCTCCCATCAAGACTCCTCTTACTAATCCAATGCCAGGAACAGTCTCGCCAGAGACAGTCCAAAAGGACTCAGTGTGCTTTGGTTATAAAATCTCTTTTCCATTCTCCACGACTGCTGTGGCCAAGGGCATCTCCCTATCAACCTGTGGGGCCTGCCTGGTGGGTGGCTAGACTTTAAAGGACTTTCTCTTCTTTCCAGAGGAAGAAATTTGTACAGCTCTAGGGTCTCACCACCCCTAGCTCAGGAGAGTCCCAGGTGTGACCTCCCTTGCCCCCAAGGTGGGGGACATGTGGAGAAGCACACTTCCCATCTGCACATTTCAGAACCCCAATGGGCAACTCGTGGGTGAAACAGTCCACGGCCCTTGGAAGTTGATGTTATGGGAAGATTTCTATATTATAGGACTTCCTCTTCAAAATATCATTCAGTTTCTCTGCCCTGATTTCCCAGCATGGGAGGCAGAATAACGGCCCCCAAAGATACCCACATCCTAATCCCCAGGACCTGGGAATGCTACCTTACATGGCAAGAGGGATTTTGCAGATGTGATGAACAATCTTGAGATGGAGAGATTATCCTGCATTACGTGGGTGAGCCAACGTCATCACAAGGATTCTTATAACAGGAACGTAGGGAGAGCTAGAGACAAAAGGAAAAGGCCATGTGATGATGGAGCAGACACTGACAGATGCTCTTTGAAGGTGGAGGAAGAGGCAACAAGCCAAGGAACCCAGGCGGCCAGTAGAAGCTAAAAAAGGCAAGGAAACAGATTCTCCCCGGAAGCCTCCTGCAAGCCCACCTGATGCCCCTTTAGCACTCCTCTCTGCGTCCTCCCCTTGGAGGCTCTCTTGCTACTCACTTTCACCTGATTCACCCATATTCAAATGTTGGGGAGGAGAAGGGACAACGCGAGGCCTCCACTCTCCTCCCTGTTATCCTGCTCCCGGCTCATCCGGAACTATTTTTCAGAGCTTTATTCCTTAATTCCCGCCTTGGGGTAAAGAAGGAGTCTCCCTTACCTAGAACTTACAGTACAAAACCAGGTTTTTTACAGGGGAGTTTTACTGCTCCAGACTTGCGGGCGGGGGGCGCACGTCGAAGAACTGCTTGTTCCCTGCCCTGACTCTACTGCCATATTACTCGGATTAATGGTTCGTCCGTGTTCCCTTTTCTGGCCAGCCATTTCCAGGGGATTTTGCGAAGATTCATGAGTTAGCATTTGGAAAGAACTCTTTGAACTCCTACATAAACAAAAAATCTCACAGCTGGAAATCTTGATGCCTTTTAATGAGTCCTTATAAAATCCCAAAGCACTTAAAAATTCATGTTGCTCCCTAGAAATAGCTTTTAGTTCTATACATACGTGTAGTTCCGTACATACCAGGTACACTCAGAGCCGCTGTTACGGAACACTTACGAGGTACCAGGCAGTGAAGGAAGCTCACTGTGCACACGATGTCGTTGATTTAGGGAGATCAAGATCACCTGTGACCTGGGCTGTCTGAGTTCCTGGGAGGAAAACAAAGTCCCACAGGTATGTTTGCCTCCACCCCAATGTCACCAGCTCCTGTGCACAGAGCCTGGTACAGGGTAGGAACTCGGTGAGGCAAATGGATGGCATTTCTTTTAATTATAGCAAAGTGAAATGAGCCATTACCGGAGAGACCAAGCTTAGGTCAGAGAAGCAGAAATTGATGATATTGATAATACAGGGTTCTCTGCTCTTCTGGTAATTTACAGATTAAAAAAATGCACCGTGGCTGGAATCAATTCCTGAAATCAAGACTTTCTTCACTGATCCCTGCTCCTCAAGCCTGCTGCTTTCCCAAATAAGCACAAGGCCAGGGCCTGAAGACACTAAGGACACGGCCTTCTGTTTGGGAGCTGTTTTCTGGGTATTGTCTCTCTTGCGCCAAGTACCACCAGGAATGCTGCAAAGCACTTCTCAGAAGTACCTTTATGTCTTGGCTCATTTTCCAAGAAAAGGACAAGAGGGACAAGGGGGACTTTCGACTGTGGGAAACCAGAGTAAATAAGTATGAAATAACACAACTTGTGTTATTCTTCAGAGAAAGTTTAGAGGAGTCTTGCATGTAAATGGCCACCAGGGGGCACTGTTATTCTCTAAAAATGCTGCTGGAGGGAGGGGGTAGTGTGTGTGTGTGTGTGTGTGTGTGTGTGTGTGTGACATATATGCACACACGTGTGTTGGAGTGAGAGACAACTTCCCTCTCATCCACTCCCCTCCACTCAGCCAGGTAGCCAACCCCTCCCTTGACTTCCACCATCTACCCACACCCTCTCCTCCATCATCCCTCTTTCCCATTCTTGGTCAGAAAGGAGCAGAGAGGAGCAAGAAAACCCAGCAAGATCATGAAACCAATATCGAATCAAAAGATATTCCCCAGGACGCCTCGGGAAGAACACCGAGGTGCCGTGCCTCTCGCCTTTGTTACCCCATCCCCTTTCCGTGCCCCGCCCCCATGCCTCCCCAGCTCCTGATGGCGATGCTTCATTGCTTTGCAAGAAGATGGTCCCATCATCCTGGGAAGATGCTTGTAGGCATCTTCCTTTGAAAAGAGAACTCTGAACAGAGTGAAGACCTCAGGAGAATAATTCTTAATGATGGCTCTTCGGATACATCTCATATCAGACCATCTGGATCTAGAGGATACGCTGCAGGGAATCTTCCTTTTCCCCTAAAATTACACGAGCATGGGAACAGCCATCTCCTCCGTCTTTGTTTCAAGTAGTTCTCCTCGGAGGCTTTAAAACTCCAGCCTTGCCAGAGAACGTGGGCAGTACAGTCAGGACGGCGAGCCCTAGTGGAGCTGCAAAAACACCCCTGTTCATTGATCTTTCTCCACCCTGCTTAATAGGCATTAAAAGCCGTGCACTGAAGGACTGCCTCCAGCTGATTTCAAATGCATTGACATAATGGACTTGTCTTCATAGAACAAACCTCTGGGGACTCAGGCTAGGCAGACCATTTATAATACCGTCAGGATGCAGGAGAGACCGCGGATGCTTTGGAGAGAGCCTCTATGTTGCTGAGTGTTTTGAGTTCGAATCCAGACGGCACCGTCTAACTGCTGGGTGACCCTGGGCACATTACTGAACCACCTGAGGTTCCATCTCTGTGAATCGAGGTTAGTAATCCTGGTGCACTAGCTTATGGTGAGCCATAGAGATAACAGAGGTGCATTCCCAAGGCCAGAAGGTCAAAGACAGTATTACTAATTCTTACTGAGCACAGGGCCCTATGTGCCATGTTCAACACACATGAATTATCTTAATCCTCATAACAACCCTACCTGCAGGAGTTGGAAGTGAAGGGCTTTGTGGGCTACTGAACTGTCTGAGGACCGTGGTGCTGGCAGGCGTGAGAAAGATGCTGGTCTAAGGGTACCATTCCTCCCTGTGAAAAATGAACCGGGATCTTTTCACTCGTGGGCAGGTTGGGGGGGTAGGTTCAATGTGGGCTCGCATGCTCTGTGCTCCTGGGCCCTGGGTACTGTCAGTGATGCTCCAACAGTAAAAAGGCACCTCATGAATGGGTGACAGTCTCCTCAACGTGACACTGAATGCCATGACATCTTCCAGGCTGAAACAACAGTCCGTAAGGAAACGGCATTGTGGGAATTATTAAAAACAGCAGGTTGTGTCTCCAGAAGACATTTATTTTATTCCTAAGGGATGTAAATCGCGTTTGTAAAGTACACGAGCTTCTTCCTCCTTGGGTGTGGTAGGGAAAAGTGGTCACTTTTGTAGCAGCTGTGTCTCTAGATCTGGAAGCTCACATCCTTAAGTACCAAGAATCCAAATATTACTAGCGACCGAAGCTCTCTAAAGCGGAGGACATATCTGGTTCACAAAGTGTGCTAATATCTTCAGCCCTGGATGGTCTTATTGATCCCCCTCAAGGCCATCTGAACTTTTACTATCCTGACAGAAAACTGAGACTAGAAAGAGGATGGGAGGTTTTCCTTTGTTTTAGCAATGTGTGTGTGTGTGTGTGTGTGTACACGTGCGTGCGTGAAGGAAATAAAAGATAAATGGGAAGAAGGAATGTGCGGAGAGTTGAATGAGGCGCAGGGGGGAGGGGGAGAAAGGACCACAGTAAAAAGGGCATAGAAGATGGTGCAGTCGGAGGGCGGAGGATGGCGAATCCTCGCGGTAGACGGGGCCGTAGTGGGAGAAGCATTAAGAAGCTCCGAAAATAGAAATGCTAAGAAGAATACTCGGTCGTTTAGACAGGCTGGTCAGAAAATGCCAAGTGTGGGCTCTCGGGGCTGGAGGCCAGGACGGGCCGCCAAGCAGGGCCGTCGGGGAGCGGCCGCCTCCTCGCATCCAAGGGAAAGCTCGCCCGCCCGCGAATGCTCTCGAACGCCTCCTCCCGCTGCGCGCTGCCAAGTCGGCCTGCAGCCTCGTGTCGGCGCGTAAACAGTGAGCCCCGCTCTGCCCGCAGGCCCCTCCGCCGCCGTCCCCGCCCAGGGCGGGTCCAAGGACCCCGAGGGCGTCCCACCGCCTTCTGGCGGCACGCGCCCGGGGGTCCACAGCTCCGCCGCGGCTGCGAAGGGAAGGCCCGGGCAAGGCCGCTCCCCCCTTCCCAGCGGGGGCCCTTCCCAGCGGGGGCCCTCCGCACAATGGAACCGGGCCAGGCCCCGTTGCTGAGGGAACCGGCAGCCGGCCCAGCCCCCTTCCCCGCCGACGGAGCCGACGACGAGAGCAAAGGATTAAAGCGCCCTAATCGGCCGGCTTCAGAGGAGGCCGCGGGCCGGGCCCGCGTGAGGTGGCGGCTCCCCATTGGCGCGGAGGCAACAGGAGGCCGCACGCAGCCTCGTCCCGCGCTCCCTTCCGCCCCACCTCCGCGGCCCCTCCTGGACCACAAACCCCCCGGAGGCGAGACCGCCGGGTCTGCCCCTCGCGCGGGATGGGTCGGGGGCTGCCCGGCTTCACCCCTCTGACCTCTCGGGCGCCTGGAATGAAGGAGGAACTGGCTGCCTCAGTGAGAGACGCGCTTTTGTTTGGTCCTGACTCGCTGTAAACGTGCTTGCATGTGAGTCAGGGCACCTACCTGCAGCTGAGGCGCGGCGAATGCACACAAGCGGTGGGCCTCCGTCCGGGCAACCGCCCCTTCCCCTCTGCGCCCCTGCTCCCCAGATGCGAGCGCGGCTCTGCGGGGAGGGATGGCGGACGGGCCTGCGAGGCCTTCCTCAGAGCCTTTGCTGGGGGCTGCTCGCCCCTCAGCTGCTCATGGGGGGACGTGAGTCACGTTTTCAGAGTATCCATGCCCGCCCCCGCTCTCCCCCCCGCCCCGCAAATTCAGATTCAGTGAGTCTGGGGTGGGACTCAGGGAAGGTTTTTTGGGGGTTTTTTTGCCCTGTGAGGCATGCGGGATCTTAGTTCCCCGACCAGGACCAGGGATGGGACCCGTTTCCCCTGCAGTTGGAAGCGCGGAGCCTTAACCACTGGACTGCCAGGGAAGTCCCAGGGAAGGTATGTTTTAAGTGCCCAGGTGATTTTGATGATTCTCTGGGCTGAGAACCACTGTTTGACCTGAGCCAGCGGAAACTCAGCAGGGCCGCCTGGCTTGTCCGAGCGGACACTGCCAGCAGGAGACCTTGGACAACACAGTTCCTTTGACTTGAGCACAGCGTTCTTTCTGTCATATTCCTTTTTCTGCTTTAAAAAAAAATGTTTCTTGAAAGTAACACACATACTATTTAGGAAATTTATATAGAAAGGGATAAAGAAGAACATTAGATCACCCGTAAACCCTCATTATCCAGAGTTACACACTGTTAAACATTTGGGGTTATCTTTTCATCTATTTTCACATATTTAATTTACAAAAAGGTTAGAGTATACAGTTTTATGCCTTCTTTTTTATTCCTTCGTAACCTGAAAGGTGGCATGGGCTTCTTAGACACGGCTGGACAAAGTGTGAGTGGGCAATTATTTTAGCAGGGTGCTTGGCAACGTGTATCAAGAATATTTTTTAATGTTCACCTTTCAGCCCAACTATTCCATTTCTAGGAATCGCTCTTCAAAGAATGATTAGATGCATGCAAAATTTTTTTTACAGAGACTCTCATGTTAGTGTTACTTAAAATCACCAAAACTGGTGACTTCCCTGATGGCGCAGTGGTTAAGAGTCCACCTGCCAATGCAGGGGACACAGGTTCGAGCCCTGGTCCAGGAAGATCCCACATGCCACGGAGCAACTAAGCCTGTGCCACAACTACTGAGCCTGCACTCTAGAGACCATGAGCCACAACTACTGAGCCCATGTGCCACAACTACTGAAGCCCATGCACCTAGAGCCCGTGCTTCGCAACAGAAGCCACCACAATGAGAAGCCCATGCACTGCAACAAAGAGTAGCCTCCACTCGCCGCAGCTAGAGAAAGCCCGCATGCAGCAACGAAGACCCAATGCTGCCAAAAATTAATTAATTTTTTTAAATGTTTTTTAAAAAAATCGCCAAGATTATCAATGTACAGTATTACAGCGATAGTTTAATAAATTGTGGTTACTCATGAGATGGAATACTTGATGGTCATTAAAAATCACGTTTTCAAAGAATGTGTAGTGGCTGTGATAATCTTTCTTTCCCATGGTCCCTCTACACCCTGGGATGTTGGTCTTTGAGTGAGTCTCACAGGAAGATCCCACCTCTGGTTTACTGGTAACCCCTTTGGATGCCACAGGGCCATCGATCTCCCCTTTCCTGATCGCTTATAGCATTTATTCTCAGTACCCAACGTTTTGGCAGTTCATTCTTTTTATTATTATTTATTATGCACTACTTCTGCTTGCCATCTGGTGTATGTGTATGAATGTGTATCATGTATGAATGTGTGGTTGTGTATATATATGTAAGAGAGAGAGCTCAGGATTATAAATTGTTTGAGGACAGAGGCCATGATTTCCACATCTTCATTCTTTGCCAGCTCTTCGGTTTCAGCAAAGCTAAAACTCAATTTGTCATCCTCAATTCTGATCCATTTCTACTAACAACTTTCTGAGTGCATAAGACATACTTCTCTCGTGCATTACCAATTCTTTAGTGGCATCACCTAAACCATTCTCCTTTGGGACGCTCTGATGCAAATTTTTGGAACCATTGGTCATTGGATCCTAACACTGGTTTTCTTTTCAAGTCTTGGCATGTGTCTTTCCATTCCCACTGCTGCCACCCTAGGCAGCATCCCCATCACTTCCCTCCTGAACAATTCTATCCCTCTGCTGACCCATCTGCTTATGGCCCCTTGTCCCTTCAAACCACCCAATGTCAATCACTTATGTAAGTTCTTTTTATCCTGTCACTTCTACTCAAAAGCCTTCAATGACCACTTTTAAAGGGCCATTATTAAATGAAGTGCTAACTTTTTATCTTGGCATGTGGGTTCCTCCTTTACTCAGTCCCAACCCATCCATCTTCCTGTTTTATATCACACAACTTCCTAATTAATATACCTGACTCCAATTGGTATATGCACCAACCCCAGGACACAGTCTGTGTTCTCATGCCTTCTCCACTTACTAGCTGCGTAATCTTGGATAATTTGCCTATCTCTTTCATCTCTGCCCCTCATCCACAAAGTGGGGGTAATACTAATAATATCTGCTTTATAGGATTGTTTTGAGAGCAAAGCTGACACATGAATGCCACGACTGTCATTGATCTGCTCACAGCATTGCACCTGGACACAACTCTGCGAAGCAGCGCCTATCAGCTCCAAGTACTGTCAGCTGAGGTGGACCAATCGGGCTGAAGGGTCTACTGCCAAGATGGCTCACCACATACCTAGCAAGTGGGTACCATTGGCAGAAACTCAGCTGGGACGATGGTCCTGGAGCCTGAACTGGCCTCCATTTGGACTTTCCATGTGGCTTCTTGGACTTCCTCACAGCATGTCTGCTGGGTTCTAAGAGAAAAGAAGCAGAAATTGCCAGTCTTCTTAAAGGCCAGGCCTGGAATTAACTAGCACAGCATAACTTCTACGATCTTCTTTTGTCAAAGCAGTGATAGGCCAGCCCGGATTCAAGGAAGTGAAGAAATAGACTCCACCTCTCCAAGAGGGAGTGGCCTGTGCACAGAAGGAAAAAATGGATGGGAACCACCTTTTGAGACAAGTTACCACTGAAGGGTCTTTGCGACCCCTTATCTTGTCCAGTAGAGGAGATGCTCAACAAATATTTCACATTTCCTGAACTCTTAAGACCTGGAACGTTCATCTAGCAAAGGATCGCTTGGATTGCCGTCTTGAATTGTGAGTAGACTTTCCCCCTGTACTCTGATTAGTTATGATATTCCAGCTAAACGGTAAGCTCTTTGAGGGCAAGGCTCCTAGCTACAAGATACATTTTTGTATTCCCCCCGCCCCGAGAGATTTATACATAGTAAACCGCATAAACGTGCAGCACTTGATTTCCTTTCCTCTGACAGCCCTGCCACTGGGAAGGGAACATAAGAGCTGCTTTCACTGAATGTTTGTACCACGCGAGGCTCGCTGGGCTCCAAGGAAAACTCGGAAACAGTCCCTTTGTTTCCCAGAGTGGGGCTCAGAGCCATCCAGGGTGGGCGGGAAGCACAGTGAAGAGGCTGTGGCCTGGAGGGCGTGTGGAGGAAATTCCATTCTAGACCCTTATTTCCGAAACTGCTCTGGGATTAGCCCGGCTTTGTGCCGGCCCCAGTCCAGAGGGGAGAGAGGCCAGGCCCTAGGTCATAAAAGCACCAGGAAAATACAAATACAGGCCCCTTTACAGCCCTGAGCGGGAGGTTAAAGGATTTGCTGTGTAGTTTGTTTATCTCGCAGACCGAAGCCAATTATACCAATTACTTTTTTTAAAAAAAAGCTTACTAGTGATTGTATTCTAAGTTCATTTCTTCTCAAAAATGGGACTCTACACCACATTTTTTTCTTTGGCTCCAAGGACTCAAGCCCAGTCTCTGAGGCAGGGAGGGCGGCCCTGGGGTCAGAGGTCAGGGGCCCCCTGATTGTTCCCAAATGCGCTTCCATGTAGCCATAGATTTGAACTTTGCGTTGTTGCTGGGGCCCCCGGTAGGGGGCTGCAGGGGAGGGGAGAGCCTGGGGGAGGCCATCTCTGCAGTTCAAAGGCAGCCGCTCAGGCAACACTTTGCTTGGTTTATGGTTTCAATCCTTGAGTCAGTCTTGAACTCCATCCCTGAGGGGCTCCCGTGGGTGGGAGGTAAGGGGTGGGGTCGGGACGGACACTCCTTTAACCCAAAGCTGCCAGCCTTGTGGACCGACCGTGGCTTCAGAGCCGGAAAACCCTCAGAGGCTGAAAAATCCCCGGATTGCTTGCAGGAACCCAGGAGCGTTTGCCCACAATGCCGGTAAAGGATGCCCCTTGCCCAGAACCAACCGAGAGCTCCTCCCCGCCCAGCCCAGGCAGGACTTTATAAAGTGCAGCTGAATGAAGGGCACTGGGGTTCAGAGATGAACCCCAAGCTCTGGCCTTACCCAAGGGTAGGGTTTGCTGGATAGTGCAAGTTGAAGAGGAGGTGAAAGGTCCCAGACCAGTCCGCCAAGACAAGCATCTCCACTGATACCTGAAAATCTACCATAAATATGATGTACTTGAATATTTATTGACTTCAAGGGTGTGTTAACATATATGGTTAAGGCAAGAAAGCAAGCTACAGAGTAATATATAGTGTATGGCCCCATCTATCTACGCACACACACAGGGAAAATGTGGGAGAATACACATCAAAATGTTGGCAGTAGTATCTTTTACTGGTAGAATTTCAAATGATTTTTTTCCTTTTATTTTTCTGCATTTTATAATTTACTTACACTATTCATGTTCCTTAATTTTTTTTCAAAGCGGAAAATCTAACGTTTGTGAATCATTTCTTTAGTTCAGTATTTTTCAAAATGTGATCTAAAAACACCAACATCAGACTCAGAAAGCCTGCTGAAAAGGAAGATCCCTGCGTGTAATTCAGCCCTATCGGGTCAGAATGGGGCCGGGGGAGGAGTGTAGCCTGAAAACCAGCATTTTAAACACCCTCTCCAGGCAATTCTAAGGGAATGGAATCCACCTGTGTGGATGTCGGCTCTCTTTAAAGGTTCTGGCTCCACTGTGAGCCATCTCAGGTGGGACCACTCAACCCCTCGGCCCTGGCGGACCCTTCTCCCCTCCCTCCCTCCTTTCTCTAGGTCCTCAGGAACCAGAAACAGCCCATCAACCCCGACCGAGTAGCCCTGGCCCTGCCCCTTCCCTTGACAAACTGTCCACAGGCAGAGCTTCCCAGCACCATTATCCCCCTCTCCCCCTTGCTCTAGTCTTCTGTTTCACTACACTCGTCTTTGGCTAGAAGAACTGACAGCACAGGGTGATTTGCATAATTATATATGTCAAGTTAGACTAAAGCTGGAAACCAAATTAAGTTATGCCAGTGGGCAGCAGGCATAGCAGAAGAATCACAGGGTAAGTCTGACCCTGCTCCTTGATACACATGTGATCTTAGGTTGCCTATTTAACCTCTCCAAGCCTCAGTTTCCTCAGCTGTAAAATGGGGATAGTCATACCTACCTCTTAGAGTTGTTGCAAGAGTTAAAACTAAGATCACGCATATATGCAAAGCATCTGGTGTATGGTCGGTACCCAGGGAAAGCAGTTATTACCAATATGAACCAAGGAACTCATGAAGTCTGAGACAGCCGTTCTCACACTCCCCAGGGAGGTTAGTAATAATGCATGTTATTAAGTCTTCCCCCGAGATATTCCAAATTAGTCCCTCCAAGGAGAGGCCCCAGGAAACTGATACTTACAAGTATCCCAGGTGTTCTGATCACACTTTGCAGGTGGTCCCTGATCACACTTTCAGGAACACTAGTCTAAGATTTTCACCAGCAAAACAGAAATAACTACAACTACCAAATTCCCCAGCTTGTTCATACTTAAATAGTCAGTCATCCACACTGCCCATCACAGGTTGGCTGAGGTTTGGCTAATGTAAGCTGGCATGGTTCCAAGCTGGGATCTGGGTCCAGGTCTGCTCCACATGTCTTTCATCTTTCTTAGACCAGCAGGTACTCCAGGTATGTTCTCCTCAGGCCACACTTTGCTAACATTCCATTGACCAGGCCAGCACATGGCCACACCCACACCCCCTCCCCGTGGGAGGGAGGGACAGATATATTCTGCCTCAGAGACATGAGTGAAAAGTAAACACTTGTTTCTCAAAAGCAAATCCAGCCTGCAGCCTCTTTTTGTACTGTCTGCAAGCTAAGAATGGCTTTTACATTTTTTAGGAGTTGTAAAGAAAAACAAAGTGAATAGGAACAGAAAACTATATGTGGTCCACAAAGCTTAAAATATTTACTACCTGTCCCTTTAAGGAAAAAGTTTGTTGATCTCTGCTGTAAGCCATCAAAATGTCAAGGGTTTTTGTTGTTGTTGTTGTTGTTTTTATATAGCATAACTGCACAAACAGAGGGGCAGTTGTTTTGTTTTGTGTTTGTTTTTAAGTTAAGAGGGATTTAAAGCTGTTTCTAAGCCACGGAGTAGGAACCAAGATGGAGGAGTAGGGGAACCACTGAAAACACAAGAGAGGGAAGTTATTTAAGGGAGAATGGTCTTGGAGGAGAGGGGGCCAGCCTTTTCTCTAAAGATCTGGTCCAGTGGAGAAGAGGGTGGGGTGAGAGGCGTGGGATCAGGTGTGATGTTGTCAAGGAGAAAGAAAGGACTAGGGCTTCCCTGGTGGTGCAGTGGTTGAGAGTCCGCCTGCCGATGCAGGGGACACGGGTTCGTGCCCCGGTCTGGGAAGATCCCACATGCGGCGGAGCGGCTGGGCCCGTGAGCCATGGCCGCTGAGCCTGCGCGTCCGGAGCCTGTGCTCCGCAACGGGAGAGGTCACAGCAGTGAGACACCCGTGTACCGCCAAAAAAAAAAAAAAGGACTAGATAGGATTGTCCAGGGGCAGGAATACCCAGCTTCTGGGTGTCAGGAAAAATTGCTAGACTTAGGAATGGGCAAAAGAGAATGCTGGTGTCCTTGCAGTAAAGTGCTGGGGGGTTTCTAGCAGACTTTCCAGGGATTTCTGACTCCATTTAGTGTGCACCTTGGTTTTTGATGGACTAAGCTACTTAACAACTCTATAGGGATAGAAGTTAAGTTGCAGAAAACTGACAACCCAATTTTTTTTTTCTGTTCACGGCAATGCAAAGGAATTATGTCCTGAGGAGAATACAAACCTCTGTAAGTCAAATTCTCATTTGAGCCAGTTTGAACATCTTACTAGTGTACACATTAACCAATGAGTTAAATAAAAATCGTTGACCCTTGTCTATTTCATAGTTGTGTGAAAGTCATAATTTTACCACTTAAAAAAAGGATCTTTTAGCGAAGTCTAAGGCACCTCATTTGACAGTCACTATAACCCTGTACGCCCATTACTACTGTCATTGTTATACCCCATTTTGAGGATGACATCACTGAGGAGCTAAGAGCTTAAGATTGGGAGTTCCCTGGTGGTCTAGTGGTTAGGATTTGCCACTTTCACTGCAGAGGCCTGGCACGGCCAAAAAATTAAATAAAAAGAGCTTAAGATCACACAAGCTCACACAAGCAAAGAGTGACAGAGTCAAGGCTGGGACTTCGGGAGTCTTCTGGCTCCAAATCTCCCATTCTTTCTGTTAAGTTAAAAAAAAAAGACACCCTATCACACTATTTATGTGCTCATCATTGACGAGCATAGGAACTGTGATTTAGTAAACAAACGGACCTAACATTCTTGGGTGCATGAAGGCTCCTGTGCAGATGCTGAAAAAGGAGTTACAGATGTAACTGCTTGCCCTGCCAAAGACAGACAGCATTTGAAATCAATAAGACTGCAGCTGAGTACCAGCGCCAACAGGAAACTGGTATCTGATTTTTTCTTCCCTAATGGATCATCAACTGAAAATTCTCAAAAGGTGAATATCTCACAAGTACTTTCCAAAGTCTTCACTGTTTTCTTTCCACCTCAAATAAACCCTCCCCGCCAGGTATGTTGGCATGTTTACTCTAAAGCATTCTGCATTTTTCCCAGCATGACCACTCCTTTCCCACAAGATGCCCAACACTGAATGAACACCTGTGGTGGATGGGCTCACAGGGCGCTTTACACCTACACAACACTCCGTAAGCTCTATATTCATTCAGTCAGCGAATATTTATTATGCAAGTAAGATAATGCTAGTGATACAAATTTGAAAATATGCAAAACAAAACAATCTCTACCTCAAGTAGTTGAGTCCAGTGGAGAGCCTTTCAGGCAAACAGACAATTACAGTACCACATACCAGTCAAGGTGTGGTGGGAGCATGGAGAAACCAGTTCCTGAGTGTTTCAGAGCATCACGGAAAGTGTAATAGAGCTGGAGTTTGCACTGAGACTTGAAGAATAAGGAGGTTGCCTAGAAGAGAGAGGAAGAGGTGTCCAGAGGCTTCTAGATGGAGAGAATGCTCTAACAAAGGAGAAGAGAGAGCCCAGGGTAGCTAGGAAGCAGAAAACAGCCCAGAGTGGCTGCAGCTATCAGTATGGAGGGAAGAATTCCAAATTTGAAACCAGACAGGCGGCCAGGAGCAAGTGATGGCAGGCCCACGATGTAGAAACTTCCCTGCAGGCAGCAAACGAGCAAGCCATTGCAGCAAGGCTGAGCACACATCCTGCACAAAAGTACTCACAGGATGCCTTCAAGGGAAGGCAAGGGCACCTTCAAGGAGATAATCATACCACAGTGATTGAATCAGCACCAGGTCCATCCTCAATTTCCCACCCATGTCCAAACCCCAAGATAGGTTCCATGGTACTTGTCTTAGTGTGTTCAGGCTGCTACAGTAAAATACCACAGACTAGGTGACTTATAAACAACAGACATTTATTTTTCACAGTTCTGGAGGCTGGGAAGTCAAAGGACAAGGCCCCAGAAGACTCAGTGTCACAGATAGTCATCTTTTCGCTGTGTCCTCACGTGGCAGAAGGGACAAGGAAGCTATTTCAGGTCTCCTCTAGAAGGATACCAATCCTACGTGCGCGAGGGCTGCACCTTCATGACCTAATCATCGCAAAGCCCCACCTCCTGACACCATCATCTTGGGGGTTAGGATTTCAACATATGAATTTGGCTGAGGGTGGGGGTGGGGGAGGGGCACAAACATTCAGCCCATAGCAATACTCAAGTGAATGAAAGCCAAGAAATGGATTTGTGCAGTTGTAAATATTTTCTGTCCGTTGTCTGAGTCTCCAATGCTTCACCTCTTAGGCTGGGAAGGAAAAGGGCAAACGTTCGATGAATCTGAAGGAGACACATAGTCATGGCAAAGGAAACTGTTAAGTGGTTAGGACTCCTTGCGCTCACCACCTAGGGGCAGGGTTCAATCTGTGGTCAGGGAACTAAAATCCCATAAGCCACATGGCATGGCCAAAAAAAAAAAAAAAAAAAGGCAGGCTGTCAAAGTGGCAACATTGCAAGGCAAAAGCCAATGGATGTTTTCCCATTCATTTATGGAGGTCTTTGGAGACACTAATTGGAAGGATGCAAATTAACCCCTGGGAGAGTGTTGTTTCTGGGGGCCTCTCAGGCCACGCATTAATAAGCATTGTTTCCCTTCCCCCTCCCATCTGCCACTGCCCACACCACCCCCTACCTCCCACCCTTCAGAGAGGGAGAAATCTGCAGGAGGTGCGTTTTCTTCACTGATATCCTCATCCAATGGGGTCCTGGGGAAGAGTCTGCAGAGATTAAAAGAGGAGGAATGAATCTCTCCCCAAGAGAGGACCTGCCTCAGCTGGCTGACAGCTTAATCTCCCCTGGGTTCCTGAACATTCCTTTTATTTTAATGTACTACCTTTTTATAAAGTACTGTTGAAAAGAAACAGAATTTGGATAATTGGACAGTAGCATCATCTTTTACAGCAAAATAGAGACAGTCTATTAATAGTATCTGTGATAAACACCGTAGGGGATAACCCATTCATTTTTAGCAACAGGTGGCATTTTCGTCCTTATATCCTTTCCTTAACTAAATTCTCACTTCTTGATTGTTTTCCCATTGATTTTGACAGCAAAAAGAGAGGGAAATTGCTCCCATATGCATAGCCATCCCTTCCCAGAGCACCTTTGGGGCCCCAGGACCACCTAAATGTTGGGGTTTATGTTATAGCTGCAGCCACCCACCTCATCCCTGATGCCATGGCTCATCATCACAGCCCATAGCCCCCTCTCTTCTCAGAACATCTCTGTAGTGATTTTCCCATGCCCCAATTTAATCCTGCATTTCTCCGCACCAGCCTGCATTTGTTGTCCCCACAAGATGAAAGATTTTGAAGGCAGTGACAGTGTCTCTATATTATGCAGCCCTACGTCCACCACTGACAAGGTTGTACTAGTTTCCATTGCTGTGTAACAAATGCCACACACTTAGCCACTTAGAACAGCACCTATATATTAACTCACAGTTCTGTAGGATAGCCTCAACTGAGTTCTCTGTTCTGGGCACCACAAGGCTGATAACAAGATGTCAGCTCTCCTGGGCTCTGGGGAAGAAGTCACTTCCAAGTTCATTCAGATTGTTGGCAAAACTCAGCTCCTTGCAGCTGTAAGACTAAAGTGCCTGTTACCTTGTTGGCTGTCAGTTAGGGGTCACTAATTGCTCCTAGAGGCTGCTCTTTGGTCCTTGCATGGGACCCCCTCCATCTTCAAGCTAGCAAAGTGCATCCACTCCTTCTTACACTGTCAGTCTCTCTGACTTCCCCTCGCAGCGCTCAGCCAGATAAAACTCTGTGCTTTCAGTGGGCTAATGTGACTCAGTTAGGCCCACCCAGATAATCTCCGTGTTAACTCTAAGTCAGCTGATTAGTAACCTTAATGACATTTGCAAACTCCCTTTTTGCCATGTAATGTAACACAATTAGGACATGGTGTTGCATCATATTCCCAGACCCTGGGATTAGGACAGGAAATCTTGGTGGGGGGCAGGGGGCAGGGGGCATTTTATGATTCCTCCTACCACAAGGGTCTCAGAATACACAAAGGAGTAAGAACTGTTGGAGGTAGGATCTCCACCCATGCAGGTTCTGCCCCCATCCTGAGCATGACAAATGCTGACCTGGCCTCCTGACCTGCTGACAACTAGGTAGACCTAACTGGGCAGCACGATCCCAATTCGGGCACCTCACATACACGGCAGAGGGAACTGAATGTCCCCAACACCCACAGCTGATCACTTCTAGCAAGTCCAGGGCTTATATAACCGACAAGCTCATCAGCCACACTCAGAGACTTTGCTCTCCTAAACTGAGACCAAGACGGTTCACGATCTTTCAGCTTTAAAAGATGCTCATTTCTCCTCCCCTAGAGCTTAGACCTGGGCTGGATTGGGGTCCTTGCTTGATAGTAAAACTTCTCCATTCACTTCTCAACCCTTTGTTTGTTTGTTTTATTTTGGCCATGCTGCATGGCTTGCAGGATTTTAGTTCCCCGACTAGGGATCGAACCCACGCCCTCGGCAGTGAAAGCGCAGAGTCCTAACCACTGGACCACCAGGGAATTCCCCTCAACCCTTAGCTTCTCAGTCTTTTCCTGTTGTGACCAGAAATCCCACCGCCCCCTGATCTGATCTCCTTTTACCCGTTGTGTTCTTTAATCCGTGCCCATGGCTCCCTCTCTCCCTTCTCGTCTCTTCTGCAGCTCCTGAAAGTCTTTTTTCTCCTCCACCTGCAGGCTTGAGAGTCTCCCACTCTCCACCCCAGATGCCACTATTCCTATTGCTCACCATAGGTCTAATTCTGTACCTCAGGCGCCTGGCACACGGTAGCATTCAGCATATACCTGTTACTTGAACGCAAGAGTGAGTGGATGAATACACGGGTGAATTTGAGTCACCTGTGCTTTTCTAATCTATTATTCCTTAGTATCAGTACCACAAGGCTGCCTTCTGGTTATAGGATCCTTCATTTGTTCCCATATCCTTAGAAATACAAAGATAAATATGAACAGGATAAACGTTTTCCCCTAGGTCATTGAAGAACCTGTGCTCAGTAGAGGATCTAGGGCATTTCCCCCTTGGGGTAAGTTTTGCCAGCCCAAAGGCAGTTTTAAAATGCAACATCTAGGAGTACAAGCTACTGTCAACTTTAATTGTTAGGAGTCCAGATCTGGCGATCCAAGAGTGATAGGATTCCTTTCTTTTGTGAAATACAGCATTCTCATTGTTTTTCACTAAAAGAGACACTTAAATTTGCTTCCCAGCAGGTTTGAAGCTGGTGCCTAATGTGGCTGAAAATGTTATGGAGCCCAGGGAGGAAATCCAATGCCCTGGGGCTGCCGGGCTGAATGGCGGCCTTGTTTCCAAGGCCATTCTCCTTTGTCTGCCTGGGCTCTCAAATGACATGTTTGGACACAAAGCCTCTTAGGTAGAAATTACTACATTTGCAGGCGTTCCTAATTTGGAGCGAGGTTTATTATTTCAAAGTCTTTTTTCAAGATTAGACTTCAGTGAAGTCTTACAGCTGAGTCGCAACCCTCATTTGAAAATAGTATGATGTTTATGAGTATTCTTGTTAATTTTTTTTTTCGGGTTTCCTCTTTGGAAAAGAGCCATCCCTCTCCCGCCGTGAAATTTTCCAGGGAGGATTTCACTTCTTCCCATTGAGGTCATTTTCTTAACCGCTCAGAGATATTTATCTTTAAGACTTTAAAACCTTTCTGTGTAAAGGGAGCTTAGAGAAGACAGCTGATAGGGCCTAGGAAAGTCAGAATCCTTGGGGATTTGGGGGAAAGAAAGGCTATTTTTCTAATGACTATTATTCTCAGGCCAGTAGATTGAGTGGTTCCTTAGCCATAGGGGCAGGTTTGGGCCAAGGGTCCTGGGAGCATAGGAATCATGACCTCTGTATTTGAGAGCCAGTCTGCATTCCTCACACACCAAATGTAGTATATTTTCTAATTTTCTATATTCTTTTTTTTTTGAATTTTTGGCTGCATTGGGTCTTCGTTGCTTTGCACGGGCTTTCTCTAGTTGCGGAGAGCAGGGGCTACTCTTCATTGTGGTGTGCAAGCTTCTCGTTGCAGTGGCTTCTCTTGTTGCAGAGCTCAGACTCTAGGCACGTGGACTTCAGTAGTTGCAGCATGTGGGCTCAGGAGTTGTGGCGCATGAGCTCTAGAGCACAGGCTCAGTAGTTGTGGCACAGGGGCTTAGTTGCTCTGCGGCGTGTGGGATCTTCCCGGGCCAGGGCTCAAACTCGTGTCCTCTGCATTGGCAGGAGGATTCTTTTTTTTTTTTTTTTTGTGGTATGCAGACCTCTCACTGTTGTGGCCTCTCCCATTGCAGAGCACAGGCTCTGGACGCGCAAGCTCAGCGGCCATGGCTCACGGGCCTAGCCGCTCCGCGGCATGTGGGATCCTCCCGGACCAGGGCACGAACCCATGTCCCCTGCATCGGCAGGCAGACTCTCAACCACTGCGCCACCAGGGAAACCCCGGCAGGAGGATTCTTAACCACTGCGCCACCAGGGAAGGCCTAATTTTCTGTATTCTTGATGCTCTAGCAAAAGACAGCCCCTCCCAGGGCTAGCCACTACTTAGAGATAGCAAGCTACTCATCTGGGAGGGGTCCTTTCGCATGCAAACTCACCAACCCAAAGCCTATACATCAAAGCACCTCCTCCAGGAGGCGATATTTCTCTGCCCTAATCATCCCAGGGTCAGGTACCAAATGACCAGAGACAGCCCCTATATTACAGAGCCCATGGAAATTGTTCAGATTAGCTAGGCCAAAAGCTGTCTGTCCTGCTTACCCTGCATCCACCCTTCCTTCCCAGGAAAACCACAGTAAAGGCTCTCCTCCATGCTTGGCCCGCACTCTTTCTCCCTCCTGACCAACACTGGTGCTTCCCTGTGTGGCCCTGCATGGCGTCACGTGCCTCCTGTTTTGAGGGAATTGGAGCAATGAACTATCACTTCAATGGCAGTCGTCTCCCCATCTTTTGGTCTCATCATCCCTGAATAATAACAAAGTCTACACTTTTTTTTTTTTTTTTTGTAGTACGCGGGCCTCTCACCGTTGTGGCCTCTCCCGTTGCGGAGCACAGGCTCCGGACGCGCAGGCTCAGCGGCCATGGCTCACGGGCCCAGCCACTCCGCGGCATGTGGGATCTTCCCGGACCGGGGCACCAACCCGTCTCCCCTGCATCGGCAGGCGGACTCTCAACCACTGCGCCACCAGGGAAGCCCCCAAAATCTACACTTTTTAAAACACCAACACTGCTCTCAGACACACTCCCAGGAAGCAAGCAAGAAAGAAGAAACACTAAAACCCATGACTACCACTTCAACCCAGAAGACAGAGAAAGGGGAATCTGTGAAGAAGGGCAGGCGACCAACGCTTTCCTACTTTGGACATTCTCCAGACCAGCTTCATCGAGGTTTATAAAGTAATACTATGTCAACCTCATTTTGCTGATGGGCAACTGAGACTCAGAGAAGTTAATAATTTGTCCAAGGCCACAAAGCCACACTACTAGGCAATAAGCTTTGTTTCATTAATACTCAATGCCGATGTCAACCCAACCCCAATCTGTTTGTCTCAGCCCCTGCCACTTACACCTCCCAGTTCGTGTGGGAGCTTCTCCTGGGTTCTCTTCCAAAACAGCTTTGCTGCCCAGCAAATCCCCTAAAATATGAGAGATGAAGATTTATGGTATTGTGCTTCCTTCTAAAGGTACTTCAAACAATCAGTCAGTGGTTTTTCCTGAGTATTTACCATATCTTCTTCTCTGGGCTACATGCAATGGGGAAGGAGGACAGTCCTGAACACGACATGATTGAAAATGGGGACTTTACTATCTAAACTGGGATATACAACTAACACAGGGCGGAGCAAGACCAAATGACACAGGGGAGTATTTAGTCAGGTGCCAAATTGTGTGACACAAAATATACAAGTAGAAGGAGTGGAGGAGACCATTGAGGACCTCCTGGAATAGACAGAACTCAGTGAGGACCTTGAAGGATGGGGATCAGTTCAGTACAGAAAAAGATCAAAGGAATTATTTTAGACAGTAGTATGGCAATTCTGCAAAAAATTAAAAATAGAATTATCATATATCCAGCGGTCTCACTTCTGGTTACATATCCAAAAGAACTGAAAGCAGGGCTTCCCTGGTGGCGCAGCGGTTGAGAGTTCGCCTGCCGATGCAGGGGACACGGGTTCGTGCCCCAGTCCGGGAAGATCCCACATGCGGCGGAGCGGCTGGGCCCATGAGCCATGGGCGCTGAGCCTGCGCGTCCAGAACCTGTGCTCCGCAACAGGAGAGGCCACAACAGTGAGAGGCCCGCGTACCGCAAAAAAAAAAAAAAAAAGAAAAGAAAAAAGAACTGAAAACAGAGACTCAGATATTTGTACACCAATGTTCATAGCATTATTCACAATAGCCAAAAAATGGAAGCAACCCAAGTGTCCATCGATGGATGAATGTGATATATATATTTATATAGGATTATTATGTATATTATATATCCTATATATATATATATATATATATATATATAGAGAGAGAGAGAGAGAGAGAGAGAGAGAGAGAGAGTTATTATTCAGGAAGGAAATTCTGATACATTCTATGACATGGATGAAGCTTGAGGACATTATGCTAAGTGAATAAGCCAATCACAAAAAGACAAATATTGTATGATTCCATTTATATGAGCTATCTAGAGGAGTCTAGTTCATAGAGACAGAAAATGAAATGGGGATTGGGAGAGAGGAAATGGAAAGTAATTGTTTAATAGGTACAAAGTTTTTCTTTGGGATGATGAAAAAGTTCTGGAAACAGTGGTGATGGTAATTCAACAACTGTGAATGTACCTAATGCCACTGAACTGTACACTTAAAACGGTAAAAATGGTAAATGTTATGTTTTACTTACTGCAATAAAATAATTAATTTAAAAAATTTTTGCTCTATCCCTTTAAGTGCCAAACCTTGAACATATTTGTTTTTAATGGAAACTTTCTCCACCATATTGACACACAGCCCTGTTTTCTTTTTGCTTTTTTTTTTTTTTTTTTTTGCATTACGCGGGCCTCTTACTGTCGTGGCCTCTCCCGTTGCGGAGCACAGGCTACGGACGCGCAGGCTCAGCGGCCATGGCTCACGGGCCCAGCCGCTCCGCGGCATGCGGGATCCTGCCAGACCGGGGCACGAACCCGTGTCCCCTGCAT
This sequence comes from Leucopleurus acutus, assembly GCF_964270905.1. Classification (NCBI taxonomy): domain Eukaryota; kingdom Metazoa; phylum Chordata; class Mammalia; order Artiodactyla; family Delphinidae; genus Leucopleurus; species Leucopleurus acutus. The sequence continues at coordinate 16,530,194 of NC_139155.1, read as the reverse complement.
TGGCAGGCGGACTCTCAACCACTGCGCCACCAGGGAAGCCCAGCCCTGTTTTCTTAAACAGAGCATACCAGTCATAACCTAAACATCTCCTGAGGGTCGACATCATCATCATCTAGAATGAAGTGCAGCCAGACCTGTAAAGTTACCAGCCCCAAATTGGTTCAATAAGTTACTAAATGTAGTCACCTAACTTGGCTGTCTATTGCTTTTGTCTGTTTTTCCAGGTTTCCTCCGTCTCCTCCCTAGTTTCCTGCTTCCATCAGGTCAGCATTTCCTTTCAAATTTGTTGTTTTATTTTTGAAATCTACTGTGAGCGGAGAAAGCAGAGAAGCAAGTGCGTTCCAATTGGCTACAATGTAAGACTTAACAGGCTGCCTAGAAAGAGGGGGTCGTCCATGCCGCTCTGTACACTCATATACTTAACAGCCCTCTCCTGGGTGTTTCACAAACATTTCAGACTCAACACGATCAAAACCAGGATAATGACTTTCCCCCTCAAGCTTACTTCTGCAGTGCGCCCCAGCTCCGTCGTCTTTGTGGTCGGTCATCACAACGCCACAAAAGTGAACACTGGTCCCTCACAGTTCTCCGAGGTCCAGTTGATTATCTTGATCTCTTCCCATTTATGAAACTCCAGGCCAGGCCCTCAAAACTACTACAATAGCTCATCAGGTCGTCCAGCCTTTAATCTTGCCTCCTTGTACCTCGCAGCTACAAACTACATTCCTTTCTTCTTACTGAGACTAGACTTTTCTTTCAAAAACATACAGTCGCGGGCTTCCCTGGTGGCGCAGTGGTTGGGAGTCCGCCTGCCAATGCAGGGGACGCGGGTTCGAGCCCCGGTCCGGGAAGATACCACATGCGGCGGAGCGGCTGGGCCCGTGAGCCATGGCCGCTGAGCCTGCGCGTCCGGAGCCTGTGCTCCGCAACGGGAGAGGCCACAACAGAGAGAGGCCCGCGTACCGCAAAAACAAAAAAACAACATACAGTCGGCACTCGGTAGCCGTGGGTTCGATGTCCGCAGATTCAACCAACCTGGGACTGTAAACCTAGTAGATCCGCGGTTGGTTGAATCTGCGGGTTGGAACTGCTAATACGAACTGAGGATACGGAAGGAAGGCCGACAACAGGACTTGAGCATCCGCGGATCTGAGTATCTGCCACCGGTCCTGGTACCCCCACCCCCACCCCTATACCGAGGGAAGAGTGTATCTATAATGTCGTCTGAAGCCTATGAAGCATTGATGACTCCTCACTGCAATAGAATACGTCCAAATTTACCTCACAATCTGGCCCCAACCTATTTTTCCAGCTTACCTCATCTCCAGCTCTCTGTCCCCCAAACCTTACATGATATTCAATAGTCATTTACCATGACTCCAGTACTCCCTGTACAGGCATACTTTCGAGTTCTCACAAATATTTTTCACTCTTTGTAGCATGTCTTTATGAAATTGCACACTCCTCAACCCAAATTCAAATACCACCTTGGTTGATCCCACACTGACCTCTACCCCAAACTCACTCTCTACCCTAAAGTAATCGCTCCCTCCTCAGGACATCTGACATGTTTGTTGGTGCCTTGGATGAACTCTGCTTTAAGAACTGCCTGTTTTCTCAGAAGGAGGATGTGGGCAGAATGAACAATTAGAGTGTCGTATTCAGCACATTGAATTGTGCTTAACTGCCCGTCTCTCCTGCTACAAGACAATGTCCTATTTAGTTTCCTCTCCCAGTGTCCAGCACAGTGCCTCAAATAAAAAGACACTCAGTAACTGGTAGCTAAATAGAAATGAATTGTTGAGAATGCATTATGGAGTAATCATCTGAATTTGGAATCCCCAGAAAAAAGGAGAGAAGAGGAAATTGTGTTGGAGTCAGTGATAAACTTAATCTAATTCATACTTATGAACATGGAGATCCTGTCAGCATTGAGAGGCCAATCGATGAATTGGGGAGATATTCTGAGGCAGAAATAACACCCATGCTCCTTGCCTGTTATGGGCATGGCCCCTCCCATACATACCAACCCCCTTGGTACTTGTCCCGAGTAGGAAAACACGTGGTGTCAGTAAACTTGAAAATCCCTATCCATGAATTTTCCTACTTTTACGTCTTCATCAGGTGCAGGAGAATTGCAAATATTTAACAAAGCAAAATACGCTGTGCATATCTCTGTTGGAGCCCTCGTCACTTTGAATTATGGTTATGATTGGTTAAAATTTCTTTCTCCCCAGCCTGACTCATCTTCTTAAGAGGAGGAACATTGTGGGCTTCCCTGGTGGCGCAGTGGTTAAGAATCCGCCTGCCAATACAGGGGACACGGGTTCAAGCCATGGTCCGGGAAATTCTCACATGACGCGGAGCAACTAAGCCCGTGCGCCACAACTACTGAGCCCGCGTGCCACAACTACTGAAGCCCGCGCGCCTAGAGCCCCTGCTCTGCAACAAGAGAAGCCACCGCAATGAGAAGCCCGCACACTGCAACGAAGACTAGCCCCCGCTTGCTGCAACAAGAGAAAGCCCATGCGCAGCAACAAAGACCCAACACAGCCAAAAATAAATAAATAAATAGTTATTTTAAAAAAAAAGAAATCCAAATGGTTGAAAAGTATACAGATGAAAAGTTATACCCAGTTCCCACCCTTGGTGTAGCCATGAACACTACTTTCTTGGGTATCCTTCTAGAGATAGTTTTAGCTTATAAAAGCAAATCCGTATTTTTTTTCTTTTTCTTTAAGCAAATGGAAGCATATTATAGATCAGCTTCTCTTCACCTTGGCTATACAGTGGAATTATTTGGGGGAACCTTCCAGAACACGTAAATCAGACTCTCCAGGGGGAGACCCAGCCATCAGCATTTACAACATTCCTCAGGTGATTCCACTGTGCGTCCAGAGGTGTCAAGAACCATGGCATATGCTTTGCTCTGCAGCCTGCTTTTTTTTTTTTTTTTTTCCTGTACGCGGGCCTCTCACTGCTGTGGCCTCTCCCGTTGCGCAGCACAGGCTCCGGACGCGCAGGCTCAGCGGCCATGGTTCACAGGCCCAGCCGCTCCGCGGCATGTGGGATCCTCCCGGACCGGGGCACGAACCTGCGTCCCCTGCATCGGCAGGCGGACTCTCAACCACTGCGCCACCAGGGAAGCCCAGCCTGCTTTTTTTTTTACCTCACAATATTTCACAGGTCCTTCCATACCAATGTATGAGAATGCCCTTTTTAAAAAACAGCTGCATAGTTTTCCACTGGATAGATGGAACATGAAGGCTATATTTGAGCCTCAGGTAGGTTCCAATATTTTGTTCTTAAAACAGTGCTACCCAAGAAATGCTGTCATGTTAAATAAAAAAAATAAAAAAAAATAGTGCTGCAACAAATGACCTTTTATATCTGTCATTTTGCACATATGCATACACATAAGCTATATATTATGTATAAACATATGTAATATAAAGTCCTACAAGTGACATTTCTGAATCAAAGAACAAGAATCTTTGTGATTTTGCTAAATATTTCATGTTGAATACTTGATAGGTGTTACTAAACTGCCCTGTGAGGATTAATTTTTAATTCAGGTGGACAAAGAGTGTTTAAAGTGGAAAAGTGTGATTGCATTTTAAAGACATATATGCCAGGACATAATTACTATACTTGGGCTTACATTTCAAAAAGTGACTACGAATTGGAGAAGAGGATCCTTTGTCACAGTTAGGGTAACCAGTATCTTTTCTGATAGGGATGGTTGGCCGCTCCGTCTCTTGTTCTTTCTTGTCATTAAAGAGTTCTGTTCTCAGAAAGGAAACAATATGTGCTCTTTGATGTGGTTCAGAAAAAAAGAGACCAACACCGCATTTTAAAATGCTTTGTAGAAGAGCAACCAGAAGTGGTTCTTTAGAAGAAAGAGCCCGCAGACGGAGCTACAGCTCAAATGAGAGAAGTCTTTCGAGCGCTTGGAGAATTTCTGACTCAGGAGGAGTTCTGTCATATAAGAAAACACAAAAGCAAATAATGGAAAATGCAGACACAATTGTTCTCACCCTGATGGGAATAACTTTCCAACCGAAGGGAATCTTTACTTTGAGGATACTCCAGAAGCTGGAGGCAGTAAATCAAGCACTGAATTAGAAACAGTCTCTTCTCGTACAAAGGTGTGCATTCCCAGAGCAAGAAACAGACACCATTCTGGAAGTTTCCACGTTTTTATACAATTGAAGTTTCTGCTCTGTAATGTTCATCTCTTCTGCTTCCTTCTTTACTCCTCCTTTCTCCTCCTCCTCTGAGAGAGAAAGACAGACAGTCAAACACAGAGTCAGAGACAAAGACAGAGACATGGAGATACAGAGGGAAACAGAGACAGGTTTTCTTTTTTTAAAAAATAAATTTATTTAATTTATTTATTTTTGGCTGTGCTGGGTCTTCGTTGCTGCGTGTGGGCTTTCTCTAGCTGCGTGGGCAGGGGCTACTCTTCCTTGTGGTGCGCAGGCTTCTCTTTTTGCAGAGCAGGGGCTCTAGGCACACGGGTTTCAGTAGTTGTGGCACGTGGGCCAGCAGTTGTGGCTCATGGACTCTAGAGCACAGGCTCAGTAGTTGTGGCGCACGGGCTTAGTTGCTCCACGGCATGTGGGATCATCCTGGACCAGGGCTCGAACCCATGTCCCCTGGATTGGCAGGCGGATTCTTAACCACTGCGCCACCAGGGAAGTCCTGGAGACAGATTTTCTTTCTGTTATGACATGTTTTAAAAGTAGCTCTCAGGACCTGCTGAGAGAAATGGACCATAATAAAAGAGGTCATTTTCCTGTCAAATGAGTTTTATGGTATTCCTGTATTTCTCGAAGAAATTCAAGCATCAGTCTTTGAATAGTTTATCAGTTGAAGTTCTCTGATAGAAAGCAATAGAAATTGGCCCAGGAACTCATAAGGCAAAAAGGAGGGGGTTCTTTGAGTGATGCTGGGCAGCTCACAGCAATGAAAGCAGGAACCAGGACAGATCTGGAAGCATAGTGGCAGAGGCTCATAATGAGCTTCTGTTGACGATCTTATCGTCAGATAGTTTTTTCAAATTCCCAGGAAAAATAACCTGATTGGTTTGGCTTCATCACCTGTCCCCCTCCTGTGGTCAGGCACAGCTGGGTCTGATCCCAGAAAAGGGTGTGGGTAGTTAGGAAATATGCCAGAAGGACTTCAGTAGCTCCCACCAAAAACCCAGTAATTGATGCCCATGAATATTTGATCTGGGGTAAACAGAAAGGCTACATTGAGATGCTATCATCACAGTTTATGACTTTGCTCTTCATGAAAATAGGTAGAAGGCTGATTACAATTAGGACTGGACAAAAGGTTTTCAAAAAAGCCCCTAATGAGACTGAGGGGGTATTGGACATGTTTCAGTCTCCTGGACAATGCCTATCATTTTTTAAAAAGTGAGCGTTTAAAAAGCTGTGTGCCATATCGGTGCATCAATATTCACAGCTGCAGTATTCACAACCACTAAAAAGCTGGAAGCAACTCAAAGCTCCATTGTTGGATGAATGGATAAACAGTGTGCTATATGCATACACTAGAAAAGCCTTTGAAAGGAAGGAAATTCTGACACAGGCCAGAACCTGGAGGAACCTTGAGGAAATTATACTAGATGAAATAAGTCAGTCACAAAAGGACAAATATTGTACAATTCCACTTACATGAAGTACATAAAGTAGTCAGGTTCATAGAGACAGAAAGTAGAATGATGGTTGCCAGGCTCTAGGAGGAGGGGGAATGGGGAGTTGTTTAATGGGTACAGAGTTTCAGTTTTGCAAGGTGAAAAGAGTTCTGGAGATAGAGGGCGGTGATAGTTATACAACGGTGTGAATGTACTTACTGTCACTGACTGTGTACAGCCTCAAAATGGTTAAAATAGTCATTGTTGTGTTATGTATAGCTTACTACAATTTGAAGAAAGAAAAAAGCAGTGTCTGAGAGTAGAGATGCCAACGGCACAAGTAACAAGGGTAAAAAAGGAGGTGATGTTAAATACTATTTCTAAACATGCTCCTTTTCCATGGCTTTCTGCGACGGATTAGTTTGGCTGGTTCCAACTGTTGCACTTAATCATTCTTTAACTTACAGAATAAAAAAATTCATGAGTTCTAAAGACAAATTACAAAGCCAGCAAATAACTTCTTTTTTACATATGTTGCAAATCTAGCTGGTAAGCCGAACCCCCTGCATTGCCAAGGGCTTTTGTTACTGGATTGCTCTGCAGAGCCCAGGGAAAAAAATTAAAACTTTATGACCAAGAGCACTATATCATTTCCTTTCTAAACTAACCCCATGAAAGGCCACCCAGGCAGGCTTGTGCAGACAGAACAAAACAACTGTACACTGAAGCAACAATATTTCTACTTCCTCCACACTGAAAAAGCAAAACAAAAAGAAGAGCCAGGGCTTCCCTGGTGGCGCAGTGGTTGGGGGTCCGCCTGCCGATGCGGGGCACACGGGTTCGTGTCCCGGTCCGGGAAGATCCCACATGCCGCGGAGCGGCTGGGCCCGTGAGCCATGGCCGCTGAGCCTGCGCGTCCGGAGCCTGTGCTCCGCAACGGGAGAGGCCGCGACGGTGAGAAAAAAAAAAAAGCCAAACAAAAACGAATACAATTTAAACCTGTAACAACGGCTGGTTTCCACCTTCATAATTTACAATGGGTGAAGTGCTGAGTTATCGATAGCCTTTCATGCGGTTAGCTTCAAAATTTTATTTTATTACCCTCTCCAGACTGTGGCTTTCTGGTTTGTTCAGTTGACTTCCTCACTTATTTGGCCCTTCTTCTGTGCAGAGGCCCTCCCTCTGTTCTATAACTGTACACATCTATCAAGATCTTTTCTTGAAAGTCTTCCTATAAAAAGCATTTTCTAGAAAGTCTTCCCGAACCTCTTCAGATCTCTTTCTCTAGTGAACTGCCATGACACTATTACTTTTTTTTCTATGGTGCCTAGAACTTTGGGCTATCAAAGAATAATTTTCAAAGAGTTAAACACCTGACTCTCAGACAAATATAGAATGAATACTTGTCCATTATTTATGTAACAGATGAGGGTGCCAGGAGGATGGTAAAGCTGATTCAAAAGAATTAAATGAACGGACGTCTGTGTAGTCATAGGAAAGGTATCCTAAAATAAGTTTTATAAATTGCAGACGAAACTGGTTAATGTCCTATAAGGCCATAAGACTATAACCTTTGGAGTTATCTTCACTAGTCTTGGAAATCTACAAGGTAACATGTAAATTCAGAGAATCTGGGTCTTAGTCATGAGTAAATAGAAAGAAAAACAAAAGTACATCTCCTAGGGAATTAAACAAACTTTGGATGGGCCTTGGGCTAGTCAATGCTCCCATATGATTTTAAAAGGACATGCAGTCATCCTTTTACCTTATTTCAAAGTGTCTGGATAATTTTTCTTGACTGGGTCAATCACCCGATTTTATGAAGAAACATGAGTCCAGCGAGATTAGCTAACTTGTCCAAGATCACACAAGTAGTGAGAAATCGAGCTGGGGCTTGAAACTACGCCTACTTGCCCAAGCACAGTATCCAGGGGATACAAATGCTTATTATTATGTGTCAGAAAAGTCCCATGACCTCTGGATACCACTGGTGATATACAAAGAACAGCTAAGAATCATATAACCAGCTGATCTTAGGTGCAGTTTAGCAAAAGTGTTCTATGATTCTGTTTTATTTCATCAGATTGCAACTTCTTTGAGAGAAGGTATTTACTCAATAAGTATTTTCATTTGTTTGTTTGTTTTGACTGTGCCATGAGGCTTGCAGGATCTTAGTTCCCTAGCCAGGAACTGAACCCAGGCCATGGCAGTGAAAGTGCTGAGTCCTAACCACTGGACTGCCAGGGAATTCCCAATTAGCATTTGTCGAGTTCCATCTGTGGCAGATTATATTTTCCAAAGAGCTACATATTTATCCCATGTCACATGATCTTTCTACGATGGATGGACACCCCTTCCACTGAGAGGAAACAGGTTCCCCCACCCGTTGTATCTGGTGGTAACTGCCCTAACAGTAGAGCACAGCAGAAGTGTTGCTAGGTGACTTCGGAGCCCAGGTAGTAGAAAGTTACAGCATCCAGCATGGCTCTCTCTCTCTCTCTCTCTCTCTCTCTCTCACACACACACACACACACACACACACACAAAATGTTTGCCCTTAGAACCCAACCACCATTTTGTGAGGAAGCCCAGGCTACATGGAGAGACCATGTGTGGATGTTCTGACCAACAACCCTCACCCCCCAGCCAACAGTCAGCATCATGGTGAACTCCCAGACATGGGAGCAAACAAGCCAAAAGATGATTTAAGCCCACAGACTTTCAAGTCTTCCAGCTGAGACCCAGACATTGTGGAACAGAGATTATCCCTGCTGTGCCCTGTATGAGTTCCTAACCCACAGAAACCAAGAGGGATAATAAAAGACTTTGGTTTTGTTTTAAGTTACTACATTTTGAGTCATTTCTTACGCAGCAAAAGATGGTTAACTTATTGTGTCCTCAGCACTGTGGCGTTAATAGTGTCAACTTTTTATTGGTGGCTCAAATGTAAACGTCATGTAGTTCTCCCTAACTTTGCTGAGTCACAGATTTGATTGAACCTTGCTGAGTGAGGGTGGGTGTGTGCGTCTGTGGCTGGTAAAGGAGCCTCCCAGCATCTAGGGCTCAGTCAGTATTGGTAGCTCCCACTTGTAATTGGATGTACCATCTCTCATGTACAGAGATTAAATGCTCATAGTCCTGAAAAAAAAAAAAAAAAAAGCCAAGTGCTTGTCCTGGAAGTGAAGAGAAATTGGGGATGTTTAAGAAAGGAATGATTCTTAGTGAAAAATAAAAGGTAGGGGGAAATTTGGGTTAAGCAATAAAGTAAAATTCAGTGAAGGATCAGATTACACGCGGCATGGCCTCGTCCACCATGTTGTTAAATGGTACACCATCCGATGCATAATTACATTTTATGGGGAAATGTTTTGCCGGAGTGGAGGTATGCACATTTGTAGCATTATGAAAGTCTCTGGATGTATTCTCCTAAACTCTCAGTGGTTAGTTATGATTCCTTACATTTGCCAGCTCCTAGCTTAAAAGTTCCCATCCCGTGAGGTATGAGATTTCCCAAGTCCTCTGCCAAAGAACCTCAGCTCAGGAGAAATATAAACTAAACAGACCTCTGATTAAACCAGTCATTAGCGTAGGCTGACTCGGCGCTTTTCACTTCATGGACACAAGAAGCTGATGAAGTCGTTTTCCCAGAATAGGCTTAATTTAGATACAGTGTACTTTCAGGAATATTCTTTGTTTAAGAGAGTGAGCACACTAAATTACTACAAAGAGCTGTGTTTTGAAGATTCCTTGATCTATACGATTTTACTCCTATCAGCTGGAGGCTGTATTTTAAAATGACAGCAAAAACAAACAAACAAACAAAAACCCACACAAAAACAAACCAAAAAAAACACAAAAAAACACAACAGAAAAAAAGGCAGGCAGGGACTTCCCTGGTAGTACAGTGGTTAAGTCTCTGCACGCCCAATGCAGGGGGCCTGGATTCAGACCCTGGTCAGGGAACTAGATCCCACATGCATGCTGCAGCTGAGAGTTCACATGCCACAACTAAGACCCAGTGCAACCAAATAAATAAATAAAATAGATAAATATCTTTTTTTAAAAAAGGCAGGTAGCACAACATACCCACGAAGAAGTTAAGAGTCTTGTTCCTGCCTTTACTGGCACCATAATTTCTCTGAGTGTTTCCTCATCTATAAAATGGGGATATAATAACATGCCTCATAGGGTTGTTCTGGGGGTTAAACAGGGTAATGAATGGAAAGACTTTAGCACAGTGCCTGTCACACAGCGAGAAAATAAGAGCTTTTCCCATGACCGTTCTCCTATGTCCTGCTTGCATTTTACTCACCCACGTGTTTATGGTGTGTCCCCCACTAGAATGTGAACTCCAGGCCAGCAGGAACCTGCTTGGTCGCTTAGATATTTCGGGGGCCTAGAATAGTGGCTACCACAGAGTATGTGCTGAATACATAAACAACTTATTTTTTCATGTACTTCTAGAGTATTGTGTAAACAAACTGTTGCTAATAATAATGTCAACAATAATGACTGTTTACTTTAACAAAAAGCCCATTAGACGGAGGTGGCTCTAAGGCCATGGCACCTATGTCAGCAAACCAAACGCTAAGCCTGTAAATGCCTCAAGGTTACGAAACTGAAATCTAAGGACAACAAGTTACGAACAGCCAACTTGGCTTTAAGCTGTAGCCAATCAATCATTTCCTTGCTTTGCTTCCACCTTTTCTCTATAAAAGTCTCCCCAAGCTCCTGTCAGTAGAGTCCTCCTAACCACTTCCAATTTGGCATTGCCCTATTTGAAGCAATTTTTGCTCAGATAAACTCTTAAAATTTTTAATATGCCTCAGTTTCTCTTTTAACACAGCTGAGGAATATTGGCCACTTACTATCAACCAGATACTGAGCTAAGGCTTCAATACACATGATCTCACTTAATTCTAACTACAGCTCTATGTAGATATTATTCTACTCATTCTGTACATAAAGTGATTGAGCTTTAGAGACCGTATTTCAAATTCTCCAAGTCACATGGCTACAAGCAGAATTAAACGTGGGCCTGATTCCAACACCTGCTCCCTTAAAATCATATGATGCTGTCTCCTGACTGGAAGAAATCTTGCAAATCACCATTGCAGACAGAGCAGCCCCTAATCTTTGTTGTTTGATGGCGAAGCACTATTCCTGGTGATGGAAATTCTATCTGTTCTAGCTCTGTGTTAATCATGTTTTTAATTTTTTTGTATCTTATGATGTATTGACATCTTGGAGGGGCCTTAGAGATTCAGGGAGAGACTGCACTTACCAGGGCAAGCTAAGTCCTAAAGATAGTAACAACCTACTTAGGAGAGCACTTTTCATGTGCAAACCAAACAATCTCAAGTCCATAACCCCAGTGACCTCTTTATCTAACTCTCACACATCAAGTCAATATATCCCCTAAGTCATCCCAGGGCTAGGTACCAGGCAACTAAAAACCTCCTTTATAGCCCAAAGCCCGTTAGAATTATTCAGAGTAGCCATTCCTAAGCTGTATACTCTGCCCTGCCATGCCTTTTCCACAGAAAACACCGTGAAGACACTGGCCTCAGCTTTCCCCTTCTTCTGACCAAAATCTGGTGCTTCCCCTGTGGCCTTACATGGCATGCCCTCTTCTCTTAGGAAATGTAAGTAATAAAAATCTTTCAATGGCATTGACCTCTCCCTGTGATCACTCAGTTACTTCCATAAATTAAAATTCTGCAGGCACGAATTTTAGTTTTATTTTATTTATTAAAAATTTTTTTAACATCTTTATTGGAGTATAATTGCTTTACAATGGTGTGTTAGTTTCTGCTTTATAACAAAGTGAATCAGCTATACGTATACATATGTCCCCATATCCCCTCCCTCTTGCGTCTCCCTCCCTCCCACCCTCCCTATCCCACCCCTCTAGGTGGTCACAAAGCACCAAGCTGATCTCCCTGTGCCATGTGGCTGCTTCCCACTAGCTATCTGTTTTACATTTGGTAGTGTATATATGTCCATGCCACTCTCTCACTTTGTTCCAGCTTACCCTTCCCCCTCCCCGTGTCCTCAAGTCCATTCTCTATGTCTGCATCTTTATTCCTGTCCTGCCCCATGGCTCTTCAGAACCTTTTTTTTTTTTTTTTTTAGATTCCATGTATATGTGTTAGCATACGGTATTTGTTTTTCTCTTTCTGACTTACTTCACTCTGTATGACAGACTCTAGGTCCATCCACCTCACTACAAGTAACTCAATTTCGTTTCTTTTTTATGGCTGAGTAATATTCCATTGTATATATGTCACATCTTCTTTATCCATTCATCTGTCGATGGACACTTAGGTTGCTTCCATGACCTGGCTATTGTAAATAGTGCTGCAGTGAACATTGGGGTGATGTGTCTTTTTGAATTATGGTTTTCTCAGGGTATATGCCCAGTAGTGGGATTGCTGGGTCATATGGTGGTCCTATTTTTAGTTTTGTGAGGAACCTCCATACTGTTCTCCATAGTGGCTGTATCAATTTACATTCCCACCAACAGTACAAGAGGGTTCCCTTTTCTCCACCCTCTCCAGCATTTATTGTTTGTAGATTTTTTGATGATGGCCACTCTGACCTGTGTGAGGTGATACCTCATTGTGGTTTTGATTTGCATTTCTCTAATAATTAGTGATGTTGAGCATCTTTTCATGTGTTTGTTGGCAGTCTGTATATCTTTTTTGGAGAAACAGGCACAAATTTTAAAACACTGGCACCCTGACTTGATTCAGGGAGGAATTGATTTAGGAGGCTTCCTGCAGAACTGAATCAATGCCTTCCAAAACTCCTTTTTTTTTATGGTGTCATAGTACTATTTTCATAGTTTATCTGTTTCAGCTCACCTCAGAGCCTGTGGACTCTGAAGCAAGTTATTAAAATCAGTGGGTTTTTTTGTTTTTGTTTTGTTTTGTTTTTGTGATACGCGGGCCTCTCACTTGCTGTGGCCTCTCCCGTTGCAGAGCACAGGCTTCGGACGCGCAGGCTCAGCGGCCATGGCTCACGGGCCCAGCTGCTCCGCAGCATGTGGGATCTTCCCGGACCGGGGTACGAACCCGTGTCCCCTGCATCGGCAGGCAGACTCTCAACCAGCGCGCCACCAGGGAAGCCCGAAATCAGTGTTTTAATATGAAACCACACCCACCAAAGTATTACCTACTACGTGTCTTGGCTTATTTAACAGCTCCTTTTTGATTGATTTTTATAACTGCCGAAGTCCAGAGAATTGGAGGAGCACATTATAAGACAGAGACTCCGAGTTTTCTGCAATATCTGCTTTTCTCATCTTTCCTAGTACTAAAAATTTTATCAAAGGACATGACCACCCACACACACAAAAAAAGTAGAGATTACATTTGCTGACCTCCCTTGCTGCCCAGTGTGGCCCTGTGATGAAGTTCTGGCCGATGGGATGGACGGGTGCAGAGGTTATGTGACCCACAATCCTTTTCTTCTTTCTTCTTTATCATCCCTTCTTGCATCCTGGTGTTTGGAACGCTAGTGCCACCGTGTTGGACATAACGGTTGGTCCCTGAAGACTTCTTAGAGCAGATTGCTTACTCCTTCAATCGGTATATCTTGTTAAGCAGCTGTTATTGGGGTTTTCTGTCACTCACAGCTAGGCCAAATCATTACTAATTCAGTGGCAAATGCTCTAAGTGAAGCACTCAAGGAGGTGGCCTTTAGTGACAAAATTGATAACTACATAGCTGAGATTGCGTCCTTTGAACAAGAAAGAGAGTAATAATAATGGCTTGCTTCTTTTAGTGCTTTATAATTGAAACCATTTTCAAATGTATTTTCTTATTTGTTTATCTATGTATTTTTATTTATTTATTTATTTTGGCTGTGCCAAAATAAGTTTTTTTTCTTTTTTTTTAGTTTCAGCATGTGGACCCTTATTTGTGGCATGCATATGGGGTCTAGTTTCCCAGCCAGGAATCAAACCTGGCCCCCCTGCATTGGGAGCACTGAGTCTTACCCACTGGATCACCAGGGAAGTCCCCTGTATTTTCTTTTTTGATCCTCATAATAAACTCCTGGGCCAGTGAAATAAAAGGACTTTGGTGGTAAACTCTAAGCAGAAAGCCATCCTCTCCTGGCCCTGAGGACACAGCTTTTTTGTCATATCTCGCCATCTGGTCTTACTCACCGATCCAATTAATGGCATGGTAGAGGGCTGAGATGTTACTTTTTAGTTTCCTATAGACTTCTCAAGTTGATTTCAATTCTCTTTGCAATAATGATAAGATCAAAGTTCAGAGGGTCTGAACTGTGTCCCCCATAAACTCATATGTTGAAGCCCTAACTCTCAATGTGACTGTATTTAGAGACAGGAGCTTCGAAGAGATAATTAAGGCTAAATAAGGTCATCTGGGTGGGACACAACCATTATGACTGGTGTCCTTACAAGAACAGTAGGAGATACCGGGAAAGCATGCACACAGAGGACAGGCCATGTGAAGGCACAGAGAGAAGGTGACCGCCTGCAAGCTAAGGAGAGAGGCCTCAGGAGAAACCAAACCTGCCAGCACCGTGATCTTAGAGTTCCATCCTCCAGAACTGAGAGAAAATTCATTTCTGTTGTTTCAGCCACCCAGTCAGTGGTATTTTGGCAACCTTAGCAAACAGGGACTAAATAATTCTCTCAGTGTCAGAGAGAAGATGGAGGCCCAAGCATGTCAACTTCCAGCTCAGCATCTTTCCAGCAGTCCAGTCCACATCCTCAAAGCGTCCGCAATTCCCATCTCCTAGTTTACCCCTGAGAAGACAGACCATCCATCGGCCTAAGTTCATATCCTATAGATGTTTGGGGGCTGATAGCACTGCTCTGAGTAGACATGGACCCAAGTAAATTCTTTGTTATTATTTTTATTAATTAAATTTTTAAAAAATTTATTTTTGGCTGCATTGGGTCTTTGTTGCTGCATGCAGGCTTTCTCTAGTTGCGGAGAGCAGGGGCCACTCTTCGTTGCAGTGCGCGGGCTTCTCATTGCAGTGGCTTCTCTTGTTGCAGAGCACAGGCTCTAGAGCACAGGCTCAGTAGTTGTAGCACACGGGCTTAGTTGCTCTGTGGCATCTTCCCGGACCAGGGCTCGAACCCGTGTCCCCTGCATTGGCAGGCGGATTCTTAACCACTACGCCACCAGGGAAGCCCAAATTCTTTGTTACTGACTATTACTCATCAGGGAAAAAAAGCTTTTTACATAAACGGTTGTATTCAAGATGTTATTGAAAGTCAGAAAAATGTCAAACTGAATGGAAAGCAAAAAAAAGCATGAGGGAAACCACAGTGAGACGTCACTTTATACCCACTAGGATAACTATAATTTTTTTTAATGGAAATTAAATAAGTGTTGGTGAGGATATGAAGAAATTGCAGCCCTCACACTTTTCTGGTGGGAATATAAAATAGTGTAGCCATTGTGGAAAACACTGTGGCAGTTCCTTAAAAAGTTAAACATAGAATTATATGACTCAGCAATTCCACTCCTCATAAACACCCAAAAGAATTCAAAAAAGGGACTCAAACAAATACTGGCGCATGAATGTTCATAGAGGCATTATTCACAGTAGCCAAAAGGAAGGTCCAAATGCCCCACATGTTCATCCACTGTTGACTGGATAAACAAATTGTGGTATATCCATACAACAGAATATAATTTGCCCATAAAAGGAATGAAGTACTGATACACGTTACAGTATGGATGAAACTTGAAAAGGTATACTAAGTGAAAGAAGCCAGGCGTGAAAGGTTATGTATTATGTGATTCCATTTATGTTTAGTGTCCAGAATATGTTAATCCACAGAGACAGAAAGCAGAATGGTGGTTGACAGGAACCAGAGGGAGTGGGAGACGGGGAGCAACTGCTTAATGGCTACAGGGTTTTCCTCTGGCGTGATAGAAATATCTTGGAACTTGATAAACCTGGTGGTTGCACAACACCGCAAATGCACTAAATGCCACTGAATTGTATGCTTTAAAAGGGTTAAATCTGGGCTTCCCTGGTGGCGCAGTGGTTGAGAGTCCGCCTGCCGATGCAGGGGACGCAGGTTCGTGTCCCGGTCCGGGAAGATCCCACATGCTGAGGAGCGGCTGGGCCCGTGAGCCGTGGCCGCTGAGCCTGTGTGTCCGGAGCCTGTGCTCCGCAACGGGAAAGGCCACAACAGTGAGAGGCCCGCATATCGCAAAAAAAAAAAAAAAAAAGGTTCATTTTATGTCATGTAAATTTGACCTCAATTTTTTTAAATACTAAAAAAAAAAAAAAAAAAAGCATGGGGAAGAAGAGAGGATTTACTATGAAGGTGTTGAAGTTTAAGCTTGAGTGCCTTTGATTGTCTGGACCCTGAGAGGGACCCTAGTGACGTGTTCCCATGGCTCTATCTATTCTTTTCTTAGAGAAGGTCTGCAAATGGTTTAACCTCCAGGCCCCACAAAATCTGGCTCTGCCCCAGGGAAGGACGTCATGGATGTGAGCCCTGGAAACAGCTGGAGGAGACAAGTCAGTTTCACCTACTGCCCCCTCAGATCTCTTTGGAGCCTCAGGGAGGAGGTGAACTCAATTCTGAGCAAAGACTTACTTACCCTTGTGGCCATAAGGCTCTAAAAATAAACTCAAGTACTGAAGAAACATTTTTCCTTGGGAAGTATCAGTTGAGCTCGGCAGGAAGCCTTCTAGTTCCATTTTGTCCCTGGATCTCAGAATCGAGCTGTCACTGGCGTAGGCAGCTCTCTAGGGTAGGGTGCCCAACTGTTCCCATTTGCCTGGGACTGAGGGGTTACCCAGGATGTGGAATTTTCAGTGCTAAATCAGGGAACATCCCAGGTAAACCATCACCAAACCATGTGATGTTCATCTTTATTAAGGTGAGAGAAGTCTGAACGCCTTGAGAGTAGAGAGGATTGTAGCCACTGTTCATTCCCTCCAGTGGATTTGAATCCCTCCAGGATTTTCAATTAGTTTTAAAGGACCAGTGCTTAGTAGAGCACCTGGCCCCTTATAAAACCCTCGATAAATCTCCACTGGAACTGCGCTCAGGGGCTGGCTTTGATGTCTCTGTAGCGCCCCTCTCTCTGGCCCAGCGTGGGTGAGGACCCTGTAAAGAGAGCCCTTCCTGGCATGAACCGGTCAACAGTGGTGGATGGCTCCCCAGGAAAAAGACATCCCCAATAGCAATTCCTGCCAGCAAGAGACAGAGAGAGAAAGGAGTTCAGGGACAGTACCTTAAATAAAGATATTAACTTTGCACTTAAACAGTGTGCTGATGAAGCCTGCAGGCTGGACTCGTTTCTTCAGTTTCGAGGACCCTCGTGCTGAGCACCTAAATGGGGGTGTCTATGGGCTATTCATGTAAACTGGATCAGAGCTGAATGTCTACATGCAGAGGCCTCAGCTGTGGGCACCAAAGCTCTGGGTCTCCCATTTCCCAGCTAATCACTGCCCCACCCCCTCTACCACAGACTGGAAGGGACTCTCTCCCCTTAGCAGTTATTGGAGAAATCCAGGCAGACCAGGCCTCCAAGGTACCTTGAGAAGCAATCCCCATTAGAACCACAAGGGGAAGGGGAGAGAGTCCCCAACAAAATGAGGCGCTGCAATCTTCCTCCAGGTTCATTCCCCACCCCCCGATCCTTATAGAGACCCTACACAGGAGCCTCCGTAACCATAGTAAGCCTACTTTTTTCCAAGGGTCTAAACACAGAAGCATCCAAACAATAGACTTGTTCTTCAAAGTCAATTAAAATGATCATTGTCTTAAGCTGGGTTGCTGTAACAAACACCGTAGAACAGGTGGCTTAAACAGCAAACATTTACTTCTCACAGATCTGGAGCCTAGAAGCCCAAGATCAAGGTGCCAGCAGACTCGGTGCCTGGTGAGAGCCCTCTACCTGGCTTGAAGACAGCTGCCTTCTCCTTGTGTCCTCACATGGCAGAGAGAGGGTGATAATCTCTCTGGGGTCTCTTCTTCTAAAGGCACTAATCCCATTCGGGAGGGCTCCACTCGCATGACCTAATCACCTCCCAAAGGCCCCATCCCCAAACACTATCACACTGGGAGTTAGGCTTCAACATATGAATTTTGGAGGGACACAAACATTCAGTCTGTAGTAAGCATTGAGGAAAAAAGCAAACCAGACATTGTGAAAATTTGCTACCATGCATCCATCATGGGTCTTTCTGGAATGACCTTCTGGGCTGCAATGGCAGGTCAGCAACATCAGGACAGCCCCATCTGAGCTGGGGTGACTTCCCCACAGTCTCACCGGTCAGGTGTGGAGTACGGGAGGCCTCTCAGTAATTTTAGGCCCGGGCAGGCAACTAGTGTTCTATAATGTCAATGTCATTATCCAAACATGTAGACTAAACACAGCTACAAGACCTCAGCAGGCCACCCTATCAAGAGGTGGAGCCTTATCACTTGCTTTAACCAATAGAATGCACCAGAAGTAACATTGTATGACTTCTGAGCCTGGCAGCTCTGGTTCTTGCCCTCTGAGAACCCTGAGTCTCCCCCCCGCCCCCAGTGCTGTGAAGAAACCTGAGATGAAAGATCCCATGGAGAGAGGGACCTGGTCCCCCCTCAGCCATTCCAGACAGGCCAGCCCAGGGGCCATCATAGATGGTCCAGCCCCTTCTGACCCAACAGCTGTGTGAGGGAGCCAGGCCCAGCCAGCAGAACTGTCCAGGTGACCCACAGAATCAGAAGGCGTAATAAATTGTTATTTTAAGCCGCTGGGTTTGGGGGCTGTTTCATACCAGAGAGAAGAGAAATGAAATGTCTCTTTTGGAAATTCATTCTAGATCTCACTCATCTGTGGAAACTAAAAAAGTTGAATTCATAGAAACAAGAGTGGACTGTGGTTTTAGGGGGGATGGTATGAGGGCAGTAGGTGGGGAGAGGTTGGTCAAAGGGGACCAACCTCCAATGATTAGATGAATGAGTTCTGAGTTCTGAGGACTCAATGTACAGCATTGTGACTATGGTTAACAATATGGTGCTGTATACTCAAACGCTGCTCAGAAAGTTCAATCTTTTTTTTTTAAATATTTTATTTATTTATTTTGGCTGCACTGGGTCTCAGGTGTGGCAAGCAGGATCTTTTAGTTGCAGCATGCGGGCTCTCAGTTGCTCTGCAGGATGTGGGATCTAGTTCGCCGACCAGGGATCGAACCCGGGCCCCCTGCATTGGGAGCGTGGAGTCTTACCCAGTGGACCCAGGGAGGTCCCAGGAAGTTAAATCTTAAATGTTCTCACCATCACCCCACCACAGCAAAACGGTAGTAACTATGTGAGGTGATGGAGGTATTATCTAAACTTTTTGTGGTAATGACTGCGAAGTATACAGGTATCAAAGCATCACATTGTACAACCTTCAGCTTACGCAAGAGTATACGTTAATTACATCCCAAAAGAGCTGGAGAAAAAGCCCGTTCTGCTCTTTTTTGAGACTGTACATATAAACATACAAATTCCAAATTGGAATATATAAATTCCAAAAATACTTTTGATCTGGAACAAGGCTGAACCAGATATGGTATGTAAATAATCTCCAAATTCCAGCTTCTATAACAGCATTTTTCATATGGTATTGTTACTACTTGTTTTTTCTTAAAAATATTTTTTAATTATAGAAAATATTAAACATGTACCAAACTACAAAGAATATTATATTGAACCCCAAGTAGCCATCATCAGCCTCAACAATTATTAACTCATAGCAATTGTGCTTTGAATATACCCTCCACCCCCTTCCCCCTTCCCCCAGGATTATTTTAAAGCAAAGCCCAGACATCACATCATTCCCTCTGCAAATATTTGAGCATGGAGCTCTTAAAGATAAGGCTAATTTTTTTTTGTTTGTTTTTTGTGGGACGCGGGCCTCTCACTGTTGCGGCCCCTCCCGTTGCGGAGCACAGGCTCCGGACGCGCAGGCTCAGTGGCCATGGCTCACGGGCCCAGCCGCTCCGCGGCACGTGGGATCTTGCCGGACCGGGGCACAAACCCGTGTCCCCTGCATCGGCAGGCGGACTCTCAACCACTGCGCCACCAAAGAAGCCCAAGGATAATTTTTATAACCACCTGTTTACATCTCTCTGACCACCACAGCTTATAAGCTTTGTGAGAACCAGACTTTATCCTCTCCCTTGTTGTCTGCCCAGAGCCCTAGCTCCACTCGTGTGTGACCTGGGCAGTTAATTGCATAGGGTCCCAGCACTCAGAGGGTCCCATGCTTGGTTTAATGCTCTACAGTTGCCATCTTGAAATTCTTAATCCCTTCTGAACAAGGTCCTGCATTTTCATCTTGCTCTGGGTCCCGCAAATTACATAGCCAGTCCCGGCTATAGCTTAACCAAGCAGCAAACATTCAGTGATGGAAGAAGGGCACGGTGTTAGGCTCTGCAAGCACTATAGCACACTCATGATCTTGACCCTGGACTGAGCCTTCCATGCCCAGTGGATGACACCGCTATCCTTCCGACTTGCAAATCCAAAACCTAGATATCATCTCTGCCTCCTCCTTCTCTCTCAACCTCCCATCCCCTCACTGTGCAAGCTTTTACCAGATCCTAACACTGGCAACTCCAGAATCTCTGTATAGGACGAGAGGGTAGGGGAAAGCTCATTTTGAGCTCTCTTTGCACAGCAGGTATTAAAGTTGTTTAGGTTTATATTTATTTGGGTGGCTTATGGGCAAGGGTCTTAGTTACGGGTTCTCCCAGGTGCTAGTGGTCTCTTTGGAAGGTGATTCCAAGAAGTCCTGTGAGCCAACAGGGAAAGCAAAGAAGCACACAGCGCGTGTGAACGAATGGGTTACCCCTCTAGGCAGCTGGAGTTTGATTCTGTTGGGTACCCTCTGTGAGATGGTAGCGGACACTCAGAATTGTCCCACTGAAAGGAAAGGAAGCCGGGGTATTTATCCACCAGCTCCAGCAGGTGTTGACTCAAGGTTGCTCCTGGGGGCTTTAATTTCCCAGCATTTCCAACTGTGTGCATGCTGGCCGAGCACACATCTACTGCCCAGGAAGGCCCTCAGGCAGGAAGACACAGGTGCTTGAGGTAAGAAGCCCTCTGTGTGTAGAGGGAACTCTCTCTCAAACCTGCAGGTGACCTCTGAGGTGCTGAGGGTTATGGGTGAGACATCAACAGCACCTCCTCTAGGAAGATGGACGGAAACGTGGGACAGCTAAATTTTTTCCCTTCCCAGGACCTGTTTGACGTTGTTACTGGAATCAGTCCATTTCTTTTCGCTGCTCCCATCCTGGACCAAACCTCCATCTCTCTTCTCCTTTGGTTAGGCCCCCATCATCCACATTTCCTTCTTGCCAATCTCTTCTTTGTCCCACAAACAAAGAGATCATTAATACTCATTGGGTGTTCTCATTGCTCCTAGGATAAAGGCCAAAATCCTTAAGGTTACCTGGAAGACCCTACAAGGTTTGGCCCTGACCTACCCTCCAGCTCTATCAAGCACAAGGAAAATGGCTTCCTATACTCAGCCATGTTGCTTTCTGTTCCTTTAATAGCTTGTATTTCCTCCTGCCACAGGGCCTTTGCACAAACAGTTCCCTCTTCCTGGAAAGCTTTTCCTAACCCCCCAGCTTTCTCGCCAATTTAACTCACAAAATGTCTCAGCTCAGTCAGAACTTCTTCAGAGAAGTTTTCCCTCAACTCTCTGGCTTGGTCAGCTCTGTTAACACTTATCACAATCATAACATCACATTTATTTTGCAATTAATTATTTGTTTCCTCCATGATGGCATAGTGCCCTTTTATTTCTATTTTCTTACTGTTGTTCCCTGACCCTGAGCTCAGGGCCTACCTAGCATGCAGTAGGTACTCAGCAATACTTGTGGAATGAATTTGAAGACACACCCAGTCTAAAGGATGTTTAAAAGGAATGTACTGGGAGACAAAGTTTAACAAAATATTTATGATAACCACAGACATATATTAGCATGAGTAAACAGACATATCTTTAAGGGTACATATTGTCTGTAGTTGAAAAAGGTAAAGATAACCTAAAATTCTAGAAACATGTGAATGGCTAAATAAACTGTGCTATATTCATGCTATGGATACCCCGCACTCTTGATAGAATAATACAGAAACATTATGATAGAGTTAAAATCGAAAAGCAAATTGTAGAACACTATGTGTAGTATGGTTCCATGAGAGTGTGTGCGCGCGTGTGTGTGTGTGTGTGTGTGTGTGTGTGTGTGTGTGTTCCTGTGCAGGCCCTCGATTTGCATAGAAGCTATATGAAAGGTGACCCAAGAAACAGTGGTTGTCTCTGGGGAATTGAGTTGGTGAGGTAGGAAGGATATTTGTACCCTTCTATAATATTTGCACACTTTACTTTTATAATGCTTTGCTTAATGTTAGTGAGGGGAATTTTAGACATCCACAGTGGAGATTTTCTTTTTCTTTTTTTGGGGGGCGGAGAGGTGAGCCCCATGGTATGTGGGATCTTATTTCCCCAGCCAGGGATCGAATATGTGTCCCCTGCAGTGGAAGCATGGAGTCTTAACCACTGGACTACCAGGGAAGTCCTGATTTTCTTTTTGAATGGAGACTATTTCTCTGCCTAGGAAAAAGGCCTCTTGTGTTTAACCCAAGGAAACATCTTCATTTGTCAAAAAATAACTTCCACAGGATCCAGTTATGAGGCTATTAGCTGTGTATCCAATAATATGGAGGAAACACCAATGTTTCAAAATTCTTTGTCTTGTTGAAGACTTCTGGGAGGTCCCAATATTCCATTTACTTTCATTAAAAAGCAAATTGGCAGTAAATTTTCCTAGATTTATTGACTCTCAAAGTAAGCACAGCCTTTGGCTCAAATACTCTACATTTAGCAGAAGCAAGAATGACACAGTGAACCTGCTTTGGGTTATAAAATATTCTAATGGATGGAGTTAAGGCATTACTTTTCTGAACCCCAGTCAAATTGCTATATTCAATATTTAATTTAATTCATGTTTATTGAAAGTCAAAGTACCTATTACTTTACAAAGCACATAGGGAATCAGAATAGTAGCGCTGGAATTAGACCAACACAACTTGAATTAAACCAGACACCCCCACTTAAGGGTTGTGAGACCCCTGTAAATCTATATTTCTTTGTCTGTAAAATGGGAATAGCAGCTCATAGAATTATTTTAAGGAGTAATCTATATATTTCTACATTAGGGAAATGCAAATCAAAACCACAGTGAGAAAAAAGAACCAAACCACAGTGAGATACCACTTCACACCTATAAGGATGAATATTATCAAAAAAACAGAAAACAGGGCTTCCCTGGTGGCGCAGTGGTTGAGAGTCCGCCTGCCGATGCAAGGGACACGGGTTTGTGCCCTGGTCCGGGAAGATCCCACATGCCGCGGAGCGGCTGGGCCCGTGAGCCATGGCCGCTGAGCCTGCGCGTCCGGAGCCTGTGCTCCGCAGCGGGAGAGGCCACAACAGTGAGAGGCCCGCGTACTGCAAAAAAAAAAAAAAAAAAAAAAAAATTAAAAAAAACAGAAAACAACAAGTGTTGATGAGGATGTGGAGAAATGGAATCCTTGTGCACTGCTGGGGGGAATAGAAAAAGGAAACTGTGGAAAACGGTATGGCAGTTCCTTAAAGAGTTAAACATAAAACTACCATATGACCCAGCAATTTCACTGCTAGGTATATATGCACAATAATTGAAATCAGGAACTCAAACTGATATGGTATACCCATATTCATAGCAACATTATTCACATTAGCCAAAAGGTGGAAACAATGAAACTGTCCATTAATAGATGAACGGATACATATTGGATTGGCCAAAAAGTTCATTCAAGTTTCCCGTAAGATTGTAGGGAAAAACCCGAACGAACTTTTTGGCCAACCCAATAAAACGTGGTATAAACCTACTTTGCAATATTATTCAGCCTTTAAAAGAAATGACATTCTGACCTAAGCTACAGTATGGAGGGACCTAGAAAGCATTATGCTAAGTGAAAGAAGCCAGTAACAAAAGGACAAGTATTGTATGATTCCATTTATAGAAGGTACCTAGAATAGGCAAATTCACAGAGACAGAAAGTAGAATAGAGGCTCTTAGGGGCTGGGGTTGGGGTGACAGCGGGGATGGGCAGTTATGATATAATAGGTACAGACTTTTTGTTTGGGTTGATGAAGAAGTTTTGGAAATGGATAGTGGTGAAGGTTGCACAACATTGTGAAGGTACTTAACGCCATTGTACTGTACACGTAAAAATCATTAAAATGGTCAATTTTTTGCTATGTACATTTTAACCATAATAATTAAACTATATATATTTCAAGCACCTAGCATGGTACCCAGTGGGCACTCAAATTTACTTTGAACCATTCATGGGGTAACACCTTTGGCCTGGACAAAAATCTTTCCATAATTAAGGAAATAGGGTATAGAATGTCTACTGAAAAGACCAATATAGCAGGGTACTAAAAAAAAGGCAAAGATACTCTTTATTTCAGCC
Source organism: Leucopleurus acutus (assembly GCF_964270905.1). Lineage (NCBI taxonomy): Eukaryota > Metazoa > Chordata > Mammalia > Artiodactyla > Delphinidae > Leucopleurus > Leucopleurus acutus. Next base: position 16,506,033 of record NC_139155.1, on the reverse strand, counting down.
TTTGATTAGCCCTGGTTCCTCTGGTGGAACACAAAATGCACAAGGCAAAACCTGCCTACATCTGTCCCTGGTGCCGACATCATCACATTTTATAAAAGAGATGCTACAGCAGGAAAGGGCAGGAAACCTGAATTGACAAACATGAATTCACAGGCCACGACTTCTACCAAACCCTGCGAGCACAAGTGAATTCTGCAGTGGCTCACCCCCTCCAATGATTCTCACCCCATAGGGTCACTTTAAATCCACATTCTGCTGGAAGGGACCTAAGACTCAAAAGCTTCCAGGAGCCAGGCACATTAAGGAGTGACACAAGCTGAGGCAGTAGGGAGTGGTGAGGATTGTGGCAATTTGGAGCTTTCAGGCCCCACCTGAGTAGGCAGCAGCTCAGCTGACACTCGCTGTGGCCACGCCCAGACACAGGTCCAGCTTTACAAGATCCTCTTATTTCATACAGAGAAGTCACAAACCCAAATTCTTATGTGAAATATCTCAATTTCTAGGGGGTTCCCTGGTGGCGCACTGGTTAAGAATCCGCCTGCCAATGCAGGCGATACGGGTTCGAGCCCTGGTTGGGGAAGATCCCACATGCTGCGAGGCGACTAAGCCCGTGCACCACAACTACTGAGCCTGCGCTCTAGAGCCCGCGAGCCACAACTGCTGAAGCCCGCGCGCCTAGAGCCCGTGCTCCGCAACAAGAGAAGCCACCGCAATGAGAAGCCCACGCACTGCAACGAAGAGTAGCACCCGCTCACCACAACTAGAGAAAGCCCGTGCACAGCAACGAAGACCCAACACAGCCAAAAATAAATAAATAAAAATAAATAAATTTATTTTTTAAAAAAATCTCAATTCTAAACTCGGGTGTATTAATCACGCCTTTTATTTTCTGTACTTTTGATGCTTTGACACGTGGGTCCTTGCTGACCCTGGAGGGACTGTCCGTCCTAGGTTTAGCCAATTTCTAGAGCATAAACAACTCATCTGTGAGTGTACTTTTCCAATATAAACCAACCATTCCAGAGCCCACACACCAACTACCTCCTTTATTGGGCTCTCACGCTCTGGCTCACTATCTCCCTGCCCTAACCACCCCAGGGCAGGTGCCGGACAACCAAGGACACACCCTAGGCCCCCCCCAAACCCTCCGACATTATTCAAACCAGCCAGTCCTAAGCCTGTTGACCCTACTTTGCTCGTTCTTCCCCAGAGTAACCACTGTAGAGTCTCCAGCCCCCAGCCCCGCCCCCTCCCTCTGCCTTCTGACCTACAGCAGTCTCCCCATGTGTCCTCACAACCATGGCGTCGCATTCCTCCACCTCTGGGGAACTGTAATAAGCTATCTTTTCAATGACAGTTGTTTCCTGATCAGTTGGCCTTACAAAACCTCACATTTTCATTTAATATACTATATTTTAAAACAATGGGAAACACTGATTTAAAAAAAAAAATTAAGTGGCGAGAACAGTGATGCCTGTTGTAATATCTATGAAGCAGGACTGAGCCATGCTACTCTCCAAGACTTTCGTTTCGATGACTTTTTACATCCATCCTATATGGATATCATTTCTTTCTTTCTTCTACGATAAGGACCCTGAGGCCCAGAGAAGTCAAATAGTTGCCCAAGGTCACCAATAAGTGGCTTAGGTGGCAAGTGAATTTGAGTTTTGAACTTGGAGAAGGCAAGATTAGGGGAGGAGGAGAAACAGAAACTCCTAGATAGAGAAGATTAGGACTGTGATGTCACAGAGGTTAAGGAGAGAGATTGTTTACGTGGGATGGCCAAGTAGTAATTTCCATTTCTTAGGACTTAAAGAAAAAGGTTTTGTGAGTGCCTACTGGTGATGGTTAAGAATTGAATAAAGAGTTTTGTCTTGCTATAAGGTATGTGTTTTACTTGGGATCTAAAAAGAGAAGGATTTTGTCCAGTCACAAATCAGCTTGGTGGAGAAGGAGGAGGGTCAAGCCTCATGGCGGATATTATTCCCAGATAATAAAACACCTGCTAGTACTGAGCTAACAGACCTGTAAGTAGCTGCTGTATCTCGGGCCCAAGGTCATTCCCAAGGTGACACACATATTGAGTGGTACCTTTGGAATTTTCAGATTGATTATTTACATATACAAAGAATGCATATTTAGATCTGATTGTTAATGTGCTTCATAAATGTCAGCTCAAAATAGGGGAAATCCAAGGCATCTCATTTCTGGGATACTACTAAATTTCTTGACTGATTAAATTCTATTTTCAGCTGTACGACTCATGACACCACTAGGATCTTCAAGTTGTATGACACACTGTGTAGAATAGCTGTGTAAGGTCCTCAGCCATGGAACCACATATGTTTTGGGGTGTCTTTTTACTGCCCAGCTAATATGGAAGTTCAGAGGAAGCAACTAATGCCAGAATCACAGAAATGGGCATATACCTGACAATACTAGCAATATCTCACACCAGGCAGTGTGACCAATAATAGGCATGACACACACCCTTAATGTACCTCTCAGTATCCATCCCATCTCTTTGCTAACGAACCAAATGATGGGGGGCAGGGAACTTGACAATGTACCCAGCTAATTAATCACTTTCCCAACTCTCTTGTAGGTATGGCTGGCCTTGTTAACGAAGTTCAGGACAGTGACAGGTAAGGAGAAATCTGCTGGGAGGTTTTTGGGAAAGACTCTCCTTTTCTGATGACAGGGGACAGAGGCAGCAAATCCAAGGCTTCTCCCTCTAATGGTGATCTGATATCCATTCTCCTGGTGATAGACATTTGGGCTGTGTCTAGGTTTTGACTGTTATAAATAAAGCTGTTATAAACATTATTGTGCAAATCTTTGTAGAAATATGTTCTCCTTTCCCTTGGGTAGATAATTAGGAGCAGAATTGCTGGGTCATAGATTAGGTGTATGATTCATTTTCTCAATAATGTAAGGGCGTTCCAGTTGCTCCACAGCCTCACCCATATTTGATGTTGTAAGCCTTTTAAGGTTTAGCTATCTGGAAGGAAACGGTATCTTATTGTGAATTTTTTTTTTTTTTTTTTTTGCGGTACGCGGGCCTCTCACTGTTGTGGCCTCTCCTGTTGCGGAGCACAGGCTGTGGATGCGCAGGCTCAGCGGCCATGGCTCACGGGCCCAGCCGCTCCGCGGCATGTGGGATCTTCCTGGACCAGGGCATGAACCCGTGTCCCCTGCATCGGCAGACAGACTCTCAACCACTGCGCCACCAGGGAAGCCCTCTTATTGTGATTTTAATTTGCATTTCCCTGATGACTCATGGTAGTGAGGACTTTTTCATGTGCTTATTCACCATTTGGGTATCTTTTTTTGTCAAGATGTCAGAACCACAAGCTGGGAACAGCCAGAATCCCACAGTCAGTGCTTGGAGAACCATCTGACCAGCACAGGCTGCAATGAGAGTGAGAAATAAACTTCTATTTTGCTAATCCACTGAAATTCTATTCCATATGTTTCAAGAGTTAAACTGTATATAAATTATACCTCAATAAACCTAATTAAAAAAATAAAACGAATGGCAGAGGAGGGGTGGATCCTGAGAAGACAGGAACCCAAGTGGATGTTGAGCTGACCTGGACCTCCAAGCATGACTCACATGTGGAGACGGCTTCTGGGCCCTAACCTTTTGTGTTGGGATTTAATCCTATGCCGCACATTTATTAACTAAATGGTGATCCTTGCTAGAATACTTCCACTTGCTAGAATGAATTCAGGCTTGAGACGAGAAATTGAACTAGACAAATGCAGATGGGCTGCAATGACCTAACACTGTCAAAATTCCCAGCTCCCTTCTGTTAAACTGGAAGGCCCAGTCTCAGGCTTCAGATTGCCCGCGAGCTGCTGATTCTGGACCTGGCTGCCCCCAGAATTAAGTTGAGACCTCCGGGAAGTCTGCTGTGCAGAAGTATCTGAAACCTTCTGAACTGTCTTAAGCTGAACTTTCCTCCACTCCACAAGGCCTGCTAAGCTCTATCTGAAGAGCTTGCAATTTAAAGAAGTGAAGAGGCCGGGAGGAATAAATTAGGAGTATGGGATTAACAGATACACACCACCACATACAAAATAGATAATCAACAAGGATTTACTGTATAGCACAGGGAACTATATTCAATATCTTGTAATAACCTATAGTGGAAAATACTAGAGAAAAAAATATATGGAACTTTGCTGTACACCTGAAACTAACACAATATTGTAAATCAACTATACTTCAATAATAAAAAAAAATAGTGTAAAGAAGTGAAACAAACACATGGGGTTGAAAATGAAAAATATTTTCTCCAGGGTTAAGTCAGGTCCTGGGGTTAAGACTTGTTAGTGGAGGCCACCTGCTATCCTTTTAAATAGATAAAAGACTTTTCAGTCTGCCACCATGAAAAACTACATCCATTTCTCCCCCCAGCCCCTCCCATTCTCCCACACCCTGCTCCCCTCACCCCCAAAACCCTATAATTAAAAAGGCTCTTTTCATTCTGGAATACAATTCAAGCACAATCACTAGGAAAACCCTGCCCTGTTTCTGTGGTTACTGACAACTCCCTTTGTGTAAATCTCATTAAATCAAACTGGGGACTCCCAGTCTTTAAGACAAATCCTAGGAAGAGAAAGCTATGTTGAATTTAAAAATGATGTTGCAAATCTCAGGTGTGAGACCTCTTTGGATTAGAAAATAATATTATTTATCTCCCTGAAGCCACTAATAAATCAACCATGAAAAATTGATAATGGTTTCTGTCACCAAGCGCCCTTTTTCTACTGTGGTAGTGTTCTTTGTGTTTCCCTTTCCAGAAACAGAAGGCTTTCTTTGACAAGCTATCTTATTTTCATGTCTTTAAGAAGACAAATGAAATTACTGAACGTATTGCTTTGGAAACTATTTTCGATTCATTTTCATCCTGTACATTTTTTGTATTTAGGAGCAATTTGCTTCTCATTTGAAAAGAAAAATGTTTCTTATTTAAAGCATAAGCAACAGTGGGTGTTCCCTATAGCCTAAGAGGCGTGAAATATAAAATGGTTCTCATGTGAAACTAGAGACAACAGAGAGATTTCCCTATAACAGAGTAGCATACAACATAGAATACTTACACATTTAACAACCTCCGGGCCTAGAGGTTGTGTTACCTGCTCTTATCCTTTTTTTTCCTCCCCTTTAATTTTGTTATTTCTATTTCCATTCTAGAATTTCCAAAGTCCTTAACTATAAAGAGTCCTCTTCTCTTGTGTCTTTTTCCATCAAAGGATATAAATAACTTAGACATTTCCTTATCATCAAATGCACAAATAGACTATACTGAGCCCTGTTCCGGGTATTACCCAAAACAGGGCTGTGATGGGACCCACCCTGTGGGCTTATGTACGGATATGCCTTTCTTTGTGTGAATTCTCTTCCCTGCCACTGTGCCAAGTCCTAGTGACTGGAAACAAGCTCCTTGGGGGCTTCATTTAAAGGATTAACTTCCACCGACTCCTCAGTCTTAAAGGGATCTTTCACCTTGCTTAATTCACGATGATTTCCTAACTTTGCCCATGTATCTATGCCTGAGAATCTAGAGCTGTTGGGACTTGGTCAGACATACTTTATAGAAAAAGGATAACCTAGTAGAATAATCTTCAGATAGAGATAAATAAAGATAGCTTTAAATCAGAACTAGAAATATCTTTACCTTGAATGAGATAGTGAAGACCTAGGAAGACCTTAGGAGGTTTAGGAGTAGAGAAAAGACTGTCAGACAAAAGGAGAGTGGAGAAGAGGGCAAAAGGGAAGAGGATTACAGAGGCACACCCTCTTGTGAGATGACATCGTGATTAGCACAGAGAAATGAATATTTATGAAGGTGGCACTGATTATATTACGAGGGAATCATTTGAATAATCATGAATATGTTTCCATGCATTTGGACCTAATGGGACGGTGTTCAGCCTTTAATGAGGCATTGGCGCGTGTTTGCAGAGCCTGGGAGAGGGGAGTGGGAACACAGAGAAGGGGATGAACAATACAGGTCACAAGGTTTCCGCATGTAGTTTTCTCACTGTACTGCTCTCTTCTCCCTGCAGTCCTGTCTATATAGATCTAGGGGAAAAACTCTAAAGTCATGCACTGGGTGCCTTCGGTGCAGAGGCCAAAATGGTTTGCTGTTTTTTTGTTTAATTTATTTATTTTTTGTTTTATTTTATTTTTTGCTGCGTTGGGTCTTCATTGCTGCGCGTGGCCTTTCTCTAGTTGCAGGGAGCAGGGTCTACTCTTCGTTGTGGTGCTCAGGCTTCTCGTTGCGGTGGCTTCTCTTGTTGCAGAGCACGGGCTCTAGGCACGCACCCTTCAGTAGTTGTGGCACACGGGCTCAGTAGTTGTGACCCACGGGCTCTAGAGCGCAGGCTCAGTAGTTGTGGCGCATGTGCTTAGTTGCTCCACGGCATGTGGGATCTTCCCGGACCAGGGCTCGAACCCGTGTCGCCTGCATTGGCAGGTGGATTCTTAACCACTGCCCCACCAAGGAAGCCCGGTTTGCTGTTTTATCTAAACCTACCTTGCGAATGAATGGGGCGGAGTGAGGCTCTAAGTGTTATGCAGATTGTGACACTGAGTTTTTGGATGGTTAAGTGACTTTTCCAAGGTCACAAAGCCATAGAATGGCCAACCAAGGCTTCAGATGCACCCCCTGGGTCACTCCCAAGTGCATATAGGGTGAATATGCCACCCCTGCTCTTAACCAGGTCCTGAAACCAGGGGTGTGATCTCAGTTGGAATACTGTGGGTTTTGGCCAGGTTCGAGTCTTGGCCAAAACCCAGATTGGGACTTGAACCCACGTGGCTGAGTGGTTTCAGGACTTAATGAAGCTCAGGTTCTTGATGTCTCATCACAGAAAGAATTCAGTGAGAGACAAAGTAATAGGTAAGAAGTGGATATACTTAGAGAAAAACACACTCCACAGAGTGTGGGCCATCTCAGAAGGTGAGAAAGGCACCAGGGTCTGGGGTTGTCAGTTTTTATAGGGGTGGGTAATTTCATAGGCTAATGAGTGGGAGGAGTATTCCAGCTATTTCAGGAAGGGGCGGGGATTTCCCGGAATTAGGCCACCGCCCACTTTTTGATCCTTAAGGTCGCCCTAGAACTGTCATGGCGCCTGTGGGTGTGTCATTTAGCTTGCTGATGTGTTACAATGAGCGTCTACTGAGGCTCAAGGTCTAGTGGAAGTCAAGTTTTCCACCATCTTGGACCCATTTGGTTCTAATCCGTTTACGTCACGTCCTCAGGCTATGTCATTGTTTCAAAGGTTGTGCCCTGCCCCCTTCCCTCCTGTGTCCGCAGGAGGCAGGAAAAGCATAGAGGGATGGGTGCGTGATGCTGAGTTGTTCAATGGGCCGGAGGAGCTGGGGGCGGAGGAGGAGGGCTCCGAAAGGGTAGAAGGTTCCACCTCAACAAACTGAGCTGGACTGGTTTCTCAGGAAAGACACACGGAACCAGTCCCGCATAAGGCATAAACCCGCATGCCAACTCAGTTCTTTTCCACCAAGAGAAATAGAGCTCTCCTTGGTCCAGGCATGCTCGTGTGGGCGGTACGTGCAAGGGAGAGGCAGGTGATCTTGTGCCCTGGAGCTGAGCGAGCCTGGCTCCAAATCGCGGCTCTTTTTCCATAGCTGCAGTTTGACCTGGGGCAAGCCCTCTAGCATGGGTTCCTCGGCTGGAAGATAGGCTGTGTGAGGCCGAAATGCAACAAGAAGTGTAGCAAGACGCCTAGCACAGGATGCAGACCCACATATGGGAGCTATTATTAGCTTCTCCCTGCAGGCGGAAGCGGAATTGCACGCGGAGTGCAGGCTCGCTGGGAACCAGAGCGGGGGAGGTAAGCGCGTGATTCAGCTGCCCGGTGCATCCTTTCTGCTCGGGCTACACCTGCCACGTTCGCTGGCACCTACCGCCGGGGGAGGTTTTGGGTTCGGCGCTGTCAAAGCTGGAATCCGGCTGGAGTTTATTCCCCCCAGGATTGACACATTCTTTCTTTAGATATGCTAATACAGTCAATTAGATTACAGGCTAGTCTGGCCTTGGCAGGCTTTGTCTCTTAAGCGACTTTACCTATCTCAGGCCTTTCATATTAGATTTTTTTAATAGTGCATCTCAAAGGAGGACTTTTAACCCTAGTTCCGAGTTCTTTCAGGGGTACTCCAGTCTGGTGACCTCCAACCCTGACCGGGGCCCATCCATTCTTCCATCCTGGTATCTACTGGGACCTTGGGCACTTTTTTTTTTTAATAAACATTAGAAACTACATCTCACTTTCCTAATCTATGAACTAGGTTGTTCGGTGAGTTAAGAAGAATAAATGAAGTCATCCTTGAAGGATTAAATGAGAAAATCTTCAGTACCATAGTGTATGGTGGATAGTAACATTTAATAAATGTGTTGAATGAGTGAATGAATAAATATTATCTTTGATTACTGGGGCCGCCTGCCATGTGCCAGGCACTTTGCTACTCTTTGGGGATATAATGCTGAACCAGATAGCGGTCCTGCCCCCTTGGAGCCTACAGTCCTTGAGGGATAGAGACAAACAAGAAACCCCCATGCTGGGGAATAAACGCAACCACTGGAGAAATACAGGGTGTTCCGGGAGTGCTTAGCTAGAGGACCAACATCAGTGACAAGGTCTCCGAGGCTCCCCAGAGGATGTGGGCTCCTGATGCTAAAAGCTCAGCCTCTCTGCACCAGTGCAGAATCAAATCTCGGAGACAGTTTTGAGTGAAGTAGAAAAGGATAGCTTCATTACTTTTCCAAGCAAAGGGACACAGAACGGGCTCCTGCCTTGAAAGGGAAAACTATGTGTCCCAACCCCAGAGGATTTGATGAGGGGTTTATAACAGTGGTTCAAGGGCGGGATCTCTGACAAGATTAAGGTGTGAGCAGGGCCTGCCCTCCTTTAATGTCGTCTCAGGTGGTCGCTCTCCTAATCTCCATGAGCTTCTCTGCTCCCTTTAATCTCGCCTCAGATGGTTTCTTCGCTGCTCCTCCCTTGATTAGCAATTGTTAGAATCTGCCCTTTGGAACTCAGGGAAGGTCATGGAGGCCGGAGTCTTCCCTACAAGAAACGGGGGAGCAAAAAAAAGGCCTCCGTGCCTGGGAGCCCCACAGGGCCCCTCTCGATTTCACTCCAAGATATGACATGAGTGGTAAGAGTTAGCCAGCCAGAGGTGGAGAACCTCAGTGCCCTGGTGCAAAAGTCTTCAATGCAAGAAAGACTTTCTTCCTACAGTGAGGCCCTGAGGGACTATGGGAGTGTACCTTGCAATGGGGGGGGATTTGGGTCTGAGAAGAGGCATGAGAAGTAAGCAAGGGTTAGATTTTGGAGAGCTGTGTAAACCACGTAAGGGAATTGGATTTTATTCTAAGTACCATGGGTGTTTAGGAGACAAGGTCCACAAGCTTGATAAAAATGACTCAGGGCTTTCAAGCTTGGACTCCATGTGGAGTAGTGGTCAATATGAGACAGGAGGAAGGGGGCAGGGCACAACCCTTAAAGAAGGACACAGCCGTTGAGAAAAACTGGATATGTCAAAAAGTGGTTAGAACTGATTAGGCCCAAGATGGTGGAAGATTAGACTTCCAGTAACCTTGAGCCTCATTATACCCTCATTTTAATACCTTAGCATATGCTACGTGACATGCTCACAGGCACCATGACATTTCTGAGGCTGGCCAAAGACTGGGTGGTGGCCTAGTTCCTGGAAATCCCCACCCCTTCTCCAGAATAGTTGGAATAATCCTCCCATTCCTTAGCCTATGAAATTACCCAGCCCCTAAAAACTAACGACC